>NC_054473.1:154295787-154895787 GCF_017639515.1 Carcharodon carcharias | reverse complement strand
TTTTTTCTGACCTCCCCAGATGCATCATCTCACACTTATCTGGGTTGAATTCCATTTGCCACTTTTCTGCCCACCTGACAGTCCATTGGTATCATCCTGCAGTCTGCAGCAATCCTCCTCGCTATTTTTTGTGTCATCTGCAAACTTCTTGGTCATTTCACCTACATTTACATCCAAATCATTAATATAAGCCACAAAAAAGCAGTCCTAAGCCTATGGAACCCCACTGGAATCCACCTTCCAGTTACAAAGACATTCATCAACAATTACCTTTTGTTTCCTGCCAATGTAACCTTCCACAGCAGTGCTTCTGAAATGTCCTCTTCTTTTCTCAACCAAGAATTCCTACCCACTCTGGTTGACATGGCCCTTGACCATGTCTGCCACCTTTCCTGCAATTCTGCTCTCACCGTTTCCCTCCCTCCCAGAACCACAGTAGGATTTCCCTTGTCCTCACCTTCTACACCACTAGCCTCCATATTGAAATGATCATTTTCCACCATTTCCACCACCTTCAATGTGATACCACCACCAAACACATCTTCCCCACCCCTTTCAGCATTCCAAAGGGACTGTTCCCTCCGTGATGCTCTGGTCTTCTCCTCTCACCCCCAACACCGTTTCCACAGCAACTTTCCAACTCAGGAGATGTAACACCTCTTTTACCTCCTCTTCATCCAAAGCCCAAATAGTCCTTCCAGGTGAAGCAGTGATTTACATGTACTTCCTTCAATCTAGTCCACTGTATTCACTGCACACAATGTGGTCTCCTCGACGCTGGGGAGATCAAATGCAGATGTGCTTTGCGGCACATCTCCATTCAGTCTGTGAGCATGACCCCAAGCTTCTGGTGGCCTGTCATTGTAATCCTCCACCTTGCTCTCACGCTGACATTTCTGTCCTCGGCCTACTGCACTGTTCCAGTGAAGCTCAACATAAGCTTGAGGAACAGCACCTCATCTTTCAATTAGGCACCACGGAGCCTTCTGGACTCAACATCAAGTTCAACAATTTCAGGTTGTAAACTCTGTCTCCCATTTTATTTCCTTTTCTTTGTTTGTTTCAATTTTTTTTCTTTCAGCCAACAGTACAATGCTCCAGGCACACACATATTGGTTCTTCCGCAGTATTTTGCTTTTATATTGTTTCTTTTCTTGCCTCATCTCCATTCCTTTGTTCCTGAAGGTCAAACCTGTCATCCAATCTCCCTAATCTTTCACCGTATTACAGTCTTTCCTTTTGTCCTTGTCCCGCCCACCCTTGTTCAAACCCAATTACATTTTTAACTTTTTCCAGTTCTGATGAAGGGTCAGAGACCTGAAATGTTAACTCTGTTTCTCTCTCAGTATAGATGCTGCCTAACATGCTGAGTTTTTTTCCAACATTTTCTGTTTCTATTTCAGATTTGCAGCATTCTTGATTGAAACGTAAGAGATCCTGAAGGTCTTAACAGGGTGAATGTGGAAAGGATGTTTCCTCTTGTGGGAAATCTAGAACTAGGGGCCACTGTTTAAAAATAAGGGAGTGCCCATTTAATACAGAGATGAGGAAAAATTGTTTCTCTCAGAGGGTTGTGAATCTTTGGAACACTCTTCCTCAAAAGATGTTGGAAGCAAAGTCTTTGAATATTTGTGAGGCAGAGGTTGATAGATTCTTGATAAGCAAGGGGGTGAAAGGTTATCAGGTGTTGGCAGGAATGTAATATTGAGGTTACAGTTAGATCAACCATGATCTTATTGAATGGCAGAGCAGCTCATGGGGCCGAGTGGCCGCCTTCTGCCCCTAATTTGTATGTTCACCCATAGTAGTCTGCTTTTCAATTGAAATTTACCAGTTCCTGCCCAAGATCACTGAATTTAAATACAAATTCCAATTCTGTTTTTTTTTTCCCCAACTGAAAATCAGGCTTTGAGGTGTATGTGCTTCACATCAGCATTCAGATCATCTGGTATGTGTTGCACACAACATGGATCACTCATAAGGGCACAAGTGCAATGTTTCTGTATTTCTGAACTTGATTCTTAGAAAGGAAAAAGTTGAAGAGTTCTGATTTCTTTTGTAAATTTCAGGAAACATTTAGTACTTAACAATTAGAAGCCCAAAATAATCAATGACTTTTGGGAACATTTATTTTAAAAAAAACATTTTAATGAACCTTACAGTTAAAAGTAATACTTCAAGTATTCTACCCAGGCATGATTTCCAAGTAGGATAAAATCATGGCACAGGAAGTAAATGTGACAAAATGTTCCATTTATTTAGAGTGACTAACATAGTGAAATATTCTAAGGTACTTAACAGAGTGTAATATCATAAAAATTGACATTGAGCCAAAGAAGGACATTTTCAATCTGATGGCTAAAAGCTTGACTAAAAAGATAGGTTTTAGGAACTGCCTTAAAGGAGGAGTGAGGGATTGGAAGTTTTAGAGAGGGAATTGCAGAGCTTAAGATGTAGATGGCTGATGATACAGCTTCCAATGGTGGAGTAAAGCAGGAAAGCAAAAGAGGCCAGAATTGAAGAAATGCAAAGTGCTTGGAGGGTTGTAGAACTGGAGGAGGTTACAGAGATTAGGATGGTCACGGCCATGGAGGAGTTTCAGTATAAGAATTAGAATTTTAAAATTGGGGCATTGATAGACCGGGGACCAATGTAAGTCAGTGAGCATAATAGGAAACCAGACTTTGTGTGGGTTAGGATATGGACAGCAGAATTTTGGATGTACAAATTTATGGAGGGTGGAAGATGGGATATCAGTCAAAACACATTTGGAATAATTGTGACTGAAGATAACAAAAAGGATGGGAAGGTTTTTGGAACAGCTGGGTGGAGATGGGCAGCAAGTTGTAGCAAGTTTTTAATCATGGTAGAGGATTGGTACGTCAGTTTGGTTGAATTATCCAGGCAGCCTTCCCATCACCCTCCTTTCCACCCCTGACCTGTCCTCTCTTTTATGAGAGGCGGGCGAGGCCTAGGATAGCCCACCCATCCTCGCCCCAATTAATCGTCACTTAAGGGCTGTTACCCAACCAGTCTCAATTTTGAGGCTGGTGAGAGGAGGTCAAAGGTGCGGGGGAGGTCCAGCAAATTACCCTGTTTGAACCACAGGCAGGAAAGAGAGCGCACCTCTCTAAAGGGCTGCCATTCCAATACAGGTGCCCAAACTCCAGGTTCTGCAAATCCCTCGGGTGTTCCCACCCCCGACCCTCAGCCTCTCTGTTAAGACCCCCACCCCATTCTCCATACTCTCTCCGGGCCTCATCTCCCTTCCCTGCCATGAGACACTCCCCACCCCCCACCCCCCCTCCCCCCACCTTCTGCCGTGTTGTCTGGTCCTGGACTTAAGGACTCTCGGGCTGTTTTCAGTACCTGCAATGGCCACTGCTGGTGGTGCTGCAATGGCTATGGAGCTGCTGGCCAATCAGATTGTCCAGCAGCTCTCTGAGGCAGGGCTTCCGCCCAAGTGAGGGTTAAAAGTCTCATGGAGTATCTCAGGGGCAGCTGGCATCCGCATTGACACTGACCCTGCCATCTGTTAAATGCTGGAGATTAATCACAACACCAATGTTGTGAATCTGACTTGATCGTAAGAGCATGTGGTATTTTGCAGTATCTGCAGCAATAAATACCCTTTATATAAAAGTTTTTTTAGGTAAGGAAATTTTGCTGTAGCCCGTGAAGGACCAAAGGCATCTCCCTCCATTAGAGACAATTGGTTATATAGCTTTAGGGGAGGTAGTCCTCCATGAACTACCATAGCTGGTACGGGGATTGAACCTGCACTGTTGACATCATTCAGTACCACACACTAGCCAACTGAGCTAACTAACCCCAAAAGTTTATTAATATTTAAATAAAGAAGGTTTTCATGTATTTTCTCAACACTCCTATAATTGTGTATTTAATCAAGACTCGTGCAATATGATTTTTCATAATTGATAACAGGGTTACAGTAGTACTGTACTTCATTACATATGTACACAACCACTGATTTATGGTGACTGAAAAATCAAGTTTTTCATTTTAATGGATGTCGTACAGAATGTATTCTCTGATTCTGTCCTTACTTCCTTGAGCACCACAAACCAGTTGCTTTGTGGTGTTCTCTTGAAAGGAGGCCGTGGTGCATTTTGTAACTTTAAATGTTTTCTTTTACAGCTGGCTATGTTTCGCAGTTTGTTTTACACATCTATTGGGGAAAAGCAAAAGAATATGGTGGACAACTATCGACCAGTGCAGCCTTTACTGAAACGGACCGTATATTCAACGATCCCATCATTCCGCAACAGTGTTTCCCAAAAGAATGTATACACCTGAATTTGGAAAACTGTTCAAGAGAACATACCTAAAAGCCTTACTTAAATTTTAAGGATACTAAATTACTTTTCTTTTATGTTTGGGTAAACTGGAAAAAGAAATCACCTAATTTTTACACTTAAATGCAGAAACTTCCACAGTCCTTTAAAAACCAGAGATGGTTCAGTAGATATTTTTAGGGGTACTTTTTATCATTCAGTATAGTTAGAATTTATACAGTAATTGGGGTATGTATTTCTTACACAGCATAGTTAAAATTGATACCATTATTAGGTGCTTTTTATCATTCAATAAGCATAAACAATGTATGTTTATGTAAAGAACACTAAATTAAACCACTTTGATTGTTTGCTTATCATTGAAAGGTAGTAAACAATATATTTTCTGGAACACTTAAGATTTATTACAATGATTGCTGATTTTCATTCTCAAATATTTGATGGCAGATAGTATATGTAAATTTATTATGGTTATTACTGACTATTGAACCATGTCATACCTTGTAAAAACATGACCAAAATGGAGTAAAATAGTTGGTAGTTAAAATAATAAATACACAGTGGGTGATGTCTTGGTGCTACACACTACTATGCAACCAGGCAACAGTCTGAATAATAATGATCTAATCAAAGTGTTCTTGCCTGATCTTGTTTATATTTTGCAACAGGGTAAGTGCCTGATCTCAGCTGTGCAAATATAGAGGGATGATGGCAAACGAATACATCATTAACACTTTTATGTAGCTTCTGGTCGCCATCTCAGAAGCTATATTGACTGTTCTGCAGGACTAGGAAAATTGAAAGATGAGGCAGAAAACAATTTCTGCATCCTTAATAAAGCTCTGAGGTATTTATTCACATGCAGAATAATGTTTTAGTTTGAGTTGGTGCAGAAGTGTGATGTTGAAGGTATCTCATATGTTAAGATGTGGTTTCATACTGGAGAATCTTTGTAATGCAACAGTAAATGCATTTTTTGTTCACCTGCAGAACACTTTACACAGCAACATAGGAATTGTTAAGCTAATAGAAGTCAAGTCCGTCTAGTTCATTATCTGCCAGCTTGGCGGATACATAATACTATAATATTGGAGTTGTTGACTAATTATCATAATTAAATTATCAATTATTCTGCAATAAACCCAGTACGACAGAAGGAAAATCCCAGTGATCAAGAGCTTTTGGAACTACAGGTCCTAAAGTCACCGTATTCCTCCCAAGCATTCTAGACATGCGATATGTTATGTTTAAAATTATTTGTACATTGTATACCCCAAATGTTATTTTCTGAAAGAATTTTTTCTAATTTGCATTTGAAAGGATTAACACTACCTCCTCCCACCATCTCCCTAGGGAGACTGTACCATAGATTAGCATTGCATCACTGGGCAGTTATTGCTGTGTTAAATCAAGAACAAAATTAGAGACAGCAAAGGGAATGCACTTAATGTATTAAAAGATAGGACAAATTGACATCAAAATCAGTGCTGCATTAAATAGGAATAATAGATTTGAGCCTGTATTTTCCCACATGTTTGATTATAACTACAATGCATAGAGAAAGTGATCCGTGTCATTCTCATGGATCTCCCAATGGAATTCATGTAGGC
Source organism: Carcharodon carcharias (assembly GCF_017639515.1). Taxonomy (NCBI): domain Eukaryota; kingdom Metazoa; phylum Chordata; class Chondrichthyes; order Lamniformes; family Lamnidae; genus Carcharodon; species Carcharodon carcharias. The sequence goes on along the minus strand of NC_054473.1, from coordinate 154,889,861 downwards.
ACAGGAAGATAATCTGAAATAGAAGAAATAAAATACTGAAATTTAGCAGCAAGAACAAATATATTCACATTTTTGGTTAAACCCATTTTTTAGATTAACAAATCCAAACTAAAATCTGAAACTTTTACTCATTGGATGCTGATCAACTTGCTGTGCATTTCCTGTATTTCTACTGTTACTTCACATTTCAGGCACTTTATGGTTTTTCTTTTTAATTCACATCTATTGACTGTGCAGTTCCTAACATTAACAGAAATGTACAAAATCTATTTTTGAGACAGGTTTAATTAATCAGCATTTAAAAATTATTTTAGATAATTGTTGCCTAAGTTTCAACCAGCTCCTTAAAACTCTGAAGAAGAGTCATATGGACTTGAAACATCGACTTTGTTTCTCTCTCTACAGATGCTGTCGGGCCTGCTGAGTTTTTCCAGCCATTTCTGTGTTTGTTCCATAAAACTGGCATTTGATATCTTATGGGAAGAGAATTTTACTAGCCAAACGATAAACAAAAGGCTGATGTAACCAACATGGAGTGACGCTCATGGGGAACAATGATCAGGATTTTGCAGAGCGAAGCTGTCTCAATTCAAATAATTCAAATTAACAGATAGTGGGGCGCGCAAGGCCACAATTTCATGATAACTGCTGCCTCCAAGCTTCTTTCTAAACTGTGAGAATCCAATTAGAGGGCCAACCCGTGGAATCAATCCTTAAGCATATTAAGAGAATGGGGACTTGCTTTACAAATAATATATATGTATGTATAAATAACATCTAATCTATAATTTGATCTTTTTGAAAATGATTGAGCAGCAAATAAAGATTAAAAAAATAAAGCCTAGCTTCTCCAAAAGAATATATGTAAACCAAAGTTTCTGTCTGTGTTCTTAAAATAATTTTTCTTTTGTTGTAGCTCTTCACATGGCTCGGTGTGTAAATATCAACAACTTGTAGTTATATAGTACCATAAATGTAATAAAACATTGCAAAATATTTCAAAGAGCCGATATAAAACAAAGTATGCTTGGTCAAGGAAATAAGTTGAAAGGAGTGTCTTAAAGGAAGAAAGAGAGGTGGAGAGGTTTAAGAAGGGAATGAATGAGGTGGAAATAGGAAGATAACCAGCTGCAACATAACCTTGCTTTCCAAACTTTCAGACCTACAAAATTGAAACAGTGAGTAAAAAATAAGCCTTTGTTTCAAGGCTGGATTGACAGGATTTGGGAGGAGAAGAGGATGGAATCTTTTGGGTGGGGGTGCTAGCATGTGGCTCATGTTCTGTAATTTATCTCAAATAAGATATTGTAGTGTGTTGATGTAGTATAATCATCTCTCAGTGTGTGCCATTGCCTTCTGGAGAGGAGGAGGAGGAAATAAAGAAATAAAAACAAAAAATGTTGGAAACTCAGCAGATTTCAGATTTCCAGTATGCGCCGTATTTTGCTTTTATCTAGGAGGAAATTAAGAATGGATTCTTTATTTTTTGCTTCCGTTGCTGATGTACTATTTGTTAACAATGACCTCTTATATTAGTCTCTAATCAATACAGTGATCCTTCCAGTAGCAAGTACCCACCCATCTGTTAAAAGCTGAATCTAGGGTTTTTATTAGCTTGGAAGCTTAGAACAGTGTCAGTGGTGCTTTGATTGTATCAAAAAACCAATACACATCGGCTACCACTATTTGTATGGTCTGGAGCAAGAGGAGGAGAATCAGAGTTGGGTAAATGCCAGGCAGATAGGATTACACCTTAGTATTGTCCTTATGCTGACACTTATGTATGTGGGATGAGGGCTATTTATTCTAAGCTTAGGCCAAGGGATGCTCTATTGCAGCAGGCCTGGATGTGACCACATTCTCCATAATGGTCTACTGTTCAGTGGTGCAGTACTGCACTGATACAAGTTGAATACTGCTGCAGTAGGCACCTTCAGAAGTTAGAGGTTGTGTGGAACAATATCAGAGGACTCCAAGAGGACTGATGTTGAGTACCAAGGAACATTTGTAGGCAAGGCCTCTGAGGTCTGAATGCCTGGGAGCAACAGCTGAAGGAAGCTTGTGTGTGAGGCAATCAATGACCGGGTAAATAAGGAGATAAGCAATGAAAAGTCCATGGATATTATGAGAGACTGGTCTGACTTCATCTTCTCCTACTCCTATTGCCTCCATATCTATAATCATTATGGCCCTCTTTTCATAAGTTAAAGGTCGTAGTTTTAGTGATCTACTCTTGTCTGCAAGTACTGCCTTCTGTTGCATACAATTGATAGGATCATGAGAGCAGACAACTTTCACCTAAGTGCCCAGGACAATAACTCTCATTTAATTTGGATATGCAGCTGTAAGGAGTCTTATGCTGACATTGTACTTGGTACTCTGTGTTCAACCGTATCTGCAATTGACAGCTGCAATAATATTCAAGTTCTCCCAAATTGAGAAGGACACAACTTTTAATGATGTGCTTATGTCTACCCAAGTGCCATGTACTGAACATGGTGCATATATTGCAAATAGTGCAGCATTCAGGCACTCATGCAGTACTTACGAACAGACGAATTGGGAGCAGGAGTATGCCACTTGGCTCCTCGAGGCTGCTACGTCATTCAATAAGATCATGGCTGATCTAATTATAACCTCAACTCCACATTCCCACCTACCCCTAATAACCTTTCACCCCCTTACTTATCAAGAATCTACCTACCTCTGCCTTAAAAAGTCAAATACTCTGCTTCCACTGTTTTGAGGAAAAGCGTTCCAAAGACTAGTGATCCTCTGAGAGAGAAAAAATTCTCATCTCTGTCTTAAATGAGCAACCCCTTATTTTTAAACAGTGACCCTCCCACAGTTCTAGATTATCCCACAAGAGGAAACATCCTCTTCATATCCACGTTGTCAAGACCCCTCAGGATCTTATATGTTTCAACCAAGTCGCCCCTTACTCTTCTAAACTCCAGCAGATACAAGCTTAGCCTGTCTAACCATTCTTCTGAACCAAGTCTGTCTGACCATTCTTGTTGTTAGTCTAGTAAACCATCTCTGAACTTTTTATTCATTCATGGAATCTGGGTGTCGCTGGCTATGCCAGCATTTATTGTCCATTCCTAATTGCCCCTGACAAGTTGGTGGTGAGCTGCCTCCTTTAACCACTGCAGTCCATGTGTGTAAGTACACCCACAAAGCTGTTAGAGAGGGAGTTCCAGGTTTTTGACCCAGTGACAGTGAAGGGACAGTGATATATTTCCAAGTCAGGATGGTGTGTGATTTGGTGGAGAACCTCCAGGTGATGATGCTCCCATGCTCTTCCCCTTCTAGATGGTAGCGGTCATGGGTTTGGAAGGTGCTGTCTAAGGAGCCTTGGTGAGTTTCAGCAGTGCATCTTGTAGATGGTACACACTACTACCACTGCGTCAATGATGGATGTTTGTGGATGGGGTACCAATCAAGCAGGCTGCTTTGTCCTGAATAGTGTGAAGCTTCTTAAGTGTTGTTGGAGCTGCACTCATCCAGGCAAGTGGAGAGTATTCCATCACACTCCTAACTTGTGACTTGTAGATGATGGGCAGGCTTTGGAGAGTCAGGAGGTGAGTTATGTGCTGCAGAATTCCTAGCCTCTGACCTGCTCTTGTAGCCACAGTATTTATATGGCATGGCCAGTTCAGTTCTTGGTCAATAGTAACCCCCAGGATGGTGAATGGAACTGCTTCCAATGTATTTACATTCTTAAATAAGGAGAGCAATACTGTACACAGTACTCCATATGTTGTCTCACTAATGCCCTGTACAACTAAAGCATAACCTCCCTATTTTTGTATTCAATTCCCCTCACAATAAACGATAACATTCTATTAGCTTTCCTAATTACTTGCTGCACCTGCATGCTAACCTTTCGCGATTGATGTACTAGTTTACCTAGATCCCTCTGCTTCTCAGAGCTCTGCAATCTCACCACATAGATAATATGCTTTTTTATTTTACATTATACTCCATTTGCCAGATCCCAGCGCACTCATTTAACCTACTTATATCCTATTGTAACTCCTTATGCACTCTTCACATCTTACTTTCTTACCTTTGTGCCATCACTAAATTTAGCAATCATACCTTCAGTCCCCTCATTCAAGTCATTTATATAAATTGTAAAAAATTGAGGCTCCAGCACTGATCCCTGTGGCATACCAGTCATTGCCAACCAGAAAAAGACTCATTTAAGCCTACCCTGTGTTTCCTGTTAGCAAGCCAAACTTCTATTCATGCTAATATGTTACCCCGTATACCATGAGCTTGTATCTGTTGCAATAACCTTTGATGTGGCACCTTATCAAATGCCTTCTGGAATTCCAAGTACAGTCCATCCACTGACTCCCCTTTATCCACAGCATATGCTACTTCTTCAAAGAGCTCCAATAAATTGGTTAAACATGATTTTCCTTTCACAAAACCATGTTGACTCTGCCTGATTACCTTGAATTTTTCCAAATGCCCTGCTATAGCATCTTTAATAATATCTTCTAACATTTTCTCTATGACAGATGTTAAACTAACTGGCCTGTAGTTTCCTGCTTTCTGTCTCCCCTTTTCGAATAAATTCGCTATTTCCCAATCTAATCTAGGGAATTTCCCCGAATCTAGGGAATTTTGGAATATTAAAACCAACGTATTGACATTTAGCATCATTTAGAGCCACTGGATATTCCAAAGTGCTTTACAGCCAATGAAGGCACAAAGGAAGATGGTTGTGGTTGTTGAAGGTCAGTCATCTCAGCTCCAGGACATCACCGCAGGAGTTCCTCAGGCAGTGTCCTCGGGCCAACCAGGTTCAGCTGATTCATCAATGACCTTCCTTCCATCATAAGGTCAGAATTGGGGATATTCGCTGATGATTACACAATGTTCAGCATCATTTGCGACTCCTCAGATACTGAAGCAGTCCATGTCCAAATGCACCAAGACCTGGACAATATCCAGGCTTGGGTGGACAAGTAGCAAGTAACATTTGCGCCACACAAGTGTCAGGCAATGACCATCTCCAACAATTGCCCCTTGATGTTCAATGACATTACCATCACTAAATCCCCCACCATCAACATTTTTGGGGGTTACCATTGACCAGAAACTGAACTGGACTAGCCATATAAATACTGTGGCTACAAGAGCAAGTCAGAGGCTAAGAATTGTGTGACGAGTAACCCACCTCCTGACTCCTCAAAGCCTGTCCACCATCTACAAAGCACAAGTCAGGATTGTGATAGAATAATCCCCACTTGCCTGGATGAGTGCATTTCCCACAACACTCAAGAAGCTCGACACTGTCCAGGACAAAGCAGCCTGCTTAACTGGCATCACATCCACAAACATTCACTCCCTTCACCACCGACGCACGGTAGCAGCAGTGTGTACCATCTACAAGATGCACTGCAGGAGTTCACCAGGCTCCTTCGATAGCACCTTCCAAACCCACGACTACTACCATCTAGAAGGACAAGGGCAGCAAATAGATGGGAACACCTCCACCTGGGAATTCCCCTCCAAGTCACTCACCATCCTGACTTGGAAAAATATCGCCGTTCCTTCACTGTTGCTAGGTCAAAATCCTGGAATTCCCGAATAGAATTATGGGTGTACCTACACCATATGGACTGCAGCGGTTCAAGAAAGCAGCTCACCACCAACTTCTCAAGGGCAATTAGGGATGGGTGAATAAATGCTGGTCATGGCAGCAAAACCCACTTCCAATGAATAAATTTAAAAAAATACTTTTAAAAAATTATTTCACAGGATGTGGGCTTCCCTGGCTGGGCCAGCATTTATTCACCCATCCCTAATTGCCCCTGAGAAGGCGGTGGTCAGCTGTGTTCTTGAACCGCTGCAGCCTATGTGGCGTAGGTTCACGCACAGTGCTATTAGGGAGTTCCAAGATTTTGACCCGGCGATAGTGAAGGAACGGCGATAAATTTCCAAGTCACTTTTGAATTGTAGTCACTGTTGTGATGTAGGAAACAAACTACAAATGACTCAAACTATAATACAGTTCCCTGGGTGTTGGATGTCCTACAGTATTCTGTCAGTCATTATTATTTATGTACAAGCACTAGTCAGCAGGGCTATTTGATCCTGCTCGCAGTCGCAGCTGGGCCCAATACAAGTTTCAACTGGTGTCTACACTCCTGCACTTTCCAGTGTGAAGCACTGGATGGCAGCTTTCCACTTTCCCTTCTCTAGTGCAGTGGTACAGAAGGCAATTGTGCAGTTGCTACTACATTCTAATTGGGATTAGCTAAACCTGCTACAGTTTATTGCTGGTGCCCCTTAAAAAGGGAACATTTGATAACTGTTTCACCAATTTCCATCCATATAAACTTGTTATGTTAATAGTATTTTAATAGAGGCAACTTTTATTTAAATATGAAGCATTGTTTACTCCACAATTTCAATCTACGTTAAAGCAGCAGATGAATAAATCCAGTCTGACATGTAGTGGGCATGAATGGGTATGCTCAACAGCTCACTATTTTACCAAATATTTTGTTCTTTAACCTCCCATTAGTATGCAAATGTTGCAAATTATCAGTTGCACACATTAGACCATTGTATTGTTTCTTTACAAAATAGTCTAGTGGTGTAGAAGTATGAAGAAGCATAGCAATGTACAGAGACATATGCTTAATCTCTGCTCCAATACAATTTGGAGGTACCACATGGAAACTGGGCACCACAAGAAAAGGAAAAACTAGAGAAAATCAGTCGTTACTAAGCTACTTGTCTGTACTTGCTGGAGCTCATGAATGGCGCAGATCGAGGCCTGGAACCAGATTGACTTCTAGCCTGAGGGAGGCGCAAGGAAGTCAAAAGAGGAAGAATGGGGGTGGAAATTAGTGGAAGGAAGGTGAGTGTTCCAGCAATGCAGTAGCTATAATACAACATGGAGCTCCTACTTTAAAACAATCACTGCAATAATACTCCATTGACTGTAAGGTGCTTAGGGACATGATGAGATTGTGAAAGGCGATATTTAAATTTCATTCTTTTTCAGTTCTTCCTTTCTTTTAGTCCTTTGTTTTGCCACATTGTTTTGATGCCCATAGTTTCCTATTATCTCTAAACCTCGGCGGACTACAAAAGTAAGAGTAGATCCACCATTTTAAAAAAAGCATATGTTTCCCTACATTTCAAAAGTGTTTTAATTGGTTGTAAAGCGCTTTGGGAAATCCTGAGTTCGTAAGCACATGGGGTGAATTTTATAGGGGGATGGATTACCTGCCCCCCAAACTGAAAAGTCCGTTAGCACTGCCCTAACCAAAAATCCTGCTGCTCTGCAGCAATAATACGCTGGGGCAGCCTTTATTGGGTCAGGTGGGGGGGTGGGGGGGGGGGGCTCACGCTCCCCTCTGGGAGGAAGCACCGCCCTAGAGAGCTGACAGCCAATCTGATTGGCCAGCAACGCCGTAGCCCGAGTAGCACCACAATCAAGTAGTAGCCACTGCTGGGACTACAAGCAGTCCCCAGAGAAGAAGCGTCATGGACTTAAGGTAAGTCCGGGCATTTTAGATGGGCCAGCTTGGCAGACCCCAGAAAGTGGGAGGGTGTCTTAAAGGAGGGGTACGATCTTGGGGGAGTGTGCTTCCACTGGGCACTAGAGGACCCCCCAAAGGAGAAACCTCCCCTTCCTGCCTGACAGCAGGCCATGCAGTGAAAGCTTCCACGTTCCCCTGCCACACATATTATAGTGGCTGAGGACAAATTAGGCCTTTATGTAGCCATCAGTTGGTCCTTACCTGCCCACCATAATATGGGAGACAGGTCTGGGGTGATGGGAAGGCAGTGCACAGGCCATCCTTTTTATGTTGTGAGCACACTACCCTCACCCCCCACATTCAAATATGCCGGCAGGGAGCCATAAAGTTCACACCCAAGTTTTTTCTTTCTTAAAATAAAGTAACTGAATTGTTATTTTTGTGAAAATGTAGTTAGAATGTTGTGTTTAAACCTTTCTGCTATCAATATTAATGTTATATTTTAAGGGACTTTCTGACTATTATGTCCTTTGTAAGCCATACATTGCTACATCAAAACATACCCGTGATTTTTTTTGTATGCCCATTTTTCTTTCACAGAAATAATGTTGCACACCCATTGTTCTTCTTTGCTGACACCCTTCTCACCTCCTCCTAATGTACTAGATATTTAACACAAGAAAACTGAGAATTGCCTTGTATAATCCTTGCACAAATTAATAGATGGTCAGGGATCAAGTGGTGCATATGTGTTTCCTATTGACTTTGTACTTAAGGCAAGTACATCCCAAAATGAATGTAGTTAGTATGCATATGTGTATAGATTCCTATCTGTTTATAATATAAATTTTTACTGAATACAATATCCACTGAAATCTGCAAAATTGTTACTTACAGCGACTCCTCCAAGCTAAATTATGTCAAAGGCAGCTATGCTGTGTATTATGCTGATTAGGATTTCCTGTAAAATTAGATCATAACCTTTGTGATCCAGCAGATACAGAATAAACACCAGGTGCCTTCTTACAGAGAAAAAAGGATGAAACCTGAGACTAAGCTTAGGCCATTTTCACACGCATGCCAGAGCTAAACAGTACCATTTGGAGAGGGAACACTGATAGTTTATCACTACTGCATCTTTTAGTCAATGTTGCATTATTATGTCCTCCCCTCCAGTTTTCAGCCCTTATCCTTTATATTCCAAATGTGGTGCTTTAATACAGGGTGTAAACACCCAGGTGGCCAATCCCCATGAATGAGATTGGACAATCATTGGAAGGAGGCTAATTACTACCTTGTAGTTAATATACACTGCAACCATGGTATGTCAGTTGTGAAGGGAGTGAATGTTTAAGCTTGTAGATGGGGTGCTGATAAAGCAGGCTGCCTTGTTCTGGATGGTACTGAGCTTCAAATGTTGTTGCAGCATGTGGTGTGTTCAGTCACATTACAAACCTGCTTTGGAGATGGTAGAGAGACTTTGTGGAGTCAGGAAGTGAGCCATTCATCACAGATTATCCAACATCTGATCTAGTAGCCATGGCATTTATGTGGTTGGTCAAGTTTGAGTTTCTGGTCACCAGCAATTTACAGAATATTGAGGATGGGGAATTGGACAAATGTCAGTCGGAGATGACTCGTGTTGGAGTTGGTCATTGTCTGGCATTTGCATGATATGAATATTACTATTGTAAGGAACATATCTTTTTATTTCTGTTGGGTTGTTGTAAAGAACATATCTCTTTATTTTCTGTTGGACTGTGGGTTAAAATTACAATGGCTGCAGTATGAAAGACATGTCCATTGGAACAAGATGAGAGATATATACAGTGTTGCAGTTCTGGAACAGAGTGGGTCATGAAAGACAGGATGGTGCTGGAAAGGAGTCCTGGACCAAGGGAGCTGCCTGACAACAGCATTTTAATTGGTTCCTGACCAGGTGACCAGGTTTTGTGTGAGGGCAATGTAGCCGAATAGCTCCTAGGCTGAAAGGAAAAAGACCTAAAACCCCTTGCTCTTGTATGTGGAAGATTCCAGTAATTCCACAATAATAGCTAGCTGACTTTTTCTCTTCATAGCTCTATAATCTGCTCTCTCTCTCTCTCTCTCTCTCTCTCTGAAAACCCCTGTCAAGAAAGGGGAAAATCCCTATTAGAGACATTGAAAGGCAAGTGTTTAACTAATGAACTAAATACTGAAAGTGCTGGAAGACCACCTATGTCATCAACAAGAGCTGAAAGGAATTTGGAAGACATCGATCAGAATCAACCCATCAAGTCCTGTACTCTGGAATTGGTGATATTGAACTGTTTAACCCCACACTTAAAATCCACGTTTTTGTGTGTCTTATTTGTCTTGTATGTGTGTTTATAGGGATTTAAGAAGGGGTAGAGTTCAGGTTATAGAGTTAGAAATTAGCAGTTCATATTTCTTTTGCTACTGGTTAATGACAGTTTGTTCAATAAACAATTATTTACTTATTATTACTGATATTCTGTTAATCTAAATTAAAAAGTTAGGTCGAATTGGGACAATCTGGTGGTTTGGTCAAACATTTTCACATTTGTCATGGCTCGGGGAACAGTGGGACTTGATATTACAGTGCACTATCCCCAGTGAGTTGTGACACTATTGTTTTCCATCCCATCACAGATCTTTGCCTTTTGTTCTTTCCTCCCTCCCCTTTTACCCTGCCTCTGTACTTAGCTTAAAAACTGTTACATCTCTAACTTTTTTCGGTTCTGACAGAAGTTCATTGACTTGAAATGTTAACTCTGTTGCCTGACCTGCTGAGTATTTCTAGAGCTTTCTTTTTTCATCTCAGAGTTCCAGCATTTGCATTATTTTACTTTTATATTATTAACTTTGAGGTCCATCTGTGATCCTGAACTTGTAAACTGAGAGTTCTGACTTCTCACAGCACAGGGAGTTCCAATTAATTATGGGGGAATGTTATCTAAGAGGTTAATTGCTAATGTAAAAACTGAAATTAATAGATTTTTATTAGCCAAAAGTATTAAGGGATATGGGGCAAAGGCAAGTATATGTGGCGAGGTTGCAGATCAACCATGATCTCACTGAATAACGAAACCAGCTTGAGGTGCTAAATAGCTTACTCCTGTTCCTGTATGTCTATGTGCCAAATTGAAGATTCTTGGTGATAGTGGAAGGAACATCCATTTACTACTAAGGTATTGGTATGGTCCCACTTTCTCTTGTATGGAATCACCATGGTGATGATAATGGACCAGGAATTGCAGCAAAAGTAAGTGTTGTGTGACATACTGTATGATATTTGGGCTTTTCTCTTCACCATTTACATAGCACTACATTTGCACTGCAAATTGCTGGAACATTGACAGGGTAATGGTACAGTGATGTCATTGTTGCATCTGGGACCTTGTGAACATTGTGCCCAATGGCTTCTGGCCCAATGAAAGAAAAGGATAGAGAAAGAAACAGTGCAGATGATGGGAAAGGAAATAAATGAATTGGAGTTAAATTGTAGACAGAGAAATAAAGAGAGGGAAAGAATGAGTGAATTAAGAAAAAAACAAAAAGGAAAAGTGATTTTTTTAAAAAACCACTGTGTTTGGGAATTACAGTATTGGTCCTCGAAAATGTAATGAGAGGGTAGGTGTAAATACATACATTCTTGACCCATGAAGTACAGAACCAGTGGCCTGATCCTGCATGATCAGGAACAGTGGAACACACTTTTGCTTTCTCAGGAAAATGGGAATTGCTGGACAAAAAAGTGAAGTTCCTTCGAGTTTGCCTTTCACAATCCTGGAAATTCATGATACAATGATAATGGAGTTGTTGATTAATCATAGCAATCTGTCAAGCTTGCAACAGACCCATAAATGACTTGAGGAAATCCCAGTGGTGGAGAGCTCTGGGCAAAATAGGCCTTCAGTTACCATTATCTTCCAAAAGATGCTCTAGTTACCATATGTCATGTCTCAAATTACTCAAATATTGTTTCCCAAATCCAATTTTCTGAAAGAAATCTTCTCTACTTTTAATTTGAATGAGCAACCTTCCTCTGAGTATCAAAATCCTCTGAAAATGATTTTTTAAAAATTCTAATAAGAGTGTAGATAGTAACACTAGCACAAAAATACTGCCAAGACAGGTAAAAAAAAATCAAAAAACCTGTATCAATAATTCGCGAACTGCTGAAGTGAAAACGCACAGATTCATTGGTCCTTTTCTGGGCCTCCAAGGTCGACGCCTCTCTGCTGTCCAAAATTAGAGGTAAAGCAGGGTTACAATAGGATTCATGCCTCCACAAGGGCAGTGGTAGAGAGGACCATAGACCTTCTCTAGATGTGCTTCAGATGCCTATTTCGTTCAGGGGGTGCACTACAATCCCCCGAGGGTGTCACTAATAGTGGTTGTATGCTGCACTCTCCACAATCTAGCACTGGCAGGGGGGGATCCACTGGAGCTAGAGGATCTTGACGCAGCTACACCGGCCACAGATGATAAATCTATTAGTGAGTCAGAAGAGGAACATGATGAGGAGAACACTGAGGGTGTGGAGGCAGACCTCTGTGTCCTTCAAAGAGGCAGAACACCAGGGGTGCCTTAATCCAATGCTCCTTCAGCTAGGCTGGAAAAGATCTGCTTCCACCTCATGCCAGAGCTGCTGTCTCCATCCCAGATATCTAAAATGACTCTTTCATTTGCACCCAAAGACCACTCAATGCCTGTGTATTAAAGTAGTGAGCCACTCACATCCAGCTTTACATACTGACGTACCCTGCACCAGAAAGGAAAAGGTGAAGCATACTTCAGCCATCAGAATCTAAGCAAATTTAATGTTATTGTCACATTGAAAGCATAATGACATTACCATTACTGGAATTGATGTCCACATCAGCAGACATTAAACCAAAGATAACTGAACGGAAAATGACCCGTAAACTGTCCCTCTTGTGCCTTTAACTTACATTTCCAAATGCTACATCTTGATGCTGTCCCCCTCTCCCCCGTCTCACTGGCACTGGCATTGGAGACAGTCTAATGACTCTGCTGTCTTGTTAGCCTTGATGACCTTGGCGGTCGTCCTCTGGCCAGTGAGCCTGTGCTGATCCCGGCTGGGAGGGAGCAGCCAGTGCCATAGTTGACATTTCCCCAGTCATTGCAGCCTCATCAGATGCCACAGTCACCAGCGGAGGAGTAGAGAAGCTGCTGCTGTCATCCAGAGCGCACTGAGAGGAGCCCGCAGAGATGACACTCAGCTCGTGTGCCAACGTGATGTCACTCTGGACCTCCCTGCTCACCATTCATGGACGGGCACCTAAATGGGATACTGGATGCCTCATCTATCTCCCACACTGGCACTGACCACCTGAGGTCATTGTGTGAGGGCTTGCAGGTCCGAGCACAACCCCAGGAACTCATGCTGTTCCTGGAGCTGCCTTTCCATGAGAGTCACCACTCTCTCAATGAGGGAGGCAGCGCACTCAGCCATGAAGGTCCATGCAGTACTCATGCTCCTTATGGATTCCTCCACAACGGAGACCATGGCACACAGGCCCTCATGGATCTCCGCCAGATCCTCCCACAAATCCCGCTGGACATCCACTACCTGCCGCCTAATGGATGACTCCAGAGGCTCATCATCTGCCTCCTCTGACTGCTGGCACCCTGCACACTTTCTGCTTTTGCCTGCACCTTAAATGAGCGTGAAGTGCCCTCAACAATGTGCACCGACATTCTAGCTGCCGATCTAATGCCCACCAAGGTGCTGGTATCTGCGCTGGTGCCTGGTTCAGAGAGCAGGTGTGACGCAGGTGCAAATGAAGCCCCGCAGTCCTCAGCCATCAGGGATGGCCCTTTGGGGTCCAGAGAGCAAGTGTGTGCTGGCAAATCTAAAAGGGAGAACAAGGACATGTCATTAGTTAAAGTCATCACACTGTCACTGTGCATGCTGGCACACTAGTGAGACAATGGAGATCTGCATCATGGTGCCATCATCTTTCAATGATCAATGGGGACTCCAGGTTTGAGGCTCCCATCAATAAAGAGACTTCACTAGAATGGATGCACAATCCAAAACTCTCACCTCTGTGCACTACACTCTCACCCTTGCCTGGCATCCCCACCTCTCCACGCTTGGTTGCACGTGGATGTGTCGGCTCTCCAGCTCAAGGGCGTCCTGCTCGTACCTGGTGAGCACCAGCAGGTTGGATGGGGCCTCCACCTGTAAGTGAGCTCTCCAATTGGTTATGGCTTGTCTTCTCCTGAAAGGACAGAGGAGCATTGATTAGTCCACTCTCTATCTGCAGCGCCATTGCAGCCTGGCCAACCCCAGCTGAGGAACACCTCACAGGGCACATCCAAGTCATGGCTCTCGAGCCGCAAAGCATTCAGTTCAAGCAGCCAGGGCTCATCCCGTTGGCCAGCTCCAGCGTCACTGACAGTTGGCACTCAGACTCTAGCACTCCTCAGGTCCACAGGGGGCGGCCACATCTTAACACTTCTGCACACTGACCCATGCCAACATGGCACTCACCCTTCATGAGCACAGCAGGTCATTGAGCCTCTTCCAGCACTGCACCCATGTGTGCCGCACCATGTCATGGCTGCTAACCAGTGCTGCCACCTCCTCCCAAGCCCTCTTTGTGAGGTGTGGTGGCCTCCTCCTCCCATCTCTTGGGACAAAGGTGTCCCTCCTGACAGCTACCTCCTCCAGCAGGATGGCAAGGTACTCATCCCAAAAGGGGAGGCTGAGTGCCCACCCGACATGCCCTCCCACCTGGCGTCTCCAGCCTCACTTGACTCCAACACTTTGCTAACGCAGATCAGGCATTCTTCAATTGCAGCTGCGCCGTCAGGTTGCTATTGAACCCAGCAGCTGACAGGCCCCCACCCCTGCTCGGCCCTTTCCGACCAGTGAGGAACCACGTTTTATGCTGGGCAGGCCTTAATTGGCCTGCCAGTGTGAAATCGCAATCGGGGGCCAATCACGGGCAGCGGCCTATTTCTCGGCTGCTCCTGGGCCCACCAATCGGATGTGTCCATCAAGGGTAAAACTCAGGCCATAAAGTTAGTGTGCTATTTAAAACCTAGTTACTCTATTTAAAATCAAGTTACAGGGACTGTGGCATAGCAGTAATGTTACTGGATTAGTAACCCAGATTACAAAGGCCTAGATAAATGATGTAAGGATATGGGTTCAAATCCCACCATAGCAACTGGTGGAATTTATCTTCAATTAATTAATAAAAGTGAGTCTCAGTCATGGCAAAAATGACATTATTGGATTATCTGATGCATTAATGCTGTTTTGGAGAAAGAAATCTTCCATCCTTATCTAGTCTGCTTACTTGTGACTGCAGGCCCACACAATGTGGCTGACTCTTCACTGAAATGGCTTACCAAGCCACTCAATTGCATCAAACCATGCCAGAAAAGTCAAAAAGAAATAAAACTGGATGAAGTACCCAGCACCAACCTAGGCACCAGAAGCAACAACAGCACACACCTCCCAGTCAACCTTGCAAAGACCTCCTTACTAACTTCTGGGGGCTTGTGCCAAAATTGGGACAGCTGTACCATAGACTAGCCAAGCAACTTATGAACATGGAGCAGAAATGGGCCATTCGGCCCCTCAAGCCTGCTGTGCCATTCAATAAGATCATGGCTGATTTATTTGTGTACCCCAGGTAACCTTTGATTCTTTTGCCTAACAAGAATCTATCCACCCCCGCCTTAAAAATATTCAATCATCCCACCTCCACCACATTCTGAGGCAGAGAGTAGCAAAGTCAGACATCTGAGAAAAAATTCTCCTCATCTCTATCCTAAAAAGCAACCCCTAATTTTAAAACAGTGCCCACGAGTGTGGGAGCGTGGGAACACGTGCCGGGGCCCAGTCATGGGGAACCAGAGTGCTGGGCCCCAGCGGCAGGAAACCATGGTGCCATGGCTGCGGGGAGGAGAGGCTGGTTGCGAGGCCTAGGAGAGAGATGCTGTGGAGCCTAGGGTTGGAGGAAGTGGGTGGAGAAGAGGCTGACTGGCGTGTGTGGTATATTCATTGAATCATATATTACAGCCAATGTCCCAGGCACCTCCATCATGGCTGGTGCCATCAGACCTGGCAGCACAGTGGTATATGGTAAAGAGGGAGTGATGCTGGAAGTCCTCAACATTGACTTTGGAACCCATGAAGTCTCATGGCATCAGATCAAACATAGGCAAGGAAACCTTCTGCCAATTACACCTACTTCCCTCCCTCAGCTGATAAATCAGTAATTCTTCATGTTGAACACCATTTGGAAGAAGCACTGAGTGTAGCAAAGGCACATAATGTTCTCTGGATGAAGGTCTTCAATGTCCAGCACAAAGAATGGCACAGTTGCACTTCTACTGACTGAGCTGGCTGTGAAAAACATTACATTGCTGTAGTGTTTCCATCCCTCCCTCCGCCTCAAACCTAAAAAAAAAGGGAGTAAGAGGCAGTGCCTTCAGGAGTGCACCAGATCTGCGAGGGACACTCTTCTGAAAGTGGATTTTAAAGAAAAGGCAGCTGGTTTGTGAGTAAATCCTGGGAGCAGACTTGGAGGGAGGAGCACCGGATTGGTGAGTATAAATCTAGCTTACTCTCGGGGATTCACGGCCTTGTCTCAAGGGAGCAGACTTGGAGGGAGGAGCACCGGAGAGGTGAGTATAAATCTAGCTTATCTCGGGGATTCGCGGCCTTGTCTCCAGGGAGCAGACTCAGAGGGAGGAGCACCAGAGCAGTGAGTATAATCTAGCTTATCTCAGGGATTCGTGGCCTTGTCTCTAGGGAGCAGACTTGGAGGGAGGAGCACCGGAGCAGTGACCTCAGGGCACAGAGTAACTGAGGCCAAAACTGAAAAATTGACATCACAGGGAAGCTGTGACCTGATTGGTTGGTAGAAAATCTGCACCAAATTTGAAAAAAAAACACTGCAAAGCTAATTAATAAATTAATTATCTAAGTAGAGATGGTTGGGCAGGTGATGTACTGTAGCTGTATGATGTGGGAGCTGGCAGATCCCATTGCGAGCCGCAGTGACCACATCTGCAGCAAGTGTTGGTTGCTGGAGGAACTCCGGCTCAGAATTGATGAGCTGGAGTTCGAGCTCCAGACGCTGCAGCACATCCGGGAGGGAGAGAGTTACCTGGACGCTTTGTATCAGGAGGCGGTCACACCCGGTAGATTAAGTACCTCAAGTCTGGTCAGTGGTCAGGGTCAGCAGGGTATGACTGCAAGTGAGACATGTATAGGGATCCTGTGTTCAGGAAAAGAGGAGCCTCAGCTCTTGACCTTGGCCAACAGGTATGAGGTACTTGCTCCCTGTGTGGATGAGGAAGAGGGCTGTAGGGAAGATGAGCCAGCTGACCACAGCACCGTGGCATAGGAGGCCATTCAAGAGGGGGGAGCAAAGAGACAAGTGGTAGTTGTAGGGGATTCTATAATTAGGGGAATTGACAGCATCCTTTGTAAGCAGGATCGAGAGTCCCGCATGGTATTTTGCCTGCCCGGTGCCAGGGTGAGGGACATCTCTGACCGGCTTGAAAGGATATTGGAGAGGGAGGGGGAGGATCCAATTGTTGTGGTCCACGTCAGGACAAATAACATAGGTAAAACTAGGAAAGAGGACCTGTTTGGAGATTATCAGGAACTAGGAACTAAATTAAAGAACAGGTCCTCAAGGGTTATAATCTTCGGATTACTACCCAAGCCACGTGCAAATTGGCATAGGGATGCGAGAATAAGGGAAGTAAACACGTGGCTGAAGGAGTGGTGCGGGAAAAGAGGGGTTCCATTTCGTGGGGCACTGGCGTCAGTACTGGAACAGGAGGGATCTGTACCATTGGGATGGTCTCCACCTGAACCGATCTGGGACCAATGTTCTAGCGAAAAGGGTAAATAGGGTGGTCAACAGGACTTTAAACTAGAAAGTGGGGGGAAGGGAAGAGTAAAACTCCAAGAAGTAGGACTAATGGGAAACAAAGCAGCAGGTTAGTGTGTGGGGGGGTGGATTCAACTTCATGGAAAATTATGAAAAACTGAAAAGAAAGGAGAGCCCAGGAGAGGCTATTAAAGTCTCCAGAACACAAAATAAGACAGAGTGTTTGGAAAGGGCTTAGGAATCTAACTTCAAGCACATCAGATAAAGGGACGACAATGAGAAAGAGGACGGGAAATACAGGACTGAAGGTGTTGTATCTGAATGCACGCAGTAAACGAAATAAGGTAAATGAGCTTACGGCGCAGATTGAAATTGGCAGGTATGATGTGGTGGGCATCACGGAGACCTGGCTGCAAGGGGATCAGGACTGGGAGCTAAATATCCAAGGATGTACATCCTATCGAAAAGATAGGCAGGTTGGCAGAGGGGGTGGGGTTGCTTTGTTAGTAAGAAATGAAATTAAATTGATAGCAAGAAATGATGTAAGGTCAGATGGTGTAGAATCTGTGTGGGTAGAGTTGAGGAACCGCAAAGGTAAAAAAAACCATAATGGGAGTTATGTACAGGCCTCCAAACAGTAGTCAGGATGTGGGGCACAAGATACACCAGGAGATAGAAAAGATGTGTAAGAAAGGCAAGGTTACAGTGATCATGGGGGATTTCAATATGCAGGTAGACTGGGAAAATCAGGTTGGTAGTGGATCCCAAGAAAAGGAATTTGTGGAATGTCCACGAGATGGCTTTTTGGAGCAGCTTGTGGTGGAGCCCACTAGGGAACAGGCAATTCTAGATTTAGTGATGTGTAATGAGGTAGATTTGATAAGGGTGCTTAAGGTGAAGAAATTCTTAGGAGGAAGTGACCATAATATGATAGAATTTACCCTGCAATTTGAGAGGAAAAAGCTGGAATCAGATGTAATGGTATTACAGTTGAATAAAGGCAACTACAGAGGCATGAGGGAGGAGCTGGCCAGAATTGACTGGGAGATGAGCCTAGCAGGAAAGACAGTGGAACACCAATGACAGGAATTTCTGGGAGTAATTTGGGAGACACAGCAAAAATTCATCCCTAGGAAGAAGAAGCATACTAAAGGGAGGACGAGGCAACCATGGCTGACAAGGGAAGTCAGGGACAGCATAAAAACTAAAGAGAAAGCATACAATGCAGCGAAGAGCAGTGGGAAACCAGGGGATTGGAAAGCCTATAAAGATCAACAGAGGACAACTAAAAAAGAAATAAGGAGTGAAAAGATTAAATATGAGGGTAAACTAGCCAGTAATATAAAAGAAGATTGCAAGAGTTTTTTTAGATATATAAAGGGTAAGAGAGAGGCAAAAGTGGACATTGAGCCGCTGGAAAATGACGCTGGAGAAGTAGTAGTGGGGAACAAAGAAATAGCGGAGGAACTGAATAGGTTCTTTGCATCAGTCTTCACAGTGGAAGACACGAGTGACATCTCCAAAGTTCAAGAGAGTCGGGGGGCAGAGGTGAGTATGGTGGCCATTACCAAGGAGAAGGTGCTAGGAAAACTGAAAGATCTGAAGGTAGATAAATCACCTGGACCAGATGGATTACACCCCAGAGTTCTAAAGGAGATAGCTGAAGAGATAGTGGAGGCGTTAGTGGTGATCTTTCAGGAATCACTGGAGTCGGGGAGGGTCCCAGAGGACTGGAAAATCGCTAATGTAACTCCCCCCATTTAGGAAGGGAGTGAGGCAAAAGACGGGAAATTACAGGCCGATTAGCCTGACCTCGGTCGTTGGTAAGATTTTAGAGTCCATTATTAAGGATGAGATTTCAGAATACTTGGAAGTGCATGGTAGAATAGGGCAAAGTCAGCATGGTTTCATCAAGGGGAGGTCATGCCTGACAAAACTGTTAGAATTCTTTGAGGAGGTAACGAGTAGGTTAGACAGAGGAGAACCAATGGATGTTATCTACTTGGACTTCCAGAAGTCCTTTGACAAGGTGCCGCACAGGAGGCTGCTCAGTAAGATAAGAGCCCATGGTGTTAGAGGCAAGGTACTAGCATTGATAGAAGATTGGCTGTTTGACAGGAGGCAGACAGTGCGGATAAGGGGGTCCTTCCCAGGATGGCGACTGGTGACTAGTGGAGTTCCGCAGGGGTCAGTGTTGGGACCACAACTTTTCACTTTATACATTAATGATCTAGATGAAGGAACTGAGGGTATCCTGGCTAAGTTTGCAGATGATAGAAAGATACGTGGAGGGACAGGTAGTATTGAGGAGGTGGGGAGGCTGCAGAGGGATTTGAACAGGTTAGGAGAATGGGCAAAGAAGTGGCAGATGGAATACAACGTGGGGAAGTGTGAGGTTATGCACTTTGGTAGGAAGAATAGAGGCATAGACTATTTTCTAAATGAGGAGAGAATTCAGAAATCTGGAGTGCAAAGGGACCTGGGAGTCCTAGTCCAGGATTCTCTTAAGGTTAACCTGCAGGTTGAGTCGGTAGTTAGGAAGGCAAATGCAATGTTGGCATTTATTTCGAGAGGACTAGAATATAAAAGCAGGGATGTGCTGCTGAGGCTTTATAAGGCTCTGGTCAGACCACATTTAGAATATTGTGAGCAATTTTGGGTCCCGTATCTCAGGAAGGATGTGCTGGCCTGGGGAGGGTTCTGAGGAGGTTCACGAGAATGATCCAAGGAATGAAAGGCTTAACATATGAAGAACGTTTGAGGACTCTGGGTCTATACTCGATGGAGTTTAGAAGGATGAGAGGGGATCTGATTGAAACTTACAGAATACTGAAAGGCCTGGATAGAGTGGACATGGGGAAGATGTTTCTATTAGTAGGAGAGACTAGGACCCGAGGGCACAGCCTCAGAGTAAAGGGAAGACCTTTTAGAACAAAGACGAGGAGAATCTTCTGTAGCCAGAGAGTGGTGAATCTATGGAATTCATTGCCACAGAAGGCTGTGGAGACCAGGTCATTGAGTGTATTTAAGACAGAGATAGATAGGTTCTTGATTGGTAAGGGGATCAAAGGTTATGGGGAGAAGTTGGGAGAATGGGGTTGAGAAACTTATCAGCCATGATTGAATGGCGGAGCAGGCTCGATGGGCCGAATGGCCTAATTTCTCCTCCTATGTCTTATGGTCTTATGTTCTGAAGGACATATCTGTTAGGCTGGGCATATGGCAGGTGCTGAGGGAACCTCCTTGTGAGGACCTCGGCATCACTGCTGCCAGTCTTCAGTCAACTCGATTCACTCCATGTTATATCAAAAAATAGCTGAAAGCACTGGAAAGGCAATCAGCCCTGACAACATCTCAGCAATAGTACTGAACACTTCTGCTCCAGATCTAGTTGTGCCCATAGCCAAGTAGTTCCAATGCAGTGACAACACTGGCATCTACGCAACAAGATGGAAAATTGCCAAGGTATATCCTGTCCACAAAAAATGTTCAAATCCAACCTGGCCAATTACTGCCCCCTTACCAGCAAGTGATGGAAGGTGTCATCGACAGTGCTGTTAAACAGCACTCACACAGCAACAACCTGCTCACCAATCCTCAATTTGGGTACAATCAGAGCAGCTTGGCTTCTGACCTCATTACAGCTTTTGTCCAAACTTGAACAAAATAGCTGAAATCAAGAAGTGAGGTGACTTTGAGATTAAGGCATCATTTGACCAGTGTGGTATCAAGGAGCCCTAGCAAAATTGAAATTAATAGGAATCAGGGAGTCATACTTAGCATAGAGAAAAATGATAGCGTTGTTGGAGAGCAATCATCTCAGCCCCAGGACATCACTGCAGGAATTTCTAAGGGCCAGCATAAGGTCAGAAGTGGGGATGTTCGCTGATGATTGTACGATGTTCAGCACCATTCGCGACTCCTCAGATACTGCAGCAGGTCATGTCCATATTCAGCAAGACCTGGACAACATTTAGGCTTGGGCATGGGAGCACCACCACTTGCAAATTGCACTCCAAGCCACTCACCATCCGGACTTGTAACTATATCACTGTTCCTTAATTGTCGTTCCCAAACAGCACTGGGGGTGTACTGCAGCGGTTCAAGAAGGTGGCTCATCACTAATTTCTCAAGGGCAATTAGGGATGGACAACAAATGCTGGCCTTGCCAATGACACTCACATCCCATGAAAGAATAAGAAGATCATTCAACAAGTTGCAATTTTCTCCAGGGTTTTTAAAAATGAAATTTAGAACGTTAGAGCAGAAGTTCTAGTCAATTCATTATTGCAAGCAAGTCTACAAGGCAGCATTGCAGAATCTTGACAGTGCACCCTATGGAGGAGTGCAGACTGAATGAAAGCAACTTTGGGATTTCTGGGTTATCCTGTGCATGTCTAAACTCCTAAAGTTGCTGTCGCTTTCAGGGGTGTAATGACAGTGAATATTGTCAGTTTCACGCAGATTAGCAGTGCAAAATTCAGGCCATTAATTACTGGCCCTTAATAGTTGTAGCAGGAGTCTTCTTTAGTAACAGCATAAATCCAGGAATTTCACAATTGGCATTAATTTGCAAAGAATTGGACCTCATAGCATTCATCTCACCAGTGCATCCTGAATGATGCAACATTTACTCTCAATTTTTAATCTACCAAAATGGCGTTTTTTTAAAAAATGCTAATAATATGTCATTGAATGATGCAAGATCCCAATGATTTCTGGCCCAGTATGTAGATTTTTTTTATGTGTAATTCGTGGCTCAAAGTCAAATGTTTTTTTGCGTACAATTGCATATTTTTTTTTGCATTTTCTTCAGAGCTGGCAAACTTTGCAAGTAACTAAATTAACTGACGATGGAAATATTGTTTGCACCGTTTTTCTCTTGCCTCGGCCGAAAAGCTCTGCAAAAAAAAAATGACTTAGGTTTTCTGCAGAGCGACTCCTAGCGAGGCACACAAAATTGGTTGAGTGAATTGTTGCATCATTCAAGGATGTACTTCGTGGTGAGATGAATGGATGGGATGCGAGCGTGACGCTCTGAAGAAGGGGCGCGGAGGCGGCTACATTTTCCCAATTGGACTCAAAAGCGAGCAAGCGAAGGGCGGGGGGGGGGGGGATCGCGTTCAGTTTGTACAAGGGCAGCCGCCGCCGCCGCCGTCGTTGCCGGCTTTAGCGGGACAAAAGCAGCACCGCCCCCCCACCCAACCCAAAAAAAAAACAAAATAAAAGGGACCGAGTGAATTTTTTTTTGTCATTTCTTCAGAGGACCGGCCACCGCGCCTCAGACTGACTCACATGGCCAACCTGAAGAAGAGGGGCTCGGGCGCGCTGCGGGAGCAGGAGGAAGAGGATGGGCAGCTGAAGGAGAGCATGCTGGCGGCCAGTGCGAACGGGGAGCCGGGGCTGGCCCCGGGCCGGGACAGCTCGCCCGCCGCCCGGGAGCGGCAGGCGGACTCGGGCGTCGCCCTGAAGCGGACCATCACCCTGCGGAGCGGCGTGGCCATCATCGTGGGGACCATCATCGGCTCGGGCATCTTCATCACCCCCACCGGGGTGGTGCGGGAGGCGGGCTCGGTGGGCTTCTCCCTCATCATCTGGGCGGTGTGCGGCGTCTTCTCCACCATCGGGGCGCTCTGCTACGCCGAGCTGGGCACCACCATCGTCAAGTCGGGGGGCGACTACGCCTACATCCTCGAGGTGTACGGCTCGGTCATGGCTTTCCTCAAACTCTGGATCGAGCTGCTCATCATCCGGCCCAGTTCCCAGTACATCGTGGCGCTGGTCTTCGCCACCTACATCATCAAACCCGCCTTCCCCGACTGTGCCGTGCCCGAGAGCGGAGCCAAGCTGGTGGCTTGTCTGTGCATCTGTGAGTATCGAGGCGGCAGCAGCAGCAGCTCCTCACACTTCACCTACACTCAACCCTGCCTGTCACTGGGGAATTGGGCAGGGAGAGGGAAGCCTGTCACTGGGGAATTGGGCAGGGAGAGGGAAGCCTGTCACTGGGGAATTGGGCAGGGAGAAGGAAGCCTGACACTGGGGAATTGGGCAGGGAGAGGGAAGCCTGACACTCGGGAATTGGGCAGGGAGAGGGAAGCCTGACACTCGGGAATTGGGCAGGGAGAGGAAGCCTGACACTCGGGAATTGGGCAGGGAGAGGGAAGCCTGACACTCGGGAATTGGGCAGGGAGAGGGAAGCCTGACACTCGGGAATTGGGCAGGGAGAGGGAAGCCTGACACTCGGGAATTGGGCAGGGAGAGGGAACCTGACACTCGGGAATTGGGCAGGGAGAGGGAACCTGACACTCGGGAATTGGGCAGGGAGAGGGAAGCCTGACATCGGGAATTGGGCAGGGAGAGGGGAGGGGGGCACTCAGCGTTTTCTTTTAGCAATTCGCAATGGCTTACACATTTAATTTATTTTTAAATCAGCACTGAGCATTTTCACTTGTAATTTTGATTGACCTACTTAAAATAATGCAAGCAATACAATGCCGTTAAATGGCACGTTTACTAAACCATGGTGTTACTGCGCGTTATTGTGGGTTTTTTCTTTTACAAAACTTCCCCTTTCCAAAATTGCAGGTCGGCTTGAGCTTATTGATTATTTTTTATGGTGCTTCTTTATTGCTACTATTTGCCAGCACGTGTTACACCGGACCAACGTGCCGAGTGATCTCTTCCTGTTTCATTTCTGCCATTTAAACATATGGCTGTGTTTCCACATTTGTTCCTTCTCCTTATTTACAACGGCAAACCATCAAATGAATCTCGTCAGTTAGTTTTCTAGACCAGTGATTGTTTGACTTTCTGATGTGAACGGTTGCTCTTTGCCAGCGTGAGCTGAGAACCCAAACCAAATTACACTCGCTCCCTATTATTTTCCACATGACCCAGCTCAAAGATAGGATAGCAGTGTATGAAATAAGATTTTTTTTGTCATACTATCCTTGCCTACACTCTGGTTTGCCAATACACCTGAGGCCTTCTGTAACCAGGGGGCACTGCATGATATATACTGAGTAATTGATTTCAATAGTATCCAAGAGAGAGATCTTTTGGCGCAGAGGGTGATGTCCCTGTCTCGGAGCCAGAAGCTGTGGGTTCTCGGAGGAGAAAATGCATTCATAACGTGGCTGAACAAGTTGAGTATCAACTTGTAGATCTTTCCAAAAATGCCATAACCTGTAGAAGATAATAGCAAACCACTGCACCAACTTGCCTAGCATAACCATAGTCCAATACAGGGAAGTCCATGGTTGCTGATGCCCTTTTAGGGCGTGATACCTGAAGAGAGAAAAAGTATCCAAGAACATTGTTAGGTTATTGTCACACTAATGTGTAGTATGGATTCAGAACAGGTGCAAATCACACTGAGATAATTTAAAATCAGTTTTTAAAACGTGACCTCAAATCTCAGCTAGGTATTAAGTTGCTGGAGCAGAAAATCAGATAGAAATAAGAAGGAAAGTCAGAATCATTTATGTAAATTATGCCCCTGAGCTTCGTTGGGCAGAAATTGCTTATTCCATTACAGTTCCATAGTCACCAGGAATGCTGTGGGACCTTGCCCAGGTGTCATTGTGAGTCTAAGCAATTAAATTTGGTAGGTTATTGGGGTAAGGGCTGGGGGGGTGGTGGGGGGGGCGGTGAAGCACAGACATTCTTCAGCAGAAGCTGTACATTCTACTTCTACCAGTGCTGTAGTAAAAGCTTTTTATTGTCAAGCAGTATACAATAAAGGGAACTAAACTTTATTGTCAAGCAACATACAATAAAAAGAACTAAACTAATATGTTCTTTAATGTGAAGCTATTTTAATTCTGCACTGAAGTTGCCATGCAGCAACTCCCAGGTCAGAGAAAACAGTCAGGGATTTTTCTGTTATTCAAGCCCTGCCCTTGAGTTTGGTTATGTATAAATTATTACACTGCTTCAATTCAGTATCTATGCACCTTTACATTAAAATACTTTATACCCTTGATTTTATGTGGTAGGACCTGACATTCACTTAATAGTTGAACTTTTGCTGTAATCTATTTTTCTTTTTTGTTTGTTAAACTCTGACAACTTCTCTAAATTTATCAAGTTCTTTGGTCTTTTAGTATTGTTTCTCTTTTATTTATAGTATAGCTTCTCTTTTACATTATTTACTAATGCAACAACTACTCTCCGAGGTTGCAGAAGCTAGTTTGCTAGAGTCTATGAACTGGTGAGTTGTCCAGTATCTCACGCGGTGTTTTGCCTCAGTTTAGAGGAGTATCAGAAACTATTTCTCATGGCAGGTGAGAAAGCAAGATATTGTTTTTGTTTGCTATATGTTTGAAAGCAATAGGGAGAAATAAAATCATCAGTATGCTCCAATACATAGCAAAAAGAAGAACCTGGATTTATATCGTGCCTTTCACAACTTCAGGATATACAAAAGCACTTCACAGTCAATTACATACTTTTGAAGTGTGATTATAATGTAGGGAAACACAGCATTTTATAGACAGCAAAATCCCACCAACAGCAGTGAGACAAATGATCATATCTGTTTTATTAATATTGGAATGAACGTTGGTCAGGACACAATGAGAAGCCTGCCATTTTTCTTCCAAGTGCACTAGGACCCTTGACATCCTCCTGAGGATGAAGATAGGGTCTTGGTTTGGCATCTCATCAAAAAATGGCATTTGGTTCCCCTGCTCAATCATTCTACGAGCATCAGAGCATATTACATTAATTTCTGACACAATGCAACATTTGTTACTACATCTAGCAGTGAGGGAGCTGGGAACAGGATGTGCCGACCATCCTCTGCTACTCGATCTGTTTGAGGTTGGCTAATTATGTATATCAGGACTCAGCCAAACTGCAGGTAATTTAGTCACTTAACTCAAAAATTCTTGATTGCAATGCAATTTTGATACAAATGGCAATGTGACAGTGAAGAATCTTGTCATGGCTGTGCTGTGTCAAGTCAGCCACATCTGGACTTTGATCCAGCCCTAAAACCATAAACTACCTCTGCATGTCAGTTGGTAATAAATAGCTGAATAAAGGTACTCTTTAGTTTGCTATGATTTTAATTCTCAACTGTAACTGTCAATGGTATATACCGCTTCCATATCAGAGTAAACATCTTGCACTTCACTACAAAATCTCAATTCAATATCAATATAAGGATGACAAATAAATACCTTAGGCCAGGATTTTACGGTTCCTCCCATCCGGCGGTAGCCTCTGTTCTCCTCCTTAACCCCAGGGCATCAATGATGAAGGTTTATTAGACAAGCGTGTCTATGAATGAAATTTAAAGCATATATTTTTATGTTTTCCATATTGTGAACAGCAGCTGCATAATTATTATGCTTGAGCTGGAAGTTTACATTGCAATTGTAAATTATGCTATTATAGATGAACTTCATCTATAATAGATGGTTATTATCTTCATAGTAAGGAGACCAAAAATGGCCATATTCCTTCATGTATCTTCATAAAGTTGAGTCCACAAAAATGAAGTCTATTATAGATTGATACAATTCTGAGAAGGGAATTTCTCATGAAACCACGAGTTGCAATAAGAGTATAACGTTTGCAAAATAAATGAAGCAGGAAACTTCACTAGCTCTGTACGATTAACCCTTTCTAATATCATATTGATTTATTTGGAGAAACACATGGGCGAGATTTTAACCCACTCAAAACCTACACATTTGCACAGAGTTAACATTGGGCCCACAGCTTTAATTTCACATCTTCCCATGTAATTTTCTTCATTTCCCATATTCCATAAAAGAAAATAGCAGGAGACATTCTTAATACCTTACAGAATCACAGCTATTTCTGACTATTACAGATGCGTTATGAAGGCCAAGGAACCAAAATGTGCAAAGATGAAATACTGTTAAATACTTATTTTGAACCTGTACTTAGTTTACAAGGTCTTAAGCAACCATGATGATAACGTAGCACAAAAGATTTTTAAAAATAAATGCATTCCACTTCAATTTTGATTGACTTCATTAGAAATAGACCAATTTTAAATAAGATACACATTACTGCAAAATTGCTATTTTAAGTGATTAAATTTTGCAGTAGAGTAGCTTTAACAGTCACAGTTACCCACAAGGATTAATATTTCTTGAAATTCCGTGCTCAAAACTAGTATTAATTTAGCTTGAAAACAGTGTAAAAATGTAATTTAGCTTCAATTGGAACTATATTATATATATATATATAAATGAATTCAGGTGTTTTCGCACGTAGCCAAGATGTGCTTTCACTGTAACAAATCAGCTTGAGGTGAATTTGCATTGCCATTACAGCCATTGAAATTTGAGAATAAAGGCATCCTAGAACAAATTTATTCATTATTCTGAGTCTCGGCTGAGGCCTTTTTCTGCAGCCTTGTAAGCTTTCGGAACAGGAGAGTGTAAGGGTTATTAAAAGTACTAATAAAAAAAGACTTTTTTTGAGCAAGGAAGCAAATTTTTCCATAATAGTGGATATCATAGCTTTGTTCAAAACTTTTTCATTAGGTCGTTAGGAATTATGCAGACTTGTCAGTCAGCTGCAAAATCAGTCTTCATTTAATTTTTTGGACGTGCATACGGTTTGTCTGATGCAAGCATAACCCTGTCTTACACACCCATGTAGAATTACTCATACTGGTCATGGTAAAATTGCACGGTGAAGTTGAGGTTAACAAAATCAACATATGCAATGAATAGCTTGTATAAGTTATAAAAATATGAAGTCCTCTGCAATCATATGCAGTAGTGAACTTTTTCACCAGACTGCATTTTCTTCTATTTCTTTTGCACTCTGTCCATTTTAGTAGAACAGAAGGCCACTTATAATAAATACCATGTTCCTTCTCAAGATTTTTTTTATCCATTAGATAGCCTGTACTTTGGTTCTTTCTCCACTAACGGAGATATACTTGCAAATAAGTAGGGTGTAACACCATGCATTTTACCATGCTGTTATTATAAATGTAAATAATTCTATTTTTAAAAATGTATTTGTTCTTGAGATGTGGGCATGAGGCCAGCATTTTGTTTAATTAATTCTTTTTCATATAAATTGGTCATCTTGATTGGTCCATTGCATAAAACCTTTTGATAAAATGAAGTGTATTTCTGTTTCTACTCTTCATTTCATAGCTATACATTTAGAATCCAATATTTTAAGCATGTTGCCATAATTTAAGACAATACATAAAATTGGAATGCAATAATTTGGAACAGCTTTGAAGATTTAATTTGGTTTCTGGGTACTTGTATTATCTAATGTAGTTGTATTCTTTTGTATTTAACTAACAGACAATATGGCATGAAGTCTGAAATTTTGGTGGCAATGCATCAATATCAACAGTGCAACTTTACATTGTGTACTTTGTGGCCTTATTATCCATTGTTTTTACTTCCGGCACTTAGCTTCTTAACTATTTACCTACAACACTTCATCTGACAGCCTGCTTAATAGGTATTAAATCTCACCTTGCAACAAACCAATCTTGATTCAGAGGCAATAGTGCCAATATTGAGCCAAGCTTTCACCATTTAAAAAGTATAATCTTACAAAGATACAAGAATTCAGAATTATTTAGCTGTACCTTGGTTGGCTTCGAAACAAAGCAATATGAGACAATACAATTAGATTTTAAACTCTCCTGTGGCAATGCATCCAGTAGTCAAGACCAATTGCAACCTTTAGGTGAAGTGATAGATAATTTGATTGGAGTGTGCATGCGTAATTCAGTTCCTATTTTATAATCCTTACTTTTCGACATCGATTACAAATTCTGATGATTACATTTAAACATATCATACTGTAATTATACACTGCCACCAGTGGTAGTATAGGGCCTTGAGATAGGGTACTTACAGCATGACCAGTTTACATTCAGAGTTTCATTCATGATAAAATAAGACATAATGTTAAAAGACAATTTTGACAGGGAATCCAGGCAAACTTCATATTTTTAATATAAAATACAAAAATATAAATCTAAAAATAAGGAGATAATCACAGAATCACAGTGTAGAAGAGGCCCTTCGGCCCATCAAGTCTGCCATGACATGTGAGAAACACCTGACCTACCTACCTAATCCCATTTACCAGCACTTGGCCCATAGCTTTGAATGTTATGACATGCCAAGTGCTCATCCAGGTACTTTTTAAAGGATATGAGGCAACCCTCCTCCACCACTCTCCCAGGCAGCGCATTCCAGACCGTCACCACCCTTTGGGTAAAAAAGTTTTTCCTCACATCCCCCCTAAACTTCCTGCCCCTCACCTTGAACTTGTGTCCCCTCATGACTGACCCTTCAACTAAGGGGAACAGCTGTTCCCTATCCACCCTGTCCATGCCTCTCGTAATCTTACACACTTCAATCAGGTCGATGACTGCACTTGACCTTGATTCCCTATGTGTGACAGCACAGAAAACCTCATTTCTATGCATTATGAAATGTTGTCCCAAGAGCATTAATAGCTTTCATAAAATAGTAGTAGTGACAGTAATAAACAATTGTTACAAAACAAGCAGCCTAAATACAAAGCTCTAAATGAATGCCAATTGATCCGCATGAGTTTCTGTCCTACATTTTCCAATGATGTTCAATGTAAGCTTGAGGAAGTGTACCTCATCTCTTGATTAAGCACTTTACATCCTTCTGGACTCAACATTGAGTTCAACAATTTTACACCATAAACACTGCTCCCATTTTTGAATGGCACTTGAGGATGATTCTGATTTTCCATTTATCCGTCCTCCAGACAAATTTTTTTTTTACTTGCCCCGTTATCTCTCTTTTTGCCTTGCTCCATCATCACTTTTGTCATTTTGATTTTTCCTCCCCTTTCTGACCCTTTATGCGTACTTTGCTTAAAACCTGTTACATCTCTAAGTACTCCCAGTTCTAATGAAGGATCATCATTTGAAACTGTAACTCTCTTTCTCTCTCCAGAGATGCTGTCAAATCTACAAAGTATTTCCAGTGTTTTCTGTTTTTCAGTTTTCCAGCAAGCAGCATTTTTTTCTCCTGCTCTGTTACTTATCTAACCTGATGTAAATTTTCCACGATTTAGGTATGCCTCATTTGAAGTTGCATTGCTGCACTTGTGTGGCCAAGATTTTGTAATTAAAATTCTGTTGTTTTTATCCGAATATGGTTTCCTTCACTTCAGATCCTCTTCCAGCTGACTTAAAACCAAGTCCACTAAACACCGTGCTAAATGTTTTCAAACAGATCTAGCAGCTCAAGACTGGGCATTCATGAGGCACTGTGGGCCATCAGCAGCAGCATTGTACTCGAAAGCAATCTGTAACCACATGGCCCAGCATATTTCCCCCCATTCTACTATTACCACCAAACCAGGGATCAACCCTGATTCAATGAAGACTGCAGGAGGGCATGCCAGGAGCAGCACCAGGCATACCTAAAATTGAGGTGTCAACCTGGTGAAGCTACAACACAGGACTGCTTGCGTGCCAAACAACATAAGCAGCAAGTAATAAACAGAGCTGAGCGATTCCACAACCAACGGATCAGACCTAAGCTCTGCAATACTGCCACATCCAGTCGTGAATGGTGGTGGACAATTAAACAACTCACTGGAGGTGGAGGCTCCTCAAATATCCAATGATGATGGAGCCCAGCACATCAGTGCAAAAGATAAGGCTAAAGCATTCGCAGCAGCCTTCAGCCAGAAGTGCTGAGTGGATGATCCATCTTGGCCTCCTTGGTAGGTCCCCAACATCACAGATGGAAGTCCCCAGCCAATTCAATTCATTCCACGTGATATAAAGAAACAGCTGAAGGCACTGGATGGGCCTGGCAATAGTGCTGAAGATTTGTGCTCCAGAGCTTTGCCACGCCCCGAGCCAAGCTGTTCCATTACAGCTACAACACTGGCCTCTACCCGGCCATGTGGAAAATTGCCCAGGAATGTCCTGTACACAAAAAACAGGACAAATCCAACCTGGCCAGTCACCACCCCATCAGTATACTCTTGATCATCAGTAAAGTGATGGAAGGGGTCATCAGCAGTGCTGTCAAGTGGCACTTGCTTAGCAATAACCTGTTCACTGACCCTCAGTTTGTCTTCCGCCAGGGTCACTCACCCTTTGACCTCATTATAGTCTTAGTTCTAACATGGACAAAAGAGCTGAACACCAGAGGTGAGGTGAGACTGCCCTTGACATCAAGGCAGCATTTGACCAAGTGTGGCATTGAGGAGCCCTAGCAAAACTGGAATCAATGGGAATCAGGGGGAAAACTCTCCACTGATTGTAGTCATACCTTGCACAAAGGAAGATGGTTGTGGTTGTTGGAGGTCAATCAACTCAGTTCCGGGACATCACTGCAGGAGTTCCTCAGGTTAGTGTCCTAGGCCCAACCATCTTCAGCTGCTTCATCAATGACCTTCCTTCCATAATAAGGTCAGAAGTGGGGATGTTCGCTGATGATTCCAAAAAGTTCATCTTTTGTGACTCCTCAGATGCTGAAGCAGTCCATGTTCAAATGCATCAAGACTTGGACAATATCCAGACTGACAAGTGGCAAGCAACATTCATGCCACACAAGTGCCAGGCAATGACCATCTCCAATGAGAGAGAATCTAACCATCGCCCCATGACATTTAATGGCATTACCATCCCTGAATCCCCCACTATCAACATTCTAGGGGGGTTACCATTGACCAGAAACTGAACTGGACTAGCCATATAAGCACTGTGGCTACAAGAGCAGGTCAGAGGCTAGGAATCTTGTGGCGAGTAACTCACCTCCTGACTCCCCAAAGCCTGTCCACCATGTGCAAGGCATAAGTCAGGAATGTGATGGAATACTCTCCACTTGCCTGGATGGGTGCAGCTCCAACAACACTTAAGAAGCTTGACAGCATCCAGGACAAAGCAGCCCACTTGATTGCCACCCCTTCCACAAACACTGCCTCCACCACCGATGAACAGTGGCGGCAGTATGTGCCATCTACAAGATACACTGCAGGAACTCACCAAGGCTGCTTCGAGAGCACCTTTCAAATCCATGACTACTACCATCTAGAAAGACAAGGGCAGCAGAGACATGCAACACCACCACCATGAAGTTCCCTTCCAATCCACTCACAACTCTGACTTGGAAATATATCGCTGTTCCTTCACTGTTGCTGGGTCAAAATCCTGGAACTCCCTCCCTAACAGCACTGTGGGTGTATCTACACCACATGGACTGCAGTGGTTCAAGAAGGCAGCTCACCACCACCTTCTTAAGGGCAATTAGGGATGGGCAATAAATGATGGCCTAGCCAGCAAAGCCCACATCCCGTGAATGAATAAAAAGAAAGATTGTGCTATTAGCCCATACAGAGTGGTTTAAAATTGATGTTTTATAATTTCTTGGGGACAACAACTTCTCCAAAGAGATAAGCCGTTAGCTAAAGTAATGATGAAACTTCAAACTTGCATAACCTTAACACAAAAGTTTTTTTCTTGCAGAGAGAATTGGCTCCTGAGAAAGATTGGAGTAATATGCAGACTGATGTCTGGTGCATTCTTGTTAGAATGATTACATAGATAACACATAGGCCAGAATTTTCCAGCCCCTCAGGCCAGCAGGATCTTCCGGAACGGAGGTTTCAGTGGCTCACCAGTCCTGCCATGGGGGAAACCCCCCACAAGGGCGGGGGAGTGGGGTTGGAAAATTCCAGCCATAATGCCTGATAACATACATGGTACCAGCCCATAATAAGTAAAAGGAGACAGAGCAAAGAAATCCCTGGATGTATATTTATCTAGTAAACGGCATCTAGAAGCTGGCTTAAGTAACAGTTTTCCTCCTCCTCTCCCCCTCTAGCATTGTGCCCTGCTACAGAATTATTCTTTAAGTTCTTAAACTCCCCCCCCCCCCCAGAATAATTACAGGACAGAAGGAGGCCAGTCGGCTGGTCAAGTCTGTGCCAGCTTTCTGCAAAAACAATTCAGCCATTCCCCCATCCTTTCCCCGTAACTCTGCAAATTTATTCTCTCCAGATAATTATTCAATACCCTTTTGAAAGCCATGATTGAATCTGCCTCCACCACAATCTCAGGCAGTGCATTCCAGATCCTAACCACTGGCTGCGTTTAAAAAAAAAAGTCTTTCTTCATGTTGTTGTTAATTCTTTTGCCAAACACCTTAAATCTTTCTCCTCTGGCTCTTGACACCTCAGGCAAAATTGAACTCTGTATTCCACTTGAGGCCGAATCATTGTTTTATAAAGTTTCATCAAAATTCCTTGGTTTTGTACTCGGTGAGCTGGATTTTATGGCCCCCACCGGGTGTGTTTTTGGCGGAGGAGCACGTCACCTTCTCACCCACCCCCGAGCTGTACCCCACAATGCAGGGGCTTTTGGCAGCCTGCCCCTCATATGTAAATAAATCAATAAGGTTATTTATGCTTGTTTACAAGCTAGTTGACCCCAATATTACTCTGTCTATGCCACAACACGATTAGTGTAGACAGGCAGGCATAGGCAGCACATTGTTTCAAAAAAGTTTCTAAAAAGGGCGGAAGGGATGAGGGAGGGTTCGATCTCCGGGAGGTGGTGTCCTTTGCACATCGGAGGCACCCCCCTCCCCTCAAAAAGATAGTAACCCCTTCCACCCCACCTGCACTGCAAAACCCAAACCCCATCACTCCCTCCCTCCCTCCCTGCCAAATGCCTCTGACTTACCTACTTCTGGGATCCATTGGGGCCTTCATGCTGCAAGAGCTGCTGGCCAATGGGGGCAGGACTTCCTCCCAGTGAGGGGCTGAAGTCCCACACTTGTTGCCACCTGCAGCTTGTTTTTGCTGTGGGGCAGATATTTTTTCGTCAGTTGGTTTCCACCGACGCTTTAGTCGGGTTGGGGGGCTGACTAGAGGGGCTAAGAGCTTTTAAAACACCTGGGACAAAGCTCTTGAGAACTGAGGCGGGCCTTCTAACCAGCCCACCCTGACACTCACCCACTCCCATGGCTGCCTAGGATCTGCTTCTGTGCCTGATTCAATCCCGCCCCACCTCCCTGGAGTGACAAACTATGTGTGAAAATTGCTTATATTGAGGCAGCAGACTCGAGGTTATAGCACTTGGTAGCCAAAATCCAATCTAAACCTTTTGTAGCCTGGATGGACTAATACCACATTACCAGGTTTTATTTGTCTAGTGAGTCTTCAAAGAACCAATGTCAGTGTACCGATTGATTGTGAATGTGTATCTTGTTCAAGAAGTATCTAGGGTGTTCTGGAAATTTGAAGAATTAAAATATTGACAGCATTTTCCTCTTCCTTTCAGTGTTTCTGACAGCAGTGAACTGTTACAGTGTAAAGGCAGCTACGAGAGTACAAGATATCTTTGCTGCAGCCAAGCTGTTGGCTCTAACTGTTATCATTATTTTGGGCTTTGTGCAGATTTTTAAAGGTAGGTGTGGACACATTTTAATTGCACTATCAGTCTGTTCCAGTTGTATCTGTCTGAGAAATCTATTATACTAGACAGGAAGGGTATCATTCCAAATAAAATTGGATTGCGCCTATACTGAACAAATTATTTTGAAAAATATATTTCAACTGCTATAAATTCTGGATGAATCAAACAATTGTTTGTTGGCTCTGCTGTAGTAAATAGGAAGTCGTACTTTAACTGCTTTAAAAATGCTCATATCTTTCTCTAGTTTCTCTCCTATCTCCCTTCATGCCCTCTCCAAGCACAACTTGTCCAAGAAATCAACCTCCTACTGCCTCGATCCTGTTGCCAATAAACTGCTGACCATCCCTCCTGATCCCCATGTTAGTCAAAATTGTTAATGGTTCTCTATCTTCAGGCTTTGTCTCCCTCTTCAAATCTATTGTCACCAACCCTCTCCACAAAAAGACTAACCCTTGACCCCTTTTGCGCATCCTTGCAAACACCGCCCCATCTCCAAGCTCTCTTTCCTCTCCAAAGTCCTTGAACATGTTGACTCCTAAATCCATGCCCATCTTTCCCAGAACTCCATGTTTGAATCCCTACACTAATGTTTTCACCCTGCTGCAGTGCTGAAACCACCCTAAGTTTGAAGTGACATCTTATGTAACTGTGACAAAGGTAAGCTAACCCTCCTCGTCCTTCGTCTGCAGCCTTTGACATGGTTGACCACATCATCCTCTTCCAACACCTCTCTACTGTTGTCCAGCTGGGTGGAACTGCTCTCACCTGGTTCCATTCTTATCTATCTAATTGTAGTCAGAAGATCAATTGCATTGGCTTCTTTTCCTGCTTCTGCAGTGTTACCTCTGGAGTCCCCCAAGAATCTATTCTTGGCCCCTTCCTGTTTCTCAGCTACATGCTGCCCCTTGAGAACATCATACGCAAGGTGTTAGTTTTCACATGTATGGTGACGAACTCCCAGCTCTACCTCACTACCACTTTTCGCGTTGTTAAATTATCAGACTGCTTATCTGCTATCCAGTACTGGATTAACAGGAATTTCCTCCATTTTAAAAATTGAGAAGACTGAAGCCATTGTTTTCTGTCTCCGATCCAAACTCTATTGCCCAACTGTCAACTCCATCCCTCCCCTTGCAATATCATAGACTAAATCAGTCAAACCAGTCTGTTTGCAACCTTGGTTCTGCCATCAGTAAGACCTCGAATTTCCACCTCTGTCGCATCGCTCGACTTCATCCCTGTCTCAGCTCATCTGCTGCTGAAACCCTCATTCATGCCTTTGTTACCTCAAGTCTCGACTATTCTAACACACTCCTGGCTGGTCTCCCTCATTCTATCCTCCCTAAATTTGAGTCTATCCAAAGCTCTGTTGTCCGTGTCTTAAGTTGAGCCATGTCCAGCTCACTTATCCCCCTTGCATTTACTGACTTGCATTGGCTCTTCGTAGAGCAACATCTTAATCTTAAAATTCTAGTCCTTGTTTTTAAACCCTTCCATGGCCTCGTCCCCTCCCTGTCTCTGTAATTTCCTCAAGCCCCACAACTCTTAGATATCTGTACTCACTCAATTCTGGTTTCTTGCACATACCCAATTTTAATGGCTCCACCATTGATGACCATCCCTTCAGTTGCCTCGGCTCCAAGCTTTGGAATTCTCCACCACTCTACCTCGCTTTCCACCGCTCTACCTTGCTTTCTAACACTCTACCTCGCTTTCCTCCTCTAAGATGCTCCTTAAAACCAACCTCTTTGATCAGATTTTTGGCCACCTGAGCTAATGGGCAGAAT
Organism: Carcharodon carcharias; assembly: GCF_017639515.1. Taxonomy (NCBI): domain Eukaryota; kingdom Metazoa; phylum Chordata; class Chondrichthyes; order Lamniformes; family Lamnidae; genus Carcharodon; species Carcharodon carcharias. The sequence continues at coordinate 154,853,218 of NC_054473.1, read as the reverse complement.
TTTGCCCTTAGTAGGTGACCAGGCCCCACCGACTCAGTGGCGGGCGGGCAGCCGACCCCCGCCGCCGAAACAGGGCTCGCTGCCATTTTGAGTGGGCGGGCCAATTAAGGCCTGCCCAGCAGCCTGCCTGACAGGAAGTACTATGCCCTTCCTGTGCGGGGGGTTGGCGGAGGGGAGGGAATCCCCAACTGAAGCAAAGTGCTGTCTCAGGGAGTTTACTGACAGGTAAGAAAAGTCAAATAGAGAAATATTAAAATTATTAACATGTCCCCCTCATGTGACAATGTCACATGAGATGGGACACGTTAATAAAAAACGCATGAAGTTTATTATATTTTTTAAAAACGGACATGAAACTTCATTCCGCCAGTGGATGAAGTTTCATGAATAATCTGGAGCCTGCCGGGGCTCCTGGCCTGCCCACCAGCCTTAAGCTTGGATGGGCAAGGCCTGTAACAAGGTTAATTAGCCTGTCAATGGCCTTAATTGGTCATTGACAGGTCGGCGGGCAGACAGCTGATTTCGCTATCTGCCCACCTTCCTGAAGATTTAAATGGACCGGGATGACATTGGGGGTTCCTCCCGACACCATCCTGCGTCATTTTCCCCTTGGCGAGCGGGCCCCGCCCCCAAATCGCCGAGGGGAAAATTGAGCTCAATGTCTACTTATGCGGCTCGGTGTCATATTTTGTTTTATAATTCTTCGGTGAAGTGCTAGAGGACATTCTATTCTGTTAAAGGTGCCATATAAATATAAGTTGTTGTATATTATTTGCCTATATGTTTAATTCAACTTTCTTAAGACCAGTAATAGTTGAAAAGATAGAATTTCATAGTTTCTGTTTGCACATGTGCTTGTAAATAAAAATTGACTTCCATTCCATCACTTCGAGAACATTGAACTGAGTCCACCTATTTTAAGAATGTGACTTCACAAAGGACTGCTGTGTACTAGAACTCAAAGCAGTGTGAGTGTAGGCATCTTGGACGAAGTCTTGCATCGCCTTGAGATTAGTGCACATGGTGGGTATTCAGGGCGTCACTGAAGCTCTGTTTTGTATGATTCCATATGGTGTTTCACATGATTCATTCTGCGGCACTGGAACATTGTGCCGCAGCGAAGAAATATGAATGATTTCAATTAAACATAACTTCAGTGGCATTATGTGCCTGTGGCAGAGTTTTGGAGGGGCATCAGAAAAAATGATTTTCTATTGTGCTTAGGGCTGTTAATTCATTGCAGCTCTGTGATGAGCAGATGAATGTTCTTAATACCTTAATAATGGAAGTTTTGGAAATAATACAGGGTTTCAAAGAACTGAGCCCCAATGTTCAACAACTTGTTTTCAAACACCATCTATCATTCCTGTTGTGCTTTCAAAGTAAAAATATTAAAAATTATTTCAGTTTACTTGACAATGAATCATAGAGCCATAGAGTTTTACAGCACGGGAAGAGGCCCTTTGGCCCAGCATGTCCACACCGATCATCAAGCCTCTATCTGCTCTAGTCCCATTTTCCAGCCCTTGGCCCGTAGCCCTGCATGCTATGACGTTTCAAGTGTTCATCTAAATACTTCTTAAATGTTGAGGGTTTCTGCCTCCACCACCCTTTCAGGCAGTGAGTTCCAGATACCTCCACCCTTTGAGTGAAAAAAAATTTCCTCAAATCCCCTCTAAACCTCTTGCCTCTTACCTTAACTCTATGCCCCCTGGTTATTGACCCCTCTAATAAATAGAAAAGTTTCTTCCTATTTACCTTATCTATGCCCCTCATAATTTTGTACACTTCAGTCAGGTGCCCCCCTTAGCCTTGTCTGAGCATCAGTTGTGGCTCAGTTAGTAGCACTCTTGCCTCTGAGTCACAAGGTTCTGGGTTCAAAACCCACCCAGGACTTAAGCACAAAACTCAAGCTTGACACTTCATGGGATGTTGAACTGAGGTCCCATCTGTCAGCACGGGTGGATATAAAAGATCCCTCACCCTTCTCTGCTCTAAGGAAAACAACCCCAGCCTATCTAGTCTCTCTTCGTAGCTGAAATGCTCCAGCTCAGGCAACATCCTGGTGAATCTCCTCTGCACCCTCTCTAGTGCAATCATATCCTTCCTATGGTGCGGCGACCAGAACTGTACACAGTACTCCAGATGTGGCCTAACTAACGTGTTATACAGCACCATCATAACCTCCATACTCTTGTATTCAATGCCTCAACTAATAAAGGCAAGTATCTCATATGCCTTCTTAACCACCTTATCTGCCTGAGCTGCTGCCTTAAAGGACCAAGATTCCTCTGTACTTCCAAGGGCCCTACCATTCATTGTGTATTCCCTTGCCGTGTTAGTCCTCCCAAAATGCATCACCTTGCACTTTTCAGGATGAAATTCCATTTGCCGCTGTTTAGGCTTTCCTCCCGCTATTTACCACACCACCAATTTTTATGTCTGTGAACTTACTCCTACATTCATGTCTAGATCATTAATGTATACAGTATGCCACTGGACACAGGCTTCCAGTCACAAAAACGACCTTTGACCATCATCCTCTGCCTCCTGCCATTAAGCCAATTTTGGGTCCAATTTGCCAAATTGCCCTTGATCCCATGGGCTCTTACCTACTTGATCAGTCTCTCATTTGTCAAAAGTCTTACTGAAGTCCACGTAGACTACATCAACTGCACTACCCTCATCTACACACCGCCTCGAAAAATTCAATCCAATTTGTTAGACTTGATCTCTCCCTGACAAAGCCATGCTGACTATCCTTGATTAATCCTTGCCTCTCCAAGTGGAGATTAATCCTGTCCCTCAGAATTTTTTCCAATGGTTTCCCTACCACTGATATTAGACTCACTAGCCTGTGGTTTCCTGGTTTATTTCTAGTACCCTTCTTGAATAAGTGCACCACGTTGGCTGCCCTCCAGTCCTCTGGCACCTCTCCTGTGACCTGAGAGGATTTGAAAATTAATGTCAGAGCCCCTGCAATCTCCTCCCTTGCCTCCCTTTGCAGCCTGGGATCCGTCTCATCTGGGCCTGGGGATTTATCCACTTTTAAGCCCGCTAAAACTGCTGATACCTCCTCCCTCTCAGTGCGAATTTGTTCAAATAGCTGGGGGCTGAGACTTTGCTGTTGTACCCATATATAAACAGAATCCTGCTTTACAGTTGCACTTTTTTCCCCCTCAGGTTTGTCCCTTCCTTTCCTGAAGATAGTGATTCATACTGGGGTGTGACATCTTGGCCACCCCAGACCAAATGGCTATTAGTTGAGTAAGTTTAGAACAGCAACATCCAAACTTACACACTTTGGGCTCTACCTCGCCTCAAAGGTGAAGCAGTTTAGCTGATTTATGCACACACTTCTTTAATTTGTCCTCACTTTTGAATTTTTGGTGTTTGGTGGTTTGAAAAGGAATGCTTCTGTCCCACTAAAGAGCCAATTCATAAATCTGTTAGTAATCACAGGTTCAGATGTATGCAAATTCGTGGAAACATTTGGGGACAGTTTACAACATTTGTCCAAAACGAACAAGAAGTTGGCGATGTATCCCCTACTCTTGCCTGAGCCGTTCACAATGCACCTGGAGCATTTCCAGGTTCAGGTTTCATTAGAAAAAGCTACCCAGTACTCCATAAGGGCTAGCAGCTATCTCATCGAACCAGGGGGCTGAAAATATGTTGGCTTCCTGAGTGAACCTACTGCAAGCCAACAAAAATGAGGGAGGGAGTTCAGAGGTTGCTGAGGTGGGGCGGGGGCTGGCAGATCTACTCAGCATTACTGTTCTTCCAGGCCTCTCAAAACTTATGTGAAATGTTCCCAATCATTTTTGAAGTGCTCTCCAGTGGTCCCTTGCTAGACAAAAGCAAAATACTGTGGATGCTGGAACAAAAATAGCTGGAAAAACTCAGCAGGTCCGACAGCATCTACGGAGAGTTCTGATGAAGAGTCATACGGACTCGAAATGTTATCTGTATTCCTCTCCGCAGATGCTGTCAGACCTGTTGAGTTTTTCCAGCTATTTTTGTTTTTGTCCCTTACTAGACCTTTGGTTAGGTTACTCGCTGCCTTGTGAAGATAGATAAAATTCTTAAAAATTGTGAACAAGATCTTACAATCTTGGTGTGCGACCTCAGTTTGCCTATTGAGGCGGTCTCCCACCTGTTTGGGACAGGAGTGCTTGGCACCCATTTACAGACGTGTGAAAATCAGATTGGAAAGGCCTTGAGCATTAAGGATGTTTTGTCTTTATATATAGACCATGAAGCTCTATGGTGCATACCTAGTGACCCTTTACCTTTCGTAAAGACCAAATAAAATGTCAACATTCCTGGTCTAGACTTGTGTGTGTTGGGAGACTGTTCTACAGCAAATGCTTCATAGCCTGGTCCGATCCTGCCTTCACTTGACTTGCAAACATGACTTTTTCCATTTAGAAAGATCTTGGAAAGGAACAGCTACCCTGGACTGTTTTTCCTCCTGAGATTGGGGACTTTGAGTAGAATTATGATACTCCTACATCTGTCTGGTTGAAATCAACTAATTCAGCATGTTTTCAGTTACCAGTTGGATCGGTAATGGTTACAGGTGTGACTTAAAAATCGTGTTCCTGGAGGGTGTCTGTGGATCCCAAAGCCTATGGATGTGCACCAGTTTTCAAAGGGAGTTGGGGGATGGGGAACAGGGAACCCGCTCACCTCTAATGAACAGCTCGTTAAGCTGCTTGAGGAGCTGGAAGAGTGAGACCAGAATTTTCAGATGTGAATTCGATGAAGCTGAACAGCCTGGTGCATGTTAGTGCACAGCTATTGGGTTCAAAGTGGGCCCTAAGATAAAGCCTTTATTTTTATGCAGTGGAAAGTCTCAGGACCTGGACGGGGGGGATCTTGGGTCGGATCTTGCACATCGCCTCTGGTTTGCCCATTGAGGGTGATTATGTTGCTGGCCCTCTGGGGTGCTGCCTTCTTGGCTCTGCTCGTATCCTGCAGGCAGCTTCCACCTCCTGGACACTGGCGTCAGCACTAATTTGCCCGAAACATGTTTCCAGCTCAATCCGGTCATTTACATTTCGCAGGAGCGACACAGTTGCAGCTCAGGGTTGGGACCTGGAAATTATCTTGCCATCGGCTTCCCAAACCCACTTTGAAAATCTGGCCCACGGAAGGAAAACTGGTTTCTTCTGTTCTAGATGCGTTGGCACCACATTATAGCGTGTATTTTCTTGGTACTAAATTACTGAGAGAAACAACTGTTCCTCTTATCTACATTAATTCTTTGGAGCACATTCATTTCCATGATCAGTAAAAATGTGTTTGATACATTTGTACATAGATCATTACTTTGCTACATATTGTAACTGGAGCTTGTTTTTATAATACCATTGGGTGCCATATTTTGCTCAAATATTGCAAGCACAGTCTCAGGCCAGCTAACATTTCGCCGAATGCTCTCATTACTTTTTAAAATCTGTAACAAATATAAACTGCAAAGTGATGACAATTTTGTCAAAATAGCTGGTGACATGAATTATGATGTTTATCAGGCTCTGTCAGTAGCATGGAGACTCACTGTCAGCCAAGCTGCACCCACAAGGAGTGACATTGCAACAGGATGATGAAGCCAGTAGGATTACAGGCGCTCAGAAAGAGGAGTAGGTTGTAACTGAAGTACAGGCTGGAATTGGTGTGAACATTCTTGTGCTAGAGAAAATTATCCAGTCGTTTTTTGTGAGATGCCTATGGAAAAGTGTTGTACCCCAAAGAACATGCTTTGCAGTGCTTGCATTGAAATCCCCTTCCAGCACTTGGTAACTTTCTTTGGCATTCCTCAGCAAACACTGTCTGCACTAACGAGCAATAAAAATATGAATATTTAGTGATCCATCAACTGCTCTAATTGGTGGCCAATTCCATAATTTAGAGATATGTCTAAATACCACTGGTGTCACATTTTAACCAAATAATGTAAACATGCTCTTAGGCAAGCTAGCATTTCACTGAATGCTCCCATTGCAGATAGTATTTGCTTCAACTATTTTCTAATGAAACCTGAATATGTGAAATTGTGAACTGCTCAGGCAGGAGTAGGTGATACATCGCCAAATTCATGCTTGTTTTGGACACGTTGAAAATTGCCCTCAAATATTTCCATGAATTTGCATACATCTGAACCTGTGTGTTACTAACAGATTTATGAGTTAGTTCATCAGCAGGGCAAAAATGACGGATGTATTTATTTTCAAACCTCCACACCACAAAAAAGAAGACAAACTTAGAAGTATAAGCATAAATTAGCTAAATTGCTTCACGTTTGAGGCTGGATAGAGCCCAGGGTGTGAAGTTTGGATAGCATTTGTTCTGGCCTCATTGGGCAGAATCTTGGGGAGACAACAGGCGTTTCGGCTGCTGGCTATAGACTCAGTGAGACCCCCGCATCACCTATTTTCAGGAAGCTCCGCCACATTGATAATTCCGATAATTGTACGTTGAGGAAGAATGAGTCTGAAACTAGCCTGTACCTTAAAACAGGTTAATTTCCAAGGCAACAAAACAAAGTTACAAACTCTCCCAGTTCCTCACCTCGGTGTTCCAGCTGTGCCCTTACTCTTTTGAGCAATCAAGAAAAAAAAACAAATTAGAGCAAATTAAACAAATTAAAGAAAAAGGGGGCAGTCCCTTAAAGGGAACATTGTAACTGACAACAAAAAATAAAGGAAACTTAAATCAAAATAAAGTTTTGTTCTGGGGGTCGATAATGCACCAGCTCCCACGGTACCCAGCGGTTACAAAAGGCCTCAAGCATTGTGCCCATTTATACTCTTGAGTAAAACAAAACAACTTAACTTAACAAATAACGGGGACAGCCCCTTAAAGGGACAATAACAAAAAACAAAATTGCAAAGGAAATTTAGAGTTCAAATTAAAATGTGATTTTGGTGGGGCTGGTGTGGCAGTAATAATGCACCCAAGTCCCTGTGGTGCCCACCAGTCGTGAAAGGCCTCAAACGAAGTGCCCATTTATATTCTTTTAAAACAACCAATGAAAAATAAATTAAGCAATTGAACAAGTTAAATAAATTAATGGGGGACAGTCCATTAAAGGGACACTTACTGAAAAAGCAAAATGTTAAAGAAAACTTACAAAATTCAAATTAAAATGTGATATTGGGGGTCAAATTATTTAAATTCTTCAGTCTCTAAGTGTGGCATTGCTTCATCCTTCACCAGTTCCAGAAGAGCCCGCTGCCTAATTCGGCGGGTTGCAACTCTCCTTCAATGACTGGGTTAGGCTCTGGCCTTGGCCTGGAGTGATAGACATTCTCAGGAATTGGCTGGTCTGTCTGCACCTTGGTAACCTTTTGAGAGTTCTCCTAGGTCTGCTCGAACCCAGCCCAGTTTGTCGAGCTCACAATTATCAAAAGCATCTTGTTGCTTGCGTCATCAGTGGAACTCTTCCAGATTGCTACAATCAAGGCATGTACCAATATCCACACATGTTTAACAACGTAATTGCCATTAAACCTTTATAATGTATTTACCATTTAACAAAGGGGTTGCCACTGGACCTTAATGTAATTAATAAAACATTGACAGATTCCCCTCTTTTCTTTTAAATTAAAACTTGTGAAAATGCAAGAACAATTCTTTCAAGTTAAACAAAAGGAAACGAAATCATGTATTTTCCATCCTCTGTGATTCATATTATATTATAACCAACATTAATAGATCCCATATTTCCCTCTTCTTTAAACAAAAAAAATTCTTTACCATATGTAAGTAATTACAAAGCAAAAGGAAAACATCGGTTTTTCATATCATCACAATAATATCCCTCTTCCAGTACCTCTACTAATTTCTTGGAGCAAGCATTCCTTTTTGTAAAACAGTCCAATATTGGTGACTTGCAGTGATCCTCGTAACTTAGGGATCTCTCTTTTCTCTAACGTTTCTATTCTTAACCTTTTTTCAGTGACACCTTTCATTGAATGGACATTGTCCCAAATAGACCAGGTATCAACATAGCATTCTATGGGCAAGCATTTCTCAGACTGCCCCTTGTATAGTTCTTCAGTCAGTATGTTAGATAAGTAAACCCCCAAATCTATTCCTTCTACTAACACCAATGTTTCAGTAGCTGAAGTGTTTTTCGTTACCCTTTTTATTTTCTTCACTTCCCAAGCCAATGGGCAACATTTATTATTCTTTCCCACCAAGAATATGAAAAACCCCTGCTGTGCTAGAATATCTATTTGGAAGATTAGTATGTGAAGCATCGCTAAAAATAACTAACCTCATAACTCCTGGATCATCCAAGGCTGGAAACTTGAGTGTGCATTTCTCTGAATTTAATTTCTTTAATATTCTATTTGCTCTCAGAACTTCCTCAGCTGAAGCTTGTTTCACCATAGTACTCAGTTCCAATACATCATAACCAGCATCAGATCTAGTTTGAGTGCACAACAAGTCCAAATGTCCAATCAAACTTTTTAATTGGTCTATTTCCTCCTTGGATGCAGGATCTTCTTTTTGTGAGGATCTGGCCCGATTTATTGGGATACGATTGACATTTTCTAAATAAGACTGTTGATTCAAGATCACTCCTGACTTATTGTGCTTAATGTCTAACTCTATGCATTTAAAGGCCCCCAAAGCCTGACTTCCAACCCTGACCTCTTGATCACAAACTCTTTTTTCAAAACCGCAAGCTACTCGTCTAGCTTTAGCCTTATACGAGCCATCAGGAAGCATCTTTTCTGTGTATATCCACCTGCATGGCAAGCTTGGCTGTCCCCTGTCTGGTATTTCAGTGTATACACCAAACACTTTTCAACTCTTCTTGTTCGGCATCCTTTATCAAGGGGCTTCTACTTCTAGTGGCATTCCTAGCTTGTTCTATGGTCCTTGCTTTTGTCAAACTACAACCTCTCAGAGGATAAAGACAAAACATTTTTTATTCAGCAACCAGTCGCCAAAGTTTAATGTTCATCCTCTGCCACCATGATAATTCCAATAATTGTGTTGGGGAAGAATGAGTCTGAAGCTAGCTTGTACCTTGAACCAGGTTCCATTCCCAAAACAACAAAGTCACAGACTCTCCCAATTCCTCACCTCAATGTTCCAGCTGTCTCCATTTATAGGTGTACCAAGGTGATTGCCATTGGACCTTAACAATGTAATTAATAAAACTTTGGCACGCATCATCCCGCAAGGGGCAAGCCTTCCTTGGGATCAAAGAACCCAAAGCCCACTGAAAGCTGCTAGCCAGTCACGGGCCAGCAACTCATCTATGTTCAGCCGTTACAAAGGAAGCTGCTGGTGGTATGGCACCCATCTGAGGCCTAGTATCGAGGAGGGACCCAGGCACAGGTGAGTGATGGTGGGATGGGGGTTCCGGAGGAGGGGAGTCAGCAGCAAGGACAGGGGGATGGCTTGCAGCAAGTCCTCCTCCTGCTCATTCCCAATGCTCCTCGATCCGGCGTTGAGTGCTTTTGAACAAGTAACAATGTCAACACCCCCACCCCACCCTGCCAACCACCACCACCACCACTGCACCCCAGGAACCCAAAAGCAAACAAGCCAGGACTTGTTTGTCATGCTCCCCACATGGCAAGCCATCTGCCTGCCACTGGATTAGTACCAGTAATGGCAGGATGAGGCCCTTAAGTGGGTATTAATTTCCTAATTAAGTGCCTGAATTGGTAATGGAGCGGGAAGACCATCGACATGCCTTCCCACCAGAGACTTGATTGGGAAGGTGGCGGAGTCCCCGCCTGTCATCCTCCCGCCCGATTAATTCTCCTCCACTACTAAACTTGCTACAGGGGATGGCACACAATTCTGCCTACTGTATCTAACTAGTCCCAGGGTGCTAAGAACAACTGTAGTAATAGATTGCTTTTGGACGTTGTGAAACAGTAGGGCTGGTGGCAGTAATGAACATCCAGATGTGGGGTTAAGAGATGACTGAAATCATTGTTAGTAACGTAGTGGCTGTAAATGCCTGTCCAATCTCAAACAATTAATGAAGTGTCAAAGTAGCCTGGATAATGTTGTTAGATGTGAGGATCCCTTGAAAGGATGCCTTCTGCTCTGCTGTCTTTTCTTGTCACTTGCGGGGCACCTCGGTTAGATGACCAACGACCTGCATGCAAAAGGTCTATATGATGGCTAAGCCCACAACTGTAGTAGCTCCATCCGGCCAATCATTAACGTTATCCAACTCTAGCAGCAAAAAGCTCTTGTGGATACCCAAGATCTGAATTGTGACAATCACCATCCAGGACAAAGCAACTCGCTTGAATGGCAGCCCATCCATCACCTTAAACATTCACTCTCTCCACCCGCGTATTGTGGCTGCAGTGTGTACCATCTACGTGACCATTGCAGCTTTGCCAAGGCTTCTTTGGCACTATCCAAACCCGTAACCGTTACCATCTAGGGCAGCAGGTGCATGGGAGCACCACCACTTTCAAGATCCCTTCAAGCTACACACCATCCTGACTTGGAACTCTGTTGCTGTTCATTTACTGCCACTGGATCAAAATCCTCTAACTCCCTCTCTAACAGCACTGTGGGAGCACCTGCACAACACAGATTGCAGCATTTCAAGAAACCGGCTCACCATCACCTTCTTGAGTGCAATTAGAAATGGGCAATAAATACTGGCCTAGCCAATGATGCTCACATCCCATGAATGAATAAAAAAAATAATATTGATCTGCACCTGCTGTGTTTTAGGGTTTAACTGCAGCATGATGTGAAGATGCTCTCTTCTTCTTTTGTCCAGGTGAATATGTTAAATTGCATCATTGCACTCTTAGCAGAGGTTATCCATCAGCTGCTTAACCTGCCATTATAGTAGGGAAGGATTTTGCCTGGGTCTTTTATGCCGTACCAAATGCTGTCCCAAGAAGTCACTTGCCTCTCCAGCAGAGAAATGATGTGATTGCTCTGGCTGGCCTATTCTTCTCTGTAAACATCCTGCTACTTCTTCCTCCATTCATGAATGGTGAACCTCCCAGCCTTTGCAAAAGTCACTACCTACAATCCCTGAAGTATCTGTGCTTATGTTAGGGGTAGGTAGACTGTTGGACCCCAGCTGTAATACTACTTGGTGTGCCCTCATCATCTTGAGAAGAACCTGTATAATGAGAAAAAAATAGGAAGAATTGTGTTAGATTCCCCATGCAATGCCTGAAAAGACAGGTTAAATCAGGATATTTTGTTCCTCCTAATGCTCCTGTTGCACCTAGTGGTGATGAAATGGTTGAAAGGAGTTAGCATAAAAAATGGAGGATACTTGGTACTTGGTGACATCACACCTCTAAACTTGCCCTAACCTGTACACTGCACGGATCCATAGCCTGAAAAAGGCAAGGCTGCCGCTTTTTTGTCTTGCTTCGTTCTGTGCTTGTTCACCTGGAAGCACTCAAGAGTGTATGACGATCCCAAACACTAGCCCTTTGCCAGGCCACCTTCCCTCTCTCTATGAGGATGATGCAAAGTACCGTTTATGGTAATTATTGTGACTGTAATATTTTGATCAGATAATAGTATTGCTGTGTGCCCTGCCAAAACTATGCCCTATAGCTTTTCTGCAAAGAAGCCTTATTGAGAAAAGGGACAGAGGGCCATCAGCAGCAGCAAAATTGTACTCAACCACAATCTGTAACCTCGTGCTCTGGCATATCCCCCACTCTACCATTACCACCAGGCCAGGGGATAAATGAAGAGTGCAGGAGGGCATGCCAGGAGCAGCATCAGGCATACCTAAAAATGAGGTGTCAACCTGGTGAAACTATAACACAGGACTACTTGCATGCCAAACATCATAAGCAGCAAGTAATAGACAGAGCTAAGCAGCTCCACAACCAGTGAATCAGATCTAAGTTCTGCAACCCTGCCTCATCCAGTCGTGAATGGTGATGCACAATTAAGCAACTCACTGGAGGAGGAGGAGGCTCCACAAATATCCCCATCCTCAATGATGGAGGAGCCTAGCACAGCAGTGTAAAAGATAATGTTGAAGCATTTGCAATAATCTTCAGCCAGAAGTGCCGAGTGGATGATCCATCTTGGCCTCCTCTGGAGGTCCCAGCATCACAGATGCCAGTCTTCAGCCAATTTGATTCACCATATCAAGAAATGGCTGATGGCACTGGATTCTGCAAAGGCTATGAGCCCAAACAATATTCTGGCAACAGTACTGAACATTTGTGCCCCAGAACTTGCCATGTCCCTAGCTAAGCTGTTCCAATACAGTCACAACACTGGTATCTACCCGGCTATGTGGAAAATTTCCTGTACATGAAAAGCAGGACAAATCCAATCTGGCCAATTGCCACCCCATCAGTCTACTCTCGATCATCAGTAAAGCAATGGAAGGAGTCGTCAGCAGTGTTATCAAGCGGCACTTGCTTAGCAATAACATGCTTACTGACACTCCGGTCGGGTTCCACCAGGGCCAGTTAGCTTCTGACCACATTACAGCCTTGGTTCAAACATCAACAAAAGAGCTGAACTCCAGAGGTGAGGTGAGAGTGCCTGCCTTTGACATCAAGGCTGCATTTGACCAAGTGTGGCATCAAGGAGCCCTAGCAAAACTGGAGTCAATGGGAATCAGGGGCAAAATTCTCCACTGGTTGGAGTCATACCTAGCGCAAAGGACGTGGTTGTTGGAGATCAATCATCCCAGCTCCTGGACCTCATTGCAGGAGTTCTTCTGGCTAGTGTCCTAGGCCCAACCATCCTCAGCTGCATCATTAATGATCTTCTTTCCATCATAAGGTCAGAAGTGGGGATGTTCACTGATGTTGCAAAAGGTTCAGCACCATTGGTGACTCCTCAGATACTGAAGCAGTCTATGTCCAAATGCAACAAGGCCTGGACAATATCCAGGCTTGGGCTGACAAGTGGCAAGTAACATTCGCACCACACAAGTGCCAGGCAATGGCCATCTTCAACAAGAGGGAATCTAACCACCCCATCATATTCAGTGGCGTTACCATCACTGAATTTCCCACGATCAACATCCTGGGGGTTACCATTGACCAGAAACTGAACGGGACTAGCCATATAAATAGAGTGGCAAAAAGAGCAGGTCCGAGGCCAGGAATCTTGCAATGAGTAATTCACCTCCTGACTCCCCAAAGCCTGTCCATCGGCACTAGTCAGGACTGTGATGGAATACTCTCCACTGCCTGGACGAGTGAAGTTGCAACAATACTCAAGAAGCTTGACACCTTTCAGGACAAAGCAGCCCGCTTGATTGGCACCCCACCCACAAATATTCACTCCCTCCGCCACCGACACACAGTGGCAGCAGTGTGTACCATCTACAAGATGCACTGCAGGAACTCACCAAGGCTCCTTAAAGACAGCACCTTCCAAACCCACGACTGCTATCATCTACAAGGACAAGATCAGCAGATACATAGGAACATCGCCACCTGGAAGTTCCCCTCCAAGCCACTCACCACCCTGACTTGGAAATATATCGCCGTTTCTTCACTGCCGCTGGGTCAAAACCCTGGAACTCCCTCCCTAACGGCACTAGATGATAGCAGTCGTGGGTTTGGAAGGTGCTGTCTTTAAGGAGCCTTGGTGAGTTCCTGCAGTGCATCTTGTAGATGGTACACACTGCTGCCACTGTGCGTCGGTGGTGGAGGGAGTGAATGTTTGTGGGTGAGGTGCCAATCAAGAGGGCTGCTTTGTGGGCGTACCTACACCACATTTCAAGAAAGCATAAAAACAAAAAACTGCGGATGCTGGAAATCCAAAACAAAAACAGAATTACCTGGAAAAACTCAGCAGGTCTGGCAGCATCAAATTTCCTCCAAATAAAAGGTGTGGCTATGGGTACCCGCATGGGCCCCAGCGATGCCTGTCTCTTTATGGGGTATGTGGAACATTCCTTGTTCCAGTCCTACTCCGGCCTCCTTCCACAACTCTTTCTCCGGTACATCGATGATTACTTCGGTGCTGCTTCATGCTCTCGTCGGGACTTGGAAAAATGTATTAATTTTGCTTCCAATCTCCACCCCTCCATCATTTTCATGTGGTCCATCTCTGACATTTCCCTTCCCTTCCTTGACACCCCCCCCCCCCATCACCACCACCACCACTACCACCACCACCACCACCACCACCTTATATTTCACCCCTCTCATTGTAAAGAAAAATCAGTTCTGTTGAAGGGTCATGAGGAACCGAAACATCAACTCTTTTCTTCTCCGCCGATGCTGCCAGACCTGCTGAATTTTTCCAGGTAATTCTGTTTTTGTTTCAAGAAAGCAGTTCACCACCGCCTTCTCAAAGGCAATTAGGGATGAGCAATAAATGCTGGCCCATCCACATCCCATGAATGCATTAAAAAAAGACTATGTTTTAATTGTGGTTTAACCGGAGTGTTATGTTTTCCTTCAGAGCCATGTATTCTCCTTCATCTACTATTGTTACCAGAACCTGCACCAACTTGTCTGAAAAGCAGGGTTCTTTCCGTTGCCAGCATTGCACGTATTTTCAAAACTAATAATACTCACATATTTATCTTTACACTCCTACAACTAGAATTTTTAAAGAAAATAGTGCAGTTGTTTTTAGTGATGAGCAAGAGTTCTTTAAGAGCTGCTACTTGCCTAAAATTGTGCTTCGCAGGCAAATTATTATAAAGGCCTGCCACTCTACATTTCCCTACACACAGTGATTGTATAAAATGTAGGGCGATGGACTTACCGCGCAAAATTTGGTGAGGCCTGTCCTGTATTAAAAATAAATTTTATTCACGAGATTCCTTTTTACCCCCAGTGAAAGTTTCCTGTACCTGAATTGTGAAGTTTGAAACTTATACATTCAAAAGTGTCTCATCCAAAAAATGTGCTTTAGAAGTTGAAATCTGTTAGCCTTATATACCCATCAGGACTGCTAATTTTGAAATGTTAATTACTGGATGGTTGAAAGTGCAGCCAAACTACCAGAGGAGTTGGTGGTCACCCTTGTAGGGAAGGATTAAAATTTATCTCTGGTTTGGCTGGGCACTTGGTCATCTGCTAATCTCATGATTCATTTTTCTTTTAATTTGTTTTAAATCATATGGACGTTGTTCCACCAGACTTTATGGTTGAATTGTTCAATCTTTGAGGAACTATCCAGCATGTGATGCCTGAGACAGATGGATAGAATTGAACTTTTTAAAAAAAATTATTAATCACTTTGTTCTTAAATTGTTTTTTCCTTGATGGCTTTTTCATATCAAAGAGGAGATTGTTCATTGTTTCCGACATTAAAGTTTTTTTTAATAAGCGATAATTCAGATTGAATGGTTCAGAACCATTTACTCGTTCAAAAGTTGATCTCATGTAAAAGTCGAACCCATGATTTTTGGCCTAAAAAACCCATAATTTTTCATGTACCTTGTGTAAAAATCAACCCTAGTTTCTCAGGGATCAAAACCTATAAATTTTAGAACCAAAGTATAATCCTGGAGATGTTGATGATTTGATTTCATTGTAAATGTTCAAATATTAATGAAATTGAGCACCGGTAAATAAATGCTTAAAACATTTATACATCCAAGTTTTGTTTTTATTTATTCAAATTACCTATTTAAATTAAAGTGATCAGGTTATGAATGATAATTAATATGCATTCTTTACTGTTGTTGGTTTTTACTTTGTTCTGTTGCAGCAGTCTTTTTTGGACCCAAATCAAACATGCATGTCAACCCATCGAAAACATTACTCATGTAAAAGTTGACCCCTTGATTTTTGGCCTAAAAAATTGGTTTCAAAACTTTAACTTTTTCACGAGTATATACGGTATTTGAAAGGTTTTCAATCGCAATTTTGTTGCAATTTTTTTACGAGAACTGTAAGTTTAACCTCCCACCTAATCACATTGCTCTTGTATTTATTCTTCCTGATCTGTTAAATTTAGTGAGTGATTTTGTTTTTCAAAATTATGTGTCTTTTAGTTGAAATCTTATGAGGTAAGAATACAATTTGGAGAATGTGAGTCAGGGTCTATTTCTAGTAGCTTAATGGGCACTTTATTGGTGTCAGATTTGTAATGACCCTTAGGAATATGGTGCCAGTTATTCATTTCTGCCTTTTGTCTGATAAAACTATTGCAAAGTGTTTGTAAAGTTGCAGAAAAATTGGAAATGCAGTCCCCATTTAAAATACAGTGCAGGTATTGTTCTAGTAGAGTTTCTCATAACCTCTGTCATGAACTTTGATGTTTCATTCATCATCTTTTGTTTACAGTGTTGAACTTGCGAATAGTTTGTACTGGTGAAAGAAAATACAAACTGGGCTTTAATGAATTCTTTTGCAATGTGTTTACAGCAACTATGCCCATATGAGAGCAAGAAACATGTCAGCTGAAGGGTCCACTGTTAAGTGACCCACTTTTTACACTGGCTATCTTCAGCTGCAACGAATAATAATAGACAATTGTCTGTACTTTAGTTAGGATGGATTATTCTGAAGGACCAGTAAATTCTTTCAGTTGGCATGCTATCCTTTTCCAATACACATTGGGCTGAGTTGGTAATTTGGCGACATCTCTGGCTGCTTTTGGAAATTTTAGGAATAAACAGATTAACTTTTTGTATGTTGATAATTGTTTTCTTAACAGTGTATTACATATTTAAGGACACCTGATGTATTAAAAAAAATTATTGGTGCTCACAGGACGAAACAGCATCAATGTCCTATATAGTCAAGAGTTTCTGGTGAGGACAGAACACCATCAAATTGAGTTTTGAGTGCTATATAGTCAGTTTTATTGCATTTTTCACTTGTTCAGGGCAGACTTCAGTTTGGTGTTTTTCTTAAAAGTTTCAACAGCAATCATTTGAATTTATATAGCATCTTTTAATGTAGAAAACATTCAAAGATGCTTCATTGATTACAATTGGGGACATTGGAGAAAAATGCTAGGGCAGAAATCAAGAGGTGAAGAAAACTGAACCAAAGAGAAGAGTTTTGTGATAAATGTTAAAGATGGAAGGAGAGGCCCAGAGAAAGAGTTCTGGAGAGCAGGATCAATATGACAAAGCCCTGGCATCAGTGCTGGAATGAAGGGAAAGCTGCTGCACACAAGGCCTGAAGCAGAGGAGTCCAGTAGTCAAGAGGCATTATAGGACTGGAGGAGTTTAGAGATAGGCTGAGGCAGAACTGTTAAGTAATTCATAGACATCAATAAAGTCTCAAGCCTATTACGTTGAAGAACAGATTAGTTAGGTGGGTGAGACCTCGTGCAGGATGGGGCATGAATGGTGGCATTTTAGACAAGTCAGAGCTAATGAAGGGAGGGGATTGGGAGGACACTGAATAGGGCAACAGAATAGTTGAATCTAAAAGCGACAGATGCACTTAAGGATTTCCCTGATGGAGGAGTGGTTGAGATTATGGCAGAGAAAGGCATTATTGCAGATTTGTAAGGAAGGCCCATCTTAAGGTCAAACAGATTTTGTGTTTCAGCCAATGGGAGCGGTCAGGGATGAAGATGGAGGGAGTGAAAAGGAAAGATTTATGTTGGGAGAAACTAGGAGCAGGAGTAGGCCATTTGGCCCTTGGAGCCTGCTCCGCCATTCAATATGATCATAGCTGATTCTCTATCTCAACAGCATGTTCTCGCTTTCTCTACCTACCCCTTGATGCCTGTAATATCCAAAAAATTATCAATTTCTTTCTTGAATATACTCAGTGACCCGGCCTCCACAGCCTTCTGTGGTAGAGAATTCCACAGGCTGACCAACCTCTGAGTGAAGAAAGTTTTCCTTATCTCAGTCCTAAATGGCCTGCCCTGTACCCTGAGACTGTGTCCCCTGACTCTAGATTTCAGTGTTGAGCTAATGGAAGTTGTGCTGAACAGGGTTTGATGTTAAAGAAGCAACCTGACAATATAGAGACAGTTGAAGGGTCAAGGGAAATGACGGAGAGTTGGAGAGGCAGATTTGTGTACCATCAGCATAGATCTGAATGTTAATAGTGTCTGTGAATGATGCAGTCAAGGGACAGCATGAATTTTAATCAATCTGGCTCGCAATGTAGTTCACTTACACTTGTTAGAAGCTACAAATATCCATATGCGGGGACCTGTCCTCTGCAGCCAAAAGTAATATGTCCAGGCATTTTCCTTTTTGGAACAAACAAAAGCACGGTGGACAATAGCTCCCTGGTACGTTTGCCACGGCAAAGCCTCAACCAATCAGAGTTGACTACCCCTATGGTCAGCTTTATTTTTAACCAATGCAGAGATGCATACCCAATGGAACACCAATCGCTCTGCTTGTGTTCATTCACTTAAAGCCTTTTTCATATTCGGCACAAAACTCCAAATTTATCTAGCAATGCTGGAAATGCGCTGCAACTACAAATCTCAGGTCAACAGTAAAACAAGCATGACCCCAAATGGATTAACTAACCAATTAAAAGTGAAATAAAGAAGTAAAATGACCTTTGGAAAACTTGTAGAAGAAGGGGGCAAGTGTTTTAAAAGAGTGATCAAAGATACCCAGAAAAACATGGGGCAGAACTTTCAGCTCAGTGTGCGGGTGCTCGCCCAACCTGCTCGAGCGTAAAATAGCGCATGATGAAGTTGGGTGAGCGTGGGCAATTCAACCTTACGGCTGGTGGACAGGCGAATCTGCCAGGCGAACTTTGCATCTTTGATGAAACCACAAACAAGGGCGAGATGAGGTTTCCGTTATTAAATTAAAAAACAATAAGAATGTATGGACAGAATTTTCATCATTTTTACGTTCAGGTGACTGATTCTGATGCGTGGACATTTTTTTTCTGGATTTTAAAATATCTCTTTGTTGCTTTTAAACTCTTCAGCTCCCTGAGGGCAGCTCTCTGCCTTCAGGGAGCTTTCATTCTGCACTTGCCTGTGCCTGCACAGACTTCAGCGCTGCCACCACCCCAGCAGTGCTGAGCCTTTCAGCACGCATTTCACACTAGCTGGCCATTGTGCCCACCCGACGACCTGAAAATCCTGCCCTGAGTGTCCACAAAAACCAACAATACTTGAATTTATATAGTGCCTTTAATGCCCCAGGGCACTTCACAGGCACTATCTAAAGCAAAATTTGGCACTGAGCGATGTAAGGAGATATTAGAGAGATGACTAAATGCTTGGTCAAAGAGAAAAGTGAGGTACAAAGGCAGAGACATTTAGGGACAAAATTTCAGAACTTAGGACTTTGGCGGCTGAAGACACGGTCACGAATCATGGAGCAATTAACATCGGGGGATGCTCAAGAGGCCAGAATTAGAGGAGTGCAGCTATCTCGGAGGTTTGTGGGGCTGGAGGAGATTACAGAGATAGGGGAGAGTTATTTGTGCTTTTATTGTGCAGCATTTTATGAATTGTACAATTTAATTCCATATTGTTGGTCAGCTGAGTAAAATTGTCTCAGAAGAAAATTTTTAAAAAAGTTTGATCAGTTTGTTTTGTTTTGTGGCAGCAGTCAGACTCTAATTAGCTGATTTGTGGGGGGAAGATTGAGTGATTTGCTTGGTTTTGTATGGCTTGATGGCTGGTGATCATTAGCTTTTTCTCTCAGTCTTTTGGAAAATCGGTATTGTTAAATAACAAAGTAGTTGTCAGGTAAAAATGTCGGATACAATCCAGCTCTCTGATTGGCCAGCAGCTCTTGGGGTGGACGGCAGCCTCCATGCACCTGACCACCCAGAGGCCAACCCAGATTTATACCCTGTTATCAGGACCCCCGCCACAAAGGTAAAATTCTGCCCTTGTTATGTGATAGTCACTTTCTCATGCATTACAGACAAGACTACATAATATATAATTAAATTTAGCTAACCTAGAGTGGACTGAATGAAAGTTTAGCAGACAGTTTATTCAGCAGCCAGTCTACATGTTTGCTGTACGATATCGAGAACTGTTCAAATGAAAGACTTGGGGCAGAATTTTGCCGTTGGCGAGCAGGGGGCGGGGCCCGCACGCCGACGCGGGATGATGTCAGGCGGAACCCCTGATGTCATCCCGGTCCATTTAAATTTTCAGGAAGGCGGAGGCACAGCCAAATCAGCTGTGTGCCCACCGACCTGTCAATGGCCAACTGAGGCCATTGACAGGATCATTTAAACAATTAAAGGACCTGCCCGTCCAACCTTAAGGTTGGCAGGCAGGCCAGGAGCCCCAGCGGCTAATAGTTAAAACATGAAACCTCATCCACTGGCAGGATGAGGTTTCTTGCAGGGTTGCAAAAATGTTAATAAAGTTATAATGTAAATTATGAACATGTACCATCTCATGTGACATCGTCACATGAGGGGGACATGTTAGGGAATTTTTTTTTTTCTATTTTTAATTTTTAAAAGTGTCAACGATCTCCCTGAGGCTGCACTTAGCTGGACAGCATGCTGGGCGGGCCTTAATTGGCCTGCCCACATAAAGTGGCGGCGGGGCCCGCTTCTCTGGCGGGGATCGGCTCCCTGCCCGCCGGAGATTGGGTCAGGCCCGCCCGACAGGCAGAAAATTCTGCCCCAGTTGGTTTCAGTGTGTGAGAAATCACTTTCAAGCAAACTGTCTGAATAGACTTGCAACACAAGCTCAGGAAGACAAGTGTAAAATAATTAAAGCAAGCATTTTAGTGTTATAACTTCGTACAGCAATTTGATCTGATTTGTCATAATGGAAATTTGACACTGTTTACAGTAATTCAACCAGTAAACCAGGGAGGTTGCTAGGTTTCAGATTAAAAGGCATCAAAATTAATTCTAAATGAAGTCTGATTCCTGAAGTCTGCACATTGTAACAATAGGTAGGTGAAAATTTGAGTACTGCCATTCCAGGAACCTATTGGATGTATTCCAATGTCATGTACAGCACTGTACTTTATACGTAGGTGAAATTTTTTTGCAGACTAATAAACTAATGCATGTTACATGCAGGTTGTTTTCTTCAAATGGTGGGCCAGTGATTTTACTTTAATTGTTCCTGGGATCTAGAGGTCATTAGCAAGACAACATTTATTGCCCATCCCTAATTTCCCTGGCGAAACCTCCACCTTGAACCACTGTAGATCTTGTGGTGCACCCACAGTGCTGTTAAGAAGGAAGTTCCAGGATTTTGATCCAGAACAGTGAAGGAACGGCAATATTAGTTCCCAGTCAGGATTTTGTGAGGCTTGGGGGTGAACTTAAAGATGATGGTGTTCCCATGCACTATTTTGTAGATGGTACACACTGCTGCCACCACGTGCTGGTTGTGGAGGGAGTGAATGCTTAAGGTGGTGGAAAGACTCCCAATAAAATGGGCTGCTTTGTCCTGGATGGTGTTGAGCTTTTTGAGCGTTGTTGGAGCTGCACTCATCCAGGCAAGTGGAAGAGTATTCCATCACTCTCTTGACTTGTGGCTTATAGATGGCAGAAAGACTTTGGGGAGTCAGGAGGTGAGTATTTGCTGCAAAATTCCTAGCCTCTGGCCTGATCTTGTAGCCACAGTATTTATATGCTGGTCCAGTTGAGTTTCTAGTCAATGGTGACCATGCACCCCCAACCCCGCCCCGCCCACCACAAGGATGTCAATGTTGGGACAATTCAGAAATGGTAATGCTGTTGAATGTCAAGGTGTATTGGCTTGTCTGTCTCTGGTTGGAGATGGTCATTCCCTGGCACTTGTGTGGTTGTGTGGCGTGAATGTTACTTGCTCCTTATCAACCCGAGCCTGAATTTTGTCCGGGTCTTGCAACATGGACTGCTTTGGTGTCAGAGGAGCTGCACGTTGTATGGAACACTGCAATCATCAACAAACATCCCCACTTCTGACTTTATGATGGAAGGAACGTTTTGATGAAGCAGCTGAAGATGGTTGAACCTAGGACACTACCCTGAGGAAATCCTGCAGTGATGTCCTTGGGCTGAGATCGTTGGCGTCCAATAACCAAAACCTATTTTACTTTGTGCTAGTTAAGACTCCAACAATTGGGGAGTTCCCCACTTCCCGTTGAACAATTTTACTTGAGCATCTTGATGCTACACTCAATCAAATGCTGCCTTGATGTCAAGTCCTGCTGCTCTCACCCCACCCCTAGAATTCAGCTCTTTGTGAATAGGACAACTCTGGGAAATTTTTCATTGTGTCAGCTAGGTGCCAGTATTGGAGTAGCTTGGCTAGAGGCATGGCTAATTCTGGAGCACAAATTTTCAGCATTGCAGCCTGGATGTTTTCAGGGCCCAAAGCCTTTGCTGAGGTTCCAGTCTATTGAGCTCAGCTTCTTGTTATAAAGCGGAATGAGCCAAACTGACTGAAGACTGGCATCTGCGATGCTGGGGACTTCAGGAGGAGGCCAAGATAAATCATCCATTTGGCACTCCTGGCTGAAAATGGGTACAGACACTTCAGCTTTGCCTTTGCTCTGATGTGCTATGCTTTACCAGCTTTGAGGATGGGGATATTCTTGGAGCCTTCTCCTATAAGTTGATCGATTGCTCAGTTGTGGGATTACTTAACTCTGTCCATAGCATGCTGTCTCCACTGTTTAGCATGTATGTAGCCCTGCGTTATGGATTCACCAGGCTAGTGCCTCATTTTTTAGGTATGACTGGTATGCATTCCTACACTCCTCATTGAACCAGGGTTGCTCCCATGGCTTGATGGCAATGGTAGAATGAGGGATATGCTAGCCATGAGGTTACAGGTTGTGGTTGAAAACAATTCTGTTGCTGTTGATGGCCTACATTGCTCAGTTTCGAGCTTTGAGATCTGTCCTGAATCTATCCCATTTAGTGCAGTGGTGGTGCCACACAATGTGAAAGATGCATCTGCAACTTTGGTGAGGAGAAGGTCAAGGAGGCGATTCTTTCTTGTTGGTTTTCTCACCACCTGCTGCAGGCCCAGTGTACCAGATATGTCCTTCAGGACTCAGCCATCTTGGTCAGTAGTGGTGGTACTGAGCCAATCTTGGTGATGGACAATGGAGTTCCCCACTTTGATTGGATTTTTCCAAATCTTGAAATGTCATTACAATTGGAAGAGTGTCTTCAAGAGATTATTAGTTGGTACTCTAAAATATCCATTTTGGAGTAAATTAATATCTTGAGACAAGAGCTAGTTAGGCCAACAGCCATTTTAAATATACTCAATCATTTGCTGTTGAAAGATTTCAGAAACCAGAGCCTCTGGGTTTGTTCTTAGGGAAGAGAAATTGAGAGAAGATTTGACAGAAGTGCTCAAAATCATGAGGGATAGAGTAGGTAGGGAGAAATTGTTCCCATTAGTGGAAGTGACAAGAAGTGAGGACACTGATTTAAGGTGATTGGTAAAAGAAGCAATGACGACATGAGGAGGAAATCTTTTACGCAGCGAGTGATTGGGATCTGCAATGCACTGCCTGAGAGTGTGGTGGAGGCAGATTTAATCAAAGCTTTCAAAAGGGAGTCAGATAATTATCTGAAAAGATTTGCAAGGCTAAGGAGAAAGGGCAGGGGCAGTTGATCATGCAGAGAACTGGCACAGACATGATAGACTGAATGGCCTCCTCCTGTGCTGTAACTATTCTATGAAATTATAATGTTGAAACATAATGATGAGGGTATCTCAAGGATATCATGTCATAGCATGCTTCATGTGTTCAGTAAAATTCTTTAGAATAAATGTAGTTAAATGTAATGCTTTTCATGTCACATTCATTTCTTATTCTCTGTAAGAAAGGCAGAGAGTATACAGGGAAAAGAGGGGCAATCAACATTTATAACACAAGTCGAGTCAATTGAAGGCCTACTAGGCAATCCTCACAGGCAGAATTTATCTTAATATGTGCATTTTTGTATTTATTTAACACAGTCTCCTGTTAATTTAAATTTGAATTGCTGGATAATTTGTTTTTTGGATAAACTAATTGAATTAAAAGTAAATTGTACAGGGAAATGTCCATAAATCACATCTGTCTGCTTCCACAATTATTAATGTTCTTTCTTTTTAACCTCTGATGCCATTTCACGATAAGCCAAAAATAAGTTTGTTTCAAAGGCACCTCCATTTTAAGCATTTTAGCCAAATACAGTGGCTTTCCTATTTCCATTTAAGGAATTGCTAAGACATTTGGGGATCCGATTAGTCCAACTCTGATCTTGGAGACATTAGCAGGCAGCTGACAAAATAAACATAAGAAACTGCTGAGTCATCTCTACTAATGTTCTTGTTGGCCCTTTGCGCAGATGTGAGCAAGGTGTTTTAAGCAGTATCATCTTACGCACCATGTTAAATAGCTTGGGAATGTCTCTGCTGTTTGTAAATTCACGCTGCTACTTGAACTTCAGCAAAATCCGTTAAAAAGCATTAAATCCACAGCTCGTGGTAGAATGTTTAGGCTATTGTCTGGCAGTCATTGCAGCACTTCTCCGACACTGAGAAATTAGCTTTGAGTGACTGCCAGTGATAAAGCAGCAAATGCTAATAAATGTGCTCTGTCTGCTCCCAGCTCATTTCATTCTGAATTTTGCATTACCTTAAAAACTGTGAGGAGAAGCTGCCAGTGGTGAGATTGATTTATAACCAAACCAAACTTTGCTGATGTATTTACCACATGGGAAACATTATAAGATGAATTTTTAACTAGTTGGCATCAGCTGTTTAAAAGGTTGTGCAAGACTTTTGTGGATGTGAAATTGGGCTCGGTAGTGCCTACTTTTGGTGCTTTGAGTGTTCTCAATAGTTCCAAAATGGCACATGAGCACACTGCTGACAAAAAGCATGCCACACACCATGAATTTGATATGCTGCCTACATTACACTGGACCGGTGCAGGGACATCATGCATTGTAATTTCCATTCCAGCTCTATCCAATTTAGTCCCTTGATCATTTCACAGATGAATGAACTGAAATAGAAGGGGGTATTTTAACTGGCATTGATTTTTGGGAGAGGCAGGTGGTCTTCATTTTGACAACCAAAGGATTTTAAACTGCTGGGCAGCATTAGCCTTTGATTGGCAGAGTTGCCTACCTGATCGTGTCAGTGATGGGCAGCATGTACTTAAAGGGCAGAATTTCCTGAATGCTATTGAAAGAATGAAGTTATTGCTGAAAAAAGTGACTATTGTCAAAACTTTTCATCTTGCTTTTTCACCCTCTCAGCATTCACACTGAATCAAGAGGCATCCCCACATATAGATATCTCTTTTCAACAGCCACTCGCTAACTCTCACCCTCTTAGGGATAAATTGGCTTGTAATGCAATGGGAAGATAGCGAGCAATTGGGCTCTCACAAATGGAACAAGCAGCTCTGGAGATGATGATAAGGCCATCTAGAAAAAAGAGTGTCAGAAAGGGTGAGGCAGGGGTGTGGGGTGACACTAAACAAGGTTCCTGCCTATCATTTTTACCCTTGCATTGACCTCTAGCAATCCTCTTTTCAAGCAGCTTACCAACCTAAAGCTGCATAATGATGCTATTATCATCTTCTACTATCCAGACCTCAGAGCACCCCAGCTCTAGTCCATCCCCAATTCTATAGTTTCTTCCCAGCAGCTGGATCTTATGGAAGAGGATTTGAAGTAGCATAGCCCTCCAGAAAAAGCACAATCACAGATTATGGCCTTGATAAGAGAGTTCTTTTCAGCACACATGTAATTATACAACCTCTTGGAAAACAAGCCAAGGAGTTGTTATACTATGGCCTGAACTTTCCCGTCGGCGATTTGGGGGCGGGGCCCGCTTGCCAACGAGAAAATGATGCAGGATGACGTCAGGAGGAACCCCCACCTTCATCCTGGTCCCTTTAAATTCTTAGGAAGGCAGGTAGACAGTGAAATCAGCTGTTCGCCCGCTGACCTGTCAATGGCCAATTGAGGCCATTGACAGAGTAATTAAGATAATTAAAGACCTACTCGTCCAACCTTAAGGCTGGCGGACAGGCCAGGAGCCCCAGCGGGCTTCTGATAATACACGAGACCTCATCCACTGGCGGGATGAGGTTTCATGTCCGTTTTTAAAAACTTTAATACATTTTATGTGATATTTATTAACATGTCCCACCTCGTGTGACTTGTCACATGAGGGGGACATGTTAATAATTTTTCTATTTTTAAAGTTTTTTGGACTGTCAGTAATCTCCCTGAGACAGCACTTAGTCTCAGGGAGCAGTGCACTTATTCGTATGCATACGCGAAAGAGCGCATTGGACACACACACACACACACACACACACACACACACACACACACACAGGAAGCACTTGCTGTTGGGCAAGCCGCTGGGCAGGCCTTAATTGGCCCGCCCACTTAAAATGGCAGCGGGGCCCACTTCAGTGGCGGGGGTCAGCTGCCAGCCCGCCGCTGAGCCGGTGGGGCCCGCACGACCACCAAGGGCAAAATTCTGCCCTATATCTTTAAGTTTTCAGAGCTCCATTTGTGTGACATTCTGTGGTAGGATATCAGAAGACTGAAGTTGAACCATTGAGTGTGTGGACTCTTTGAGTGGCTGCCAGTGATAAAGCAGCAAGTACTAATAAACATGATCAGGCTGCTCTTTGCTCATTTCATTTGTAATTTTACGTAGGGCAGAATGTTACGTCCCTTGGGTGGGGGCACACCCGACCCGACCGGGCGTACAAGAGCGCGCAATGAGTTTGGGTGAGTGTCCTAACATCGTCGCACACTCACGCGATATTTCGGTCGGCGGGTGCAAGCGAGAGTTGGCAGCCTGCTCACTGACAATTAAGAGACCTGTTAAGACCATAAAAGTTTCAATTATTGGGGATTTTTCGCTGCCCGTCCAACATTACGGTTGGCGGGCAGGCGAATCGGCCAGGCGGTCTTTGAATTTTTGAGGAAACCTCATCCAAGGGCGGGATGAGGTTTCCGAGATTTATTAAAAAAAGATAAAAGTGTTTGGACACAAATTTCAGCATCCATATGTTTTGGTGACTCATTCTGATGCGTGGGCATTTTTTCCTGGATTTGAACATCTGTTATTACTGAATTTAAATTCTTCAGCTCCCTGAGGCAGCTCTCTGCCTTCAGGGAGCTTTTATTCCGTGCGCCCCCGTGCCCACGCTGACTTCAGCACCCACCCTCCTCCTGCCTCCACCCTGGCAGCGCTGAGCCTTTCAGCACACAATTCTCCAGCAGTGGTCCGTTCCCTGGCCGCACCTGGGCCAACGATCGCGGCTGCCCACCAACCCAAAAATCCTCCTCATAATCTTTACATTTTTTCCTTGCTATCCAACTTCTTAAATCTTCAGAGAATGGGCCTTGCCCTGCTGCAGTAGTAGAGGCTACAAGGGAAAGGAATCACTGGTAAGTAGTGGGTAAGGTATTTACTACTTTAATCGCTTATAGTTTAAGGTCTTTTTGTGGTTTATAGTTTGTATGTTCTGTAGTAACGAGGATCAGGAAAGAAGGGCCTTAGAGTAATTGACTTAAAAGGTTTAATTTAAAGGGATAAGTCATAGCAGGAGAGCTCAAAGCTGTGATGTGCTCCTTGTGCTCCATGTGGGAAGCCAGGAACATTTCCAGTGCCCGGGACCAGCATGTGTGCAGGAAGTGTGTCCAGCTGCAGCTCCTGGAAGCTCGGGTTTTAGAGCTGGAACGGCGGCTGGGGACACTGTGGAGCATCCATGAGTCTGAGAGCATCGTTGATAGCACGTTTAGAGAGATGGTCACACTGCAGATGAAGGGACTTGAGGATGGAAGGGAATGGGTGACCACCAGGCAGTCCAAGAGAAACAGGCAGGTAGTTCAGGAGTCCCATGGGGTCCCGCTCGCAAATCGGTATTCCATTTTGGAGGCTGATGAGGGCGCTGGTTCCTCCAGGGAGTGCGGACAGAGCCAAGCTTCTGGCACTACAAGCAACCTGTCTGTACAGGAGGGGAGAAAGGGAGGAAGAGCAATAGTAATAGGGGATTCTATAGTTAGGGGAACAGATAGGCACTACTGTGGCTGTCAACGTGACTCCAGGATGGTATGTTGCCTCCCTGATGCCAGGGTCCGGGATGTCACTGAACGGCTGCAGGTGATAAGGCAGAGGTCATGGTACATGTTGGTAGCAATGACATAAGTAGAAAGAGGGATGAAGTCTTGCATCAAGAATTCAAGGAGTTAGGCAGTAGACTGAAAAGCAGGACCTCTTAGGTTGTAATCTCTGGATTACTCCCATTGCCATGTGCTAGCAAGCTGAGAAATAGGAGAATAGCGGCAGATGAATACGTGGCTTAAGAGTTGGTGCAAGGGGGAGGTTTTTAGATTCCTGAATCACAGGGACCGTTTCTGGGGAAGGTGGGACCTGTACAAGCGGGACGGTCTACATCTGAACCAGAGCGGGACTAACATCCTTGCGGGCGGCTTTGCTAGTGCTGTTGGGAGGAGTTTAAACTAATTCGGCAGGGGGAGGAGACACAGAATGTTAGCAGAATAGGGACACTTCATAATACAGAAAAATAATCAAGTCAGAGGGAATGCAGCTGCATTAAGCTTCAAGGGGATAAGGCAAGGCTGGATGGCCTCTACTTCAATGCCAGGAGTATTACAGGTAAAGCGGATGAGTTAAGGGTGAGGATTGAAACGTGGAATTGTGATATAGTAGCCATCACTGAGACATGGTTGAGGGAAAGGCAGGATTGGCAGCTCAACATTCCAGGATATAGAATCTTCAGGCGAGACAGGGGAGGTAGTAAAAGAGGAGGAGACGTTGCATTATTAGTTAAGCAGTTAGTTACTGCAGTAAGGAGCGATGATATCTTGGAGGGGGCATTGAATGAAGTTTTGTGGGTAGAGCTTAGGAATAAAAAAGAGGCAGCCACATTATTAGGTGCTTATTATAGACCCCCAGATAGTCAACGGGAAATTGAGGAGCAAATATGTGCACAATTCGCAGAGGTGTGTAAAAACAATAACAATAGGGTAATTATATTAGGTGATTTCAACTTTCCCAACATTAATTGGGATAAACATAGTGGTAAGGGCTTGGATGGAGTGGATTTCTTGAAATGTGTACAGGAGAACTTTTTAGGTCAATATGTAGAGGGTCCACCAAGGAACGGATCAGTGCTAGACCTAATTCTGGGGAATGAAGCCGGACAGGTGGCTGAGGTGGTGGTGGACGAGCATTTTAGTGATAGCAACATGATATAGTTTAAGTTTGTTATGGACAAAGAAATCGACAAGTTGCAAAAAAATGTTTTGGATTGGAGGAGAGTGGATTTTAGTAAAATAAGGCAGGATCTGGCCAAGGTAGACCGGGAACAGTTACTCGTGGGGAAATCTACAGAGGAGCAGGGGGGTGTTCAAAAAGGAAATGGGGAAGGCATAGACTCAACATGTTCCCTCGAGGAAGGAGTAACAAGCCCAGAGAAACATGGATGACCAGATACGACGAGAAGGAAAAGAGAAGCTTTTAGCAAGTACAAGGGAAGCAAAACAGCAGAAGCATTAGTGGAGTACAGAAAGTGCAGGGTGGAGCTTCAGAAAGCAATTAGGAGAGCAAAGAGGGGATATGAGAAAGCTCTGGCTGGTAAAAGTAGGGAAAGTCCCAAGATATTCTATAAGTTTATCAATGGGAAAAGGATAACCAGGGAAAGAGTAGGGCCCATTAGGGATCAAGGGGTCAGTCTATGGGTGGAGCCAGAGGACATCTCTAGATTGTTAAACGAATACTTCACATCCGTCTTCACCTAAGAGAATGAGGATGAAGGTATTGAACTTGGGGAGAGAGACTGCGAGGTTCTTATGCAAATTGATATAGGGAGTGACAAGGTATTGGAGGTGTTGGCAGGCTTAAAAGTGGACAAATCTCCAGGTGCAGATGGTTTGTGTCCCAGACTGCTGAGAGAGGCAAGGGAGGAGATCGCAGGGGCTCTGACCCAAACTTTTAATCCCTCTCTGGCCACGGGGGAGGTGCGAGAGGACTGGAGAACAGCTAACGTGGTTCCGCTATTTAAGAAGGTTGTAGAGATAAGCCAGGGAACTACAGGCCAGTGAGTCTCACGTCAGTGGTAGGGAAACTATTGGAGAAAGTTCTGAAGGAGAGTATCTATCTCCACTTGGAGAGGCAAGGTTTGATCAGGGATAGTCAGCATAGCTTTGTCAGAGGGAGGTCATGCCTAGCAAATTTGATTGAATTTTTTGAGGAGGTGACCAGATGTATAGATGAGGGTAGTGCATGTAGTTTATATGGATTTCAGCAAAGCCTTTGACAAGGTCCCACATGGGAGACTTATAAAGGAAGCAAATGCAAATGGGATACAGGGTAATTTGATAAGGTGGATTCAAAATTGGCTTAGTTGTAGGAGGCAGAGGGTGATGACAGGAGGATGCGTTAGTGACTGGAAGCCAGTGTCCAGTGGCGTTCCACAGGGATCTGTGCTCGGTCCCCTATTATTTGTCATTTATATAAACATGATAAATGACTATGTGGGGGGTAGGATTAGTAAGCTTGTGGATGACACAAAGACTGGCCGGGTGGTTAACAGTGACGTTGAGTGTCTTGGGCTACAAGAAGATACAGATGGGATGATCAAATGGGCAGATAAGTAGCAGATGGAATTTAACCCTGAAAAGTGTGAGGTGATACACTTTGGAAGGAGTAATTTGACAAGGAAGTATTCAATGAACGGCAAGACACTAGGAAGTTCTGAGGAACAAAGGGACTTTGGTGTGTGTATCCATAGACCTCTGAAGGCAGAGGGGCATGTTAGTGGGGTGGTGAAAAAGGCATTTGGGACGCTTGCTTTTATCAATCGAGGCATAGATTACAAAAGTAGGAAGGTCATGTTGGAGTTGTATAGAACCTTGGTGAGGCCACAGCTGGAGTACTGTGTGCAGTTCTGGTCGCCACATTATAGGAAGGATGTGATTGCACTGGAGGAGGTGCAGAGGAGATTCACCAGGGTGTTGCCTGGGATGAAACATTTAAGTTATGAAGAGAGGTTGGATAGACTTGGGTTGTTTTCATTGGAGCAGCGAAGACTGAGGGGCGACCTGATCGACATGTACAAGATTATGAGGGACATGGACAGGGTCGATAGGGAACAACTATTCCCCTTAGTTGAAGGGTCAGTCACAAGGGGGCATATGTTCAAGGTGAGGGGCAGGAGGTTTAGGGGGGATGTGAGGAAAAGCATTTTTACCCAGAGGGTGGTGATGGTCTGGAATTTGCTGCCTGGGAGGGTGGTGGAGGCGGGTTCCCTCACATCCTTTAAAAAGTACCTGGATGAGCACTTGGCACGTCATAACATTCAAGGCTATGGGCCAAGTGCTGGTAAATGGGATTAGGTAGGTGGGTCAGGTGTTTCTCACGTGTCGGTGCAGACTCAATGGGCTGAAGGGTCTCTTCTGCACTGTGATTCTGTGATCTTAAAACTCGGAGCTGGAGCTGCCTGTGGTGAGACTGATTTATAGCCAAACGAAACTTTGCTTATGCATTTGTCTCCTGGGAAACATTGTAAGATGAATGTAACTAGTTGATATCAGCTCTTTTAAGGTTTGTACAAGTGTTTTGTGGGTGTGAAATTGGGCTCCAGGTGTCTGTTTCATCAGCTTGTGTTGGTTCATTGGTAGGTCAAAATGCAGCTATTCAGATTGTTGGCTCCAACATCTGTAACACCTTGGATGGACAAGGGACGACAAAGATAAGGGCTTTAGGTGCTTCAACTGATCTCCTGAAAGCTACTCATTTTCAGATCAGCAGGAGTAATGAGCAGTAGCTCTATGGCAGATCTTGTGGCACATGTTGCCCCCTTTCATGATGATGACATCATGCTTCCTCACTAGCCCTCAAAACCAATATCCGTCATAGTGTCGGGAAGTCCTCTGAATCAGGTTGCCCTGGCAGCAGCCAAGTCCTTTAAAGCTGGAGCTCCTAAAGGCCACCAACTGGGTATATCTCAAAGGATTCTCACTTGAACAACAGCAGTGTTCCATCAGTTATAATGAAGCCACTGAAGAAGCACCTCATAGGAGTAATAGTATTAGTAAAAGAACATTAAAGAAAGATGCAGTGGGTTGGTACATGGGCAACAAATGATGTTAACCTATTTTAGCCATTAAAGAATTCATTTCTCTGCCCTGCATTTTCATAGGTTATAAATGTAATGTCAGATTATTATATCAGGAGAGTGAAGTTGAGATAGATGATTACCCCTGAGCTTATTGAATGATGGAGCAAACCTGGGGCCTACTGCTGCTCTTATCTTATGTCCTTATCGATGGTACAATACTATATCAATGCAGATTTAATGACAAGTCACATTAAAAAACATTTTTAAAATCAAACGCATTAAGGGACAAGACAATAGTTGTTGTTCTGTCAAGGACAAGTTAGACAATGCATTAATACTTGTGGATTGAAAGAATTTCTTTTTTGTGTGTAATCATTCAAGGAATATGGATGATGCTGGCTAGGCCATTTTTATCTAACCCTAATCGCCCTTGAGAAGGCGGGAGTAAGCTGCCTTATTGAACCGCTGCCGTCCATGTGGTGTGGGAACACCCACAGTGCTGATAAGGAGGAAGTTCCAGAATTTTGACCCAGTCAAACAGTAAAGGAACAGCGATATATTTCCAAGTGAGGATGGTGTGTGGCTTGGAGGGGAACTTGCAGGTGATGGTGTTCCCATGCTTCTGCTGCCCTTGTCCTTCTGAGTGGTGCAGGTCGTGGGTTTGGAAGGTGCTGTCGAAGCTTTAGTTGATGTTAACCCAGAACAGATTTTAGCTCCAGGTTTTTAATGCTGCTATTTTCATTTTTCTTCTTCTTTTGTTTTTGAACAACTTAATTTGATCTCTCCCCATAGTTCCTTTCTACCAGCCCGGTTGTTTATGAAATCCAGATGTTTTTGTCCCTGGTTTTCTTGATTTTCCATTGATTGAAGTGGCTCACATTGGCAGAGGGGTGTGCTTGTACCCCACTGCCTGAATGACTGAAGAAACTCTACTGCCCCAGATGTGATTGAAGCTTGTTACAGCAGATCTCTGTGACTTCTCTGGTGGTGCACACCCAGCTCCTCACTAACACATTTATGTAAAAACAAAGGATCAGCAGGGCAAATGGTTCAAGTCTTACAGTTCTGATACTGGAGTGTAAATGTGAAGCAAATAACATTGTGCACATGCTTTCACCATCAGGATTCACACATAAATTCCCATTTGGATGAGGTATCAAAATACGATACTGCTGCCTGTGAAGTCAATTAACACCTTTAGGAAAGGGGATGGGAAATGGAGACCATTTAGGGAGAGACGGGAAGCGGAGAATTTAACATCTACATAAAGACTCTAGCAATTTACCATACTTTATCCAAAAGAATTGATGAATTAAACCTGCCTTTTTACTCATTCATCAGTAAATTCAAAGCACAGTTAATGGAAAAAGTTCTCTTTAAAATATTTTACCATATTTTAAATTGATTAGCTTGTGTTACAACAGTGTTTTTATTGTTTGTTAATTTGTCATTTAACATAATCCAATTGCTCAGAGACTTCCTCAGGAGTTTATCAGTGTACTAAAATCCCAGGTTGCAAACATTGAATTAATTATCTGCACTTGGTGACCTCCTGGAGCACAGCTAACATCAGTCAGAGGATCCTGCTGGTTCCTTTATCTGTATATTTAATTTTTATCACTTTTTAAAATGCACAAAATCTGTATCAAACTAGTCACCAAGATGTTCCAGGTTAAAGGTAAGTGTCTGGAATCTAGGACCCTGGACGAGGGGTTCATGGGGTTAGACAAAACTGGGGAGGCCTGAGGCTTGGCAGATCTTGTGTTTGGAGAACAAGGTACAAGTGCTCAGCTTTTGCATTACGGAAGATGGTCTGGTCTTTGGCAGCATGAATTTAAGGGTGCTGGAAAGTTAGCACGATGAGGAAAGTCCTGCAGTTTGGCACGAATATGGAGGGAGATGTTGTAGCCAACTGCCCACAAAAGATAGAAAAGATAGCGTCCTAGAAATTGGCTGGGGGTTGGGGTGGGGGTGATGGTGGCATGACTTGCCATCCCTGTTCCACCAGCAACATGGCCAAAGTTATATTTTCATATTTTCCAAAGGCCCCCTGCTGAATGGATGCAGCAGCTGACTGAGTCAGATGACGGGCCGTTTTAATATGGTGCACATTGGAACCTGATTGCACAGTTTCCAATTGGCTGTCCAGCTTTAGATGTGCCCAGAAGCTAAATTTTTGTTATCCAGTTTAGTGGGTAGCAGTGTTGATCTGGGCTCCAAAAAAACCAACCTGGGCCACTGCCACACTGGAATCACCCAACTATCCCCCCAAACAAGGGGTACCTCTTCTCGAGCCTGAATGTTGACTGTGTACTGCCATAGTGTACCTGTTTAACACTGCAGTCTGCTGCCCCTCTGTTAATGCAGCCTATCTGCTTCACAGGCCAGCCACTCTTAAATCACAAAGCAGCCGGGATTTTCCAGGACCACCTTGGCAGGACCTGCCATGGGAGATTTGGTGGCCCAGCCATAAGTCCATTGACTTTTGGCAGGACTGGATGACCCCAGAGGCCACTGTACACTCAAAGTCCTGCCCAAGAGAGAAAGTCAACCCTGTGGTATGGGTCCTGTTGTTTTGCAACACTGGGAGGGAGGCTATCTAGCTTAACAGTAAGAATGGAGGGCTGTTAGATATGGCAACATCATATTGTGATGATTAGTCTTCCGTTTCCTGTTTATCCAAATCCTTTGGGTTAGATGTTAATATTTTAAAAATCCAAACCTGCTTTCTACCCACCCACATGGGTATTACGGAGTCAGGGCAAAGGGCAGGCAGCCAGTCTGCTCCCAGGAGGTGGGTTGGCAATTTAACAGTAACAGTTCGTATTTATGTGCCACCTTTTAACGTACTAAAGCATCCCAGGGTGCTTCAAGGAGCAATATCAAACAAAATCTGCCTCGCAGCCACATAAGGGGAGATTAGGATGATAACCAAAGAGGTAGGTTTTATGGGGAACCCAATAGCTGAAGTGAGGCAAGTACAGCTTTAAGGAGAAGGTAAGTACATTTACAGCATTTCTTGTGGACCACGAAGAGTAGGCGTGCTTCCCCCTGGCTCCCAAGCACCACCTCTATCAACAATCACCCCACCCTGGGCTGGCGGATGAGTCTCACCTGCTCCAGAGTGCTTCCCTTCTGACTGGAAGCCAAGCCTGTCAATTAGGCCGACTTCTGGCGGGGAGTCTGTCAGTGACAGAAGGCACATGCTGTGGAGTTAAACCACCCTTGTTAACATCCAAGCCTCAGTGATTGTTAAATTCCTCTCTGCAATACTAGCTTAATATGCTCCCCGCACATTCCTCCCTGCTATTTCAGCAGAGGCATCAGTTGATTTAAAATAAATCCTTACCCTAAAATAATAGAGGAATTTCATATTTCTTACATAGATTCATAATTTCTTTAGTAGCTTCATTTCTTCTTAACTATATTGTTCAAAAGTAATCTTGGACGTTGTTTTTTCCCAAACAGGAGACACTCCAAACTTGAAACCAGACCGGGCCTTTGAAGGGACAACCACAGATGTCGGAAAAGCAGTGTTGGCAGTTTACAGTGGCCTCTTTGCGTATGGTGGCTGGTGAGGCTGTTTGATGTGATATGTAATTAGCCTCATATTAACTTAAGCAACCCTTTTACACAAATGTCGCTTTGCTCCCACAGAGAACTGATCGGGCCATTAGCAAATTTACTGCACTCAGATTACAAGTAAATCTCAGCATTTTCTACCAGTCTTTTCATCTCCCCAACGAGTTTAACAATGGGAAGTGATGAGTTTTCAATCTCAAAAATGCTATAAATGGCATCTTTTGTAAAAGTACTGAAAGAGGAATGTTATGTTTGGCCTTAGAATCTTTTGTAGATCATTTTATTGAACATGACTTGAAATCGCTACTTTGACAAAAATCGATCTACTAAAGTTACAATGAGGAGTTCAGATTTCAGTCAGGAATTTAGGAGGAAAAATAAAAATCAGACTCTTTCACCCAGGATTCGACAGTTGTAAAATAAGTTACCAGAAAAGTAATTGAAGCAGATGCTATAGCTGGGTTTGAAAGAAAGTTAGCCACATTTTTGGAGAGTGACGGCATTGAAGGATAAAAAAAATGTTCTATTTTTGAAAGGGCTTTTGGTACGGTGATCTTTTCCTGTGGCTAAAAATTCTTATCAGATTTATTTATTTTATGGGCTTAATCTCCATTTCTTTGTCATTTTTGTCCTGTTATTTAAGGATATATTTTACAAATTCTGGTGTAGAGCTTCATATGCCAGGAGCACATCTCATCAAGAATTCCGGCAGGGAGATCAGTGGGTCTGACTGGATATTTCATCCAAAAACCAGCATATCCTGCTAATCTCCCTATCTGAATTCCTGATATGTGTCGCTGGTGTTCAAAACTCTGCCCTTGTTGAGAATTATTTATTGTTGGGATGTGAGTGCTGCTGGCAAGGCCACTTGCAATGCTCAACCCTCTACGGATATTTCCCTTGTACAGCTGCTTTCCTTGTGGTGATTGTCCTGCAATGCTTTTAAGCACCGAATTCCAAGATGCTGATCAACAAAGATGAGGGAATGATGATACGTGTCCAAGTTAGGGCAGTGGGTGACTTGGTGGAGAGCTTGGCAGTAATGTTTAAAATAAAAACCAAAATAAGTTGGAGGCTAGATATCTGAAATAGAAACAGAAAACGCTGGAAAATGCTCAGCATTTGTGAAGAGAGAAACAAGTTTTAGTTTGAAAACTTTCATTAGCCCTGAAGAAATGTTATCAACTTGACATGTTAGCCCTGATATTGATTCCGAGACACGTTGGATCTGGACGGATGGAGGGTGGTGTTTGGTGTTCCAGAGTCATGTGGGAAACCAGGAAGTAAGTTTAGTACATCTGTCAGTGGCATTTTAATGCAACAAACTCTTAAAATTTTACCTCTGGGTTTGACGCTGAATGTGCAGCAGCAGGTGTAATGAGGAGATGCCTGCCACAATCTCAACTCTGGTATTTAAACAATCATATTCAAAGACAGAATTGGAGGAGTTTGAAATTGGAAGCATGAGAAGACAAGGTGTGATAATGGATTCAGGATGCTCAAAGGCTGTGCCTCGCTTCAGTGACACCTCCTTTGATGTACGCCGGGGCCAGTGAGGAGCCGGAGAGAGATACTCTTCCCGAGCAATGGACTAAAGAAATCTGCTGCTGCCACAAAAAAGGCATGACCCGAGGTGGCCTACGAGATCATCTGCAGGAGCATTGTGCCCTGTTCCTGGATTCAGTGCAGGAAGCACTTTAATGACCTAACTAGCTCAGGAAAGGTGGTACAGTTGCACATTTAGCTACATGCTGCTGTGCACACCACCACTCCCCCTTCACTTGTCAAGCCTACTCTGTCACAACACTCCTTACGTACTCTTGCAAACCCTTCTCTTTCTATGCACTTCTTCACATCCCTATCTTACCACTGAATCACAAGGTTCTGGGTTCAAGTCCCCACTCAAGGGCTTGAGTACAAAAATCAAGGCTGACACTCCGGTTCAGTATTGAGGGAGTACAGCGCTGTTGGAAATGCCATCTTTTGGACGAGATGTTAAGCTGAGGCCCCATCAGCCTGCGCAGATAGATGTGAAAAATCCCATAGCACTATTTCAAAGAAGAGCAGGAGAACTATCCTTGGTGGCCTGGCCAATATTTACCCTTCAATGAACATCACAAAAGACAGATTATCTCATCATTATCATATTGCTGCTTGGAGATTGCGGACTTCAAATTAGCTGCTGCATTTCCTACATTATAGCAGTGACTACACTTTTTTTCAGAAGGGACTTCATTGGCTGTAACGTGCTTTGAGATATCCTGTGGTCATGAAAAGCGCTAAGTAAATGCAAGTCTTTCCTTTTTCTTACCATCCAACACTGCTGCTCTCCATCCACTGGGTGAACATGTATGCCATTGCCATAATTTATGGATCGGCTCTTTCCCTGTTCCAGGAGAAGGGAGCACAGAACTAGGGAAAGGGGGAGAACCGGAGCTGGTGCTCCACGGTTACCCAGTTAACAACAGCAGAGTAGGAAGTGCTGGAAATGAATGGTATTTTAGCATCCCTGGCTGTCACAGATGAGAACCACCCAGCTTTCTGGTGACACAATTAAATATCAGTGACTCACATGTCACATAACACTCAGTCATGTTGTTTTGATTTCTGCTGGGAGTGAAATATGGGATAGAAATTCCCCCCCCTTGTTGGGGCGGAGTTGTGCGGGGGGTAGGCGCGAACCCGATTGGCACCCCCGATTGGGGACTCGCCGCCATTTTACGTGGGCGGGCCAATTTAGGCCAGCCCAGCGTGATGCTCGCCTGGAAGTGCTGAGCACTGTGTGTGTGTGTGTGTGTGTGCGTGCGTGCGTGCGTTCCCTGAGAGGTTCCCTGGGTTCTTTTGCGCATGCGCACGAAAGAACACAAAAATCTCCCCAAGGCACAGAGGTGCCTCAGGGAGATTTGTTTCAGTGATAAAGTTTTAAGTGAAGATTTTTAACACTTTTAAAACATGTTCCCTCATGTGACACTATCATATGAGCTGGGACATGTCAAAGAATAAACGCATAAATTTTTATTAGATTTTTAAACACTTCATGAAACCTCATCCCACCCGTGGATGAGGTTTCATGAAAAACGCAAATGCCACCTGGGCTCTTCGCCTGCCCACCGACCTTAAGGTTGGATGGGCAGCTCATTAAATTGAATTAATTAGGTTTTAAATGGCCTTAATAGGCCGTTTGGCGAGCGTGCAGCTGCGTGCCCGCCGAGCTGAAAATCTAAATGATGCGCGGTGACGTCGGGACAGCTGCCTGACATCACCACGCGCCATTTAATGTGATGGCAAGCGGGCCCTGCCCCCCGCTCACCGGCGGAAATTTCTTCCCATGATGATCTTCATAATGATAAGTTGCATCATATTTGCCTTCTAACATATTTCCATTAATTCTTATTTTATTCTCTCCGCCAGGGTTTTCACGGGCTCTGCATGAATCCATAGACCCGGCAGACAATGAATTCTTAAGACAAGCTCATTCCTTCCGAGAATCCACCATCACAGGAGCCATGCTTACATGCACCACCTCAAATGCTCAGACTTCAGTGGGACCAGTTAGACAGATACTTGTGTTTTCACCTGGTGACTTACACTATACAAGTGTACAAGAGCAGATGATGATGGCAGAGGCAGCAGTTGAAAGGCTGCATAAGAGGGCTCCCCCCCCCCACCACAAGCTCTACTCACTTGGACATAGATGTTGAACCCTGGGGACTGTGAATGAAAAGGGCAGTTATTGAGGAACAACAGAAACTGTCCGACAGATGTTCCAAGCACACTGATGTCTGAGGGCATCACAATGATGCTGCCTTGCATGAATAAAGTGGCAATCTCCATGGAAACTCAAACACAACAATCAAGAGTTCATGCTTGCTTTATCAGGCACCTAATCCTTGGCCTTGTAATGCCGCACTGATCTGCACCAAACTGTTCTCCAGCAGGGTTTTGGCAGTGAAGTGTGGCTGGCCCATGCAAGAGATGATGGAAGAAGGAGACATGGAAGTGGGAAATTCACTCCAAGTGCTTCCGCTTCTCATCCATTGCCCTCCCAGCCCTCCTCAATCAGTAATCAACATGCTATCTTGAATCTCAATGGCCATGTCTGCCCCTGCTCAGGTGCAGATGGAGTGGGCCAGAGGACATTGGCCAGGAGCATCTCAGTGGTCAGAGCAAGGATCTAAGCAGTCTGCCTCTCACTCTGCTGAAATCACAGGGGTTGCACCAGATAGGAGCGGTTTCAAAAAAAGGAAGAATTAAATTTCTAGTTTCACGAAAGCATGGACATGGGCTATGAGGAAATGTTATGTTGAGAAATTTCTGTTCTTTAGCAGAATTATATAAATGTTATTGCACTACTTTTGCCTCTTGCCCATTCTCAGTCGCTGGGTGGCAAGCAACTTTTTAATTTGCTTGTTGAATGAGATGACATGAATTAATGAGAACCAATGATGGGATGTGCAGGGTGCGGTTGGTTGTTTGCTTTGAGTTGGAAATGACAGGAGGTGGGATAGTGGGAAGAGTGGGCGTTCCATGTGGTTCTGATGTTAGTGGTGGTAGCTAATTGGACCTTAAATTAGTGTAGACATCCCTGACATCCCGGACATCAATATGAGCATTGGGTGCTGCATTGCCTTCATCACCTTCCTCCATCTCCACTTCTTCCGCATTCTTCTCAGAATCACCCACAGATGATCTGCAGGTTGCACCTTGTTCCATTTGCAGTTCCAAACCTCAAAGCTACAGCACACCACAACTTTTCTGGAGACCCAGGCTGGTGCGTACTGACGGGCACCTCCAGATGTGTTCGGCATCTGATCTACATCTCAGCTTGCCGATGGCTTCTCACCCAGTTAAACACCTGGTGGTCATGTGGTATTTATTGTAGCGAAGTTGGGTTTTTTTGGTCGGGTTTCTGATGAGTGTCATTGGCCAAGTTTGAAGTGGGTCACCCTTGTCTCCTAGCAGCCACTCTTTAAGTCTGCTTGCAGGTTCAAAGCGGTTAGGGAGCTTTGACTGCCCATGGCAGCTCCCCAGGAATCTTGCGCATAGCTGCAGAAATATATTTTTGTGATTGCACACCAGCTGCACATTGATAGGGTGGAAACCCTTGCAGTTTACAAATACCCCTGGTTGAACTAGGAGTGCATGGATTACCATATCTGCACAGTTCGATGGCCCCCTGTACCTGTCAGCCAGCTGGAGATGCAAACCTGAGCGCTTACTCATTCTGACCGATATCATCACAGGCAAAGTTCAGATAATTCCCTTACATCCTGTACTATGTAGTTGCGGGCCATTGACGGAGAGATCCTGGATGTGCCTTCAGCAAGGCCCTGGAAGCATTCAGATGTAAATAAGTTGAGGCACTGGTTACTTTGGCAGCCACTGCTAAAGTGTGTCCGGCAGGGAGCAGGACTTCTTCTTAGAGGCAACAGGTGCCTTTGGCTATCTGACATGATACCC
Organism: Carcharodon carcharias; assembly: GCF_017639515.1. Taxonomy (NCBI): domain Eukaryota; kingdom Metazoa; phylum Chordata; class Chondrichthyes; order Lamniformes; family Lamnidae; genus Carcharodon; species Carcharodon carcharias. The sequence continues at coordinate 154,812,210 of NC_054473.1, read as the reverse complement.
TGCACCTCCTGAAACATTGCTGTTCCGATAAGTTAAGAAAACACAGCCTCTGTCTGCACATCCTGTGTCGAGGATATTGCCGCCTGTGACCTACATCGCTCTCCTCTCTCATGTCCAGCTGCAAGTCTGTCAACAGCAGGCTGTTGCTGCTGGTCATGTTGCTCCTTGTCTGAGGTTCAATCCAAGATAGCCGAGGTGCCACCCTTTCTGATGTGATTTAGAAAACCTCCCAACTGTAGAGAGTAAACTCTTAGTAATAGCAATTTGAACAAACCCTTTCTCACTAGTAAATAAGAAAGCAGCTGAGTACTGAGTATCTATTGCAGTCTTTCTAGTAGTTTTAATTAGCTCCCACAATTGCCATTGTGTTCTCACCTTACTAGCAATGGCAACTTTCAGACAGGTCAGCTCAGGAAATCCGGGAGTACATCATTAATCTTAAAACTCGGCTGTCGCTTTGGAATGTGCCGTTTGACTTTGGGACAGCAAATTTGTAAAACCTACCCCATTATGCACATAATTTTGTTTTAGTTTTATCTTGTCGGAATTACATTTGTTGAAGTTTAAATAACTTTTCTTTCATTGTAGGAATTATTTGAATTTTGTCACAGAAGAAATGATCGAACCATTTAGGTGAGTGCAGCAATATTTCTGGATTAAAAATCATGGCCAGAATCTTCGGCTCGGCGAGCGAGGGCGGAGCCCGCTCTCCAACATTTAAGATGACGCGTGGTGATGTTGGGCGTGCATCCTGACGTCACCTCATGTCATTCCGATTTTCAGTTCGGTGGCACGCACCGGAGTCGGCTGCACACCCGCTGAACTGTCAAAGGCCTATTAAGGCCACTTAAAAACTAATTAAACCACTTAACATAGCTTCCTGTCCAACCTTAAGGTTAGTGGGCAGGCGAAGAGCCCTTTGCATTTATCATGAAACCTCATCCACGGGTGGGAAGAGGTTTCATGAATGATTTAAAAGGGAAATAAAGATTTTCATTAAAATTCATAGACATGTCCCAGCTGATGTTGGCTTTTTGCAGTGATTCATATTGATAATTAAGAACATTTAGCGTCTAAAAAATAATGTTGCAATGGCAGTTGAGCGGACATGTCCTAAATTTTTTCTTTCTTTCTTAAAATTTTTGAAACTCAAACTGATCTGTGCCTCAGGGAGATTTCTGTGCTCTTTAGCGCACATGCATGTGAAAGGGCGCAGGCTCCGACTCAGCCTATTCCCCCCACCCACACAGGGATTGCTCAGCGGGTCTTAATTGACCCCCCCACGTAAAATGGTGCCACACCCGCTCCCGCCCAACCTTCCCAACGAAGAGAAAATTCTCCCCCATGTTGCTCTTCAGCTGCATTAAATCTTAGATGAAGCTGTTGCTCACCTTCTCATTCTAAATATATCTCTTGCCAGGTAGTCAAATTGGAACTTAAAAAAAGTGAAATCTGTGTCTGACAATTATTTCACAGTCCTGTCAAAAATAGCAGGACTAAGTCAAATCATTAGTTGAAATGGAACAGAATTAACCTCTATCCTGGCAATATGCTACTGATGTTGGCTTTTTGCAGTGATTCATATTGATAATTAAGAACATTTAGCGTCTAAAAAATAATGTTGCAATGGCAGTTTGTGCAGCATTGAGTTTACAGTCTGGAGAATCATGTATTGATTTAGATTTTGAAGTGTATTCCCCTGACTGGGTAATATATTGATCCAGAAAGATGATTGAAAACAGATTGGCACCTCCTACATGTAAACTTTGTTTACTTGTCGTACATACTGTTGGAAAGAGCAATACTTAAGGTTTTCAAGCATAGACTGGACTTGACCACACCTAATTCTTGAGCAGATTGATCTTTTGAATAACTTGACTGCCACCTCCTGTTAAACTCAGAATGTAACATTGGCCTGGAGTTTGTGGTCAGTGGCAGAGCGAAGATGCTTGCCACTGACCTCAGAAAGCTGCCCACAGAGATCTAGCAATCTTCTTGTCATGGATTTCGCCTTTCCCGATGTTAATTTCATTCTGGTGTCGGCTGTAGGGATCTTAATAAGCTGGTTTTATCGTTCACTTAATTTTGCAGAAAACAAAATAAAGGTTATACGCAAGGGATTAAGGTAGAAATTGACCTCTCATTAACAAACCTGAAAGAAAATCCATGAAATTTAACATGCAACAGAGAAGATGCTGTCAGTTTCACAGAATAATGTTAGTGAAAGCTGGCAGTTTCACTGTCATTAAAACTATAAAATCTGGGACATTTGTAGTTTTTACTTTAGACATCACTCAAGCTAAGCATCACCACCATATAAATTATAGTACTAAACAAGGCCAACCATTTGGACTAATTGAGTCAACTAATTATAATTATATAAGTTGATAATTAGTTAGGAAAGAAAGAATAGTTTAGCAGTGTCTTAAAGCATGTCCTAAACATAAGCATAAAGATTTTGTGGCTTTGTTTAAGCCCTGATCGAAGTTTGGAAAGCTGTCTTTTTTTAATGTTCTCCTGTTTGGAATCTAATACAGTGGGGTAATGTTAACCTAACTTGCGGGGCGGGAAACCAGTGGAATCCAATATTAAATGAAGAGTAAAATCAGGAGAGAGGATATAAACCAGAGTTGTCAATTTCTGGATGGGTGGGTTAGGTTAAGATTAAGCCCAGAGTGTCTGAGAACTTTCATGGAAGAATCATACAATTTTAAAGCACAGAAGGAAGCCATTCAGCCCATCATTGAAAGTTCCAACCGATTTAGTCCTACCCCCACAGTCTTCTCTACATAACACTGCAAATGAGTCCTCTTGAAATACGTATGGAGTTACCTTTTGAAATCTGATGATGCCACTACCCTTTCAGGTAGTGCAGTCCAGAACTTAACAATTCTCCATGAAGACAAACTTCCCTTCATTTTCCCCCCTAATTCTTTTGCTGATTATTTTAAGAGAACAATTTCAGCTTCTCCATTCTCCCCCACATAACTGGAGTCCCTCATTCCTGATATCATCTTGTTAAACCTTCTTGGTACCCTCTTCAAAGCTTTGATATCCTTTCTGAAGTATAGTGCCCATAATTATACATGATACTTCAGCTGAGGCCTAACTGGAGATTTTTAAAGGTTTGGCATAGCTTCCTTACTTATGCATCTATTTCCAGAACCAAGTACAACTCAGTGTAATTGTCCTTGAAAATCAGTGATGTTTCCTGTTACTATAAAGGTTCCTTCAGTTCCCCAACCTCTTAGTTGATTTTTAATACCTCAGCCTACTTGGTTTTTGAACAGATTGAGAAAACGCTGTAAATGATCATTGGCTTTAAAGCTATTGAATAAAGGCAGTTATCTCAAAGATCAAATAAAATAACATTCCTTCTACGAAAAGAGCTAAACCATTCCTGTTTGCTGCAAAAACTGTACTGGGCGTTTTTGTGGGCCCTTGCTTATTAATGTAACTCTGAACGTTAAAGTCTCGGATCTTTGCCTTGTGCAGTCTGTGCAATACAAGCTGCACCATTGGAATATTACACGCCTGTGCTTCATAACCAAGCTGTGAGAACTGTACAATAAGCGATTGTCGTGCCGGCTGCTCTAAAAAGATCAATAGATTTTTGTGAATATGTGAATTTTCATCTAGCATTCTTACCATTAATAATCTTTTATTGTTCCTCAGAAATTTGCCTCGTGCTATTATCATCTCCATGCCCATAGTGACTGTTGTTTATGTGTTGACCAATATGGCGTACTTTACTACCCTGTCTCCTGAGTCAATGCTACAGACACAGGCTGTTGCTGTGGTAAGTGATTACAGTTGAATGATCATGAGCATCCATTAGTTTGAAACATGATTTTAGTGACATATATAACTAAGTAGTTTTGCCAATTTTTTTGCAAGTGACGTCGATGGCTCTGCATTTAGCTATTAATATTAATATTGTTCTTATTACTTCTATGAAATTTCACGGCTTCATCACGATTGTCTGACCAGGAGATATGAATCCTGGAGATTGGGTGGGTGTATACTGCACAAGATATAAGTAGCATTTTTCTTTTCTGTTTCACAGAAATTATTCTGTTTTTCCTGTAAATTTGATAACCCACAAAGGAGTTGACACGTTGCCCACAATGTTTGCAGAAAACTAATCCTTAGCATGGCTTCAAACTTTCCAAAACATGGACATGGATGCGTTTGGCTATTTTTACAAGTGCCTTTATATTTGCCACTTTTATTTAATCCGCATTTTGATTCATTGCATGGATCCTGAATGTGTTCTCTTCAAGAATGGCATAATCTGCACTTTAGATATCTCCATAACTTGTTGGATTGTGTAACTTGCAGACAGGGAGCACTTTTTAGGGCATGTGACTACAAAGCCGAGTTTCTATTCCAGTGTCTGGAACTTGTTTTTAAGATTCTGTTGTAAGGGAATTTCATTTTCTATAACTATGAGGTCAGGTGATATGGTTGTTTTCTGCTTTCACTCGTCAAATATCCTTTTTCTTGGGACAAGGAACAATGTTGGAAGCATGCATGGTAGAGTCTGTCTATTAGCTACACAATTACTCTGTTCATTCTGTTTCTTCTCCTACACTGTGCATGGAATTTTGTTGGTAAAATAAACCAATATTCACAGTCAAAAGTGGATGAAAATATTTTGGTATAAAAACAGAAAGTGCTGAAAAAGTCAGCAGGTCTGGCAGAAAGAGAGAAACAAGAGTTAATGTTTCAAGTCCAATGTGACTCTTCTCTGAAAAAACTTTCTGTTCTTATTTCAGATCTTCAGCACCCAGAGTATTTTGCTTTTATTTTAGAAAACATTTTGGTTCTGTATTGCCCAAGTTAAGCACCCTTTGAAGTAAGCATTTAAGTATACAGGTGCACAAAATCTAAATTGATTGCTTTAAATATTAGCCTTTTATGCTGAATTATTTCCAACCTGAAGTTGAATTGCAGTATTTGTTTTCTTTGTTTATTTTAAGACTGTGTTTTTCCTTATTTTTGTAGGAGTTTGGTAATATCCACCTGGGAGTGATGGCCTGGATTGTCCCTGTATTTGTAGGACTCTCTTGTTTTGGTTCTGTCAATGGATCGCTCTTCACTTCATCTAGGTAACCTTATTAAAATGTTGTAATTTTATATTTGACATTATTGCAATTAATAAACATGTATATTAATAAGCCTTTTAAATGTCTTGTCACGTATTGTTATATGGATTGGTAAATCACTGCTCCATTCTTGCAGCTCCTTGGCAAATAGTGTTTTTCAAAATCATTAGATTAACAAGCACTTCAACTAAACTATCTTAGGTATAGTTTGGTCTTAATATTTTGATGCTGCACTGCAGAGTGCTGAGACATCAGACAAAGATAACCATCGCCGATCTTGATTTTCCTCCCTCTTCCATTGTAGGGAACTAGATAGCTAGACTCCAGAATCTCTCATTGCATGTAAACATGGAAGGAAGATCCCAGGAATCCACCTGATTCCCTTCTTTCTGTCATTGTTGTCGCCTTCTGGAGAGTAAACTAGTGGTCATCATTGGGGTCACAGTGGAAGCCTGCAAGAACACTTTTTGATGGGACAGGGCACAAGGGTGGTACCTTTTCCTCTCTGCTAGCCTCAGAAAATTACCTTGTTTAGCCTTTTACAGAAATTTTTGTTTACCACTTGGGAACAATTCTGTCTCTTTAATTTGGGCTCTTCCTCTTCTGATGCATCATGGGCAGCACTACTGCATCTTCCAACCCCAATAGTGCTTGTTCACTGTTCCTGGCATTGATCCCACCCTGATTCTCTTCTAGCAGTGAAAATGCCTTGCAATAAAATTCAGACCAAAATGTTATAAACTATTTTTCATAAGTAACTTGCTCTCTGCATATCTTGCAATAGCATGGTTATCCGTTAGGTCACTCAGGCTGTACAATTGGTAGTAATCTGGACTCTTGAGTCAAAGGTTTGTTGGTCCAGTTCCCACTTCACCACATAATTTAGGCTGACACTTCAATGCTGTACTCAGAGCTCTGTGTTGTTGAACACGTTGTCTTTTGGTCGTGATATTAATCTGAAGAGTTGTCTGCTTGCTTAGTTGGGCTTAGAAACCCCTTGACTTCTATTTGTCCTGGCCAATATTATTCCTTTAAGCAAAAGCATCAAAAAAATTATTAACTTTCTGTTCATGAGACCCTGGAACAAATTGGCTGGCATTTTTCCCATATAACAAAAGTAATCCATTTATTGTGAAGCAATTTAAGACATTCTGAGAATTTGATAAGGCATTATATCGATACAACTTCCTTTTTTGTCATGAGATTCATACGGCTTCATTTCCCCAATAGAACAGCACTGGTAAGCTGAGTTGTGGAGAATCCAGTTCTGCTGGATTAATTGTATTATCAGCTTACCAAGATTTATAGCAGTGGAGTTAGGAGTTTTTCAACACAATGGCAACAATGGTAGCCAGCACAAATAATAAGTGCAAAAGGGCCTGGGAGCCCTTGTTCTATTGCAGGTGAAAGTAGCACTGGAGCCAATCTTTTCTTGGTCCAAAATTTGTTTGAAGAATGAAACATTATAGTTTCTAACTCAACTAGACCACAGCTTCAGTACCGGTCTCCTTACACGTGTTCAAGTGACACCCCAATTAATGCCCACCACCTGCTCGCCATTAAACAATTAATACAGTAAGGACCTGCCTTTCGCAACTTCCTTATTCGCTTACTTATTCATTTTCACTTACCCGCACTTGGTACTTTGTACACCGCATTTCCATCGTATGAGCAATGTTCGCTTATTTGTGTTTGAAAGGCCCAAATCTCTGCTCTGATTCTTTTATAGGCACACCATTTGGGCAGAGCTCAAGTGTGGGATCAGTTAACTTACCCCAAGATATCAGTTTAATTATTAATTAATTTTCAAAAGATCTTTATTTTATAATAGCTGTTCGCAAATGTGCAAATCAGCTTTGTCTCACAATGTAATTTGTTCCAGGTCAATAGATTTGGGAGAAGCAGTGAACACAAGTTTGAACTATATGATTAGAAATAGACTGGATATGAGGTGATTTGTCTTTTCTTGGAGAGTAGTGAGGTTCTGGCTGGTGTGTAGGTGTTGACTCTCCGAATACTTTGAGAGGGAACAGAATTAGTTCCTGCCAAGGACAGAAATCACAAAATACAGAATGTAAGTGTCTTTATAAATCTTTGTAATCCTTAGTTCATGGCATCTCCTTGGCTGGTTTCAGTGACCTGAGGGGAAGGGATTGGAGAGGAATTTTCCAGAATATATTTTACCCCTTGTTGGCCCTGGGTTTTTCTATTTTTCATTAACTGTGATTTTTAAATGGGTTACGAGTAAAACATCCAGTGCTGGAAATCGGAAACAAAAAGCAAAAATGTGGAGTATACACAGCAGGTCTAACAGCTTCAGTGAAGAGAAGCACAGGTTATTGTAGAGTACTGTAACTGCCCAAACCAGTACTGCCGTGCATGGCTGGAACCTATTTAAATGAATCTCCTTCAAAAGTGTGTTCCTTCTGTGCAGTTTTGCGATGTTTTGCAGGAACGTAACCCATGCGAATGGCGGGACTTAATACAATTAACAGCCTGTGCACAAGCCTTGCACTAGACATTTATGTAGGATACATGTACTGTAATCCATTTGGAATGGCCACTAAAGGGAGACCAGGTTAAATACATTGACCTGCATCAGCCCAGCCCCTGCCTAGTATTGTCTTTTCTAGCGCCCCTTCTTTCCCTCCCCTTCATCCTATGAATAAAAACAAAAATTGCTGGATAAGCTCAGCAGGCCTGACAGCATCTGTGGAAAGGAAGACAGAGTTAATGTTTTGATGCCGTATGACTCGTCATCAGAACTAAAGAGAAATAGAAATGTGGTGAAATATAAGCTGTTTAAGGGGGGGTGGGACAGGTGGAGCTGGATAGAGGGCCAGTGATAGATGGAGGCAAAGGAGAGATTGCCATAGATGTCATAAATAAAAGGACAAAGGGGTGTTGACGGTCGCGATATTAGCTAAAGAATGTGCTAATGGTGACATTAAGGGTAGAAAGCAGGACTATATACTACACCACATGAACTGCAGCTGTTCAAGAAGACAGCTCACCACCACCTCCTCAAGGGCAACTGGGGATGGGCAATAAATGCTGGCTGAGCAAGTGAAACCCACATCCTGTAAAAATGAATTTAAAAACAAGTAAGATGCCTGAAGGTGCCTCACAGGAGTGTTATTTAACAAAATTTGACACCGAGTCCCTGAGGAGATATCAGTGCAGATGATCAGAGGCTTGGTCAAAGATAGGGGTTTTATGGAGCATCTTAAAGGAGGAAAGAGAGGCGGAGAATTTTGGGAAGGGAATTCCAGAACTTAAGTCCTTGGCAGCTGAAGGCATGCCTGCCAATGGTAAACAAAGACTGGATGAGGACTTCAGCAGCAGATGAGGTGATGCAAGGGCAAAGTCAAGTAATGTTACAAAGGTGGAAATAGGAAGTCTTGGTAAGGGAGTAGAAATGTGGTTAGAAACTCAACTGGAGGTCATTGTAACACCAAGGTTGTGCAAAGTTTGGTTCAGCCTCAGACAGTTGCCTGAGAGGGATGGAGTCAGTGGCTAGGAAATAGAATTTATGGCAGGGTCTGATGACAATTGCTGAAGTGTTCCCAGTATTTAATTGGAGAGGATTCCTGCCCTCTAATACTGGAGGTTGGACAAGCAATCTGACAAATTAGAGACAGTGGAAGGGCCAGTTGATAGAGGTGACGGTGAGGTAAACTTGGGTGTTGTTAGCTGTGTTGCTGTGTTTTCTGAAGATGTTGTCGGCAACAGCATGCAGCTGAGAAGTAGCAGAGGCCAAGGCTAGATCCTTGTGAGACATCAAAGATAATGGTGCATGAGTGAGAAGCGAAGCCATTACAGATGATTCCCTGGCTTTGAGTGGATTGACAAGGGCAGCCCCATCTAGCTGGATGACACTGGAGAGGCTTAGGAGGATGATGCGGATGGGTCAAGAATCAGCATTTCCCAGGAAACTGAATTCATCTTTTAACATCAGTAAGTGTTTGCTTTCCCTGCTGCACCTGTTTTTTTTTAACCTCAATTGTTCTTTTTTTATTATTGCAGGTTATTCTTTGTGGGGTCACGAGAAGGTCACTTGCCCAGTCTCCTGTCTATGATTCACCCAACACATTATACTCCCTTGCCATCATTAATATTTACGGTGAGTAACTCCTGGTCATGTTTTACTGTGAAAACAAAGAGACAAATTGCTGCTCGACAATTGTTTGCTTAATTTTTTTTAATGGGCTTACAAAGTACAACACCAACCCCGTTATATTATTCAAAACAACTTGTGTATTTACATTACTGGGTACATGAGGATTTTCAAATAACCGCAGTAATGTTGTATAATTCCAATTATAAGTTACTAATACAGAATTGTAACATGCACAAATGGCAAACTACCTGGTGAGAAGCTATTTTGAAACCATCAATTTGGTTCCTGATATCTGCTGTTTGGCCCTTGATTTGATCCAGATTAAGATGCCCCAGGTTTGTTTATTTATTTATTTTTATTCATTTATGGGATGTGGGCTTCGCTGGCTGGCCCAGCATTTATTGCCCTGAGAAAGTGGTGGTGAGTTACCTTCTTGAACCGCCAAAGCCCACATGGTGTAGGTACACCCAAAAGTGCTGTTAAGGAGGGAGTTCCAGGATTTTGATCCAGCAACAGTGAAGGGACAGCAATATATTTCCAAGTCAGGGTGGTAACTGGCTTGGAAGGGAACTTTCAAGTGATGGTGTCTGCTGCCCTCGTTCTTCTAGATGATGGCAGTCATGGGTTTGGAAGGTGCTATCTAAGAAGCCTGGGTGAGTTTCTGAGGTGCAACTTATAGATGGTACACATTGCTGCCACTGTTCATCGGTGGTGGAGGGAATTAATCTTTGAGGAAAGGGTGCCAATCAAGTGGGCTGCTTTGTCATGGATGGCGTCAAACTTCTTGAGTGTTGTTGGAGCTACACTCATCCAGGCAAGTGGAGAGCATTCCATCACACTCTTAACTTGTGCCTTGTAGATGGTGGACAGGCTTTGGGTAGTCAGGAGGTGGGTTACTCACTGCAGGATTCCTAGCCTCTGACCTGCTCTTGTAGCCACAGTATTTATATGGCTAGTCCCGTTCAGTTTCTGGTCAAAAGTAACCCCTAGGATGTTAATAGTGGGGGATTCAGCTATGGTAGAGCCATTGAATGTCAAGGGGCGATGGTTAGATTCTCTCTTGTTGGAGATGGTTATTGCCTGACATTTGTGTGGTGCGAATGTTACTTGCCACTTGTCAGCCCAAGCCTGGATATTGTCCAGGTCTTGATGCACATGGACACAGACTGCTTCAGTATCTGAGGAGTTGTGAATGGTGCTGAACAATGTGCAATCATCAGTAAACATCCCCACTTCTGACCTTATGCAGGAAGGAAGGTTGTCAGTGAAGCAGCTAAAGATGTTTGGGCCTAGGACTGTACCATGAGGAACTCCTGTAGATGACTGAGATGATTGACCACAGCCATCTTCCTTTGTGCTATGAATGACTCCAGCCAGCGGAGAGTTTTCCCATTGTCTCCAGTTTTGCCAGGGGCCCTTGATGTCACACTCGGTCAAATGCAGCCTTGATGTCAAGGGCAGTCACTCTCACCTCACCTCTGGAGTTCAGCTCTTTTGTCCATGTTTGAACCAAGGCTGTGATGAGGTCTGAAGCTGAGTGATCCTGGCAGAACCCAAACTGAGCGTCAGTGAGCAGGTTATTGCTAAGCAAGTGCCGCTTGAGAGCACTGTTGATGACCCCTTCCATTATGTTACTGATGATCGAGAGTAGACTGATGGGGTGGTAATTGGTCAGATTGGATTTGTCCTGCTTTTTGTGTGCAGGGCATATCTGGGCAATTTTCCACATAGCTGGGTAGATGCTAGTGTTGTAGTTGTACTGGAACAGCTTGGCTAGTGGCACAGCAAGTTGTAGAGCACAAGTCTTCAGTACTATTGCTGGAATATTGTCAGGACCCATCTTCTTTGCAGTATCCAGTGCCTTCAGCCATTTCTTGATATCACACGGAGTGAATCGAATTGGCTGAAGACTAACGTCTGTGATGCTGGGGACCTCTGGAGGAGGCTGAGATGGATCATCCACTCAGCACTTGTGATTGTTTCAGTCTTACCTTTTGCACTGATGTGCTGTTCTCCCCCGTCTTTGTGGATGGGGATATATGTGGAGCCTCCTCCTCCAGTGAGTTGTTTAATTGTCCACTGCCATTCACGACTGGATGTGGCAGGGCTGCAGAGCTTAGATCTGACCTATTGGTTGTGAAATCACTTAGCTCTGTCTATCACTTGCTGCTTATGCTGTTTGGCATACAAGTGGTCCGGTGTACCTTCACCAGGTTGACACCTAATTTTTAAGTGTGCCGGTATTCCCTCACCACCTGCAGCAGATCCAGTCTATCAGCTATGTCCTTTAAAAATATACCAGCTCGGTCTGTGGTGGTGCTACTGAGCCACACTTGGTAGTGGACATTAAAGTCCCCCACCCAGAGTACATTCTGCACCCTTGCCACCCTCAGTGCTTACTCCAAGTTCCCCCAAGTGGTGTTCAGTATGGAGGAGAACTACTTCATTAGCTGAGGGGTTGGGGAGGATCGGAACGTCATAAGCAGCAGGAGATTTCCTTGCCCATGTTTAACCTGATCCAATGAGACGTTATGGGGGCAGGGGTCAATGTCGAGAACTCCCAGGGCAACTCCTTCCCGACTGTAAACCACTTGCCGCCACTTCTCCTGGGTCTGTCCTGCCAGTTGGACTGGACATACCCAGGGATGGTGATGCTGGTGTCTGGGACATGATCTGTAAGGTATGATTCTGTCAATATGATTATGTCAGGCTGTTGCTTGACTAGTCTGTGAGACAGCTCTCCAAGTTTTGGCACTGGACTCCAGATTTTTGTAAGGAGGACCTTTCAGGGACCCAGGGCTGGGTTTGCCATTGTCGTCATTGTTTCTGGTGTCCAGGATGATGCTGGGTGGTCCATTCGATTTCATTCTTTTTTATTGACTTTTTAGCGGTTTGTTACAACTGAGTGGCTTGCTAGACCATTTCACAGGGCATTTAAGAGTCAACCACATTGCTGTGGGCCTGGAATCACATCTAGGCCAGGGCAGGTGAAGACAGCAGATTTCCTACCCTGAAGGACATTAGCCAATCAGATGGGTTTTTACGACAATTGACAATGGTTTCATGATCATCATTAGACTTTTAGTTCCAGATTTTTATTGAATTCAAATTCCAGCATCTGCTCTGGTGCGATTCGAACCGAGAGCATTACCCTGGGTTTCTGGATTAGCAGTCGGGTGAGAACACCACCCCAGGGCCTGCTGAGAGTGCTGGAATTTTTGATTTCATCGAAGTGGGAGCACTAAATGCATTGTCAAGTCATCGTGTAGTTACGCTATTACAAGAAAAAAACAAGTGGGTGCAAAATTGCTGTTGAGGTTGTACAAGAGAAGAGGAAATTTGAGATTTACCAGTGTTGCTGGTTGAATAAGATGATGCATCACTACTCCAGTTGTTTGTGCTTTCACTAACTTGTGAACAAAACCGTGGAATTAAAAAAGGAATTGTGCAGCTCTGACAATTAAAGATTTGTTTGAAATATGTGTTATCTTTACATACAAGTGTAGCATGTCCTTTTTTCCCAAAACTTGTGCACTGGAGAGGTACAGAAGTTTTATGGCAGGCAACAATATACATAACAATAACATTTACACTTGTGTTGTGTCTTTAACAAAGAAAATGTCCCTATACAATTCACAGAGGTGTAAGGAATACAGAAAGGAACATTCAGCAATAGCAAAGATTTCGTCAGAGGATAGCTTTAAACATGGTGAGTAAGATAGAACTGGCAGAAGAGCTTAGAAGGGAATTCGAATGTTGGGCCTGGAAGCTGAGGGCACAGCACCAACTAGCTGGGCAAAAAGAGAGGTAAACAGGAGGCTAATGTCAGAGGAATAGAGGGATTAGGCAGAAGGGTCCACAAAAAGCAGGACAAATCCAACCCAGCCAATTATCGCCCCATCAGTCTACTCTCGATCATCAGGAAAACGAAGGGGGAAGGGATCGTCGTCCGTGCTATCAAGCAGCACTTATCAGCAATAACCTGCTCACTGACACTTAGTTTGGGCTCTGCCAGGGCCATTCAGCTCCTGACCTCATTACAGCTTTGGCCCAAACATGGACAAGAGCTGAACTTAAGAGTGAGGTGAGAGTGACTGCCCTGGACATCAAGACAGCATTTGACTGAGTATAGACTGGCAAAACTGGAATCAATGGCCCTGATTTTCAACATCTTCCGGCTCCACAAACCTAACCTGGAGAAAAAAGGCCCAGAAATTGGGATTTTTGTTCTGGGGGATGAGCTATATCAGAAATCGGGCCTACCGCCCCCAGAACCTGTGCAGAAGCACCAGGTGCGAAGGAGGTCTGGCTGGAAGGCCTGCCTTGGTGCTCTGACACCGTGTGAAAGATTGAAGAAATAATAAAGAACATCCAGCTGTCACCCGTCACTCCTCGCCACATGCCCCATCCATGCCAACCCATGCAACCTCATACCCTTCACCCACCCCTTATTGACCTCCATACCACCCATGCCCCTGTACCCACCCCATGGCTCCTCATTAGGCCAGCTCATTCCCTCTACTCATCCCTATGGTCCTTAATAGCCCCTATGCCAATATAGTGCCAAATCATGCCAACCGATGCCCCTCTTTGCCCTTATCCCTCCTTGACAGCTCACCTAGTATCCACCGTGAGCAAACCTCAGTAGCCACGCTGACATAAAATAAAATTATATGTCTATTGATGATGTCATGATTTTTAAAAAAAAATCTCATTGATACAAACACACATATGAATTAGGAGCAGGAGTAGGCCACTCAGCCCCTCAAACCTGCTCCACCATTCAATAAATTATGGCTGATTCGATTGTAACCTCAACCCCACATTCCTGCCTACCCCCAATAACCTTTCAGCCCATTGTTAATCAAGAATCTATCTGGTTCTGCCTTAAAAATATTCAAAGACTCTGCTTCCGTCGCCTTTTGAGGAAAAGAGTTCCAAAGATTTACTACCCGCTGAGAGAAAAATTCTCCTCGTCTCTGTCTTAAATGAGCGCCCCCTCATTTTTAAACAGTGACCCCTAGTTCTAGTCCCTCCCACAAGAGGAAGCATCCTCTCTACACCCACCCTGTCAAGACTCTTCAGAATCTTAAAGTTCATACACTGAAATTCCTTCAACTACTCTCTTACAAAAATAAACATTTCACTCAAATACTTCATCTCTAATGAAAACAAACATCTTTATTCCATTGTTAGGTTATTAAATCAGCCATGCAGCACAAATCCTATACAGATAGCCCTCAGGTTTATGTCAAAAGATTGAGTGAAATAGCCAGAGCTGATTTATTTCAAAGCTGTACACATTTTTAAAAAATTTAAAGCCCAGAGGAGTTAAACTCCTTGACTGCTTTGACAGTTCCAATGAGTTTTGAAAGCAATTTGACATATTGACAGTTCTTTGACAGCTTTCACAGTTCTTGGACACCTTCACAGTCCTGTGATGGCTTTAACAGTTCCAGTGCTCTTTTTACGCAAATTCATGTCTATTTTTAACACTCAAAAAGGGCACCTGACCTCTCCCAAAGGTACCTGACCTTTGGCACATTCTGACATCCACACACAGTGCCAATCGCTGCCATATGAACACACTCGACCTCTCCCTCCAGCAGCACTGCCGTACCCTTTTTCAAAGCTGCATGTGCCCCCAGTTTCATTTTATTCTTCGTCTCATCTGACGCCTCAACAAGAAACTTTTTCTCTCAAGTGCTAAGGAACGCAAGCTCCAACAACTCATCGACACCAACACCCATCTAGGACACTCCACCCCTGCCTGTCCCTCCGTCCCCACCCCCTTTTCCAATCCCAGCCCCAGCCGTGTATTCACTATACCCCCTGACCTTCCCCTCTCCGACGCTGAACGTTCAGTGCTCAGCAAAGGACTTAGTTTCATACCCTTACGCCCTCATCTCAATGAATTTCGGGCTCGGCACGATGCTGAACTCTTCTTCCGCCGTCTTCGTCTCCGGGCTCACTTCTTTGGGCAGGAGTCCTCACCCCATTTAACGGATCCTTTTACCCACCTCCAATATTCTCCCTCCACCTGGACCCCTCCCTCTGGATTTTTACCTTCTCTTGATCTTTTCATTGAGAACTGTCGGCGTGACATTAGTCATCTCAATTTCTCTGCTCCTCTCACCCATTCTAATCTGTCTCTCTCTGAACTTACTGCACTCCGTTCTCTCAGGTCCAACCCTGACATTGTCATCAAACCCGCCGACAAGGGTGGTGCTGTTGTTGTCTGGCGCATTGACCTCTACCTCACGGAGGCTGAGCGTCAACTCACAGACACATCCTCCTACCTCTCCCTGGACCATGACCCCACCACTGAACATCAAGCCATTGTTTCCAGGACTGTCACTGACCTCATCTCCTCTGGAGATCTTCCTCCCACAGCTTCCAACCTGATAGTCGCCCAACCTCGGACGGCCCGCTTCTACCTCCTACCCAAAATCCACAAACAGAACTGTCCCGGTAGACCGATCGTGTCAGCTTGCTCCTGCCCCACGGAACTCATTTCTCGTTATCTTGACTCCCTTCTCTCTCCCCTTGTCCAGTCCCTTCCCACCTACATCCGTGATTCCTCTGACACCTTACCTCACATCAACAATTTCCAGTTCCCTGGCCCCAACCGCTTCCTCTTCACAATGGACGTCCAATCTCTCTACACCTCCATCGCCCACCAGGATGGTCTGAGGGCCCTTAGCTTCTTCCTCGAACAGAGGCCCGAACAATCACCATCCACCACTACTCTCCTCCGTGTGGTTGAACTTGTTCTCACACAGAACAATTTCTCCTTTAACTCCTCTCACTTCCTCCAAATAAAAGGTGTGGCTATGGGTACCCGCATGGGCCCCAGCTATGCCTGTCTCTTTATGGAGTATGTGGAACATTCCTTGTTGCAGTCCTACTCTGCCCCCCTTCCACAACTCTTTCTCCGGTACATCGATGATTACTTCGGTGCTGCTTCATGCTCTCGTCGGGACTTGGAAAAATGTATTAATTTTGCTTCCAATCTCCACCCCTCCATCATTTTCACGTGGTCCATCTCTGACACTTCCCTTCCCTTCCTTGACCTCTCTGTCTCAATCTCTGGTGATAGACTGTCCACCAATATCCATTACAGGCCTACCGACTCCCACAGCTACCTCGACTACAGCTCCTCACACCCCGCTTCCTGTAAGGACTCCATCCCATTCTCAGTTCCTTCACTTCCGTCGCATCTGCTCTGATGATGCTACCTTCAAAAACAGTTCCTCTGACATGTCCTCCTTCTTCCTTAACCGAGGTTTTCCACCCACGGTGGTTGACATGGCCCTCAACTGTGTCCAGCCCATCTCCCGTGCATCCGCCCTCACGCCTTCTCCTCCCTCCCAGAAACATGATAGGGTCCCCCTTGTCCTCACTTATCACCCCACCAGCCTCCGCATTCAAAGGATCATCCTCCGCCATTTCCGCCAACTCCAGCATAATGCCACCACCAAACACATCTTCCCTTCACCCCCCCGGCGGCATTACATAAGGATCGTTCCCTCCAGGACACCCTGGTCCACTCCTCCATCACCCCCTACTCCTCAACCCCCACCTATGGCACCTCCACATGCCCACGCAAAAGATGCAACACCTGCCCCTTCACTTGCTCTCTCCTCACCGTTCAAGGGCCCAAACATTCCTTTCAAGTGAAGCAGCATTTCAGTTGCATTTCCCCCAACTAGTCTACTGCATTCATTGCTCCCAATGCGGTCTCCTCTACATTGGAGAGACCAAACGTAAACTGGGCGACCGCTTTGCAGAACACCTGCGGTCTGTCCGCAAGAATGACCCAAACCTCCCTGTCGCTTGCCATTTTAACACTCCACCCTGCTCTCTTGCCCACATGTCTGTCCTTGGCTTGCTGCATTGTTCCAGTGAAGCCCAACGCAAACTGGAGGAACAACACCTCATTTTCCGACTAGGGACTTTACAGTTTTCCGGACTGAATATTGAATTCAACAACTTTAGATCTTGAACTCCCTCCTCCATCCCTACCCCCTTTCTGTTTCTTCCCCCTTCCTTTTGATTTTTCCAATAATTTATATAGATTTTTCTTTTCCTATTTCCATTATTTTTAAATCTTTTATGCCCCCACCCCCACTCGAGCTGTACCTTGAGTGCCCTACCATCCATTCTTAATTAGCACATTTGTTTAGATAGTATCACCAACTTCAACACCTCTGTGTTCTTTTGTCTGTAACATCTTTTGATTTTGATTATCTGCTCCTATCACTGCTTGCTTGTCCCTACAACCACACCACCCCACCCCCCCCACCCACTTCTCTCTCCCCACCACCCCCCCACACCTTAAACCAGCTTATATTTCACCCCTCTCCTTGGATTCACCCAGTTCTGCTGAAGGGTCACGAGGACTCGAAACGTCAACTCTTTTCTTCTCTGCCGATGCTGCCAGACCTGCTGAGTTTTTCCAGGTAATTCTGTTTTTGTTTTGGATTTCCAGCATCCGCAGTTTTTTGTTTTTATCTCCCAGAGAGTACCTGACCTCGACCAAAGGGCACCAGATCTTGCCCATTGATGTTCTGGGATTATATCCAAAGATGTACCTTATCTCTACAAAAGGGTACCCTGGCTATCCAAGTGAATGTACAAGGTTCAGACCTGCTCTGATCAGGCCTAATCTGCACACTTCGGGTTTCAAGTACCCAGCTTCCCAAAATCACACGAATGGCGGCAGCTGCTGGGCATGTTCATTGATGACTTCTCAATGGTCAGTACTATTCATGACTCCTGAGATACTGAAGCAGTCCGTGTCCATATGCAGCAAGACCAGAATAACATACAGGCATGGGCTAATAAGTGACAAGCAACATTCATGCCACACAAATGCCAGGCAATGACCATCTCCAAGAAGAGAAAATCTGATCATCTCCTCTTGCCATTCAGTGACATTACCATTGCTAAATCCCCACAATCAACATCTGGGGAGGTTATCATTGAATTGTCTAGAAACTAAACTGGACTAGCCATTTGGATACTGTGGCTACAAGAACAGATTGGAGACTGGGAATTCTGCAGTGAGTAATTCACCTCTTGACCTCCCCAAAGCATGTCCACCATTTACAAGGCACAAGTCAGGAGTGTGATGGAATGCTCTCCACTTGCCTAGATGAGTGCAGATCCAACAACTCTCAAGACACCATCCAGGACAAAGCAGCCTCCCTGATTGGTACCCCATCCAACACCTTCAACATCTACTCCCTCCATACCAGCGCACAGTTGCAGCAGTGTGTACCATCTACAAGGTGCACTGCAGCAACTCACCAAGGGTCCTTTGACAGCACCTTCCAAACCTGTGACTTCTAGCATCCGGAAAGACGAGGGTAACAACTGCATGGGAACGCCACCATCTGCAAGTTCCCATCCAAGCTACTCACCATCCTGACTTAGAACTATGTCGCCATTCCTTCACTGTCATTGGGTCAAAATCCTGGAACTCCCTCCCTACAGCACTGTGGATGAACCTACACCACATGGACTGCAGCGGTTCAAGAAGGCAGCTCACCACCACCTTCTCAAGGGCAGTTAAGGATGGGCAATAAATGCTGGCCCAGCCACCAATGCCTACATCAGGTAAACAAAAAAGTATAAAACGTAATATGAAAGAATGTTACCTGGATGGAACAGTTTTGCAATGAAGAGTTTGTTAGTTGTCACGGACTGTTTGTGTCCACATTACCACAGATCAAAATACTCTATAGAGTTGTGTACGTGCATGGTGCAATCGGCTATAGCTTCAGTGAATCTGATTTTCTATTGATACCAAGCAGAGAGGCTTCTTAAAATATAGATAGAATCCTGACCCACATGATTGAACCCTCACACATAACAAAGATTACATAACGTAGCACACAAATAGCATCGACTGAAAGTGTAAATGCTTCAGCTGACTTGAAGCAGTAGACTCTGAAGTGATTCTTATCAAGATTGACAGCTCTGCTTGATAAAAGAATATAAATTGCTGCAGGTTGCCTTGTAACGGGCTTCAAGCTAAACTCGCTGCCTGTCCAACTGTGAAGTTTTAATGGTGAGAGTAGCAGGACTCTGATGTTCACTTTCTGTCCTTCCAAAAAAATTAAAGGAGAATTATTGTACAATCCAGTCTTTATGTATTCTGTGAGAGGTTGAGAATTGCTTACATTTCCTGGTTTGGCAAATGGTTTCCCTGATAGAAAGTTGTCAGTTGTTCGTTTTCTTTAGTGAAAGAAACAAGATGCAAGATAAAATTCCCTGGCACGTTACTAACAGCCTGATGCAATTTTTGACAAGAACAGGGGCTACAAATCTGTTTGCGTAGTAAACAAGGCCCGATGGGCTAGATTCACCTCTTCAGGGGCGTACATATTGGTGTGGGATTCCCATCCACCTCCCTGAGACTTCTGCAACCCTGACCTATTTTCTTGGATTGGGTGTTATTTGTTACGCAGGGTGGGCTTCAAGACTGAATCCTGCCACAATCGGAAGCCCTCACCTGCTGGAGCCAGGACATGTAGCAGTGGTTTAGCGGGATCACTACTACAGCACCAGATGAATTGAAGGTGGCGACATGGTGTTAATGTCACAAGACTAGCAATCCAGAGGCCCAGGCTAATAGCTGTAGGGACAGGTTCAGATTCCACCAACACAGCTGGTGAATTTTAAACTCAAATTAATAAATTTGGAATTAAAAGCTAGAGTCGGTAATAGTGACCATGAAACCATTGTCAATTGTTGTAAAAACGTTTCTGGTTCAGTAATGTCCTATGGGGAAGGAAGTCTTCTGTCCTTACCTGGTCTGGCCTACATGTGACTCCAGACCCACAGCGATGTGGTTGACTCTTAAATGCCCTCTGAAGTGGCCTAGCAAACCAATCAATTGTGTCAAAACTGTTATGAAGTCTAAAAGCAATGAAACAGGATGAACTATCAGGTGTTGACCTAGAGACCAGAAACAACAATGGCATAGCCTCTGTCAATCCTGCAAAGTCCTCCTTACTAGGGGCATGTGCCAAAATTGGGAGAGCTGTCCCACAATGAGTCAAGCAACAGCCTACCATAGTCATCTTCACAGAATCATACCTTTCAGATCATGTCCCAGACATCACCATAACCATCCCTGTCCCACTGACAGGACAGACCCACCAGTCATGGCGGCACAGTGGTATATACAGTCAGGAGGGAGTTGCCCTGGGAGTCCTCAGCATCAGCCCTGGACCCCATGAAGTCCAATGGCATCAGGTTAAACATGGGCAAGGAAACCTCCTGCTGGTTACCACCTACTGCCCCCCCCCCATCAGCTCCTTCATTTTGAACACCACTTGGAGGAAGTATTGAAGGTGGCAAGGGCACAAAATACATTGTGGGTGGGGGACATCAGTGTCCATTATCAAGGGTGCCTCAATACCAGCACTACTGGCCAAACTGGCTGATTCCTAAAGGACATAGCTACTAGACTGTGTATGCAGCAGGTGGTGAAGGAACCAATGAGGAAAAACCTACTTGACCTTGTCCTCACTGATCTACCAGCCGCAGATGCATTTGTCCATGATAGTATTGGTAGGAGTAACCACCACACAGTCCTTGTCGAGACCAAGTCCCGTCTTCACATTGAGGATACCCTCCATTGTGTTGTGTGACACTATCATTGTGCTAAATGGAATAGATTTCGAACAGATCCAGCAACTCAAAAGTGGGCATCCACGAGGCACTGTGAGCTAGCAGCAGAATTGTATACAACCACAATCTGTAACCTCATGGCGCGGTATATCCCCTACTCTGCTTTACCATCAAGCCAGGGGTTCAATGAAAAGCGCAAAGGAACATGCCTGAAGCAGCACCAGGCATACCTAAACATGAGGCATCAACCTGGTGAAGCTATAAAACAGGGCTACTTGTGTAACAAACAGCGAAAGCAGCATACAATGGACAGAGTTAAGCGATCCCACAAACAATGGATCAGATCTAAACTCTTCAGTCCTGCCACATCCAGTCGTGAACGGTGATGGACTATTAAACGACTCACTGAAGGAGGGGGCTTCACAAATATTCCCATCCTCAATGATGGGGGAGCCTCGCACATCTGTGCAGAAGACGAAGCAGAAACATTCGCAACCATCTTCAGCCAGAAGTGCCGAGTGGATGATCCATCTCGGACTCCTCCGGAGTCCCCAGCATCACAAATGCCAGTCTTCAGTCAATTCGATTCACTCCACTTAATATCAAGAAACAGCTGAAGGTACTGGATCCTGAAAAGGCTATGGGCCCTAACAACACTCCAGCAACAGTACAGAAGACTTGTGCTCCAATACTAGTCACGCCCCTAGCCAAGCTGTTCCAGTGCAGCTACAATGCTGGCATCTACCCGGCTATGTGGAAAATTGCCCAGGTATGTCCTGTACACAAAATGCAGGCGAATCCAACTTGTTCAATTACCGTCCTATCAGTCAACTCTTGACCATCAGCAAAGTGATAGAAGGTGTCATTGACAGTGATATCAAGCAGCACTTACTCAGCAATAAACTACTCACTGACTCTGGGTTCCACCAGGACCCCTCAGCTCCTGACCTCATTACAGCTTTGGTCCAAACATGAACAAAAGAGTGGAACTCAAGAGGTGAGGTGAGAGTGACTGCCCTTGACATCAGGGCAACATTTGACCAAGTGTGGCATCAAGGAGCCCTAGCAAAACTGGAGTCAATGGAAATCAGGGGGAAAGTTCTCCACTGGTTGGAGTCATAACTAGCACAAAGGAATTTGGTTGTTGGAGGTCAGTCCTGGGACATCATTCCAAGAGTTCCTCAGGCTAGTGTCCTGGGCCCAACCACCTACAGTTGCTTCATCAGTGACCTTCCTGCATCATAATGTCCAAAGTGGGAGTGATCATCATTGATTGCACAATGTTCAGCACCGTTCACAACTTCTCAGATACTGAAGCAGTCCATTTAGATATGCAGCAACATGTGGACAAAATTCAGGCTTGGGCTGATAAATGGTAAGTACCATTGGCACCAGACAAGTGTCAGGCAATGACCATCTCCAACAAGAGAGAATCCAATCATCTCCCCTTGATGTCCAATGGCATTACCATCATTGAATCTCCCACTATCAACATCCTGGCGGTTACCATTGACCTGAAACTGAACTGGACCAGCCATATAAATACTGTGGCCGTAAGAGCAGGAGAGAGGCTAGGAATTGTGTGGCAAGCAACTAACTTCCTGACTCCCCAAAGCCTGTCCACCATCTAAAAGGCACAAGTCAGGAGTGTGATGGAATACTCTACTCTTGCATAAGCAGCCCACTTGATTGGCACTCCATCCACAAACATTCATTCTGTCCATCACCGACGCACAGTAGCAGCAGTGTGTACCATTTACAAAATGCACCGCAGGAACTCACCAAGCCTTTTTATCCTTAGACAACACCTTCCAAACCCATGACCACCACCATCTAGAAGGACAAGGTCAGTAGACACATGGGAACACCACCATCTCGGAGTTCCCCTCCAAGCCACTCACCACCCTGACTTGGAGGTATATCGCCAATCCTTCACTGTCGGGGTGTCAAAATCCTGGAACTCCCTTCCCAACAGCACTGTGGGTGTACCTACACCACATGGACCTGCAGCGGTTCAAGAAGGCAACTCACCACCGCCTTCTCAAGGGCAGCTAGGGATGGGCGATAAATGCTGACATAGCCATTGATGCCCACATCCCATCAATAAATTTTTTAAAAATCCGTTCCTGGAGGTGCGTAGGCACTTTAAATATTATAATAAGACTACATACCTTATTTTTATTCACCATTTGAAATTTAATCCCAACCGACCAAACTTCCCATGCTAACCCACCAGCTAAACCAAGGAGAGGGACTGCTATTTTCCACTAGGCCTTTCCACTTAGCCGCTGGGCCCAGTGTGCCTGGTCAACCCCCTACGATTGGACAACTTCCTCTAATCCTTCTGACCTCCCCCATGAGGCCTCCAGTTTTCTCTCCCCTGTCAATGAGGTTTCCAACCCTCTCCCTTCCCAAGCCACTATTTATTTTTCAGCTTTATCACTTCACTTGCACCTCCCCACCATCCCCTCCACCCCACCCACTGGTCAGAATATGGAACTACTTGGTTCTGTGACTGCTGCTACTGCTTCCCACACGACTGGAACCCAAGCTTGTCAGCCATGTGCTCTTGTGGGTGGGGAACCTGTCAGTGATGTCAGACAGACAGTGCAGAGTCCACCCCCACTTCCAGATTTCCTGCACTCAACTAGACAGCACCCCGCATCCGACCATCAATGCCCCAAATTGTTTCACTAAAGAAGAAATTGATTAAATCTTTGAAGCTCCTTTTCTCTCCTGTTGCTGATGATGTTTTCTTTGTTCCTGTTTTTGCAGTGCTGCATGACTCTGATGTATGCAATCTCTAATGACATTTACTCTGTCATTAACTTCTTCAGTTTCTTTAATTGGCTATGCATTGCATTAGCCATTGTTGGAATGATGTGGCTGCGCTACAAGAAACCAGAAATGGAGCGACCTATCAAGGTAAGTGGGCAGCAACAATCCTGATGCATTTCACATGTGTACATAGGCAGCTTTGTGCATTGTACCAGAGGATTATCTTACTTGTGGCTGTAATATTATCAATTCATGCTATTCATTTTTAAGATAAATAGTACACCTAAACATTGGCTTTCCCAATAATTTCTAATTCGGCAATTTGTATCTGTAAAAAATAAAATCGGCCAGCCATCCAGGGGATAGTGCTCGGTAAAAGGGATACAATTTTTTGCGCATGGAGGAAGAGGTCAGAAGTCTTAAGTCAGGTACTCTGTGCCACCTCTACACAGCCCTTGGCGGTCATTTGCAGAGCCACTTTAAAAGAAACTTGGGGTTGGATTTTCCGGGCGTGCGGGCCCAGGAGCAGCCACAAAATGGTCTGCCACCTGCGATCGGACCCCGACCATGATTCCGTGCTGGCTGGCCAATTAATGGGCAGCCAGCGTGAAAGGCGTGCTGACGAGCTCAGCGCTGCCGGGATGGGGACGGGAGGAGGGCAAGCAGTAAAGCCTTTGCACGGAAAGCTCCCTGAAGTCACGGAGTTGCATCAGGGAGCTGAAGGACTTGTACAATCAAAAAGAATGATGTTAAAAACATTTCCCAACATAGAACTCAGTAACAATAGCAGAAAGATAATAAAAGTTATGTCCAAAAATTTTTAATTTTTAAAATTACTGTTGGAAGCCTCACCTCGCCTGTGGATGAAGTTTCATAAAAAATGCAACAGCTGCTTGGCTGATTCGCCCACCCACCAACCGTAAGGCTACAATGAAAACACTTAGATATTTGAATGTTACTTCCACCCTCAGCACCTTCCTTTCTGGTCTGAGGAGAAACTTCCTGGGAATTCCCAGCCACTCCTCCTCTTCCCTGACTACCTACCTTCCTTTCACCTTCCCACTTTCTATCCTTTTCCGATTTGAAAGGATGAAAAAAAAGGTTTAGGTCTATGAACGAACTCACAATTATCAGCTATCTCAGCTGATTCTCTTACAGTGTGAACCCTCTGTTCTTCCACATGAATTCTCACTACCGAAGGGATTGAGTCTTTAAATTCTTCCAAAAGAATTATTCCCTAAGAGCTGCATCTGTTGTCTCTATTCTTAATGCCTATATCCACAGGTCAAAATTATTTTGTTTTACTCTCTCAAACTCAATATAAATTTCCCCAGGCTGTTTTCTCATATTTCTAAATTTCTGCCTGTATGTTTCAGGAACCAATTCGTATGCACTCAAAATTGCCTTTTTCACCACATCATAATTCACCGATACTTCTTCAGACAGCGAAGCACATACGTCATGCATTCTACCCAACAACTTAGACTGTAATAATTACGTCCAGTACTCCTGTGGCCATTTCATCTGTTTAGCTGTCTTCTCAAATGAAATAAAGAACGTTCCAACATCTTTTCTCAAATTTTGGAAAAGTTTGTACAAATCTAAACATCTCCCCACTGGATTTTAGGTTAAAGGTTTTTTCATCATCAGAACTCTCCTCAGAATCTGAGATCTCTTTTTTTAACTTCCAGCCTTTTAGGCAGGTATTCTTTCTCTCTCTTTCCTGAAATTCCAGTTCCAGCTTTCTTTCTTTCCCCTGCCTTTCCGCTTGGTCCCTTTGAAATGCCCTTTCTTTTTTCTGCTACCTCTAGCTCAAGTTTTTTAGTTCCCTTGCTTGTTCAAATTCAAGTTTCTTCATTTCAAACTGTGACTCACTGCCTGGAAAATGTGGTCTCTCTTTTACCACTTCCAGTTTTAAATGCTGAGTTACTATGTCAACTATGTTTGCTTTCCTCTCCCCTTCAAATTAATTCTAACTCCAATTTATCCACCAATTCTACCAGCTTATTCTTGGTTAATTTCTGTAAACCAGGCAGAGTTATATTTTCCATCTGTAAAACAGTCTTAGCAACGCCCAATGCCATTTCGAATTCCAGCCTATATAAAAACCTCACAGCGACTCCAATTCCTGTGTCCATTGCCTCTTTACCTCCACGTACTTGTTAAAAAGGATTCACAGATCCCAGCCTTAAGATTGGACGGGCTGGTCTTTCAATGAGCTTAATGATCCTGTCAATGGCCTCAATTGGCCATTGACAGGTCAGCGGGTGGACAGCTGATTTTGTTGTCCTCCCGCCTTCCTAAAAATTTAAACGGACCGGGATGACGTCGAGGGTTTCTCCTGACATCATTCCGCGTGATTTTCCTGTCAACGAGCAGGCCCCGCCCCCAAATCACCGACAGGAAAATTCTGGCCATGGCTACAAATTACTACCATCATAACTGTTAACAAATTACCAAACTAATTTCCATTAAGGCAACAGCAACCCATAGACCTAACCAAACACCAGGCAAAGCATTCTCACCTTACAAATTCAAAATTAGATTATTTTTACTTTTTGGTTCCTGTGGAGACAGTTGGAGGCTTACAGCTGCTTTTGATCTCACATTGCCTCTGCCTTACACACACAAAACTGAAGTTATACCTAGCACTGCTCATTGAATGTAAATTCTCATTGTATCACCAGCCTCTTTGAACTCCACCTTTTAACAATAAAACCCCTTTCATAGTATCAATTTTATTAGTAATATAAACATATTGCTTGGTATCTGCTAGCTAGGTAGTAGTTTTTACCCCACTTCTTGAATGCTCTATTCAAAAAATGCAAATACACTCTATCTCTCTTATATTTCAAAACTAGTACACCTCAAAGCACCCAGACTAGCTGGCTTTAATCCAATTAAGCCACACATACAGACTAAACCTCTATTTTAAAAGAAAAATATTTCCAGTAATATATACATTAATAGCTTCATGACAAGATGTACACATATTTGTAAGGACAACACAAGTTACAAAAATTCTTATACTCTAGTGCTCACAGCAAGTACCCAGTCCTTGTAAACCTATGGAACCCTGTGGTCAGACACACCACACACTGAAACCAAGTGACAGATGCCACCCCAGACAGATGCTATGGATCTCTCCTCAACTCCTCCTAGACACTTGTCACACCATGAGCCAAGCAGTCTCACTGAATTCCGTCCTTCACACGAGGGATTCCAATCTCCACCCTCCAGGACCTTGCCTTGGAATCTTCTCCCAAACTGATGTTCTCGCTCAGACACTTTCCACGAGGGTTCACCTCCAAGGTTTCGAACTCTCCTTCTGATGTTCCTCTTCCCTGGGTCACCACATGCACTCAAGCTGTCTTCCATGCACTCTCTCTCACCAACTCAGCCTTAACAGTACATCACTGCTTCACATGCCCATAGCAAAGAATTACAGACCTTCAGTTGTCCCTTTGAACCTTCTTGCTTCTTGCAAGCTGTTCTCACTTTAAATCTGAAACTTGGAGCCTTTCTCTCTGCCCCTCACTCTTAACTTCACTTAACAGGATCTTTTCCCAGGTTCCTGTCCTTCCTTTAACTAGAAGATTACAACTCATGAAGTAAATCATATGACCTGATTTTGTTATCCTCTCTGAAGACTAGGAGAACAAGAAGGCTTGTGTTACAGAAACAAGGCTTTGTGTTTGACCTTTGGGGTAGGGCTCCATTACCAGGTTCTGTGTCTATGAAGCCGTACTCAATTCATAAGGAACAAGGGCCCACTTATTGGAGTGATCTCTGGCACTAGACCAAAAAAAAAACCTCTGTGAAGTCTGTAAGGTTAAGTAGCCATCTCCTTTAAATGATGTACTTCATGATAGAAACATTTCCGTTCCAGTCTTTTAGAGCAAAGGGTTGAAAGACTCATCGAAATATTCAAAACAGAACCGTGGGCTAAAAGGATATCAGCAAGGAAGTATTTTACAGTTTGTCAATGGCTCTCCTCCTTTCTAATATACCACATTGTTTTACAATATTAATATTGTGTTTGAGTGAACTTCAGCCATTCTTCACCAGCCCCTTTGTATTAAAACTGATCTGTAGTACTGCAGATGGCTTTTCTATTGGCGCAGAATGGTATAAATTCAGTGATGTTTGTGTCGAGCTGATCTGCTCCCTGGTTCAAGCGTCCTAGAAAATAAATGTAGATGAAACAGCCAAATTGATTCAAATAGAAATTCAGTAGTAATTAAGTTTAAAGAAGCTTTTTTTAAAGCTCTTTCACATCTTTCTTATCTCTTGCAGTTTAACATCCTGCTCCCAATCTCTTTTGTGCTAGCCTGCATTTTCTTGATTGTTGTATCCATATGGATGACGCCTGTGGAATGTGCCATTGGATTTGGCATAATCTTGTCTGGACTTCCAGTCTATTACATTGGTGTTTACTGGCAAAACAAGCCCAAGTGGCTCTTGAATATAATCTGTAAGTATGATCACAATAAGGATATATGATTAGTAAAATAAAAATCTGACTTGTGACAAAAGATTAGTTGCACCCTTCAATTTCTGAAGCAGAAGTGTCAAGTAGTCTAGTCCTTTAGATATCTGCTTCGTATTATTTTTTGCTGTGGCCATGTGCCTTTGAGGCTTAAGACTGAAATGATTAACTTTTCAAAGAAGAGGGTCCATATTGCATCATAAAGTGGTAACTCATTGGGAAATCCAGAGATTTTCTTTTAATTGAGATAATAGGGGAGGTGGTGGCATAGTGGTATTATCTAGCACTCCAGAGACCCAGGGTAATGCTTTGGAGACCTGAGTTCAAATCCCACCATACCAGATGGTGCAATTTGAATCCATCAAAAATCTGATGATGACTGCAAAAACCCATCTGATTTGCTAATGTCCTTTTGGGAAGGAAGTCTGCTGGCCTGTGTGTGACTCCAAACCCACAGCATTGTGGTTGACTCTTAAAATAAGGGGTTAGCCAGCAACACCCACATCCCATGAATGAATTTAAAAATGATATGAATGAGCTGCAGCATTGGTTAAATGGTCAGTAGCAGTGACTGCATTCTTGCTTGGTCTTGGAATTATATTAAATAAAAACAGAAAATGCTGGAAATACTCAGCAGGGCAGGCACTATCAATGGAGAGAGAAACAGAGCTAGCAGCCAGGATTTTCAGGCCCTGGCGCAGTGGGTCCCACCACAGTGGATGCTAGTGAGCCAATGAGTCCATTGACTTTGGCGAGGCCAAAAAACTCTGCCCAGCGTTTCAGATGGATGCCATTTGTCAGATCCAATGAAAAGTTATAGACCTGAAACATTAACTGTTTCTCTCTGCGTGGATACTGTCTAGCCCGCTGAGCACTTCAGTATTTTCTGTTTTATTTTAAATTCCCAGTGACCTTGATGTTTCACCTTGTACCTGAACGACATCGGAGAGTGGTGGCTGCTGACCTGTGTTGGCAGTGAAGTATTTAGGGCCAATTTCAGGCCCAGGTGTTGGTTGATTAGAAGTGGCAAGCCACTGCACTGCATGGGTATTCCGATGCAGCTCGCCGACTTCAGGCCTGCATAATATCAGAGAATCTGGCCAGCCGCAAGATGGTCGTAGCGCATGGGCTGGCAGGGAGAGGGGATAGTAGAAGAACCTGGGGAACAGCAGTATGGATTATTATTGTTCAGTCAGGAGGAGCATCCTTTCTACTCACGGTTCCACAGAAATACTTTCTTGAGGCTGCCTCAGTTATTATCGCCAGTAATAACGTATGCTGCCAACCCAACTGTTCTGTCCTAAAATGGTAATCAGTGTCCTGGGCATATCACAGAACCCCACTTGTCATATTAAAACAGTCCTGCTTACTAAAATAGGCAGGTGCTTTGGCTGCCTTATGTTAGGCCCATGTAACAGTGGCAGGGCCTAGAGGGTTGACATTTACAGGGGGTTCTTGTCTACTGGCACAATTTTGAGGCGTTACTGCCTCATTAACTAGCATCCTTGAAAACTTATGTTATTTATTATTAGCACATTGTTAACTTAACAGCAAGTAACTGGATTTTCTTCTTTCTTGCAGATTCTGCAACTGTCCTCAGTCAGAAAGTTTTAGAGGTGGTACCTCAGTCTTCATAATAAAACAAATTAAGCTCCTTCAGAAAAACGCACAAAAGTTCCAAGCAAAAGAGGCATTGGTACAAGTTCCAAAGTCAACATTTTATTTTTAGAAGTAATTCCTATATCTTCAACTTAAGGATTGGTCAGCCATTTTAAAATTGGTTGAGAAAGCATCAGATGACCCCTTCGTTGGAAGGGACTCAATGGTCAGCAACAGTAACGGGTGAAGAGTATGCAGTGTGTTCTTGGTGTTTGTATAAATTTCTTGTGTGGCTATTTGCACATTGGTCAAACTGCCCAGTTTTGTTATTGCTAAATTTGATAAAGAACACAATCCTGAAATACCATCCTGTCTGCAAACCTGTCTGGTGAATAGTCCTGGCTGTGGTCAGGACTAAAATCTCAAAATTACATGGGAAAGATTGACTTTTTGTTGGCCCTGTAGACAATCTTTGTTCATAAATATGGATGGTTTGTACGTATAACATATAGATGTGAGAGATTTAAAGAAAATACATTTTGTGAGCTTAAGTTTTTGTGTTCCTTTAAATTCAGAAACTGTTTCTTGAACTCGACGCATTGTTCCTCTGTATTGCAACCTTTTTTAAAAAATTTTGAACTAATACGCTCAAAGAGTAATTCTATAAATGCAGTGGCCAACTGCTCCAACTGGTTTATCCAATAAGCAGCTGAACTATGTTACAGAAGGTTTGATCTCTCATCCGTGCTGTCAGCTGATGTTAGCGAGAAGCAGCAATTCAGATGCCCTCATCATTTCTAGTGTCAGAAAAAGAAAATTGGTTAAGGTTCTTTGTCAGTTTCTACTGACAGTGGGTGGTGAGGTTAAATGTTAAGCGATTGCAATATTGGGCTTTGCTGTGATTGTCCCATGATTAATTAGCTTGCTGACACTCACAGCCAAGTTCATTTATGAATCAGATGGCCATTTATGGAAGGTTCTGGAGGGCAACCAATGCTTGTGGATCCAAACCCGAGGAGGAAACAATGCCTCCAGTTCGCACCCAATGGTGCTTCATGTTATCTTGCCAGAATCAGCGAGGCCAGTCGAAGGACACTTCATTAGCATGGACCACAGGGGCATAAGGGCTCACTCAGCACACTAGCCGCCATTACCGCACAGGATGTCATTCCAGGCTCAGGAGCAGACTCAATCTTTGGAAACTGTATCCTGTCTCTACTACCTTTCTGTTATTTGCCTTGTGAGGGGTGGATGGAGGTTCTGTTCCATACACGGCAAGGGACCCCACACAATTCTTGTGTGATTTCAGCCTTAATAGATAAACATGTAAATACAAAGACTTTGCATCCATCAGTTTTGAAGGAACTTGTTTTGTATTTATTTTATTAAGTTAGTTTTTGTATACCATCAATACCTGCTGAAGGAGGTGTCTTTTAAAAGATTTTTGTTATTGTTAGGAATTAGCTAATTGCTTCCTTAGCCTAACCAGTCCTGTGTGATATAATTTTTCCTTAAGAGGAATTTCCCCCAATGGCAGCCTATGTCCTTGAATCATTGATGCTATTCTTTGAACTATCTCTGCACTCAATATCCTTTCGAGAAACCCTGTAAATTTATCAGTGTTTGTCTTTAAAGTTGTACTTGTTTTTAATTAATATAAAAATATTTCAGACATAAAAAAGTTAAATATTTCAGCTGTAAAACCAGAGGTATTTATGTCTCAACTTCTCACAATTTGTAACATGTAAATGTTTATGGAGCAGTCATTAGCTTGCACGCTACTAGTACACTCTGCTTCTCATCTTTTGTATTAAGTTTATTTTTAAAACCAGTCAAAACAACAGGTTGCATTTTTGGGCAATTTAAGAATGCAAGTCCTTAAAGGGAACACAGCAAGGGAAAACATGTACTTAACTCTTCTTTTTAAATGTTTACAAGGTGGTGTTGCTTACTGTGCAGGGAGGCTGCCTATTTCAAGAAATGGGCAATTTGACTGCAATTTCATGAAATGGGCAGTTTCACAAATTGAGTGTAACATATATACTGGCTATGAGTAGCAAATAATTCCAGCTGTTGTGTTTAAGGCTCAGTTCTGAATAGTGATGTTAGTAGTGTTACATGAATCCCACAGGATTGTCAAATTGGTACTGGTGGAAATGGAGGCCGTTTTGCCCAAAATACATTTCAAATGCTAGTTAACTGATGCAAACTTAAATGGGAGAAAGCATTTTTGTTCTCTGTTCTCAGATTACAGAATCACTCCTTTGATGATTCAATATAGTTGGTTGATGTTGTTAATGTACAAAATTATCTAGTGTTGGGGAGCATTTTGGTGACCATTTTCATTTTGGTTTTCATTCTCTGCTTTAATACAGCAACTTAAAATATGATCAAGTTGCTTAATGGAGTTATTGCTTACAACTGCTGTTATGTAGAATGCTGCACGGCTACTTGACAGCAGAATGGAGCCAGAGCCTGAATGGACCATCTGTTTCATAATAGCAAACAATAATTGTACATTTTTATGTGTCAGCTGTGGCTCAGCTGGTAGCAATCCTGCCTCTTTGCAGGCTCAAATCCCACTTGAGTCTTGAACACAAAATCCAGGTTGACTCTCCCATGCTGTACTTGTTGGAGGTACCATTTTCCGGATGAGATAATCTGCCCCCTCAGGTGGTTGTAGAAGATCCCATGGAACTATTGTGGAGAAGAGCAGGCGAGTTATCCCTGGTGTCATGACTAATATTTATCCCTCAATGAACATTACAAAAATAGATTATCTGGTTATGATCAAATTCCTGCTTGTGAGAGCTTGCTGTGCACAAGTTGGTTGCTGTATTTCCTACATTACAACAGTGACCATGCTTTACAAAGTACTTCATTAGCTTTAGAGCGCTTTGATATGTCCTGGGTTCATGAATGAGGCTATAGAAATGCACTTCCTTTCTCCATTTTCTTGCCTTTTATTGAGAATGTGAGAATTTGTTGCTTATGCACCTGGATAATCAGTTTTTGCCATTGTTTGTGTGAAAACCTAGTATTAACCGATAAATGTTTGTGATGTGAAAAATGTTTTTATTCCATCTTGCTGTTTTTAAGTTGAAGTTTGACACTTTCTACATTGAAAGTACTATGTAAACGCACAATATTTCAGGATAGTCTAAAATTTGTTTTCAGGAAATTATGGTTTAGATTGCCATTAATGAAATTGAGCCTTCAGTTCATAATTGGTTATAACTTGTGTTGTCACATTATAGTGCAATGAAAACAAAAAGCAATTTTTTAGCCTTCAGATAGACAAATGCAAATTTAATTTAACTGCTGTATGATTTAGTTCGTTTACATTTTTAAAATAAAGCTCTAAGAGGATGAACGCCCAGAAATGGGATTGGGTTGAAAAGAGGAAGTAAAATTTATTTTAAGTAGTGGAGTAAAACAATACCTGTAAATTACTGCTTATTTGCTTTGAAAGAGAATATTTTGAACTGTGTGGGGACATGCTATGTCATTCCCTGAGTTTCAGACACTACTTTAAGAACAATCTGAATTTATCTGTTGTGTGATTCAATCCTAGACAAGTATGGAAGCCCCCCAACACAATGTCACTGATAATCTAGCGAGGAGGGTGACCTGTGCAAAGTTTAGAAAGCTTTCTATTTTGAAGCCAAAATACATCAGAATTTGCCATTTTGAATTTTCTTGAGAAAATTAGGCCCTCCGAAAAGATCTGAGCCTAAATATTTCTTAATATCACTGCATGTGGCTCAAGTTTTTCTCTGTACAGAATGCGTTTTAACATGCATTTATGTAAGAGTTTGATGTTTGGAGTATACACAAAGATGTTCAGGCTTGTTCTTTCCTCCAGTAGGAAATGTTTAGTCAATTGAGAAATTATTTTCTCTTCCCTCTCTATCTAATTTGCTACTTTTGAATGATGCTCTCCTTGACTCACAGGAACCTGTGAAAACTTTTTTAAAAAATGAAATAGCTTACCTGGGCTTCCTGTGGCCAAAAACCTGCTGTCAGCTTTTGCTCGTGGCACTCAGTTAAAATAAGACCACCACTCTGGTGTGGGAATATCATGAAAACCAGCTCCCTGCTCGCTGTCTGGCTGCACTGTTACTGCTAGGAGTGGAAAGTTAAATACAAATGAAGAATTTTCACTTGATCGAGTTGTTGAACGAGTACCAGTGACAGGAATCTTATCACAGTGTGTGTCAGTACCAACAGCAGAGGAAAGTTGGGCATATCAGAGGAAGGGGAAACTGCAGGACCCGTTGATAACTCTGAATAAATGCACCATATAGCACGGTGTTGAGCTATACAAAAGAGGAAAGCTGCATTTCACTTCCACTCACTGGCCTTATGAGTCTGCCAGTTTAATCAAGGACAGTTTGGAGGCTGTTCAATTAGTCTTGATGTCTTCAGGCTAGAGAGAGGTGGGAAAAAAACCCTGATCATCATCCAGTAATCCTCAAAAGATGTGTTTAATGCTGAGTGAGGAAGATCAGGAATGGCTGTGACACCCACACACAACTTAGCAAAATAACCTGCTAGGACTGAAAATGAATACAACCATTTAAGCAAGATCCTACAGCGCCCACTGGGACCTCACCTAATATGATTCACTGCCTTGGGGAAAGGGAGAATATTAGGAAAATAAAATCTGCTGCCATATTTAAAAATACACAAAGTAATTTTCAATCCATTGAGTCACCACCACCTTCTCAAGGGCAATTAGGGATAGGCAATAAATGCTGGCCCAGCCAATGACGCCCAAATCCTGTGAAAAAATTTTTTTAAAGTACTTTAAAGTACTCTCTTTTGAAATCTTTATTTGTTCATGCAAGCATCTCTGGCATGGCCAGTATTTGTTGCCCATCCCTAAGTGCTCTTGAGAAGTCAGCCGCCTTCTTGAATAACAGTCCAGGTGGGTGTAGGTACACCCATAGCTGTTTGATAGGGAGTTTCAGAATTCTAACGCAGTAACGATGGAGGAACGGCAATATAGTTCCATCTCACAATGGCGTGTGACTTGAGGGGTTGATGAGGTGTAATCTGCTTGTTTGTGACGAGTTTACTGAGAATTATTTGCTACAGAATTTCCTGCTCTTCTTGACACTGGATAGAATCTTTCCTATTGAGGGCGGTCAGTTCGGGAGTGAGCGGGTGCAGAGCCAGTCACTGCCCTCAATCAGCTGTGTGCTGCCATTTTAGGTGGGCGGGCCATTGAAGGCCCGCCCAGTGTAACACCTGGCCTGTAGCGCTCAAAGCTCCCTATGCGGGTGGGAGGAGGAGGGGGAGTCGGGGCCTGCGCTGTTCCGCGCACGCATGTGAAAGAGGGCAGAAATCTCCCTGAGGCACGGAGCTGTCTTAGGGAGATTAAATTGATAATGTTTCAATAAACGATGTAAAAAATTATTTAAGCATGTCCCCTCATGTGACAGTGTCACATGAGCTGGAACGTGGTTGTGCATTTTGCAAAGTTTATTTAATTATTTTATAAGACCTTCAGGAAACCTCAAGCTGCCCGTGGATGAGGTTTCCTGAAAAACACGAAGGCCGCTGGAGCTCTTCGCCTGCCCGCCAACCTTAAGGTTGGACGGGCAGCGTTGTTAACAACTTTAATTACTTTTCTCATGGCCTTAATAGGCTGTTGACAGTTCGGCAGGTGTGCAGCCGCCTCCGGCGTGCGCCCGCCAAACAAAATATCAAAATGACGTCAGGACGCACGCCTGACACCGTCACACATCACTTTATGCGTCAGTGTGTCGGGCCCGCCCCCACAGTCGGATGTCAATATTCTGCCCAGTATTTTACATGATGATCCAGTTAAGTTTTGAATCAATGTTGATCTCCAGATTGTTGATGGTGAGGGATTCCATGATGGTGTACGCAAGGCACATTTCCCCAAGGTGCTGTGTTGGCTGTGCCTCTGAGTCAGAAGGCTATGGGAAGATTTTCCCGTCGGCAAGCGGGGGTGGGTCCGGTCTCTGACTCGTAAAACGCCGACGCGTGGTGGCGTTGGTCAGGCGTCCCAACGTCACCGCGCGTCACTTAGATTGTCAGTTCGGCAGGCTGCGCGCCTGCTGAATTGTCAAAGGCTTATTAAAGCCTTTAACCAAGCAATTAAAGTTGTTACGAATGCTTAAGGTTGGTGGGCAGGCGAAGCGCCCAGGCGGCCTTCGCATTTTTCATCAACCTCATCCACGGGTGGGATGAGGTTTCATGAAGGGTTCATTAATTAAATAAAAAAAAAAGTTCACCTTTATTAAATCTTCCAGAACTTAAATTAATCTCCCTGAGGCACCTCTGCGCCCTTTCACGCGCATGTGCGAAAGAGCGCAGGCCCCAATTCAGGGAATTCCCCCCCCCCCCCCGCCCGGGAGGGAGCGCTCAGCGCTTCCAGGTGTGTGTCACGCTAGGCGAGCTTTAATTGGCCCGCCCACGTAAAATGGCAGCACGCATCCGATCGGGGGCACCAATTGGGTTTGCACTCACTCCCACCCGTCCCCACACACCTCCCCAACCCCCGGTATGAGTTCAAGTCCTACTCCAGGATTTGAGCACAAAAATCAAGGATAACACTCCAGTGCATTACTGAAGATGTTGAAGAGGGGTTGATGTTGGAGGAGTGAGGCCAAATCTTGGACCCTCAAATCAGTTGGGGGGGTGGGTAATTTTCGGCAATTTTTAAAGCCCTCTGGGTACTCAAACTTGCAGGGCATCTTAAATGCAAAGAGAGGTGCAGGCACCCATCATTTGTGGGCTATTTGGAGAAATTCCCCTGACTCCAGGAAGTTCAGCTGTGGCGTTTCTTGGTGAGCTCATAAGTACCGCGCTTGCTAGCCCACAAATTTTTGACTGCTGTATATTTTACATAGGTCTTTGATTTCACACATCTTGCTGCCCCAAAGATAACTGTTGGTTCAGAGAGGCATTTAAAATGGTTCATGTTGCGGAAAAAATGATTTGAAAAAAATGATCTGTAAATGATTTGAATAAATTAAGTAGCAGAGGTACTCATGATAATGTTTAAGTTCTGTTCTTTCTCAATGCAAAATTAAATTAATTGAGAGTTGTCCAGATATTTTCACTCCATCTTTAGTTTAAATATTTTTCTAGAATTCATAGTACTAATTTGTAGTACTGAGGTGTACTGCTTTTCAGGTTTTATGTGTGTACAATTTATCCTTTACGATGTTTTTACTACTCAAATCAATCTCTCTTGTGTTGTAACATTGCTTTGTACTGTTTTAAAGTATTTTATGAAATCTCTTGACATGTATGTAAAATGCTGCCTACTGGCTTTAACCAGGGGTGCTACAGTACTGACATTTTTATATGTTTCTCAAATTAATTGGTTTGAGTAGTTTTATGCCAACGCCTAATGAATTGTATTTTACAAATTGAATTTTGTATTAAGATGGAGATGGGGAAAAATGTGTTAGGCAAAATTGTTTCTCCTGGATTGTTACGAAGGAGATGTATGGTATCATTAGATAGAGGACTAAAAATAACTTCAACTAAACCGGAAGCAGGAGACCAATAACTAGTGTCTACCTTCACCAGCACACTACCTTGCATCATGTATCTTCAGGGTTTCACGGTATGAAAGTTAATTTAACACTGGAAATGTAAAGTTATTTTATTTTGCACCTTTTCCAATTTATTTATTTCAGTAGATTAACTAAAATCTTATATAGTGGTTATCTTCTGTTTGAAGCAAATAACTTGATTGCTTATGATCCCCAAAATGTTGTTCTTTTGCTTGTAACAAAATCATACTTCAATCTTGAAATCTTTGACTGTAAAAATTTTGTCAATCAATAACAGTACTTCATGATGATACATTGTGATTTTAGTGACTTGACCATGAGGTGAAAATCACTGTCAACTGTTGGGATGATAAAATATTTATTCACACACTGATTTGCTTGTCTCGGACTCTGATGTATTGAATGACTGCCGTCAAAATAACCCTGAAGCTCTTTTAAAAGCAAACTTATTTCTAAAATATTTTCAAGAGAGCTCACTTGTTTTAAAATAGTTAGCCATTACTGCCTGTCACATTGTTTCACAGACCTATAGGCGTTTCTGTGGTTTCAGATCTCAGTGCCACTTCATCATTGTCATGAGAGTTATCTCAGGTGATAACCCCCACTGCTCAAACATGCAATTATGAGAGTGTAGCTTTATAGTAATTGCGAATGTGATCCTAAGATTTTATTTTATTTTTTGCACATCTTACGACACCATAACTATTGTCAAATTCAAAAATCTTTGCTTGAGGAATCAATGAATTCAGTTAGTCAGCTAACCCAGAAAATTTACTTCATAGAGAGATCTGCCTTTCCCAGTACAAACCTAAACAAGCATTAGTTGCTCACCCAATTGTAAATAAATGTATTTGAACAACACTGGGGTTAAATTGTCTCTCAAAGCCCCTGTTAAAAAGATCTTGCAATGTTTGCAGGTTAGTTGAAGAAATCTGAAGCTTCGTCTAAAATAGTTAAAATGTTAAGTCACCACTTGTTTCTTAGACTTCCAAAAGTACGGCACTCCCACCATCTTCCAGCTCCTTCATTCTCCTCCCTTTCTACATGAACCCGACCACCAGGCATTCCAAGCACTTTGATTCACCACAGCAATTAAGGCCCGCCCAGCATAACACCCGGCCAGTAGCGCTCAACAGAGTCATTTAGCTGATTAATGAACATGCCCGTCCAACCTTAATGCTGGCTGGCAGGCCGGGCGCCCTGGCAGGAATTAGTAAAAGCATGAAACCTCATCCACGGGCGGGATCAGGTTTCATGTAGGCTTTAAAAAAATTTTGTTCAAAGTTTTTGTAAAAATTATGGACATGTCCCAACTCATGTGACAGTGTCACATGAGGGGACACGTCAGGAATTTTTTTTTCTCTTTTTAATTTTTGTCACAGAACAGCCCATCTCCACGAGGCAGCACTTAGCCTCAGGGAGATGTGCACTCTCGTGCGCATGCGTGAAAGAGCGCACTCTCGATTTAGGAATTCCCCCCCGTCCGCACAGGGACCGCACAGCACTTCCATGCGACATCGCGCTGGGCGGGCCTTAACTGGCCCACCCAAGTAAATTGGCACCGCGCCCGCGATTGGGGGCACCGATCAGAAGCATGCTTGTGTGCACCCGCCATTCAACTTTGCTCCTGACCGGGGATGGGGGGGGGGGGAGTCCTGCCCCTGGAATTTAGAAGGTGATTTGATTGAAGTTTTCAAGATATTAAAGAGAACACCTTGGCTAGAATTTCCCCGTTGGCGATTTGGGGCCAGGGCCCGCTCGCCGACGGGAAAATGACACAGGATGGCATCGGGAGGAAACCCCAACATCATCCTGGTCTATTTAAATTTTTAGGAAGACAGGTGGACAGCAAAATCAGCTGTCTGCCGGCCGACCTGTCAATGGCCAATTAAGGCCATTGACAGGATAATTAAGATCATTAAAGACCCTGTCCGTCCAACCTTAAGGCTGGCAGGCAGGCCAGGAGCCCCAGCCGGCTTCTGATAACACATGAGACCTCATCCACTGGTGGGATGAGGTTTTATGTCTGTTTTTAAAAAGACTAATAAAGTTTATGTCCTTTTTATTAACATGTCCCATCTCATGTGACATTGTCACATGAGGGGGACATGTTAATAATATTTTTATTTTTCTATTTTTGAAGTCTTTTGGACTGTCACTAATCTCCCTGAGACAGGATTTTGTCTCAGGGAGTAGTGCACATGCGTGAAAGAGCGCACTTTGACAGCTGGGGATTCCCTCCCCACCCCCCCAACAAAGGAAGCACATAGCGTTTCCTGTCGGGCAGGCCGCTGGGCGGGCCTTAATTGGCCCACCCACTCAAAATGGTGACAGGCCCCATTTCAGTGGCGGGGGTCGGCTGCCTGCCCACTGCTGAGCCGGTGGGGCCCGCATGCCCACCAAGGGCAAAATTCTGCCCCTTGGGTAGATAAAAAATTATTTCCACTGGTCGGGGAGCCTAAGGCTGGGGACATTTCTGATAATTAGAGTCAGAGCTTTCAGGAGTGAAATTAGGCAACACTTCTATACACAAAGTAATAGAGATTTGGAACTCTCTCCTGTATACAGCAAGTCACTCACCATCACTGTCGCTGAGTCAAAATCCTGGAACTCCCTTCCTAACAGCACTGTGAGTGTACCTACACCACACAGACTGCAGCAGTTCAAGACGGCAGCTCACCACCACCTTCTCAAGGGCAACTGGAGATGGGCAATAAACGCTGAAGCCCATATCCTACGAATGAATTTTTAAAAAATTGATGCTAAATCAATTGTAAATTATAAATCTGAGACTGATAGATGCTCTTTATCCAAAGATATTAAGGAATATGGGGCAAAGGAGTTAGCTCACAGGTCAGCCATGATGTCATTGGCAACAGCCGACTGGGCTAACTGATGTACAACATTTAGGACATTGGCAGAGTGGCAGTGAGAGGAGGAGGAATGCTGTCATCCTGGGAGAAGGCAGCAGGTTCATGTTCCGCAACTCCACTATTATGAGGGTGGCACTTCAGCAGTCCTAGTATAAGGTGTTTGAAGGCAGATTGCTGGATTGTTGTGAGATCCCGCAAGTCACTTTGAACACTGGCATCCACAGTCATGATAGCAACAGTCGGAGTGTGCAAGGCAGCAAGCTAAATTTCCATGGTTTCAGTCTGAGTTACCACAGCAGCACTAAGATGGGCGGTTCCTGCTGGTGCTGCAATGGAAATTGAGTCATCAGGCACTGCATCATTGTTGGTCCACTATTGTGGTAATGGAGTTGGCCATCAATTCCATACTGAAAACAATGGACACTTAGCTCTGTGCAAAGCCATGTGCAAGGCTGATGCTGTTGGGCTCCTCCATACTCCTTGACAGTGACCGCAGGTGCTGTGGCAGGCCTTCCAATGCACCAGCCAATTTTATGTGCATTTCCAGCAGTATTTTTCCCTACACTGCCCCAAGAAAATCCTCGTCTGAGTTCTCTGGAGCAGAACTCGTGTAATCTTGCCCTATGGGAACCTGGCACCTGTGCCAACTTTTCCCCCTGCACAGACTGCAGCTTATTTGTGCCCAGTGCTTATTTGTGTCTCACCATGCGCAGATCCCACTTCTAAACCATTCACTAAATTACGTGCAGCGTCAGTATCTGAGCTGGTAGCTGCAAGTATGAGTGAGAGAGATAGCATTTCATCATCATCAGTCTC
Source organism: Carcharodon carcharias (assembly GCF_017639515.1). Classification (NCBI taxonomy): domain Eukaryota; kingdom Metazoa; phylum Chordata; class Chondrichthyes; order Lamniformes; family Lamnidae; genus Carcharodon; species Carcharodon carcharias. The sequence goes on along the minus strand of NC_054473.1, from coordinate 154,771,225 downwards.
ATCTTCATTTTCCACAACTTGTTCCTCATCATTGCCTGGCTAGGTTGTAGTTCTTGAGTATCTGAAAGAAGAAAGGCATAAGAGTAGGGTTGCTGTGAGGGGAGTGGTGGAAGCAAGAGGGCCATACTTACATCATCTGAAGCTTGTATATCAGAAAAGCTTGTGGAGAATGTTCTGCCTGTCGGAGGAGGTCGGGCGGGGGCAGGCATGGGCAGTAACAAGTTGTGGAAGATGAAGATGAGACTAATGATGATGAAATGCCATCTCTCTGACTCATACTCGCAGCTGCCAGCTCAGATACTGACCCAGCAGGTAATTTAGATGATGGTTCAGAAGTGGGATCTGCGCATGGTGAGACACAAATAAGCATCGGGCACAAATAAGCTGCAGTCTATGTGGGGGGAAAAGGTTGCACAGATGCCAGGTTCCCAAAGGGCATGCACACGAAAGAGCGCAGAAATCTCCCTGAGGCACAGCATGTGGTGATTGGAATAATCCAGAGTTTACTATCCTACAAGTCCTTCTTCTTAATCTCAAATTTAACTTCTTGAAATTTCTACTCACATCTATCAAATTGGTTCCCAATGAACCTCTGACTGTGTGCCCTCCCATTCAAGGACCTTTTGTACCCATTCTGTGATGAGCTGAACCCTGGAACCTAAGAAGCAATTTACTATGTGGGAATCTGGATTATGTTCACAAAAGAAACTGTCTACCTGTTTACAACAGAGTGTCTCCACAATCACCATTCACCTATTGTAAACTACTTGTATTGTTTCCCCCATGGATGACTAGTTGCTCCTCAGTGCCTTGTAGTCATGGTTACCCTCTCCTGTGTCACCCAGGGCTGAATTTTGCCCTTGTCGGGTGTTCTCGGCAGGGACAGTCGGGAAGACGCCTGCTGCCCGCGATCGAGTCCGGAAGGTGATTTCACGCTGGCGGGATAATTAAGGGCTGCTCAGCATGAAAAGCGAACAGCAGCCCTCAGCACTGCCTGTGCCTGTACGAGTGCGCACTTGATAAAATCAAGATGAAGAGTCTTAAAAAAGAATAAGAAAGAAATTAAAAATGTTATAAAACTTGTCCCCTCATGTGACTCTGTCACATGAGCAAGGACACGCTATTAATTAAATTTTAAAACTTTTATTTTTATTTGCTTTAGGATACCTCATCCCGCCCGTGGATGAGGTTTCCTAAAAAGTCCAAAGGCTGCTTGGCCTTTTAGTCTGCCCGCCAACCATAAGGTTGGACGGGCAGCAATAAATTTCTTTTAGTTACCTTGTTAATGGCCTTAATAGGCTTTTTACTTGTCAGCGGATGTGCTGCTGACAGCCCGCCAACTGAGATATCATGCGACTGCATGTTGACATTGGGACGCTCACCTGATGTCACCATGTGCCATTTTATGCTCGAGTGTGCGCCCACCACCGAGGTAAAAATTTTGCCCCCTGTTATCAATGTCACCAGTATAGTCACTGAACAATCCAGCTTCACCTCAGTTATTACTTCCTTCTTTGTCTCTCTACTCCTATGAACATGTGGAGTGACCACTTGCTGGAATATTTGCCCCAGAACACTTTCTCCCACTTGCGTATTGTAGAATGCATCCAGTTGACTCACAAGCTGTGTTAGTTTCAACTCAAGGAGAGTAAATTTTATACACTTCGTACATACATATGCACTCTGCATGGTCTCGTGAGCCTAAGTGCCGTATTGAGTGGTGTAGGTGACCATGGTCTTCCAAAATTTCAGATCATATCAACTATGAATTACCTCATTGTTGGACTTCTGGTTAAGCAGTCTTTAATTTTGGCCAACTGTTTCCTTTGTTATAGCTTCTTGCCAAAAACATAAAGTTCATGCCTACAGTCAACATCACAGCCACTGGCACTGCCATCTGTGCCTTGCTCTGAAGTTGCAGCTGTGACAGCAGCAGGTGGTAGAATTCATTGAGGACATCCTTACTTGAGCAAAGGCACCTGACAGACTGAGAGTCCATCTCCCCTACTTCTCCTCCTCCTCCTTCATCTTCCAGTAGCTTGTCCTCTGTTTTGCCTCAAAAACTATTAGATGGATTTCAATGAAACCTGGTACACAGATAGAGGATGACTCAAGGAAGAACTGATTCATTTTTTGGTGATGGTGTGGATTGGATCCAGATTCTGGAATTTTTTAAAGGACCTGTTAACATTGGGACATAGGGCAAATTGACATTGTTTTAGAATGTTGTGGGTTATTTTAATTAGAATGTTGTTGATTGTTTCAGAATGTTGCGGATTGTCTCAGCTGCTGTGGTGGAAGTTGTCAGAACTGTCAAAACGTGAGCAGGCTTTTCAGAGCAGGTTGTTGGATGCCAATTGGCCTGAAGCCTCTTCAGTGAGATGGAAGCTCTTAATAAAAAGATTTTTCTCAGCTTTGTATTACAGAGCATCAACCAGACAGGGGAAAGCCTCAAGAAGAGCTGCATAAATTAAAGAACATTGAGTTAACACTGCATGGAGGTTGTATGCACTCCAATGGCCCTTTTCGCTTTTTCTTCCAGTCATGCTTTAGGGTCAAAGAGAATTCAAATTACTGCACTCATGCAAGTGACTTGTGCAGAATCTGTGAAGTCAGGACAAAGTCCTTCAGCACTTGCCACGTCACCCCCTGTAGACTTCAGCACTTTAAAGAACCCAAAACTGCAACAGTATTTGAAAACCACCAAATACTGCTTTAATTGCAACAAGAGCCATTAGAAATTAATCAGCAACTAACTCAAATGTCATATAGTTTCCTTTACATATCACTGATGTGGTAGGGTGGGGGGAGGTGGGGAGGGTCCTTCCTGATGTTCAACACATGTTCAGCTGTGATCAGTTAAGAGATGTGTTATCTGGAGTGTTGAGCTCCAAAATTGCAGTGCTGATGTGAAATCAGCATTACACTCTGACTGATTCATGATTTGCCTGCTGTACATACCACTAGTGGACACTCCCTGCATATGCGCTAACACCCTTAATAAAATGGCTTCTGTCGTGACTGGCACAATAGTATGCATGCACACTGTGGTTGCTATTTGAGAAGCAATGTGGCACTTGTAACGCTGACAAAATGGGTGCGAGGGAACCAAATGCCATGGCCCTGATGAGAAGTGATCTGCGAACGTGGTGGTACAGCCAAGCACTCTTCACTGTTTCCTGCTTATCACCTGGTCTGCTGTTGAACAATATTTGGCAAGAACTGCACTGCAGTTTCAGCTAAGTACACCTGTTTTCCACAAAATTTATGCCTATGATTACTCCAATGAGTACGCAAAAGAGAATTTTGGGGTAAATATCCATTTCAACCACCAGTAGTTGCAAATCTTTTTTTCAACTAATTTTTTTTATTAAGCAAAGAAAATAACAGAAAATGTATTTTCTGAAACCTTGCCCATCACCAGCATGTATTGGAAAATTGCAGGCAGAAAATCTACCCTCAGTTCTCAAGCTATGTGACTATTACAGCCCTTGATGGCCTGTTCACTTTTAAAATAAAGACAATGTACTGCTCATATCTATATTACTATACCAACTTTTACAATTCAATCTATGGGACATGCAATGTGATGTCACTACACAACTGCATTCAATTAACAAGAGAGCACTGCCTTTCTTGTGTAAGCAGGTTTTGTGGACTGGAACCAACTCACATGAAGACTCTACTTTAGTCAGCCATGTTATCACATACTTTATTCACTACCTTCCAACAGAGAGGGCAATATCACAATATGACCAGCTCATGCAATAAATTACACTCCTTTCCCATGTTAAACAATCAGTGACTACCTCTCATTATCACAAGATTTTTTGTTCTTATTTTATCACGCTAACTTATACATCAACATAATTTCACAGAATATAAAATGACTAAACCAATATCTGAAATTTAACAGGTCGAGTTGTATAGTTATTTTCACTGTAATCACAACTAAAACATATTTGACCGGTAGTACCAGAGTAACTTAGAGGCAACAAAAAATGTTTTTCCTTAACACCTGGATGTGTTTAACTAAAGAATCATCTTTTGACAAGAAATAATGAAAAGGACAGCTTCTTTTATGAAATAAACACTGCAATATTGGGGCTAATATAACTTTCAGAAGAAATATGATTATTTTGGATTGCAATATACATGTATCCTGAGTTTTGTGTATTGTTTTCAACGGTACAATATTTAACTGCTTTTCTTCAAGTACTTCAAACAGACCTTTTAGTTCAATGGCGTACTTTTTTTTAAACAAAACAATAAAAAATAATAACCTCTCTTGGAATGGGAAGTAGGCTTATGCTTCCAATTTTCCAATTCCTCTTTAACTTCTTGCTTGTTCCTTCCTACATACTTTCAATTTACCTGCCTGGCTTCTTTCTCTTCCTGTCTGGGTCTCTTCTCTCATTTCCATTTCCGTGAGCTTGATTCAGCTCTCTCAACATCTCTAAATGTGCCAAACCTGAACTTTGACTTTGTCTACCAACTCCACTTAATGGTTAAGATTGTGACATTGACTGATCAGGTTTAAACAAAGACCCTGGCTCAGTTTGCTCTACCGGTAGATTCTGTGATACCAGCACACTTCTGTTTTCTTTATGACTTACACTTTCTTTCTGACTTTCACTTTGGATTGTAGGAAGGTTGTCATGTTCTCCTTTCACCAGATTTCCTCTTTCAAACAAATTACCTACATGACACTGGTAGAGCCTCTCTCCAATCTTCACTAGATATGTGAATGCACCTAGTCACTACAACAAGTCAAATCACATACTCCTCCTTACCACCTCAGTGGTTTTTCACCATTACCTTCTGACCAGCAATGAGCTCTCTAAATTTAATGCCTCTTGTAGCATGATTCATTTTCCCTTTGCCTTGCTTTTGGCTTATTTGTCTATTAACATCCAGTTTAAACAAATTAAATCTTGTCCTAGGGGCATGTTTAAGCACTAACTCGTAAGGTGGAGCAACCTGTTGTAAACTGTTAGGTTATTCTGCAGGAGAACCAAAAATTGGAAATGGAAACATGGGAACCATTGCCTAGAATTTTTAAAATTAATTAATGGGATGTGAGCATTGCTGGCCATGCCAGCATTTATTGCCCATCGCTAATTGCCGTTGAAAAGGTGGTGGTGAGCTGCCTTCTTGAACTGCTGCAGTACATGTGGTGTAGGTACACCCACAGTGCTGTTAGAGAGGGAGTCCCAGGATTTTGACCCAGTGACAGTGAAGAAACGGTGATATATTTCCAAATCAGGATGGTGAGTGGCTTGGAGGGGAACTTCCAGGTGGTGGTGTTCCCATGTGCCTGCTGCCCTTGGTCCTTCTAGATGGTAGTGGTCGTGGGTTTGGAAGGTGCTGTCCAAGGACCCTTGGTGAGTTCCTGCAGTGCATCTTGCAGATGGTACACACTGCTGCCATTGTTTGTCAGTGGTAGAGGTAGTAAATGTTTGTGGATGAGGTGCCAGTCAAGTGGGCTGCTTTGTTCTGGATGGTGTCATGGTAACTTGTCACCTACTAAATACTTTTGCAAATACCTTTTTACATCTGTACATTTCTTTCTGCAGCACCATTTGATGTTGGGTGAAATGGTCATACCAGAGTGTGATTGACTGCATTTTTACTCAGAGATATTTCAAACTCTTCTGACATAAACTGCAGGCCATTATCTTACACTGATTGGAATCCAATTTCTCAACACCTCAATTATTTTGATACTTGTGGCATTGGCATAAATTCAACACTTATCCATTTGCTATAGACAAAAACAAAGTATTCTTTCCTTTCCACTTCAAAGAAATTGATATTTTTATGGTTTCCTGTGTTTGACCATGACATGAAGGGAACCTTGCATGGATCAATTCTCATTCTGAGACTTCACAACTTTTCTCTAATTCTTCAATAGCTCTGGCTGTCTTTGGATACCAAAAATAGCTTCCTGCTCCTGCTTTCATATGCACTATCCATGTGTGCTCTTGATGCAGTTCCTCTGACAATCTCTCTCTAAATCTTGGCAGAATAGCGACTCTTAAATCTCAAAGGAGGCAACCTAGATCTACAATCAGTTCATTTCCATGTGTGAAATACTCCTGTAGTTTCTCATCATCACATTGTTTAGGTTAATGTTTCATGACATAATTGAGCACTTCACTAAGCATCATATCCATGTGAGTTTCTTCACTAATTTCTCTGGCAGACACTGGTATGTCATTTATATTTGTAAAGTAATTCACAAGTAACCCAGTGGCTAGGAGTGGCTAGGAGTCTTCATGGGAAACCCTGGAAGAACATCCACATTAGCATGATCGGCTGACATTTGATATGTAATATCATAGTGATGGTCCATCAAAATCAATGCCCCTCTCTGAAGCTGTGCTGTTGCACAGGATGATACCTCCTTCTTTGAACCAATTATGATTATAAAGGCTTGGCGGCCAATTAACAAAGTGAACTTCCTACTGGATAGGTCCTTATGGAACTCTGTAACACCATATGTGATGGCGAATGCCACTTTCTCAATTTGTATATAATTTTGCTATGACTTAGTTAATGTACGTGAAGCAAAAGCTCCAGGCCTCTCCGCATCACCTTTCATTATGCAAGATAACAGCATATCTAACCCTTGTAGTAAAGCATCACACAGTAAAAACAGTACTTTGTTGGAATCATCCTGAGCCAAAACAGTCAGTACTTTTTTCACTTTTTCAAATGCCTTCTAGCACTGCACAGTCCAGTCCCAAACTATTTCATCTTTGATCGTTTGCTTGAAAGAGGAAATATAATTAAAGGAGACTATGGTAACCCTCCTAAAGTCCAAATTCCAACTACAGACCAAAGTGGAAGTCACAAAGAAACTTAAGGTTTGCCAGTCTCACAGAATCCACTGTTAGAGCAAAGTCAGTCAGGGTCTTTGATTAAGACTAAACAATCAATGTTAAAGTCTCAACCATTAAGTGGAATTGGTAGTCAAAGTCGAAGTTCAAGGTTGACACAGTCAGAGATGTTGAGAGAGTAAGGTCAAGTTAATGGAAATAGAAATGGAAGAAAATACCCAGACAGAAAGAGAAAGAAGCCAGTTAATTGAAAGCATTTTGGAATGAAGGAGAAAAGAATTGTTCTTCGCCTTCTTAATTGCCCCTGTTCTTTCTAATCTATCCAGCTCTAACTGTGACCATAAGAACATCAGATGTTGGAGCAGAAGTAGGCAATTCGGCTGATCGAGTCTGCTTCACCATTCAATGAGATCATGGCTGATCATGAATGAAAATCCTCAACTCCACTTTCCTGTCTTTTCCCCTTGATTCCCGTATGGATTAAAAACCTGATTACCTCAGTCTTGAACATACTTAATGACCCAGCGTCTATAGCCCTCTCCAGTAAAGAATTCCACAGATTCACTATTGTTTGAAGGAAGAAATTCCTGTCATCTCTGTCTTAAATGGACTACCCCTTACTCTGAGATAGTCCTAGACTTTCCCACAAGGGGAAACAACCTCTCAGCATCTACCCTGTCAAGCCCCCTACGAATCTTATATGTTTCAATAAGGTTGCCTCTCATTCTTCTAAACTCCAATGAGTACAGGCCCGACCTACTCATCTCTCCTCATAAGAAAAACCCTCCAAACCCGCGATCAACCTAATGAACCTTCCCTGGACTGCCTCCAATGCCAGTAGATTTCCTTAGATAAGTAAACCAAAACTGTTCACAATATTCCAGGTGTGCTCTAACTAATGTGCCTTGTATAGTTTTGCCAAGGCTTCCTTATTTTTATACTCCATTCTCTTTGAAATAAATGCCAACATTCCATTTGCCTTCCCTATTACCTGCTGAACTTGTATGCTAACTTTTTGTGATTCATGCATGAGGACTCCCAAATCCCTCCATGCTGCAGCCTTCTGCAGTCTTCCTCCATTGCATAAAGTGCTGGCCTGCAAAATATCAGCTGTACATTGTTCTTTATCTTTACTTCAGCCTTGTGATGTTTATTTTTATCAGTTGGTCCTCCTTGTTCAAAGACCACTTTCTTAGCACTTCCTCAATACCAGACGTACACTTACTGATCCCTAATATAAATAACTCGGACCAGTTTAAACATAGCTTCTTAAGCCAATTCCTTCCCATCAGGAGACTTTGTTCCCTTCAATTACTACCAATGGCAAGTAATATGATGGATCATCATATTCCACCCTCACTCTAACTTGACCTGACACTGGAATACTGTTATTGGAATAACAGGCAGAATTTTTAGCTTGGCGGGTGGGCGAGTGCCTGACCCGCTTGCGCGTTAAATAAAGCGCGTTGACATCAGCCGAGTGTGCCAACATCAACGCACACTCTCGCGATATTTCACTAGGTGGGCACGTGATGGAGACGGAGGCACCATTAATTAAGTGGCCAGCTAAGGCCCTTGAGACACCAATTTTTCCTGGCTTTACGTAGCCCATGCAGTTTTTAGGCCACTGCATGGGCAAAATGGGCAAGCGGTCAGGCCACAATTTGCAAAACCTCATCCACGGGTGGGATAAGAGGGGTCAGTGGCCTTGTCAATGTGATTAGTGAGGAATTCAGGATATCACTTGCTGCTGGTTTCTTCTGTGAACCGGACAGCTTCATTTCACTTCAGAGCTGCATTCAGAGTATTTAGAGTCTTCAGTTCAGGACTCAACTGTTGTTTTCCAGGCCCCCAGAGGATTCACATAGTGTGGGGCCTTCCAGATATCAGACAGCCTTCCCTTATCCTGGTAATGGGGACTGTGCTCTCCGCTGGAGGCACCTGCTCTGAGGAGGAAGAAAGGGCCAGAAGGGGGAGGACGCAAGGTGTCCCTATTCAGCTTCCAAGTGACCAACTTGTGGGAGGAGAGGTGCAGGGACAAGGGCCGCAGGGCCAACAGGATGTCCAAGCAGAAGGGGCCACAGAAGACGCCAATTTCCTGCTGCCAGGGGTTACAGGCGGTGATGCAGCTACCTCAATATGTCTGAGGTGCAATGCTGATGGAGGGTCCATCTCTCACAGGAGACAATGACCTCCTTCTGTCAGAGAATTGGGCCTGAGATCAGCTCCAACTGCGTGGGTGGACACCCCAAGCCAGTGGCACTGAAGGTCATGGTGGCCCTCAACTTCTATGCCTCTGGCTCTTTCCAGGGGTCAGTGGGAGGTCTTTGTGGAATGTCCCAATCAACTGTCCATAGTTGTGTCAAACTGGTGACAGATGCTCTGTTCAGGTGTGCATTGACTTTCATTCATTACCGCATGGACGAGGCTAGCCAGGCAGAATGAGCCAGAGACTTCGCGTCCATTGCTGGCTTCCCCGGCGTCCAGGGTGCAATCGACTGCACACATGTGGCCATCAAGACACTAGCAGGTGAGGCCGGTGTCTTCGTCAACAGGAAGGGCTTCCACTCCATGAACGTGCAGATAATGTGTGATCACAGGATGCAGATTTTACGAGTCTGTGCAAGGTACCCAGGCAGCTCCCACGACGCTTACATACTCATAGACTCCCAAGGCTCTTCAGTGCTCCAGCCCTATTGGATAGATGGCTACTGGGTGACAAGGGCTATCCCCTCAGAAGGTGGCTCATGATACCTCTCCATCATCCAAGAACAGAGGCCAAGCAGCAGTACAATAGGAGCCACGCTTTGGTAGAGGCAACCATAGGTCTTCTCAAGATGCGCTTCCGATGCCTGGACTATACAAAGGGTGCATTCCAATACCCCTCAGATTTTGTGTCACTGATAGTGGTTGCATACTGCCCTCTCCACAATCTGTCACTGGCAAGGGGGGACGCAGTGGAGGAAGAAGCTCTTGACGCAGCCGCACAGGCAACAAATGCTGAGTCCAATAGTGAGTCTGAGGACGAGAACGATGAGGAGAACGCTGAGTGCGTAGGCGCAGACTTGGGTAACCTCCGGGGAGGCAGGGACACCTGGGACGCTTTGATCCAATGCTATTTCAGCTAGCTTACCAAATAAGAGCTACCGCCACATGCCAGGGCTGCAGGCTCTATAATCGATCACTGACAGGACCAGATCCTTGGCCAACAACATAAACTATGTGTCTTTGCAATAATGTTTCAGGAGACACACATCCATCATAGCATCATGGCCTACCCTGCACCTACAGAACAAATGAAGCATACAGAGGTCAGTTGCACAAACTAACATCTCATTTACTTGTGAATGATAAAAGTCGCGGAAATTAACATGAACCGGTGTTTTCCATCACACCATTGAAAAATGAGGGAACCAAATATCACCCGTGATAAACCCGTGTTGTACTTAAGGTGCTTTAAGTTTTCGCTTATGGGTGTGACGTCTAGGTGCCCCCACCCCCCTCACTGGCAGTGGCATTGGAGATAGCCTGCTCACCCTGCTGTCCTGTTAGCCTTGATGACCTTGGCAGGTGTCTTCTGGCCTGCGTAGCCTGTGCTGACCCCGCCTGAGAGGGAGCGGCCAGTGCCATGGCTGGCATCTCCCCAGTTGCCTCAACCTCATCAGATGCCACAGTCACTGGCAGAGGGTCAGAGGAGATGCTGTCCTCAACTGGGGCACCCTGAGAGGAGCTCGCAGAGACGGCAGGCAGCTTGTGCGCCAATGTCAGGTCGCCTTGGACCTCCCTGCTCACTATTGATGGACGGGCACCTAGCAAGGATACTGGGTGCCTAATCCATCTCCCACATTGACACTGAGCGGCTGAGTCTTTGCCAGTGTTTGGGCTTGCAGGTCCGAGCGCATCCCCAGGAAGCCCTGATTGAGAGTTGCCACTCTCTCCATGGAGTTTGCAGTGTGCTCGGCCATGGGGGTCAACACAGTGCTCACGCTCCACAGGGACTCTTCCACATTGGACATCATGGCATGCATTCCCTCATGTATCTCCGCCAAATCCACCTGCACTTCCATCACCTGCTGCCTCAGGGTCAACTCCAGAGGCTCATCATCAGCCATTGACTGAGCATTGTCCTGGTCCCCAGCAGCCCTCCGACTGCCGACACCCTGGGCACTCTCTGCCTCTGCCTGCACCTCAAGCGAGTGTGAAGTGCCCTCACCAATGTGCACCAAGATAGTAACCGGCAATCTAATGCCCACCAAGGTGCTGGTATCTGCCTTGGTGCCTGCTTGACAGAGAGGGTGTGATGCAGGTGCTTGGTGAGCATGGTGGTCCTAAGGGGTCAGGGGTGACCCTTCAGACTTCTTATAATGAACAGCCAGAAAGGGAGAAGAAGGATATGTTATTAGTTTAGGTCATGAAACTGTCACTGTGCATGCCTGGCACCCTGATGAGACAGAGATCTACATCATGGTGCCCTCGTCTTTCCATTATCAATGGGGGTCCAGACTCACTTCAATATAAGGACTACACTGGAATGGTTGCAATAACTGACATTCTCACCACAGTGCACTGCACTCTTACCTTCCTCTGGCACCCCAACCTCACTGCAGCCGCTTGACTGAGGTGCAGGGTGCCTTTCCAGCTCCAGGGCCCCCTGCTCGTATCAGGAGAGGATGAGGAGGTGTGGAGGACCCCACCATCCCTGACTTCTCAGCATTGTTATGGGATGTTTTCTCCTGAAAGAACAGAGGAGCATTAATGAGTCCACTCTCTACCTGCAGCGCTATTGCAGCCTGGCCAATCCTACCTGAGGAACACCTTGCAGGGCTCAGCCAATTCATGACCCTGGAGCCACAAGGCACTCAGTCCAAGCAGCCAAGGCTCACCCCCTTGGCCAGCTCCTGACTCATTGTTGACATTTGCCATTCACACTCTGACACCTCTGAGGTCCAAGGAGGGGATGGGCAACTCTTAGCTGTTTTGCAAAGTCACCTATACCAACACAGTGCTCACCCTTCCCAATCACAGCAGATCATTGAAGCGCTTCCGGCACTGCACCCATGTGTGCCTCACCACACTGTGGCTGCTGACCCTGGATGCCACCTCCTCCCAGGCCATTTTGGTGAGATGAGGGATGCCTCCTCCACTCATCCCTGGGGACAAAGGTTTCTCTCCTGGCTGCCAACTCCTCCAGGAGGGCTGTGAGGCACTCATCCAAAAAGCCTGGAGCCAACTGCTCCGCTGGCCTTCCCTCTCACCTGCCGTGTCCACCCACTACGGTCTCCATCGGCAATACTTCCACGTCCTTCGGTGGCAGCTCTCCAGGGGCTGCCGAGGCTGCATTTGAATCGGCTGCCGAGTCGCCATTGGATCCGGCAGACATCATACCCCCTCCCCCGCCTGCACCTTCGCGTACATTCCAGGTTGCGTATCACACTAGGCCGGCATGAGTCGGCCCTCCCTTGTAAAATCGCGGAGCGCTGCCAATCACAGGCGGCGGTTGGGTTCCCAGCCACCCCAGCTGATCCCACACGCCGAGGGTAAAATTCCGCTCAACTAGTCAGTTTCACACCATTTTTCTGTAAGGAATGAGACTTGAGGAGGAATTTTACAGCCCTGCTGTGGCGGGGGAGGGGAGGGGGCCATAAAATTTGGTGAGCGTTCAAAAGTCTATTGACTTTGGCAGTACTGGAAAACCCCGCTGCTGGGAGGGACAGTAAAATTCTGCCCTTCGAGATTTCTGGCACTCTCCTTCTAAAATAATAGGCACTTCTGCAGCTGTGTCAAGAATTAAAGTAAGTGGTGAATTTCCTACTTTCAGCTCTACTGTAAGAGCTGGAATGATATTTTCAGCCCTGTTACACTCATCTTTCATGTGCTGTTTCTCTTGCCCTCTGACTGAGTACAACTTTTGAACTCCCTGCTCGGTTGCATCCGCGATCCATATCTATCATAGGCACATTTGAGGACTTCCAGGCTCCCGAACTAGCTTTAGATCTAATGCTTAGACCTGATGCTTGGCTGCGGCCGGGAGCTTGACCATCACCTGAAACATTACTGTTTCCTCTACTCTTGCATGCTATCTAGATGTGATTGACTTTCCCACAGACATAATACTTTGACCACAAGCGGGCCAATTAGCTGGTTGATGGCTACCATGGCACTAGTAATACCTGAACTTCTGACTCTGAGACCGTGAACATAGCTGCCTTGGCCTGGATCCCCCTGAAACCCATGGACTTCCCCTACTGGCTCAGGACAGGAACTCCCTTGTAATTGGCAACTATCTCTCTCTGCCTTTTTCATGGCCATGGCCTCATCACAGGCCTCCTTCCACATCAGTTTATTTTCTTTATTCAAAAACTGGCCTGGATTTTATTGTTCTTTAGGCCTCCTACAAAAGTGTTGCTAAAGTTGATTATCAAGTTCCTGTCGTACCCACAGTGGTGAGAGTTTAAAAACAAAAAAATAAAAACAAAAAAACTGCGGATGCTGGAAATCCAAAACAAAAACAGAATTACCTGGAAAAACTCAGCAGGTCTGGCAGCATCGGCGAAGAAGAAAAGAGTTGACGTTTCGAGTCCTCATGACCCTTCGACAGAACTTGAGTTCGAGTCCAAGAAAGAGTTGAAATATAAGCTGGTTTAAGGTGTGTGTGTGGGGGGCGGAGAGATAGAGAGACAGAGAGGTGGAGGGGAGGTGTGGTTGTAGGGACAAACAAGCAGTGATAGAAGCAGATCATCAAAAGATGTCAACGACAATAGTACAATAGAACACATAGGTGTTAAAGTTAAAGTTTGTGATATTATCTAAACGAATGTGCTAATTAAGAATGGATGGTAGGGCAGTCAAGGTATAGCTCTAGTGGGGTTTTTTTTTTGTTTTTTTTATATAATGGAAATAGGTGGGAAAAGGAAAATCTTTATAATTTATTGGAAAAAAAAGGAAGGGGGAAACAGAAAGGGGGTGGGGATGGGGGAGGGAGCTCACGACCTAAAATTGTTGAATTCAATATTCAGTCCGGAAGGCTGTAAGGTCCCTAGTCGGAAGATGAGGTGTTGTTCCTCCAGTTTGCGTTGGGCTTCACTGGAACAATGCAGCAAGCCAAGGACAGACATGTGGGCAAGAGAGCAGGGTGGAGTGTTAAAATGGCAAGCGACAAGGAGGTTTGGGTCATTCTTGCGGACAGACCGCAGGTGTTCCGCAAAGCGGTCGCCCAGTTTACGTTTGGTCTCTCCAATGTAGAGGAGACCACATTGGGAGCAACGAATGCAGTAGACTAAGTTGGGAGAAATGCAAGTGAAATGCTGCTTCACTTGAAAGGAGTATTTGGGTCCTTGGACGGTGAGGAGAGAGGAAGTGAAGGGGCAGGTGTTGCATCTTTTGCGTGGGCATGGGGTGGTGCCATAGGAGAGGGTTGAGGAGTAGGGGGTGATGGAGGAGTGAACCAGGGTGTCCCGGAGGGAGCGATCCCTACGGAATGCCGATAAGGGGGGTGAAGGGAAGATGTGTTTGGTGGTGGTATCATGCTGGAGTTGGCGGAAATGGCGGAGGATGATCCTTTGAATGCGGAGGCTGGTGGGGTGATAAGTGAGGACAAGGGGGACCCTATCATGTTTCTGGGAGGGAGGAGAAGGCATGAGGGCGGATGCGCGGGAGATAGGCCGGATACGGTTGAGGGCCCTGTCAACGACCGTGGGTGGAAAACCTCGGTTAAGGAAGAAGGAGGACATGTCAGAGGAACTGTTTTTGAATGTAGCATCATCGGAACAGATGCGACGGAGGCGAAGGAACTGAGAGAATGGGATGGAGTCCTTACAGGAAGCGGGGTGTGAGGAGATGTAGTCGAGATAGCTGTGGGAGTCGGTGGGTTTGTAATGGATATTGGTGGACAGTCTATCACCAGAGATTGAGACAGAGAGTGGTGAGCGTTTCTTTATTTCAAGAATGTAATCCTCTACAGTCTTCCCTGACAATTGTTTCCTTTGATGGAATGCAACTCGCAGTGCAATTTCATTCGTGATTGTTCTGACTTTCCCACAGGCAAAGCACTTGGATTGGAAATAAGGACAACTAGATGGTTGGTGATTACCATGCCATAACTGGAGTCCAGAATTTAATTTCTTTAAATGTATTTCATAGTACTGGGGTCTGCCGGACAACAGTGGTTAGACATTATATCAAAGGCATCTGGTCCCATAATGATGAGCAAGACACTAACTTTATCCTCATCAGCTATTTCATTTGCTTTAATCCAAATATTAAGCCTTCATTCATAATTACTCCAGTCCTCTTTGTTAGGTTCGGATTCCTCCATTGACTTCAGATATGATTTTTGTGCCAATTTGCCTTTCGATGACATACACAACTCAGTCTAAATTCAAAATAAAAGCAAAATACCGTGGATGCTGGAAATCTGAAATAAAAACAGGAAACGCTGGAAAAGATCAGCAGGTCTGGCAGCATCTGTGGAGAGACAAACAGAGCTAATGTTTCCAGTCCGTATGACTATTCATATATATTTAAAAGTCATATAGACTCGAAACATTGGGTGGAATTTACCAAACCTGCCAGTGACAGGCATCGTGGTGTGCTGGATCGGAAAACTTGGAGTGTGGCCAAAAGTCTGTTTCCGCCCACAAGTTTCGTAGCAGGTTGGGTAGCCCTCCAAATGCCATGTGGGGAACTGCATTTGAATGCCATGAATGCTCTTTAAAAATCCAGCTCGCCAGAATCACTCCACCGCCCCCACCCCAGCCCAACCCCCCAATCCCCCCATAACCCAAATCAACTGGCTACACCAGCATCTAATGAGGCTGGGGTGAATCACGACTGGGTGAAACAATCAGCTAGCAAACTGGATTTCACTTGCAACTTTGAGGTTTGCACGCACAGTGCTCACCTACCTTTCACTGCACTGCGTTCGCAGCTGTTCCGACTCTGTGCCAAGGCTGCTCAGACAAGACCAGTGGGAATGGGGGATGTTAGAAGGCAAAGGCTTGACTGGGTGGGGGGCAGTGTTGGGGCTGCGGTGAGACAAGATAGAGGCAAGGGGTGGACAGAGACACATGGCTGGGGGGATGACTTGGGAAGGGGTGGACAGAGACACATGACTGGGGGGGATGATTTGGGAAGGAGTGGACAGAGACACATGGCTGGGGGGGATGACTTGGGAAGGGGTGGACAGAGACACATGACTGGGGGGGATGATTTGGGAAGGAGTGGACAGAGACACATGGCTGGGGGGGATGATTTGGGAAGGGGTGGACAGAAACACATGGCTGGGGGGGATGATTTGGGAAGGGGTGGACAGAGACACATGACTGGGGGGGATGACTTGGGAAGGGGTGGACAGAGACACATGGCTGGGGGGGATGACTTGGGAAGGGGTGGACAGAGACACATGACTGGGGGGGATGACTTGGAAAGGGGTGGACAGAGACACATGACTGGGGGGGATGATTTGGGAAGGGGTGGACAGAAACACATGGCTGGGGGGGATGACTTGGGAAGGGGTTGACAGAAACACATGACTGGTGGGGGGAGCGGTGCAATTAGTCCAGGCCAGAAAGCAGAGACAGTCCTGGGCCATTTTGCACCATGTTACAAGGCTCTGCTTGGCACACATGTCTGGGTCCAATGGAGGGAGAGGAGGGCCTGTCCGTCCTGTGTCAGTTGTGCACAGCATGGTGTGCAGGGTGTGGTCAGTCCCTCACACGTTTCATTCCTGGGGGTTGGTGGCTTGGCTCTGGACTGTAGATGGCACAGCCACAGTCAGGGAGGGCACATGGGAGCAGGTAATGCAGTGGGGGGGTACTTGACGGTCTCATGGGGTGGGGTTTCTTTGTTTGTGACCATGCATTGGGCCTCAAGATGGGGAGGGGTCAGATTGCCATGGGGCACTGGGACATCCACAAACAATGGTTTGGGGGGAGAACAGGGATATCTACAACAATCACAATGGGATCCAGGATGAGAGGGGGGAGGAAGGAGAGTGATAGGAGGCAGGACAACCTGTACACGATGCTCTTTCAGGACGCTAGGAGGGACTTGGATGGTCACAGGGTGGGGGTTGGGCAGGGTGCAGAGGTTTGGAAGCTGGTCTCATAATGGAAATGAGGCATCACCATTTTGCCAGCCAATGCAATGATGCAGTTGAAAAACAGCCTAGGAAAATAATCGCCAGGGGAAGGATTTGTGGGAAGAGTTGACTACTACACTTTTGGGCCGATCGAAGGGGCAGTCTAATAATTTCCACTTTAGGACATGGGGAGCAAGACTCAGCTGAGACGTATTAGGAATACTCAAATGACAATTGATGGATTTGGGCACCTTAACTCATGGTGTGCATCCTTGTGAGAAACCATTGCAGCTTGGGGCAAAATGTTGATTGGGTTTGAATGACCATTTGTCCCTCCCATGGGAATGTGTAAAGGTAAGAAGGATCTAACTGTAAAGGGGCAATGGCTAAAGTGCATATGCAGAAAGCTCCAAAGACCTCTACACAGCACAACTGACAGGTTGAGGCTTTGCACACCTTAACGATTACAGTCATTACATTAGTGCAGGGTTGGGCTCCAGTCTAATCTAAAGGAACCAGCCTGACAGTGCCCTGACTGAGGCTGCTAGTGCCTGGCTGCTCTCATTCAGGTCCTGCCCACTCTATGAAAGTGCTGCCTTGCCAGGGACATTTGTAGGTGGGGCAGGGGGCACTTCCAGTGACCCTTAAGGCTGTGTGACAGCTGCAAGGTGTGGAATGCTTGGAATGTGGGCAACCCATGGCCTTACCAATGACGCCCTAGCTTGGCAATGGAAAGCGGCCATTGCAGGGTTCTGATCAATCGTGTCACTGTTCAATGGTCTGCAGAGACAAGGAGAAGCTCAGAATGGATGCAGCAAGCAATGCTGCCTTTTTCATGGCAATCAGACAAATGAGGAAGAGAAGAAGGACCCATCACCATCAGGCAGGACAAAAAGCACAAAAAGTCTTTTCAAGCACAGGAGGCTTTGGCTGAATGTAAAATGGGAATATATGATCGTCTTACCAATGGAAATGGAAATCAGTCGAGTTATGTAATGTGCGATTGAGCCAGTATCACCCAGTTTACACCATCACCACAAGTTAAAATTACCCTCAGTGTGTTCAAACATGAACTAAACAAATATTGTGTCTAATGTCACCAATCACAAAACAAAAAAACAAGGGAAACTTTAAGTCACCTGTTCATGCCAAAGGTCCTACTGTTTCTTTTACTGAATTGCCAAACGCAGCATTGTCCTCCGTGACATTGAACAAATGTCACTTTGGTACAGAGGTGGCTACCATTAACAAAAAAATCTTTGTATTTAAGGCAAATCTGAGTGCTCAAATTATTTGAGTGACAAAGAATCAGGTTTACTTCCGTAATTGCAAGGTCAGAAATAAGGACAAACTGATGGTTTTGTACCATACTACACTGCAGAGACTTATGCAACAAAGATTGCTCAGAAGAGATAGAACCATAGAAAAGTTATGACACAAAGAGAGGCAATTCAGCACAACGTGTTTGCACCAGCCGCAAAAGAAAAAATAAAAAAACCAGTTGGCCATTCTAATCCCACTTTCCGGCACCCAGTCCATAGCCTTGCAGGTTGCAGTCCTTTAGCTGCAGATCCAGGCGCCTTTTAAATGAGTTGAGGGTTTCTACCTCCATCAGCAAACTAGGCAGTAAATTCCAAACACCCATCACCCTCTGGGTGAAGAAGTTTTTCCTCATGTCCCCTCTAATCCTCCTACCAATCACGTTAAATTTATACCCCCTGGTAATTGATCTCTCCACTAAGGGAAACAGGTCTTTCCTGTCTACTCTATTTAGGCCCCTCATAATCTTGTACACCTTAATTAAGTCACCCTTCAGCCTCTTCCGTTCTAAGGAAAACAACTACAGCCCATCCAATCTTTCTTCATAGCTGCAATTATCAAGCCCCGGCAACATTCTTGTAAATCTCTTCTATACTCTCTCCAAAGCAATTTTGTCCTCCTTGTAATGTGGTGACCAGGACTGTACACAAAATTCCAATTGTGGCCTAACCAGCATTTTATACAGCTCCAACATCCCTGCTTTTGTATTCAATATGTCATCCAATAAATGAAAGCATTCTGTTATAACGTGGCAGGTGATGTGTACCAGACAGACCAAACTCACAAGAGAAACTTGGCCACATGATCACAATGGTTTTGTAATTTGCATTTATTATGAGAAGATTTGTGCAATGAATTCAGGAATAATGAGCCCACTAACACCTTTAGAGAATTTAAAAACTAAACTAAAAAATTTATTAACAGAAGAAAATATTTCAAGCACATACATAAGATTACAGTTACTTAATACTATAACAAATCCCTAAATTCCTAAATAACCTTACTCCCAGATACACACCCACTTTAAGGCAACGGTCCAAATAAGATTTTAAATTTAAATAGGCAGGCCAGCAAGTTTACTACACCACCCACTTTGGAATTCCAAAGGTTTTTCTCCATCTTTGGTTGCTGGACATAGTAGACTTCTACAAAAGTGGCTGGAGGCTTCCCCAAGGCTGTTACACACGGTCCTTTTAGATCTTACATGGCCCCCCCTTCCATCCTTCTTTATATGTGTTTTTCTCTCTTTAATCTGTAAATTCCATTGTTCTATATGTCTTTGGAAATTTACTTTTCCCATAACATACAAATCCTTCATGTTGCCAATATGGTCAGTGCCTTTGGGAAAAATAAACATACTGCTTGGCCTTCCTTATCTTGCTAGTTGTGAACATCCTATTATCCCTTTGAAACCCAACAACCCCTTCATTTATCTAAAAATGCAAATTTCCTTCACACCCTATATGCTAAACCCTCATCCATGTTTACTCATTAGCATTTCAAATGCTTTTTACTCCTAACTTCTTTTGATAATTTCAAGCTTGCAGTCTATCTGACTCAAATTCAGTTAAATCACACAGACAGAACCATCTACACCCACACCCATAAACCTACTGTACAATAAACCACAATAATATAATGAAAAAATATGTTAGTTTCATGACAATTCCATATGCTTTCTTTACCACCTTATCCACCTGTCTTACCACCTTCAGGGATCTGTGGACATGCACTTCTTCCTTTACCCTCTTAATATCTTCTGATATATTGTATATTTGCTAGCTTTGTTTGCCTTCCCCAAATGCACTGCCTCACACTTCTCTGCATTGAATTCCATCTGCCTCTTTTCTGCCCACTCAACTAAACCATGCATATCATTCTAGAGTGGACAGCTATCCTCTTCACAATCAACTACACAGCCAATTTTTGTGTCATCTGCAAATTTCCCAATCATGCCTCCCGCATTTACGTCCAAATCATTAATATATACAACAAACAGCAAGGGACCCAAAACTGAGCCCTGTGGAAAGCACTGGAAACTACTTCTCATTTGCATAAACATCCATCAAACATTGCCCTTTGTTTCCTGTCGCTGAGCCAATTTTAGATCCAATTTGCCACATTCCCCATTGGCTTTTACTTTTCTGACTAGTCTACCATGTGGGACCTTGTCAAGTGCCTTATTAAAATCCATGTAGACAACATCCACTACACTACCCCCATCAGTCCTTCTTGTTACTTCCTCAAAACATTTGATTAAATTAATAAGACACAATCTTCCCCTAACAAAATCATGTTGATGAACCCTGATTAATCTGTTCCTTTCTAAGTGACAGATTATCTTGTCTCTCAGAACTGATTCTAATAATTTTCCCACTACTAACTGGCCTATAATTATTTGGCCGATCCCTTGCACCCTTTTTGAATAATGGTCTAACATTTGCAGACCTCCAACCCTATGCACACCTGGCCTGTATCTAATGAAGATTGGAAAATGATCCTCAAAGCATCTGCTATTTCCTCCATGGCTTCCTTTAACAGCCGGGGATACAATTCATCCGGTCCTGGTCATTTATCAACATTTGAGGGTGCCAGTCCCTCCAGTACTTCTCTCATTATGCTTATTGTATCTAATATTTCACAATCCTCTTCTTTAACTAAAATATCTGCATCATCCCTCTCCTTTGTGAAGACAGAGACAAAGTATTCATTAAGAACCTTGCCCACATCTTCTGCATCCATGCATAAGTTACCTTGTACATCTCTGATAGACCCTACCCTTCCCTTAGTTATCCCCTTGCTCTTAATGTACTGTTAAAACATCTTTGGGTTTTCCTTGATTTAACCTGCCAATGTTTTTTTTTCATATCCTCTCTTTGCTTTCCTAATTTCCCTTTTTACTTCACCCCTGCACTTTGTATACTCTTCTAGGCTTACTACAGTATTAAGTTTTTGTGACTATCATAAACTTTCCTTTTCTGCTTTGCCTCATCCTGTATGCTTCTGGATAACCATGGGGCTCTAGATTTGGCAGCATCATCCTTTTTCTTTGTGGGGACATGTCTACCCCGTGCCTGTATAATCTTGCTTTTGAATGCCTCCCAATGGCCTGTCAGTGATTTCCCTTCAAGTAGCTGTATCCAATCCACTTTTGCCAGATCACCTCTCAGTTTTGTAAAATTTGTCTTTCCCCAATTTAGAACTTTTACTGCTTTATCCTTTTCCATAATTATGCTAAATCTAACCATATTATGGTCACCCACTGTTTCTTCATTCACTTGCCCTGCTTTATTTCCTAAGACTTGCACTCCCTCTTGTTGGGCTTGTTACGTGCTGGCTAAAAAAGTTCTCTTGAATGCAGTTCAGGAAATTTTTGCCCTTTGTGCCTATTATATTGTTTGTATCCCAGTTGTTATTAGGGTCGTTGAAGTCCCCAATTATTAATGCCCTATTGTTTTTGTACTCAGAAATTTGCCTACATATTGGCTCATCTATCACCCTCTCAGTATTCGGGGTCTACAGTACATTCCTAGTATTGTGGCTGCCCCTTTTTTTTATTTCTGAGCCCAACCCATATGGCCTCATTAGATGCTTCATTTAGTATTTCATCCTCCTTCACAGCTGTACTTGACTCTTTAACTAATAATGCTACACCCCCACATTTTTATTCCCCTCTTTAACCTGCCTGAAAACCTGAAAACCCTATATCACGGGATGTTGAGCTGACATTTTTGCCCCTCTTTAAGCCAAGTTTTTTCTGTAATAGCAATGATCATGCTGCCATGTATCTGTCTGTGCCCTCAGCTTTGTTTGCTATACTCCTTGCATTCAAATAAATACCTTTCAACATTGCCAAATTCCTGAGCTGTAAACCTTTTAACCTTTGCTTCTTCTGTCTGTCAGAGTCACCCGCTAATTTTCTGTCTCCCGATCCCTGCTCTGAATCTCTCCTATCTGAATCTGCCCTCAGGTTCTCACTCTGCTGCCAATCTAATTTAAACCCTCCCCAAAAACACTAGCAAATCTCCCTGCAAGGACATTCATCCCGGTACTATTCAGGTGTAGACTTTCTGGTTTGTACAGATCATACCCTCTCCAGAACTGGTTCCAATGCCCCAGAAATCTGAAGCCCTCCCTCATGCACCATCACTCCAGCCACAAATTCATCTGGTGTATTCTCCTATTTCCATACTCACTAGCATGTGGACTTGAGAGAAATCTGGAGATTACCACCTTTGATGTCCTGCTTGCTAATCTCTTTCTTAACTCCAAACTCATCCTGAGGGACCTCATCGCTTCTTCTACCTATATTGTTGGTATCAATGTGGACCACGACCTCTGGCTTTGCACCGTCACCTTCCAGAATGCTCTGTTGCTACTCAGTGTTAACGATGACCCTTGCACCATGGAAGCAACATGCCATCCTGGAATCACGTCTGTGACCACAGAAGCGTCTGTATGTTCCCCTAACTATAGAATTGCCTTCCATTATTGCTCTCCTGACTTTTCTTCTCCCGCTCTGCACAGCTGAGCCACCCATGGTGCTCTGGCCATGATTCTCGCTGCTCTCTCTAGAGGAACCCTCTCCCCTGTTGGTGCTCAGACCTGAGTACCTTTTAGAAAGTGGGATGTTCTCAGGGGACTGCTGCACTACCTACCTTGTCTTTCTTGCTTGTCTGGCAGCCACCCAGTCACTCTCTACCTGCAGTTTCTTAAGCAGTGAAACGAGTAGTTTTCATCCTCGTGAATGCACCTCAATGACACCAGCTGCTCCTCGGGTTCCAAGTTACAGTGCTCAAGTTCTTGCATTTGGTGGCACTTTCTGCACATGTAGTTTTCCAGGACATGGATAGCTTGGAGACACTGCATGGTACAGGATGTGTATTCGATGGGTGTGAGCAGCCCTGCTATGCCTCAAATTATTTATTATTTATTTAATGCACTGAAATTAGAAGTTAAGCAAACACAATAAAATATCAATTAACTCTCTCTCTGCCCTCGCACCGGTTCTTTTTAGTGCCAGACTCATGGCTTGAGTTCCAAGTGTAAATTTTCTGCATTGTTGCTATGCTGAATGTATCTTAAAGGAATGTTATTAAAGTAAATTCATTGGGAGGTGGTCATAGGTCAAGTCTTTGGTTTACTGCCTGGTTGGAATGCATAATTACAGTGTTAAGAAATCTATCTTTGTGAGGTAACTCCGCGGATTAAAAACCTGGATGTAACCCTGACATGAAGATATAAATGTAGGTGAACAACATATCACTGGTTTATGTGCAGGTAATAATGCTCTATTAAAGTGCCCCCAAAAAGTTCATTTGAATGATGAGTAACAATGCCTAACTTAGTACATTAATGAGGCAGAATAAGTCAGAATGAGTCAAAGGTCTACTCTCAGTTTGACTTTATTAGGAGAAATTCATCTCTTCTGCTGAAATCGCAATTACTGACCTTTTTTATATTGGGTTCAATGCACAAGATACAGTTGTAACCAGGGACCTCATGTACCACACATTCTGAGAAAAGTAGGTATTTTGCCTCTATCTCAGGATCATAATTCAGCCATTAAATCTGTACCACAACCCAGGTTTGACAGGTTTCTATGAACCACAATTCTTATTATGCCGCCTGAGTTTCTGGTTGATTAGAACATCATAAGATAGATAAGAATGATGTAGGTTATAATACCTCTTAGTTCATCCATCTGGAAAGAAACCCAACAGGCCCCAATCAAAATATTCAAACAATTCTTAAATTATACCGGGGCCTTTGTCTCAACTGTCCAGTCCAGTCCATATGTTAATCGTGTTTTGTAGAGGAAGAATTTTTTGGCAGCGACCTAAATTTGCCTTTTGTTAATTTCAATCTATGTCTCTTTGTCCTACTGTCATGCTGAAACTTTTCTACAAATATACTGTTTACAATCTCATCTGTCTCTCTAAATCACCTTCTTTTAGAACCATAATATTCAAGATGCTCTAAACATGAGTCTTAATTGAATCTTGTTACGATTTCTGTAAAGACTTTTCAAAAACAATTCCAACTTCCAGTTAATAACTGAAAAGGTGACACGACAGGATTTCATGTTTTAAGACTTTTACTGTAACAGAAGACTAAAAGCACTATTAACTAAACACTATGGACAGAATTTCCCATGCCTGCTGGCGGCAGGCGTGGTAGATGGTGTGAGTGGACTATATGGTGTGATTGGTTTCACGATGGCAGGAAGGCAGGTTACGATTGTCCACTCAGCCCGCTGACGGCAGGCCGTGTTTCCCGCCATTGGTCATTGGGAACCTCATTGTGATACATCAGCATATCAATATCAGGCCATCCTGCCAGGCTTTTGCACCCCCAATAGATCGTCTGTCTACGTCAGTGGGAAAGCACACTGATGTGTTTCACAACAGCACAGAGGTGACTTGCATTTGGCGGCCTGCACTTTGGGTGAACTAGAGGTGAGTGCACAGTAACGTTCTGCAGAGCTCGCTATGGTCGCCTGTTGCTTTTAGGCTTCAGGCGCACCAGAGGGTCGGGGTTAAGTGCCACCTGCCTCGAAGGTGACTTCTGAGGGTGAGGGGGAATGGGAGGCAGGTGCCGTCCTGCCTCAAAGGTGACTTTTGAGGGTAAGGGGAAGTGGGGGGCAAGAGCAGCCTTGCCTCTGAGGCGACTGGTGGCAGGGGAAGGAGGGGCAAGGGTGGCCCTGTCGTTGAATATAGTGCACAATCATTCGGGGTAGGGGGCAGGGTGGGAGAAGGAAGTGGCCGTGCATTTGGGAAGCCTATTGAAAGTGACCATTCCTCTGCAAATGAGATGGGGGATGAGATTGATGAGGTCCTCGGAGGCGACGATGACGGGGATGAGGCCCTTGAACTGGCTAGATGAGGCAGGCAAACTAGGGAGGCCCTCATAGCTGCTCAATTTGTGGAAGAGGATGACAAAATGCAATGAGGCAACCCCATAGATCCTCACATCACATCTGTGAATGTTTGACCCCAGTCTGGCATATGGCAGGGCTAATACCCTCTGTAAGAATGCTCCTGTCATGGAGACACAGTGGAGGCCCTGATAGTCACTCGGTTGCAGGAAGATGATGATGATATGCATTGAGGACACTCCATAAATCTTCACACAGCCTCTGAGAATTTCTGACTCCTGTCTGGCCGAGGGCAACTCGCTTGAGCTTCATGATCAGGGTCATATCATAGAGACACAACCATGGAACTTTAGAAGTTCTGATGCTTTGTATGCCTTCAGCACCTGAGCCCTTCAGGAGCTGGAGCACAGCATCAGTGGTCACAGATGCTGAAGAGGTGGGGGCCAGTCCCTCCTTAAAGGTGCTGAGAGCACATTGAGAGAATAAGAGAACTCTGTGGGCCTGCACACTACTTTCTGGCAGCAATGACAAGCACCGCCAAGGTGCAGGCATCAGTAATGTTTCCAGGGAATGTGAGGCTGGACCATCACTGTGGTCTGAAGGCTACACAGAGCACAGGGAAGAGGCCCTGGACTGAGACACCTGCCTTTATCTTCTGTAGGAAGGTTTCACATCTGAGTGACAAGAACCCTGCTCACCAGAACAAGGAGCCATAGGCAGGGAGACATTCTTGGGAGTTTATTTACAATAGTGAGCAGTATGTACAAGTGATTAACACTGGTGCCCTGGCTGTGCAAACGCTTTCTCATTAACTGTCCTAACCCTGCCATTACATCTTAGTGCTCACCTAACATCCACAGCAGAGGTGGAGGCAGCCTGCTGACTGTGATGCCCTGTCTGTGATGACTTTGGTGGGCGTCCTCTGGAGGGCCATGACTTGGAGGGCCCTGGCCTGCTTTTGGGTTCCTGCTGTGTGGCAGTGGCACCCTCCTCAGCCTGTGAAGCTGAAGATGTTGAGGACACAAGAAGAGGGGATTCGGATGCACTGGACACCCTCAGAGTCACCGGGATGGGTGGCCCCGGGATATGCACCTGCTGATCCTCCTCCCAATGGGTGCCTGAGGGCCCCTGGCTGACTCCTTGAGGAGCAGGGGTAGCTGGAGTGAGATCGAGCTGCCCAGAACCCCTCTCGCGTATACACTGTTGAAGGCCAACTCTGGCATCAGTGATGGATTTGAGCCCGTGCAGCAGTGCAGGAGCAATGTCCTGGACCAAAGCCTCCATGGTGGCCGCTATCCTGACATGCCGGAGCTATAACCTCAGCCTGAAGGCAGGCAGAATCCTCCTTGCAATCTAAGGAGTGCAGTGGACATCCCTTCCTGATGTTCCCGATCTTGCCTTTAAAGCTCCAGCAACTGTGACATAACCGCGTCCAGAGGCTCGTCACCTGACTCAGACTCAGTAAATTTCAGGCTTCCAGCAGTCCTCCGAGTGCCGGGTACCTGGAAAGTCCCTGCCCCTGCCTGCTGTGGATCAGAAAGTATGATGTGCTCACCAGTGTGTGATCCCAGGGCTACTCTAAAGCTAGGTCCCACCGAGGTGTGTTTCTCTGCGCTGGTGGAGGGTGTGGGTGAGCGCTGTGACAGGACTTCAGGGAGGGTGCCTCCAGATTCTTCTTCAGAGGTTTCTTCGGGGCTTGATTGGAGGCCCTGGGTCATGGACTCTGTCAGCTGTTTGGCAGATGTGCCTGCGAAAGCAAGGAGAGATAATTAGTGCCTGGCAGAGGCCTCTGAAACAGGACACATCACTCACAGCATGGTTGTCGGATGGATGTTGTACTGCTGGATCCTCATTTGGTAGAGCAGCGCCAACCTCACCGTTAACACAGCAACAGTCCAGATCCTCGCCGTCCAGCTGGATGTTCCTGCAGCCAGAGCAGTGGTACAGGACATTCTGGTGGACTTCCACTGTATTCAGCAGCCGCTCAAGGGACTGTCATTAAACGGGGTTGGGGGGGGGTGTGGTGTGGTGGTTGTGGCTGCAGCCTTCTTGCCTTTGAGGGCCATGCTTCCTAGGCACCAATGTTGAGCTGGAAGTAATGAATGCTGTGCTTGCAGCTGGCCTTTAAACATGGCGCCCGGTGTGATGCTACAGCAGGGTGATGGTGGGCGGGCGAAAGAGGAGGTTGTCAGCCATGGAAACGGCGTGTTTCCCGGGAGTGCATAAAGAATGAGGCGGGTTTGGGATGATATGGCGTGAAAATCCGCCATCACCGTGGGTGGACAGCACACTGTTTTACCTGCCCGCTGCCGCACTTAGCGCAAATTTAGGAAAGTTTCGGCCCTATCTTGGTAGACAACTTATACTTCAAAAACCACAAAACAGAACATTCCTGAACTGAAAACACACATCAGAGGCCCAATTTTTCGCTAGTCGGGTGCACGCGATCGGCAAACCCGGGAGCGGACGGGCAACGGGCCCCCAGCCATGGTCAGCCGCCGGCCGCGGTTTGACACTGGCTGGCCAATTAAAGGCCAGCCAGCATGAAATGTGCGCTGAGAGAGACTCAGCACTGCCGGCTGGGGAGGGGAGGGGGCCGGCACCGACATCACCGCAGGTGCTGGGTGAGCCCTTCCAGTGAACTCCCTGGAGGCAGACCACTGCCTCAGGGAGCTGCAGACCTCCACAGAATAAACAAAACAACAAAAATGCTGCAAAATATGTCCATGCAGCACAATCAAGCACCTGAAAGCATACCTCATAAAAATCCCGTCCCCAGATATCTCTTCTTATTTTATTTCCCCACGGAGATTTTATCCCACCCTGAACTGAGGTTTGAGCAAAAATGTAAAGGCCGCCTGGCCAATTGGCCCCTCTGCCAAGCGTAAAAGTGGACGGGCCACAAAAAAATATTGCTTTCAAATGCCTCCTAATGGGCTTAATTGTCGGCAAGCGTGCTTCCGACTTGTGCGCCCACCAAGATACCTCGTGCTATTTCATGGCCGTATGGGTTGGGCCGTAGATATACTTTACGCTGTCCTTTAAATAGACATTCAATTATCCCAGAACCAGTCCAAGGCGATTCCAAGCTCTCAAAGATTTACTTCTGTTCCTTTTCTTTCTCAGCTTGGGAACTTTTAAACTCACCACTGTCTTTCATAGTGAAGTCTTTTTGCCTTGAGATTCTCCCTCTCATGCAAGCTGGGTGAATCTTGCAACCTTGTTTTAACTCCTCATGAGTTCAGTCTTTTCAGTCCAAACATGAGCTCCTGCCCACATTTCTGAGTGGTAAACCACAGCGTCTTGTTACCTATAGCTGCTCTTTCTTTCCTGGACCCTGGCACTCTTACTTGCTTGTTTGTATCAGGGATGTCCCTTCTCAAAGCCCATCGCCCTGGCAAAGTAAATCACATGGCCCATGAATCCAGGTAGGAATGCTGATTAGCTATCCTTGAGAACCTAACTTTCTTTTATCATAGGGTGGAATTTGCACTAAGTGCGGTAGTGGGTGGGAAAAAGGACGTTTTACCCGCTAGCTGCAATAGTGGGTTTTTGCGCTGTATCATCCCAATCCCGCTTCATTAGCTATGCATTCCCAGGAAACACACCGTTTTACTGGTGGGCAGCCTCCGATTCACCAGCTATGCCGTCACCTCACTGCTTCCTCACGCCTGGCGCCATATTTAAAGTGTAGCCGCGCACACACCTCTCAGTGCTTCCAGCCCAGGACTGCTGCACAGAAGACAGGATGGCTCCTGTCAGGAAGGCAAAAAGACTGCAGGCCCCTGGTTTAGTGAAGCATCCCTGGAATTCCTTTTGGATGCAGTGGGAGGCCCTCCCTAATTTTGAACACACATATTAAAAAAGCAAGTCCCTATGAAAATTCCAGGGCATTGTGCCTGTATGTAGAGCTGTGATGTTCAAGTTCAATGACTGACTGGGCAGGATTTAATGGAGCCTGCAGGAGCAGAAGAGGTGGTGATGGGCCTGGTATCTTACCCCCACCGGCAGGAAAACTGAACCCATTAAGTCAGCTGACAGTGAGCTGGGAATGGGCTGACACGGGTTAACCTGTCTGCTGGCTAGTTAGGCTTATTAATGAGCCATTTAAAGGTCATGATCCCTGAGCCCACCAGGATTTAGTGATGGCTCAGGGATCCTACCTAATTCACATGGGTTTCGCCTGCCTCCTGAAGGCTGCCCAGCACACCTTGCCAGGTTTCGAGCAGCCTCCCGGGTTGGGGGCGAGGGGCGGTGTCCCTCTTCAAAGGCACTTAGTGCCCAACTGAGGGACCCAGCATCAGAAAGGGGGGTGCCCAATGAGAACCAACCCCAGCCTTTGCATCCGACCCCTCTCAAAAATACTAATTATTATGAGAATTAGCAAAAAGAAAACCTCTCCCCTCCAAATTTGTAAATTCAAAACCCTTTGAATTTACATAATTGGCACACAACTGGTAGAAAATGTGAATGTACATGTCCAGACAGAAAAGTTAGTGGCACCAAAGCTGAAAGTAGAAATGCAAATAGCCATTTTAAAAATGGACCACAAACTGCATAGAACAGTAAGTTAGCCTTCATGAATTTGTTTGAACAGAGTTAATTATTCCCTTCCACCTTGTATGAAAAGCTACTGTGGAAATTGGAACCATGTAAAGCCATCAACAAGAGGGCACTTTTCTATGCTTATATGGTTCTGGTAACATTGACACTTGCAAAATGAGCTGATACTTTGCTTAGCTGAAAACAACTGTTGTTTCTCTTATCAGAAATTCTATCAATCTCCCCTCTACCGAAAAGACTTTGGGCAGAATCTTCCGCCTGTCGGGCAGGCTGGTCGGGAACGGGCGCAGAGCTGATCACCGCCTGCGATCGGCTGCGCGCCGCCATTTTACGAGGGCGGGCCAATTAAGGCCTGCCCAGCGTGACGCCAGGGGAAGAGGGAAAGAATGGGGGAAAGAACAAAGAAATCTCCCTGAGGCACGGATCTGCCTCCGGGAGATTAAGTTCAAATTGAAAGTTTAAACTAAAGACAGATTTTAATTATTTAGACATGTCCCCTCATGTGGCAGTGTCACATGAGCTGGGACATGTTTATGAAATGTGTGAAAAGTATTTATTAATTTAATAAAACCTTCATGAAACCTCATCCCGCTCGTGGATGAGGTTTCATGAAAAATGCGAAGGTTGCTTGGGCTCTTTGCCTGCCCGCCAACCTTAAGGTTGGATGGGCAGCCCTGTCAATTATTTAAATTACTCTCCTAATGGCCTTAACAGGCCTTTGACAGTTCAGCCGGCGCGCAGCCGCCTCTGGCGTGCGCATGCCTAATGGAAAATTGGAATGACGCGCCATGACGTTGGGATACATGCCCGACGTGAAAATTCTCCCCTAATCATTCTCCTGGACAAGACTCCCCACAACTGATAAGAAATTTGATCCATCCCAAATAGAACAGCCAAAGGATTGGTTATTATTTTGGATCTGTCCAGCAGAGAACCAGCACTGATACATTGGCCAAATGGCCTCCTTTTCTTTGCTGTGAATATCTAAATCTCTGTTTTATGAAGTACACTGGAGTTGTTTTCACATTAATGGTTCAGTAAAATTTAAGTTGTTATTGTTAAACACAACACAGTGCACAACTCAGGATTTAAAAAAAACTCTGAGGCTTAGCAAGATAAAATGAACAGCCTCAAAGCTATGACATTTACCATGACTGAGATTGTTGTTGTGAATGGAAATTTCAGATATCTTTTATATTAAGATGCAAACTGAGTTACAGCAAGCAACTTCTGTACAAAAAATGTCCAGTAGTGTTGTTAAAAAATCTCTACATCTGAAAATTCTTTGCAGAAGTACATTTGGCTGAAAATGTTTGCTGAATCAAAGTTAGAAATTCCAATTTTATTTGTATGCTAACCACATTGCAGTATTAAGAGTTACTTTACTGGCCTGCGCCTCTAATTCATAACTAACAAAGCTGGGAAAGTCATTCAACAATAAGAAAAATGAGTAAGATTTGCTGGCATTTCCAGACTTTATCATGTTAAATATTCCAACTTTACATAGTGGTACCTTAACACTTTAATCATCTAGCTGTCTTAAATATGCTCAAGACATTCTGGTGTGTACCATTTCCATGGCATCCACGGGGCTAAGATGTCATATCCTGTTTTTTTCTCTTTACTGATGTCAACAAGCCTACTCTATATTTCCAGCATTTACTGCATTTTTTCAATATTTGCAGTTTTGCCTTTTTACTTTAGATATCAGCCTATCCTTACTATTCACAGATCCAAGAGACTGCATAAGTGGTGTCACCCACAATTTCATTTAAGTTAATGAAGATAAGCAGCTCTTGAAAACAATCCACAATTTTAATTTGTCATTTCCAGGTAATAAAACAGAACTTTTCTGAAGCATGTTCCATTTCTGTGCTGCCCACTATCCCTGGCATCAATGGTGTCTTTATAATGCCACAACTCTGTAATTCAGCACCAGAAACAACTTTTTTTGAAGTACATGACACGCATTAAGAATTTTCTTTCCGTGAATGATGTCTCTCTTCCTGAAAATGCTGACTCCTTTCTGACATACAGTTCCATGAGGACGAGGCGTCCTTTAGTGCTTTGCATAATGACCATTTTTCAATGTCAGTAACTTTTGGCAGGCTTGGTATCGCACTTGAGTCCGGGGCAGAGGGAAGTGGGGGTGGGGGGGTTGGATGTTGCCTGGGGTGGGGTGGGGGGTGTCATATCACAGCCAACTCATACCCTTTCTGCACCCGTAACATCAGACACATGCTCACCAATGCATAAATTATCAGATAGCAACAGCAGTGGGAATTCTGACTGATTTTCCCCTTTCTCCAATTTGAGGCATTGAGGCTAATTTGCCTAATATCTGTAATTTTGAAATGTCTTAATTGTCCAGCATCCAGTTTTGGAATCAGGTATAACTTTCTCCAGCTGAGTAATCAGAAGACCAAAGCCATCAGCTATAACCCCCACTGCAAATTCTGTATATTGCCATCAACACTATCGATCCATTTACTAACGACCATCTCAGACACTGGGGTTATTCGCAACCTCGGTATCAAAAGCAGAACTTCTTGCCTCACATATTCACCATCACAAATATGCTTTGCTTCTGTCTCCATAAGTCATCTACTCAGCACTTAGCTCATCTGCTGCTGAAAATCTCACCCTGACATTGTTATCTCCAGACTCAAATTTCTGATGATTTCCTGGCTCCCCTACCATCCACAATCCTCTGTAAACTTCATCCCATCCAAAACTGATGCCTGTACTCTATGCAACACCAAATCCTGCTCTCCCATCACCACTGTCCTCATGACTCACAGTGGCCCCATCCAGTCCCCAAAGCCTCAAATTAAAAATTCTCCACCTCATATTTACATCTCTTCATAGTTTCACTCCTCCTTACCATTGTAACCTTCTCCAGTGTTACAACCTGCTGTTCACCTATCCCAAACTCTCTGTTCCTCTAAATCCAGGCTCTTGTGCACCACCTAATCCCTTAACATCTCTATTGGTGGCTGTGCTTCCAACTGTTTAGTAACCATGGTGTGGAAATTGTGCCCAAAGCTCTTCCACATCTTCACCAACTTTTCCTCCTTGAAGACCCTCCTTAAAACCCACCATTGATCAAGCATTTGGCTATCCTTCCTTAAATGGCTTTGCATCCATTTGTTGCTGAAATGTCTATGAAGCATCTTGGTAATTCTTTCTTTATTAAGGATGCTATATAAATGCAAGTTGTTGTCTTCAAATGTTTTTGGCCATTGCTTTCAATACCTTCAAATTTCACTTTTGGTTAGTAAAGATGCGGTTGGTGATGGTGACCGCTTAACTTAAAGCAGCTTGTGACTAAACTGATTTTTCTAAATGATATAAATGCCGGAAATCTGAAATAAAAATGGAAAATGCTGGAAAAACTCAGCAGGTCTGCCAGCATCTGTGGAGAGAGAAACTGAGTTAACGTTTCGAGTCCAGAGTCAAATGGACTTGAAACATTAATTCTGATTTTTCGCAGACCTGTTTCCTCTCTCCTCTTCTTTTCCTTTTCCTATACCACCCAAAGTTCCTGAACCCTTTTGTGAGGCATTCAAAAACATCTTGAATGGCCTGTTACTCTCCCCCTCCTCTACCTAGCATTTGTTCTATTGGATGCCCCCTCTATCCCTCTGCTGTACAAAATGAATATCCAAATATCTCATGCTCCTTTGTTCCAACTTTTTTACATTCTGCCTATGACATTTATTAGTCGCTACCCAAGGTAGCTTTTTAAAAGTAAATAACAAAGGGGTTTTCCACTGGATGCTGATTTACTCTGTGCTGTTAATAATGTATTTCAGCTATTGAAAAAGCCTGAAACCATAAGTTTAACAAGCTGTTTTATTTTGCAGTTTTGCAAATGATTAACTTTGTCAATGGAAAATTAAACAATTCATTAATTGCTGTTTGTTTATTAAGTAAATGTTAAAATAGGCACTATTGTCTACTGAGGCACAATGTAGTCGAGACTTGTAGCCTAACTCTATTGAAATACACATAATGCAATCTAAATCACATGAAAATAAATGGTGTTTTTTAAAGCATATATATTTTTGATTTTGAGTGCTTTGTCTTTCTGAATCAAAGGTCATTTATCTTCTTAAAATAATATATTACCCTATAAATATCATTAAAAAAATAATACAGCATACAAAACAGTCATAACATGTTCCTATTTGTAGCACAATCTGGCTGGGATATTCTGCCTCAGTGCTCCTGATGCAAGCCAGAAATTTATTTTGAGAAATTCAGCATCTCCAGTTTGTAGTTTTCCTACATGCATTTTAATGGTAAGAAAAGCATGGGTCAATGGGTGCAGGTTTTCCTGAAATATGTTCCTGGCATGTGCCAGGAATGGAGGAGCAGAAAATTCCAGCCTTTTCTCTTTGCATGAGCAAAGAGTTGTCAATTAATCCCTTTTCTCAGAAGCAAAAAGACATCAAACGATATCTTTCAAAAGTAAATAAAACTGTCAATCACAATAAATTTCAAAGGTCTAAGACTGGTTTGCGAAAAACTGTTTCCAACCAACCATGCAGATAGTTAGCAGGAATGTTCCAGTGAAATGCTTACACTAAGAATTTTGTAATTAGAACAAGAGCATATGAAGAACCATGAAAAACCTTGCAGTTTTCTGCAGCTAGTTTGAGCTTATGACCAAATGCACCAATTTAGAACGTACATCATCCAGACTGGTTCTTATTTAAAAATAACCTAATGTAATCTCAGAAATATGAAAAAGATAAGGAAAAATAAATCAGCAACTAAACATTCATTTTTGTCACACTCTGCAATGGTTCCCTGGGCACAATCTAATTAAGCCCTAGTGCAGATTTTTCCTGAGGCAATTGTGAACCAGGAGAAGACATTTACACCACAAGGCCATGCAACCATAGGGATCATGGTGGAAGTGTGTATTAGTGTGACTTACAATAGAGTGCCGGAGTTGAGAGCTTCAGGGAGTTAAGCGGAGGAAGGGAAAAAGGTAAAAGCAGAATACTGCAGATGCTGGAAATCCGAAACAACAACAGAAAATGCTGGAAAAACCCAGCAGATCCAGCAGCACCCATAGATAGAAAGACGGAGTTAACATTTTGAGTCCCTATGACCCTTCTTCAGAGCTAAAGAGAAGTAGAAATGTGGTGAAATTTATACTGTTTAAAGGGGAGTGGAGCAGGTGAAGCTGGATAGAAGGCCAGTGATAGGTGGGGACAAAGGAGAGATTGACAAAGATATCATGAACAAAAGGACAAAGGGAGTGATAATGGTAGTGATAAAGGCCACAAATGGTGCTGATGGTGGCAAAGGTAAGAAAGCAGAATGTGATAATAGTAGAACAAGGGTAAGCACTGTGTGAAAGAACAACATGGAACAAGTAACAGATGGCCCTTTTGGGGTTGAGGTGGGGGGAGGAGGCAGTGGTGGGGAAAAAAGATAGAAAATGGGATAAAAAGGAGAATATTTGAATAAAGTTAAGCGGATAAAAAATAAAAATGAATGCAGATATTGCGCCACATTAGGGAGGGGGAAAGTAATCTGGACACTTTGTTTCAGGAGGCAATCACACTCCTCAGCTGGTAGCGGGGGAAGATGCGGGTCTTCTTGTTGTCTCAGGTTGTGTTGCTGGCTTGCTCAAGGATCTCAGCCGTCAGGTACTCAAGGATGGTGGCCAAGTGGATGGGGGCTCCTGCCCCAACATGCTCGGCATAGTGACCCTTGCGCGGCAGCCGGTGGATAAGGCTGACGGGGAACTGAAGACCGTCTCTGGAGGAGCAAGTTTTGGCCTTGGCGTACCCTTTGCCTCCGGTTTTACTGCAACCGGACATCTTGCTGTTGCTCCTGTTGAAAATCGGGCAGGCGAATGAGAGCCCAGTCGCCATGGAAACAGTGCGTGCCATTGGAGTGAATAAATAATGAGGCAGGCTCGGGATGATACGGTGTGAAAACCAGCCATTTTTGTCGGTGGGTAGGACTCCATCTTACCCGCCCTCTACTGCGCTTAGTGCAATTCTGGGAAAATTCTGCCCCTCTGTTAGAATGATGGCAGTAACAAAGCTTCAATGGCAAGATATTGTGACCAATAAAATGGGCTCTGTACTGCCCAGAGGTGCTGAAAATGGCAGTCAATTCACTTCTGGCCACTTCTGGAATGGCCCGTCTGAACGGCTATGCTTGGAAGGATAATAATGCAGGCGTGCTGTGCATTGGAAGAGTGCAGAGTGGGTGGATTGTGACATAATTTAGTGTCTGATGTAGATTTAGTGCTCAAACTGCCATTTTGCACCCTGCGGGTCCTGTTAATGGCCCCTCTTAAATACTCTCAACTGAAGTGCATTCAGTTGCATGAGAAAGACCACACCCCCTGACCACCAGCCCCACCACCCCTCTGCCCCACCCCAAAACCCCACCCCCCATTAGTCAAGGCATCCGCCTGGGACATTCAAGTGAGGTGCTTTTGATGTTTTTTTTTGCTGGTGCAGAGTTAGGGGAAGTGCAGTGTACTGTGTTGTTGGAGCTCTCACAAGTTGTTGCAGTCAGAGGGGAGCGGTGTTGGATTTTTCCAAGGAGCTCAGTGGAGTTTGAAGGGCCCTAAGCAGAAAGGCTGCTATTGTTCATGATGGGCTATAGTTATATTCCTCTTACGTCTGCAGCATGACAGGGAGATAGAGCACAGTCAGCAGAGGGGGGAAACTCTGCCCAGAGGGAGCTGTGGGGGATAGTGGGGGCTCTCAATGTGCTCACCTTGGGTTTTCAGAGAACACTGCTCCTACCTTCAACTCAGCCAGAAAGAATGTCTGAGGCGGCTACAATTTACCAAGTAGGGGTTCACTCAACTGTCCCACCTCTTTGCTGTGTATGGTTGCATCAGGGAGATGACAGAGCCCTGGATTGAGCACATCTACTTTTTAAACAGAGAGAATTAGGAGGAGTGGGCATGTGGCTTGCCAGGGTGGCAGGATTACTAATGGTGCAGAGTGCAATCAACTACATGCAGGCAGCTTAGTGGGTTTCACATCTCAACAGGAAGATGCCCAGGAACCACAAAAGGTTCTCTATCCTTAATGGGTAATTGGTGTGCGACCATGCCCAGAGCATCATATTGGTGAATGTCTGCTGTCACAGCGCTTTTATCATGCGCCAGTCAGCTGTTAGTGCCATACTCGAGCCACCACCACCACCACTACCACTATCAAGGATAAAGCAGTCTGTTTTCGGTATCCCATCCATCAAATCCACCACCAGGACACAGTGGTAGCAGTGTGTACTATATACAAGATGCACTGCAACAACTCACCAAGAGTTCTTCAATGGCACCTTCCAAACCCACTACCTCTCCCACCTATAAGGACAAGGGCAGCCAGCGCATGGGAACACCACCCCTTGCAAGTTCCTCTCCAAGCCACACACCACGTGACTTGGAACCATCCCCCCATTTCTTCGCTGTCGGTGGATCAAAATCTAAGAACTCCCTTCCTAACAGCACTGTGGGTGCACCTGTACCACATTGACTGCAGCAGTTCAAGAAGGCGGCTCACCTCTCAAGGGCAATTAGGGAAGAATAATAAAGATTGGCCTAGCTAGCGATGTCAACCTCCCATTAAAGAATTAAAAACCTCCAATGACAAATTAAATGGCGGCTGTGTGGTGACGAGGGTACCCTCTCTACAAGTGGCTCATGATTCCCCTCCACAACCTGACTACGTATGGACAGCGCTGCACAGCGAGAGCAATGCTGTGACCAGGAATGTGATGGAGCAAATCATCAGTGTTCTAAAGCTGTTCTGTTTCCTGGATCGCTTGAGGGGAGCCCTACAATACTCGCTGGATTTGTGCACTGTACATAAGCTGGCTCTTGTGAGGATGCAGTCTTTCCCACAAGGTCTTCAGTGAGTACATTGGGAAGAGGAAGAGGAGGAGGAAGGGAGGAGGTATCCAGGACACCGTCACTGAGACGACTGTCCATGAACAGCTAATCAGACTCGTGTTCCCTGAAAACCTGCCCTGATCATCACTGTTTGACAATTCACCTCCTTTCCAGCCCCTGACAATTGACCATCACACATCCTCGTGGCCAAAATCCTGAAATAAAAGATATCCGAAAGTGATCAATATACACGTTGGGACTCGTATAGCCCCGCCAGCTATAACATTGGCCTTACAAGCAATCTTGTAAATAGGGCCTTAGCCCTATTGACACAGAAATAGAGCATATCAAATGTCTCCTCCAGGACAATGGCTATCCTATTCAGATCATTGTTCGCTGTGTATTGCACAAACTTACAAATGGGCAAAAGGCCACCACTTTTGGATCTGAAAAGGGCTTGGTCTACCTCAAATTACCTTGGAAAGGTAAAGAATCTCAAAAATTTGAACAATGGGTTAAGCAAGCCGTTTCTCACTGCTGCTATGTAGAGGCAACGTGAGTGGTATTTTTCACTAAGAGGATGCTGCATCGGTCCAAAAAGATGATCTGCCCACCGCGCGTTGAGCAACGTCCTGCATGAATTTCAGTGACAGCACGATGCCAGGTATATAGGTTGTATGTCACAACAATTGACTAATCGAATCAAACAGCATGTTCCTTCGGTTGTTCATAATAGGCAGGGTAGAGACCATACTCAACTTGCTTGCAAAGCCCAAAACAAGATGTCTGCTGCAAGATGTGAATCTCTGATTGGGCAGCACTCGCTGAACAATTCTGAATGTGCTATACAGTTATACTAACAATGAATTTAAGATAATCGGTTGAGCTCGAATCGTGGCTTATTTACGCTAGCTAGAAACGGCATACATTCATACACAGGGACCCGTTCTTTGCAAACTAGAGGAATATATTCAAGATTTCTGCCTTTTTGAATTGCTTGGGAGCTTGGGGAGCCTATAGTTACCCATTACTTTCTTAATGGCAATGCTTCAGCCAATTAAAGACAGCTTGTCAACCAATCAGCACCCTTTTCTCTTGTAGTATATTTTGGTGTGATCATTTGAAATTTGGTATTCTTGCATTTGTCCCAATGAGTGCAAAATTAAAAGCTTCAGCAACATGTCTCTCTTCTCAGCAATATTGAAGTTCTCTATGACCTAGCGACTGTTTGTAACTGAAGTACCTCATACCTGGAATCATTCTCATGAATCTTTTCTGCACTCTCTCTAATACCTTCCTAAAGTATGGTGTCCAGAATGCTATAACTCTAATTCAATACTCCAGTTGAGGCCGAATCAATGTTTTATATAGGTTTAACATAACTTCCTTGCTTTTGTAATAAAAACAGAAAATGCTGGAAAAACTCAGCCGGTCTGACAGCATCCGTGGAGAGAAAAGCAGAGTTAACGTTTCAATTATGTATGACTCTTCTTTAGAGCTCTGAAGAAGAGTCAAACGGACTCGAAACGCTGGGTGCGCGTCCGACCTGATCGGGCGTAAAATAGTATGAGAAGACGTTGGGCAAGCGTCCCAATGTCATCTCGCATGCATGCAATCTTCAGGTTGGTGGGCATGTGCTGCTGTTGGAGCCAAGCCAGCCATCAATAATGCTACTTAAAGACATTAAAAGCCCAATTGAACCTGATTTTATGTTGCCCGTGCGATTTCGCACTCATTGCACAGGCAAATCAGGCAGGCAGGCAGCATTCCATTGCCCTGATAATGGGGATTGTGGTCTCCACTGGAGGCACCTCCTCTGAGGAGGGAGAGAAGGGCAGAAGGGAGAGGAGGCCAGGTGTCCCAATGCAGCTTCCAGGGGAGAGACCTGTGGGAAGAGAGGCGCAGGCACTAGGGGGGCAGGTCCACCAGGTAGTCTGAGGCGGAAAGCGCCACAGAAGATGCCGCTATCCTGCTGCCAGGTGGAAATGCAGCTACCTCAATATGTTCAATGGTTCAATGTCGAAGGAGGCTCCGCCTCTCAATGTAGACTGTGACCTCCATTTGTCAGATGATTGGGCCTGAGATTAGCTCCAACTATGTGGGTGGACACCCCATGCCAGTGGCTCTGAAGGCCACAGTGGCCCCCAACTTCTATGCCCCTGGGTCTTTGCAGGGGTCAGTGGGGGATCTTTGCAGGGTGTCCCAAACAGCTGTCCATAGGTGCGTCAAGCTGGTGACAGAGCTCTGTTCAGGTGGGTAATGACGTTTATTAATTTCCGTATGGACAAGGCCAGCCAGGTTGAGCAAACCAAAGGTTTGCAGCAATTGCTGGGATCCCCTGCATCAAGGGTGCAATCGATGGCACACATGTGGCTATCAAGGCGCCAGCGGGTCAGCTGGGTGCATTCATCAACAGGAAGGGATTCCACTCGATGAACATTTAGATAGTGTGTGATCACAGGATGCAGATTCTGCAAATCTGTGCAAAGTACCCTGCAGCTCCCATGACAGGTACATCCTCAGACACTCCCAGGTGCCGAGACTACTCAGTGCTCCAGCCCGACTGATTGGATGGCTGCTGGGTGACAAGGGCTATCCGTTGAAAGGGTGGCTTTTGACGCCTCTCCGCCACCCAAGAACAGAGGCAGAGCAGCGTTATAATAGGAGTCACGCCACAAGAGGGGTGCTAGAGAGGACCATAGATCTTCTGAAGATGCGCTCCTGATTCTTGGACCGTTCAGGGACCGCACTACAATACCCCCCCCCAGATCTTGTGTCACTGATGGTGATTGCATGTTGTGCTCTCCACAATCTGGCACTGGCAAGGGAGGACCCACTGGAGGAAGAGGGTCTTGAGGCAGCTGTACACGCCACAGAGGATGAATCCAGTAATGAGTCAGAAGAGGAGCACGCTGAGGAGGACACTGAGGGCATGGAGGCAGACCTCTGTATCCTTCAGGATGGCAGGGACACCAGGGACGCCTTGATCCAATACTCCTTCAGTTAGGGTGCCAAAGATCTTCCACCTCATGCTAGGGCTGCCACCTCCATCCAGGATGCCTGAAACAATGCTTTCATTTGAACCCAAAGTCCACTTGGTGCCTGTGCAATAACATTTAGAGCTACTCACATCCAGCATTACACACTGGCATACCCTGCACCCAAAAAATAAAAAGGTGAAGCATGCTCAGGCCATTATTACAAAAACAAAATTTATGTCATTTTTACAATCCAAAGAAAATAATGCAATCTTCTATGGTCTTCATTCCCAGACCAATAAACATAAACAAAACATTACAGGACAGAAGGTCATCCGGACTCGAAACGTTAACTGTGTTCCTCTCCGCAGATGCTGCCAGACCTGCTGAGTTTTTCCAGTTATTTTTGTTTTGTATTACAGAACAGAAGATCACCTGTGAACAGTCCCCCTTGTACTCATGGTCATGAAACCTTGAAACCATTGTCGATTGTTGTAAAAAAAAACCATCTGGTTCATTAATGTTCTTTAGGGAAGGAAATCTGCCGTCCTTATCTGGTCTGGCCTACATGTGATTCCAGACCCACAGCAATGTGGTTGACTCTTAAGTGCCCTTTGAAATGGTCTAGCAAGTCACTCAGATGTAACAAACCACTACAAAGTCTCAAAAAAGGAACAAAACTGGACGGACCAACCAGCATCGACCAAGGCACTGGAAACGACAATGGCAAACTCAGCCCTGTCAACCCTGCAAAGTCCTCCTTACTAATGTCTGGGAACTAGAACCAAAATTGGGAGAGCTGTCTCGCAGGAGAGTCATCCTTACAGATACATACCTTATAGATAATGTTCCAGACACCACCATCACCATCCTTGAGTATGTCCTGTCCCACCAGCAGGACAGACCCAGCAGAGGCGGCAGCACAGTGGTATACAGTTGGGAGGGAGTTGCCCTGAGAGTCCTCAACATTGACTCTGGATCCCATGAAGCCTCATGGCATCAGGTCAAACATGGGCAAGGAAACCTCTGCTGATTACCACATACTGCCCACCCCCCCACCCCCTCAGCTAATTAATCAGTGCTCCTCCATGTTGAACACCACCTGAAGGAAGCACTGAAGGTGGCAATGGCGCAGAATGTATTCTGGGTGGGGGACTTCAATGTCCATCACCAAGAGTGGCTCGGTAGCACCATTACTGACCAAGCTAGCTGAGTCCTAAAGGGCATAGCTGCTAGACTGGGTCTGCGGCAGGTGGTGAAGGAACCAACAAGAGGGAAAAACATACATGACCTCATCCTCACCAACCTGCCTACCACACATGCATCTGCCCATGACAGTATCGATAGGAGTGATCACCAGTTGTTGTGGAGGCGAAGTCCCATCTTCATATTCAGGATAACCGCCATCATGTTGTGTGGCACTACCACCTTGCTTAACGGGATGGATTTTGAACAGATCCAGCAACTCAAGCTGGACACCCATGAGGCACTGTGGGCCATCATCAGCTGTAGAATTGTACTTAAACACAATCTGTAACCTCATGGCCCGGCATATCCCCCACTCTATTATTACCATCAAGCCAGGGGATCAACCCTGGTTCAATGAAGAGTGCAGGAGTGCATGCCAGGAGCAGCACCAGGCATACCTAAAAATTAGGTGTCAACCTGGTGAAGCTACAACACAGGACTACTTGCACGCCTAACAGCATAAGCAGCAAGTGATTGACATAGCTAAGTACCACAACCAATGGATCAGATCTAAGCTCTGCAGTCCTGTCACATCCAGTCATGAATGGTGGTGGATAATTAAACAACTCACTGGAGGAGGAGGCTCCACAAATATCCCCATCCTCAATGATGGGGTAGCCCAGCACATCAGTGCAACAGATAAGGCTCAAGTATTTGCTACAATCTTCAGCCAGAGGTACCAAGTGGATGATCCATTTCGGCCTCTTCCTGAGGTCCCCAGCATCACGGATGGCAGCCTTCAGTCAATTCGATTCACTCCGCGTGATATCAAGAAATGGCTGAAGGCATAGGATACTGCAAAGACTATGGGCCCAGACAATATTCCGGCAAGAGTATTTAAGAATTGTGCTCCAGAACTTGCCACGCCCCTAGCCAAGATGTTCCAGTACAGCTACTACACTGGCACCTACCCAGCTATGTGGAAAATTGCCCAAGTATGTCCTGAATACAAAAAGCAGGACAAATCCAGCCCGGCCAATTACTGTCCCATCAGTCTACTCTCA
Source organism: Carcharodon carcharias (assembly GCF_017639515.1). Taxonomy (NCBI): domain Eukaryota; kingdom Metazoa; phylum Chordata; class Chondrichthyes; order Lamniformes; family Lamnidae; genus Carcharodon; species Carcharodon carcharias. The sequence continues at coordinate 154,728,436 of NC_054473.1, read as the reverse complement.
ATCATCAGTAAAGTGAGGGAAGGGGCCATCAACATTGCTATCAAGCAGCACTTTCTTTGCAATAACCTGCCCACTGATGCCCAGTTTGGGTTCTGCCAGGGCCACTCAGCTTCTGACCTCATTACAGCCTTGATTCAAACATGGACAAAAGAGCAAAGAGCTGTACTCCTGAGGTGAGCTAAGAGTGACTGCCCTTGACATGAAGGCTGCATTTGACCAAGTGTGGCATCAAGGAGCCCTAGCAAAACTGGAGTGGATGGGAATCGGGGGGAAACTCTCCACTAGTTGAAGTCATACCTAGCACAAAGGAAGATGGTTATGGTTGTTGGAGGTCACTTATCTCAGCTCCAGGACATCACTGCAGGAGTTTCTCAGGGTAGTGCCCTCGACCCAAACACCAGCTGCTTCATCAATGACCATCCTTTCATCATAAGGTCAGATGTGGGGGTGTTCACTGATGATTGCATAATGTTCAGCGCCATTTGCAACTCCTCAGATACTGAAGCAGTCCATGTCCAAATGCAGCAAGACCTGGACAATATCCAGGCTTGGGCTGACAAGTGGCAAGTAACATTCATGCCACACAAGTGCCAGGCAACGACCATCTCCAACAAGAGAGAATCTAACCATCGCCCCTTGATGTTCAATAGCATTACCATCACTAAATCCCCCACTATCAACATCCTGGGGGTTACCATTGACCAGAAACTGAACTGGGCTAGCCATATAAATACTATGGCTACAAGAGCAGGTCAGGGACTAGGAATCCTGCAAAGAGTAATCCCGCAAAGGCTGTCCACCATCTACAAGGCACAAGTCAGGAATGTGATGGAAAACTCCCACTTGCCTGGATGAGTACAGTTTCCACAACATTCAAGAAGCTTGACACTGTCCAGGACAAAGCAGCCCAGTTATTGGCACCACATCCACAAACATTCACTCCCTCCACCACCAACGTGGCAGCAGTGTGTACCATCTACAAGATGCACTGCAGGAATTCACCAAGGCCCCTTAGACAGCACCTTCCAAACCCATGACCACCACAATCTAGAAGGACAAGGGCAGCACATGCAAGTTCCCCTCCAAGTCACTCATTATCTAGACTTGGAAATATATCGCCGCTGCTTCACTGTCACTGGGTCAAAATCCTGGAACTCCCTCCTAACAGCACTGTGGGTGTACCTACATCACATGGGCTGCAGTGATTCAAGAAGGCAGCTCAAGGGAGACTAAGGATGGGCAGTAAGTGCTGGCCCAACCACCGAAGCACACATCCCGTGAATGAATAAAAAAACTTCCATATATAAGTACCGCATCTTGATGCCCACCCACCCACTCCCACCCCCCCAACCCCCATCCTACCTCACTTGCAGCAGCATTGGAATCAGCCTGCTGACTGTGCTGTCCTATTGGCCTTGATGGCCTTGGTGGTCAACCTCTGCCAGTAGAGCCTGTGCTGGCCCTGCCTGGGAGGGAGTGGCCAGTTCCACGGCTGGCTTCTCCCTAGTCACTGTACTCTCATCAGATGCCACGTTCACTAGAAGAGGGGTGGAAGAGCTGCTGCCATCATCCAGAGTCCCTGAAAGGAGCCCACAGGGACGACAGACACCTCGTGCACGAACGTGAGGTCACTCTGGACCTCCCTGCTCGCCATCGATGGGCACCTAGCTGGGATACAGGGTGCCTCATCCATCTCCCATACTGGCACTGACTACCTGAGGTCATTGCCTTAATGAGGGCTTGCAGATCCAAACTCAATCCCTGACTTTCGGTTTTGGGCCAGGATCCTGATATTGGGGTCAAGTGAGGTCCGAATAGGCACCACACTGTGTGAGGCACAGTCACTCGAGCAGTGATTTTCCCTGGATTGGTCAATTAGTTGTCAAAGGGTGGGCTCTGCATCCAATTAAAGATGATAGGCAGGTTTTTGAAGCTGGAGGGCCAGTAGGAAGCCCTCTAGCTAAGAAGGAGATAAAGCCTGTGATTCAGGTAAGAGAGAGAGAAGGTGCTTCCATTTTGACGTGTCCACTCTCCAACCTTCCTGGGATTCATTCACCTATTTTTGCTATTCCAATTCTATCTTCTTTTATTATAATCATGTGAGGCTCACATAGAGTCATGACCTGCATCTGTTGAGTCACTTGGCATGAGTGGACTGCAGCCAGGTTAGGGAGAAAGAATAGCTCATGTGCCAGCTGACAGCAGGGCAAGGTTGTAGATGAGTTTTGCTACAGAGGACTAGTATGAGAACTGTGGTGGGATGATATGTAGGAGAATGCTGATGAGGATGCATAGCAAAATGCTTGATGGCTTGGCAGACCTGCCAGGCAGCGTCTTGTAATGGTCACAGAGTGTCGAAACATAAGAACAGGAGTAGACTATTTAACCCCTCAAGCCTGTTCTGACAGTCAGTGAGATCATGGCTGACCTGTGACCTAACTCTATTTACCTGTCTTTGCCCCATGTCCCTTAATATCTTTGGATAAGAAAAACCTATCAAACTCAAATTTAAAATTTACGACTGATCTAGCATCAATTGTTGATGTGGAAGAGAGTTCCAAACTCCTATCACTGTTTTCATATTGAAGAGTTTCTTGATTTCACTCCTGAAAGGACTTGCCCTAATTGTTACCCTATGGCCTAGACTCCACAACCAGCAGAAATAGTTTCTGAATATCAGTTCCCTTAATATCTTGAAAACTTCAATTAAATTTACATTCAACTGTCTAAATTCTGTAGACTACAACCCTAGGTTTTTAATTTCTTCTTGCAATTTAACCTTTGGAGTCCAGCTCTCATTTTGGTGAACCTATGCAGCACTCCCTCCAAGGCCAATATATCATTCCTAAGGTGTGGTGTGGAGAAATGCTCTCAGCATTCCAGGTGTTGATTAACTGAGGCCTCATATTGCTGAAGTTTGACTTCTGTCCCCTACTATTCCAGCCCTATAGATATATAGGCAAGCATTCCATTAGCCTTTTTGATTATTTTTTGTATCTGTTCATGACATTTTAATGATCCAGGTCCATGCACCTCCAAGCCTTTGTGGACCTTCACTATTTCTGCTTTTCACCATTAGGAACTGTCCTGTCTTATCCTTTTTTAGATGCTAAGTAGATAAATTCACATTTGCCCACATTGAAATCCAATTGACAGAGCTTTGTTCATTTACTTACACTATCAATAGCTCTTTGTAATTTTAAGCTTCCGTCAACTCAGCATGAAGGAGTTCACCTCCAACCTGGCATAAAGTATTGTGTAGAGCTTGGAGCCTTTCACAGAAGTAGTGGCCAACTCCATGACAACACTTTTGAACTCAGCCATAATAGAGCATCTGATGGCCACTGAAGCCACCCAGTGTCTGAACACTGCAATGGATGCTCAGACTGAGGCCATGAGATTAATGTACGTTGCCATGCAGGCTCAGGCTGCTGTCATCAAAGCTGCAGAACTTAGCGCTCAGAGGGACATATAGACATGCAGCAGTGAGCAATCTGTGCTCCAACAGATTACTAGAATTGCTCAGGTGCCACCCTGGGGTAGTGGCAATGGCTTTATTGTCCAAATATCTGGTTCCCTCACTTAGAATTACAGCATTCATGCTCCCACACTGACAGTCCACCAGTGTCTTTGCAGTTGGATCTCAGCCAGCCAACCCAAACTGCTGCCACCCATGTTGATGTGCTGCAGTCCAAAGTTCAGCCAAGGTCCAGAACTGATCAAGGTCATCCCAAGGGGTTATCTGGAGCTCCCCCACTGAAAATCAGCAGCCTTCCATCAGCCATGCCGCAGTCATCGGGATAGCACTGAGTAGGGGCACCAGAGCTGTCAAAGGCATCTACAAGGCAGGTATTAAGGGAATGCATAAGGGTGAATAGTTCGTTTCTGTTTGTAGAAGTATATATATTTTTGAGTGGAAATGTTATGAAAGGGTTACTCTTGGTGGCCTTCATTGTAGGACCTTAGTCAAGAAGACCCTGTAATGGGACATCCCAGATGGATGGTGGGGAATAGTGGAACCATGGTGGTAAAATGATTTTTCCCTTATATTGGTATTTTTGCATGTGTCCTGATGAGTGCAAGATGAAAAGCTTAGATATGTCTCTTTTTTCAGCAATAAAAGAATGTTGTTGTAAGGGAAGCAGAGTTTGAGCAGGTGCTTTTGTACAGCCTATCCAGAGCAAGGGAGTCTCAAATGTCTCCTCCCTGCCTCCTCTTTCTCCTCCTTCACCTCCTCCTGAGGTGGCCTCTGGATTTCTGGTGGCAATGGTTGTGTCCTCATGATGGCGACCTTGTTGATGATGTAGTAGACCACAGTACCTCGGAGACAAACTCTGGTGTGTACTGAAGGGCTTCCCCCAAGTGGTCATTGGAAGTGTTGCTTCAGTACACTGGTGACCTGCTCCACAATATTCCTGGTGGCTCCATGGCTTTCATTATATGCTTGGTCTTTGTGAATGGTTGAATGGCAGATGGTTTTATCAGCTATGTGTACATGGTAGCTTTTACCACAAAGCAACCACTCTCTGGTTGTTCTTGGAGATGTGCTTAATGGCAGGAATGGCAGACTGCCTCAGGATGAAGGCATTATGGCTCTGGCCAGGATAACAGGCATTCACCAACGTGACGTACTGTGCATGGTTGTACACTGATTGCACATGGATTCTGTATCTCTCCCTACTGAGAAGGGGAGCCTGAAGAGACACATGCATATAGTTGATGCACCATTGGGAATCCTGCTATCCTGGCAAACCCATGACCATCAGTTCACTCATCCTGCTTCTCCCTGTTTAGAGTGAACATTGTGTAATCATCCCTTTTGGCATACAGGGCCTCCATCATCTCTTGGATGTATCAATGGACAACATCCTGGGATGTGTTGGATATTTTACCCACTCATGCCAGGAAAAATCCAGTTACATAGAGATTTAATGCCTCTGGGACCTTTACGGCCACAGGGTCAGTGCTGTCCCTACCTTGGTCTAAGGGTAAGGTCACATTGAAGGAGGTGGTACAGTTCTGTAAGCATCTTCTTGGTGAATCAGTGTCACCTCAGGCATTGCTCCTGGCTCAAATGGAGTTATGTGATGTGCTCTCAGAAAACCATGGTAGGGTCTTCAGTGGAGAGCTCTCCTGCTCCTCCTTCTTCTTCACATCTTTCACCTTTCTGTAGCTTCTGCTCCATTTCTTGGTTGTGTTGCATCTCTTGTAGACTACAAGTAACAAAATCTTCTGCCCTCCTGAATGGATGCACAAATTCACCAACAGACCCCCAAGAACAAGCCACTGTGCATCCACAAACATCTCCACAACAGATGTAAGTCAAAAGCACCAGATCTGAAAATTGGATTACTGTCCCTTTAAATAAGGCTAGTTGGGGCTTCCTCATGCAGTGAATATACGTTTGGCTGAGAGTGATAAGCACAGGTGTTCAGTGGGCCTGTAGAGTAAGCTTGAAAGACGTGCATCAAGTCAGGTGGAACAGCTGGTTGAGGTCAGGCCTTTCCTCACGTTACCTGCACATGCACGGCACATCCATCCTAATAGGCTGTCCAGGTTGAGGTTCCATGCGGGACATGCTGGAAGCAGCTGGCAGCACAGCCCACACTGCTTCATGTCTTCAATGTTTCTGTAGCTCTGGCACCCATTAGCAGTAAGGAGCCCAGTTTCACAGCCAATATTTTCCTATATGTTCCTGTGTGTGTATCCATGAAAATATAGCATGCTAGTAACTTGTGTATGCAGCATGCTTGTCTGTCCTGTTTATAACATTTATGTGCCATTAAACAAGGCTGCCCTGCAGCAGCATAGGTATGTGCATGTGTAAGAGATGAAACATCCTGAATTGCTTTGTTTGTCATTCTATTGAAGTTGTGCCAAGTTTATAGTGACATCTTTATGTCAAGTATTGTTTGTATATTCACTTAGAGAAGACATATTCTGCAAAATCTTATCTCAAAATGTTCTGATTTTCTCCTATGATTTAAAAACATGGGAGATAGCATTCAGTCATGTTGCCAACTCACTTCAGGCATTTTGAAAATAGAACCTGATAGGAAGATTCTGCTGTAAAGAAGGCAAAGCAAATTTTGCACCTTCCAGAGCAGCACCTTGAGGGTAGTGTCCTCAAATAAGGCAGGTCTGCTCCTGTGCCTTTTGCTTGCCGTTGTGCAATAAATAATTCTGATTTTCAATGCAGAATCCCTTTAAATGTGAAAAACTGACCCTTTAAGAACTTCTGTCTCTGGAATCTCTTGGGTTAAAATCCTGGAACTCACTCCCTAATGGCACTTTGGGTGTTACCTACACCACATGGACTGCAGCGGTTCAACAAGGCGGCTCAACACCACCTTCTTAAGGGCAACTAGGGATGGGCAATAAATGCTGGCCCAGCCCAGCGAAGCCCACATCCCTTGAATGAATAAAAAAAATCCCTTGCACACATGTACGAAAGTAAATCATTCTTCCTAAATAAACCAACTAATTAAACATGCTTCTTCATAAACAAATTGAACAATTTAATGCATTACAATAGTGACTCCTATAGTTTTAGTTGACAATTGTAGCAACAGCCAGGAGAAATCAACCAGCAACCAATCTAACCTGTAAAAAGTTGATCCCTTTAAACAGGGCTGGTGGGTATTCCTTGCTGGTGCTGAACATGTGATCAGTGATGATTGATTAAGAGATGTTAGGTGGAGTGTAGAGATCCAAAATGGCATTGCTGGTGCCGAGATTACCACAGCTTGGTGTCATGATCTACCTGCTTTGCATTCTTTCAGTGGACATTCACTGCCTGTATGTCAATGCCCACCGCAGCGTGACGTTTGACATGATTAACCCCAGATTTCTGCACACGCACTATGTATACCATTTTGGAGTTCTAAGGGCACTTGTAGCACCCAAAAAACAGGTGCTAACAAATCCAATTTCTTGCCTGACATTCCTTTCCTCGTTGCTTGTGTACTTCAGAATACACCCTGAGGTGTTTTGAGATGCTTCTGCAAGCACTATGACTTTAATGAGGTGGGAGGGACTTTGTGCATATTTTGTTCTCATTCTCCTCCGTTTCGGATGTGGGTGGCCTTAAAACTTAATAGTGGCCTTCTCCTTTGTGTACATGTTCCATCTGTTGGAAGGTTGGGTGAAATTTGTGCTGTACCTGACTTGTGCACACATGGGGAGAAAATTGGCCTTTGTAATTTTTCATCTTTTAAAATATTAATTCTGTACTTTTTTGAGCAACTGGGTAAACTCCCCCTTGTATGTAATAGGTTTATATACAATGACATAGTTGCAAATTATCTACTTTTGGAAAGGGCCACACGCTTTCTCAGTTCTTATCCATGTTGTCTAGGTGATGATGGGAAAGTTGACTATTTTTGGAATCCCAAAATGCACCAATGTGTGTCACCTTCGAGAGTTCACAGAATGACAGAATTATTAAAGCACCGAAGAAGGCTATTCGGCCCATCATGACTGTGCCAGCTCGCCAAATGAGCAATGCACTCAGTGCCACTCCCCAGTCTTCTTCCCATGGCCCTGCACATTCCTCCTTTTCAGGTAGGAATCCAATTCCCTCCTGAATGCCTTTATTGAACCTGCCTCCACCGCACTTTCAGGCAGCATGTCCCAGATCTTAACGACCTGCTGTGTGAAAAAAATTCTCCTCATGTCTCCATTGCTTCTTTTGCCAATTACCTTAAATTTGTGCCCTCTTGTTCTCAATTGTTCCACCAGTGGGAACAGTTTCTCCCTATCTACTCTGTCCTGACCTCTCATAATTTTGAATACCTCTATAAAACCTGCTCTCAACCTTCTTTTCTCCAAGGAAAATGCTCCAATCTACTTCCATAATTGAAGTTCCTCATCCCTAAAACAATGCAGGTGAGGTTTTCCCACACTCTCTCTAATACCTTCACATCTTTCGCAGAGTGTGGCACCCAGAACTGGACACGATACTCCAGTTGGAGGCCGAACAAGTGTTTTATACAGTTTCATATAACCTCCTCGCTCTTGTACTCTATGCCCCTATTAATAAAGCCTTGGGTACTAGGCTTATCCCTGTAATATTGTAGTGATCTGTTTGAGAAATGCTGAATACCCTATCAGTAACTTGTTGCTGGTGGAAATTGAATTATTTTGCAAACTGTTTCAGAAATGTCTGATCTCAAAAGCATGGCGACAGTTCAGGCTGATTAAATCATGCTGGTGGATTGGACCTTACAGGAATTGTTAAGATCCTGAAGCGGGTGCTTAAAAAAGAATTGTGGCAGTTTTTTCATTTTCAGATGTTCAGACCACGGGCAGGATTTTATGGTTCCCACATTTTTAGTTGTGGGGGAGGGGGTGGCAGTGGGCATGTGGGGGAGGAGGCATGTAAAATACTAGGGGTGGCAAACTCACCACCCATACCTAAGCTATCCCCCATATTATGGTAGATGTGTGGGTACTGAAATTGGCAGCCTGTCCACCATTTTAAAATAAATAATTGAAGGTCAATTGAGTTTGTTACCAACCATAATATGGTTGGCGGGCAGAAGTGGGCAGGCTGTATCTTAAGCAAACTGCTTAACATGTGGGAAGGAAGGCAGATATATCCTTTGAGAGGCTGCCTTGTGTGCACTGGGAGGGGCAGGGGCAGGCTGGATAAGGAGCAGCTGTTCTCCTTAGTTGAAGGGTCAGTCACAAGGAGGCATAAGTTCAAAGTGAGGGGCAGGAGGTTTAGGGGGGATGGGAGGAAAAACTTTTTTTCCCAGAGGGTGGTGACGGTCTGGAATGCACTGCCTGGGAGGGTGGTGGAGGCGGGTTGCCTCACATCCTTTAAAAAGTACCTGGATGAGCACTTGGCACGTCATAATATTCAAGGCTATGGGCCAAGTGCTGGTAAATGGGATTAGGTAGGTAGGTCAGGTGTTTCTCACATGTTGGTGCAGACTCAATTGGCAAAGGGCCTCTTCTGCACTGTGTGATTCTGTGATTCTGTGACATTTTTTCTCAGGGCATGAGCAAAATGCTCCCCTCCACTCTAAAATTTGGCAACACAGCCAAAATAGCAAAGATTAGACTAATTTTTAAGACTGGTTCAGCCTGTAGCCTCAAAATTTATTTAACCTTAGAAATATTACAAGGGAAATTGATTAAGTTAATTGTCTTAAAACTGAAATGTAAACAAGGTTTCTTGAAACTGCACCCACTCCACCACTCCTCCAAACCTCAGCCCATAGCTCAGCTGCCTGTGGCAGTTTCCTGATTTCTATCATTTTTATATTTTTCGCCAGTTCAAACTACTGCACTTTCACAGCTAATAAGATCACCAATTTTGCAAGCAATATGAGGCAAAAATGTGCGAGTTGCTCTCGTTTTGCAGAATCTCTTAAAATTAGGAAATAGAATTTTGTTATGTCTTTGCAGCATTCCTTCATGAAATTCACTTCGGGGAAGGGAGTTCCAGAGGTGCTCTAGGTGTGGCTACTTCAATTCTTTGAAGACTGGGTGTGTCCAAGCCAAAAATGCAAAATAATAAAAACACCTGGACCAATAAAATAAATGAGCTAAGGAAAAGCATTTGATTTTGATGGGGATAGGGAGCAGTGCACAGTACTGAGTATGTGCAGGTTGTGTGGGGAGAAACTGATGATGTGATAATGTCAAATGGGCCCATAATTTTGTTTGCAATCAATTAAAAGTTTTTAATGCCATTTTGATTTTTCTCCTGGGTTGCTCGCAGTCATGGCCAGGAAATGAGCTATTAATTCCTGGATATTCTAGGATAATGCTGTACAGATGTGGACTTGTGATGTAGGCAGGGCAACTTGTTGTCTTGAATAATCAATCATTTCATGCCAGGGAGAGGGCAAAACTGTAGACCAGTTTGTGTTCCTGTTGAGACTCTAGGCACTTTACTATGTTTATGGTTCCAGTGTTGATAATTGGATCAAGGATTAACAATTCAGTCCTCTGCACTGAGATGGAAACTCAGAGAGAGGGACCAGATTGCGCCTGGACAAATGATTGAGAACAATCTAGGCTCAAAAAGAATGGAATTGGCGAAGGAGATGGACACAGGATCCAGTAATGAAGTGCTGAACGTGGTTGACAAGGAACAGGGCAGAAATGACCCAAGGCAAATTGTAGCGGAACTGGAGAAGATTAAGCCTTGTTTTGCATGTAACCAAGATGGTCATTTTGTGTAAGAGCTGTATTTCTTGGTGTGATGAATACCAGGTCTGAATAGCATCATGGTGCATCACATATTGATTGATAGCAGCACATATAACCAAGGCAACACATCAGGCATGGGAAGCCTTGAAAAGCTTTAGGCTCAGGAACAACAAGTGCACGAGAAAATTGTTTGCATATGTAATAGTGATGCAATTGAAAGTGGTTTCACGAGGCTGAGAGTGAGGAAAAAGAAGTTTGCATTTATGTATCACCTTTCACAACCTCAGGAAGTGCCAAAATGCAGTACAATGAAATAAATGAAGAACTTTTGACATATAGTCACTGTTGTAATGTAGAAACATGGCAGCCGGTTTACACATGGCAAGCTCCCACCAACAGCAATATTTTAATGACCAGATAATCTATTATTGTGATGTTGATGGAGGGATAAATATTGGCCAGGATACTGAGAGAACTCCCCTGCTCTTCTTCAAAATTGTGCCATAGATCTTTTATGTCCACATGAGAGATTAGATAAGGCCTCAATTTAATGTCCAATCCAAAAGGCAGCACCTCTGATATTTCAGCTTTCCTTCACTACAATACTGGAGTATCAGCCTGGAATTTTGTGCTGAAATCTCTGGGGTGAGTCAAGAGTGCTACTGACTGAGCCACAGCTGAGACGGACATGCTTGATGGCATAACTGAAGGCAAAGGTGGGCTGTTATTGGGCCAGTAGACCATGAAGAAATTAAATATACTATGGTTTGGATCATTGGGAGTGAATAGTATGACCACAGAGCACTGTTGGTGAAGTCTGTGAAAGATTCACCAGAATTAGGTTCTGACTAAGGGTGGAGTTGTCCCAGATTTGCACTAAGTGTGGTAGCAGGCGGGAAAAAGAACATTTTAGCCGCTGGCCTCAATGGCGGTTTTTCACGCTGTTTCATCACAACCCCACCTTGTTAATCAAGCATTCCCAGGAAACATACCGTTTCAATGGCGGGTGGGCTTTCCTTTGCCCACCATGTGGTCACCACATCACTTCCTCATGCTGACTGCCACGTGCACACCTCTCAGTGCTTCCACCCAGGACTGTTGCAGAGAAGACGTGACCCCGAAAGGCAAGAAGACTGCAACCCCCAAATTCAGTAATGCGTCCCTGGAACGCCTTTTGGATGCCGTGGAGGCCCGCCATGATGTCCTCTACCCCTGCTCTGGCCGCAGGAGGTCCAGCAGTCTCACCACTCCAGCTTGGTAGGCGATGGCAGTGGTGATCAGTGCCAATGCTGCACAAAAGATGTTAACCAACCAAATGTAAATAAAGGATGAATGATCTCATCTGTGCCGCTAGGGTAAGGAAACCATCTCATCACTCTAAACTCATACATTCAAGCCCATCACACATTCACTGGCATCTCACTCACTGCCAGGTCAAGGGACATCACCACTCATTCTTTCACACATGCCCTCACATCTCCGTCTGGCCTCATCTCCTCTGGAGGCTGTCTCCTCAGCCCTCACCATCTTGAGGCCACTTGCACAGATCAACTGCTGCCCCCCCACACACCTTGGGATACCCCCCTTCCCCCGTACAGCCCTCATCCTGCAGCCTCTTCCCTTGCCTGAGGCCAGTTCTCCCCCTTCCCCAAACAAGACCTAGCCCTGCAACCATTGAAGAGCCACCCCCGCCTTATGGCTGTTCTGGTAGGTAGAGAGCTGCCTGTGAGCCCCCCTAAAAGTGACGTGGTGCTGTCTGTGAAGCCTGATGCCGATGACTGTGAGTGCTGACCGAAGCAAGATAGGCAAACAAATCTCGAAGTCCCGAGTGAAGTGCAGCTTGCCAGGTGCACATCACTTATGTACAGCTGTGAAACACATTGGTGTGCAATCCTGCCAATGTGGGCAGACGATTCAGTGTAGGGAGATGATTCCAGCGAGCTGGGCTTATAATAGTATAGTGATGTATTACAATGAGGTTCTCAATTTCCGATTGTGAGAAAGACGGCCATCTATTGACAGGCAGAGTGAATGATCACAAACTGGTTTCATGACATCGGGAAATCAATTTTTGGCCTTCTCACCATATTGTCTGCTCATGCCACCAAACATGCCCACCGCCAACGTGACCACCACCAACGTGCACAGAAAGTTCCACCCTAAGTCTAGACATAAACCATAGTGTGAGCCTTGACATTTCACCAAAGAAGCTGTCATCTCCTGCAGCACAACTGAGGGCTTGAACCAAGACATGGACAGCGCTGCCTATAGCTGTCAAGCTCAGTGCAACCCTAAACTTTTATGTCACAGGATTTCTCCAGGCTACAGTGCAGGTGACATATGTGGCAGATTGTTGTGCACCACTGTGTCAGGGAGGTGATCAGTGGCCTCTACATTAGGAGGATCGACAAGAGACAGTGATAAGCAAGATGAGAGAACACTGGCTTTCCTTAACATTTTAGGCTTCAATGTGTAACAGGCCATAAACTTTGCCCATTTGGCCCTGTGTACCCCTGACCTCCAGCCTGGCATCTTTCTCAATAGAAAATAATACACTTGCTGAATGTGCAACTTGTTTCCAATCACAGACAGTACGTCATGGAGGTCTGTGCTGGATTTCCTGGCAGCAGCTATGATTCATACATCCTGTGGCAGTCCTCTGTGCCACCTTTATTCCAGCCAGGCTGGGCTGACTACTGTCAGCAACTCAGGCATAGATAAGAGCACAGCTACAATGAGAACCATGCCACCACTAGAAATATCATTGAGTGGACCATTGATGTTGGTTATTTCATATAGCACATTCAACGATGACAATTTTTCTGCTTTAATTACAACATTGACCATGAAAAGTGTCAGCTGCAAAAGACTCATGCTTATTACTTTAATATGATCTGATTTGATATGGTGAGGCCAAAAATGTCTGTTCACGTCATTACTGGAACATTCAGCAGGAACAATGACAACAAACCTATTTGTTTCCCTTATCTCTTAATATTAGCCTTTGATGCAGTCAGTTCAGCCAACATCCTACTCAAAAGCAATTTCCACTCCACAGTCTGAAAGTGCTAGGCTCTTTCACATACATGATATGAGTTCACGGGGTACAGTGCTACGCTGAGTTTGTTGTAATTGGAGGCAAAGGATATTCTTGGACTTGTTGACTGTAAATAATTGAGCCAGTGGATAACCTTAGACCAAGGTTAGTCATTTAATCATGCCAGTGGGGATGTTTGATCGTACATAGATATCCACTGGGCTAATCCATTTCTGATGCTGGAGGAGAGCTAGGGATTTTTATGACAGTAAACTGTATTCAACACTATGGCATGAATGTGCAGGAAATCCAAAAGTAGTCCAGGAACTGTATGAAGTGCGGAGAGATCAATGTCTGCATGGAGATCACATAGTAAATCAGGGTCAGCATGAAACTAGTACAGGGTCAACATGGATGCTGGATAATAGTTTAGGGGCAACATGGATATGAGAAGATAAGTTAGAGTCATTGCAGAGGAATGGAGACTGATCCAAGGTCATTAAGGAGCCTGGAGACAGGAGTTCTCAAGAGTCATCAGGTGGCTGGAGTGTGATTCATTGTCAGCATAGAGGCTGGATAGTGATCCAAGGTCTCCCTGAATGTCTGTTGAGGGATGACTAGTCAATGCCACCAGGGACCTCTATGAATGATTGACCCAGTGTCCAGTCAGGACCAGCAGCAGCAGCAACAGCAGGAGTGTTCAATGAGTTGAATCTAATCCCGGGTATTGGAGTAGCTTGCCTCTGCTGCACTCAGGCCTCCAATGTTGCCAATCCCAATCTGAGCGTCAGGAACATGCAGTGGAGAAGCAAGACTAATGCTGATCAAGCACTGAGATGCATTGATCAGTGAAGAAATGTGATGCCAATCAGAACACCAGCAGATCAGGAGCAACTCTTCCTCAATGCTATTCCCATCATTCCTTCACAACCATTGGCAGAGGCCCCCTGTCTTGGAAGAAGTTTCCTGACTTGGTTGGATTGTACAGTCAGGTGATAGTTTCCTTTTATAAAAATAGGAATCATTGTTAATTCTGGACCTGATGGAAATTGTGTGGGAGGACTACTAAAATGGAATAGGGAACTTATTCACTTCTTTCCCACCGATCCAGCCAGATGCATTTTAAATTGCAGGCAGCAAGGTCACCCACCACAAGCTTGCATGCAGTCTTCTTGAAATACGCAGATAGGTTCTGCTGATGTCTGATTGCAAAATTAACATGAGGCCTGTTGGGAGAGGAACGAGTGATGGCTTCCACACTAACCTATGGAACTTCTTGGAACATGAGTGGGGGCCAGAAAAGGAACAGTAAGGTGCGTTTTAAAGTTTTTTTAACTTTCAATGAAGTCAGAAGGAGCAGAAGGGTGCCTTCGGGCGGTACAGGAGAACTTTAGGTCACCTCTACCCTGGGTTTCTCCCATTTCATTCCCAAGTCCCCAACCAATGTTGGCCTTCCAGAACACTTAGATTCTACAGGGAACCATTCCCCCCGGTCACCAGTGCTGGTCTAATGCTCTTCAGGCAGCTGCTTCCCCTGATGTCCCACAGTTTCAGTCGGGAAGTCAGCACGTAGCAATGTTAATGTCAACGTGCCAAGTCTCCCAGACAGGCCAGCAGTTTGTTTGGCTGCGTGGTTTCTCAGGAGTTCTCAAGCTTGGTGTTTCTTTGTTCAGTTATAATTGTTTGGCCCTGTACTCAGAGATGGTAGCATAATGGTAGGTCCTTACTGGAGTTCTTGAATCTGTATAGCAACTTTAAGGTAGAGAAACATCCCAAGGTGCTGCATAGAGGTACATTCAAAAATATGAATGGCAAGCCAAAGTAGGAGATTTTAGGAGCTGTGAACAAAGGTTTGGTCAACAAGATGGGTTTTAAGAAGGGTGCTAATGAAGGAAGTGAGGGTTTTAGGGCGGCAATTCCAGAACATGGTACCTAGAGGTACAGCTGCCACTGATGTTAAAAGGAAAGGAGGGCAGAGTTTGGTGGGAGGTTGGTTGGGGGCCAGGGATGTAAACAGAGATGAAATTTGAAACTTCAGGGACTCTGCAGCTATGTAGGTAAGCAAGGAAAGGAGTGATGGGTGGTCAGGACTTGCTATGGAGTGAGCTAAGATCTGCTGCAGAGTTTTGGATGAAAGCATAGAGGTTGAAAGACCAACCAGAGAAGCAGAAGTAGGGCAGAAGCGGATAGCATATGCAGAAAAAATAGCCAGTCTTTGTGATAGAGATGACATAGAGTTGGATGCTCAGCTCACAGTCAAGTAAAATGCCAAGATTGCAAACAATCTGGTTCTGGTTGAAACAGTGGCCATGGAGAGAAATTGTTTGGAGTAATGTCTGTTGCCTCTTGTGTACTGTGGCTTGTCATAGTCATGTGACCTCTGCAATCAACTTGGGTAAAACAAAGTCTTTGGGCAGAAGTAATTATACCCACCACTTGAAACAAGGTAACAAGAGTATGCAGCTGAAATTGAATGGATTTTGACAGCTGTAAAAGAGCCAGCTACTGTTTGAAATAGCAGAGAATAATTAAAACTTCAGTCTGCAACTTTGTACAGATCATTGACTACTGGGTGAGTCAGTTTGGCTTTGAATATTCCAGCACTGGCTCTTATGGAGATGAAGGGAGATTTGAAAATAAATTGGAAATTCTTCTAATCTCATTATCAGAAGTATGAAATTGCCGCAGAGTTAAACAAGAAATTTGAACAAATAAGAGTAGCAACTCTGTTATCCATGTTGGGAAAGAGTGTTACAAGCTGCATTGCACCTTAGACCTCACTGAGGAGCAGAAAAGCTAACCTTGGGTAATTTTGGAGGCCTTGAAGACCCACTTTGAACACTCTATTAATGTTAGTTATAAACGCTACGTGTTCAACACCAGAGCTCAGGGAGAGAGGGATAATATTGATCAGTATGTGACTGCACTGAGATGTCTGGCTGAATGCTGAGTTTGGGCAACCAATGGATGATATGAACAGAGATAAGATTGAGTCTTAGGAACAAGAGATTCTGCCATGAGAGCATGTCTGGTGAGAGAAGAGAAACTTAATCTCAAGGAAGCTATTGGCATGTGCAGAGGCTCTGAAGTGATTAACCATCAGCTGAAGAGCATTGAAGGGCAAATTGATGAGGTTTTCCATTATGTTGAGAGGCAGTTCAAGCCTTCCAAGCACAAGGCAATAGAGAAAAGGAAAAACTATTATAGAAAGGCCAGCAGAAAGACCAAGGCCAGAGTACTGGATGTAAATATTGCGGAGGACACTGCAGAAAAGAAAATGAAACTTGTCCTGTGAAGGGAAAGCAGTGTTCTAACTGTAAGAAATGGAATCACTTTGCACACAAGTGTTTTGCTGGAAAGAAGAAAAGCAAGCCTATAAGGATGGTTGTTGGAGAGATATTGGACGATGATCCTGATGAATCACTCCACACCCTAGAACAGGTTGGTACCTTCAAGTCTCAAGGTAAAAAATGGTTTGTGACTATTGGAACGATGAGTGCAGAAGGAGAGCATCAAGTTAATGTGAAGTGTCAATTAGACATCAGTGCTACATGCAACAGCATGAGTTTCACAGGCCTGTGTGAAGTTGCTCAAGATGGTCACCCAAAAATGAAGCCATTGAGGGTAATTTGAGGCTCTTTGATGGAACTATACTCACTCCAAGAGGACAAACTAAGCTGCAAGCCCAATGCAATGGGAAGAAAGAAGACCTGCTTTTCCAGGTAGTAGACACTAAGCAAAAACCCCTCATCTCAGCTGAAACAAGTCAAAAGCTTGGACTGGTGACCAACCCTCCATGTATCAGAAGCAACACTTGCAACAACATTCCCCGGGGAGGCAATGTCACCCCAGGAACCAGCAAACACCAGACAAACAACTAACAACAACCGGCATGTGTAACATTCGAAGACCTGAATGCTTTAAAGATTATGTACGCGATACATGTGCAGAGACAGATAGGAGTGAGGCAGATGAGAATGAACAATTTTCTATTCACTGTGATAACCTTCCTTATAGACTATGTATGCAGGCAACTTGCACCAACTCAGGCTGGACATATTCTTGGAGATGTCAGTGGAACTGATGTCACAGAAAACTTCTGTAAGTGACATCACAGAAAGCCAGCACATGCCACAAGGGGGTGAATCTAGTTCCTCTGTTGGGGGAAATCAAGGAGGATTTAAAGTTAGAGCTATACTGGTCAAATGTGCACTCCACTACAATCTACTAGTTTCAACCAGTCAGCTTTTACACAGAGTCGGCTAACAAATAGTCCACACTCCAGTTGCACGTATGTGTCTGTGGTTTCAGTGAGAGGTCTTGTCGTTCATTTTCAACATGTGCAATCAAGGTGACAACTGCTTTACACAAGTTCCAAGTTGCCAAGTGGACTGACTTGGCAGCAATGTTCCCATTAAACTGATCCTGCGTGTGACTGCCTTGTTCCGAGTTAAATATCGACTGTGAGCAGCCATGCACAAATATTAAAACACCACACCAGGAAGAAATTGGACGCGCAACAATAACATTTGGGGATACAAACAGGCTGACATTGTATCCCCATCTGGCTTCATCAAAATCTTTTTTCAAAAAAACATCGGATTACCTTTTCATGAACAGCTTCCAGCAAACCCTTTAAGAACGGCTGCGATTGATGACACTGCAAGCAAAGCATTGAGGACGCACGTCCAGCACATGCAGTGACAGCTATCTGCATTAAAGATGGTGCAAACCAAACAAACACAAAAGAGAGCTTCCCTTTGCTTCCTTCATTGTGCTTTCCCTCACTTCCCCTGCTCCCTTCATCGCTGATATTGTGGCACATGATGAGGTAATCGCACGCATTCGCAGGCTGGGTACTGCCAAACAAGGAAACAGGCGTGTTCCAATCTCCCAGAATGACTTCTTTGACCACTGGGAGATTGATGCTGATTCCGCTAGACTCCCGGCCATTCTGGGAGGATTGGTAACCAGCTGCATACAATGTGTTTTTTTCATTTTATGAAAAGGACAATGTTTGAAGAAATGCCTTTGTGCATTGCTGCCTCTTGTGTACTGTGTCTTGCCATAGTCCTGTGACCACTGAGGTCACCTTGGGTGAAACAAAGTCTTTGGACAGAAGACATTTTACCCACCACATGGAATAGAAATACAATCAGTGGCAAGGATTTGTAGTTGGTGGCAGTGGCAGGTGGCTGACCATGTATCAGCAGATGATGTTGCTGAGAGACAGCATCTAAATTAGGAAGAGGAGGGAGCCAAGGATAGATTCTTGGGGATTCTAGAGGTAACATTGTGGGCAGAAGCCATTGAATTTGTTAGTGCACATGTGCAGAATGCCATCTCCAGTACTTCAGCTCTTTCAAACTGTAAATAGACAATGGCATTCAAACAGGCAAATCACCATGGAATATTCCCGGAAATGGATGGAGCTAACAGGTGTCATACACCTTTAAGAAACTGATTGTAAATTCCTAAGCTGCAGAACAGGTGATTAGTAAAGAAGCAGTAAAAGCCACGGAAAAGAGAGACCTGGCAACAGGTGCAGGAGAATCAGGGTCCTTTAACAGCAATAAAGAAAATAGTTTCCCTGCAGTATACATTTTATATGATTGTTAAGTGTTTGGAACATTGGAAAGGCATTCCAGTTGGATTATGGGGCCCAGTTCCTACTTAAATCACTTTGGAGTATTTAATGAGCCCAGCACACAACATGTGTACACTCCTTTTGTACGATAAGTACTTCTGGCACATTCTGATGTGCAGTGGCCTCAGAACCCCATAATGTTGGTGCTGGCATCCAAGTTGCAGTTATGTTGCTGATGCTAATAATTGCATCAACTCCGATTTCTTTTTGAAAGGTTATTCATGCGCATGATCCAATACGCTGAGGTTTTGTGACATTGACTCTACTTTTGGATTCAAATAGCTCACTTGATTATATCCCATTGCTCAAAAATTATAATCATATCAGACAAATAAAATATTTGGAACTAGAAATATAAAGAAAATGCTAAATACTATGTATAATTTTGGGGAAATATAAGCATGCATCAATTTGATGATATTTGCAGATTTAAAGAATTAACTCAACCTACTGATTAAGGAGATTAGGCATATGGAGCATAATCTTGCCAATAAGCTGCGCAGTGCAGTCCTCATCAGCTGACACTAATACTGTTCTGAAGCTGTCTGACTGATCCTAATTAAATTGCACGTCTCAAATACAATATCAGGAGAATGAATGGGCTTGATGTGTGGCTAGGCAACGCACATAGTACAAGCTTGACACAGATGGAATGAGCTTACAGCAGTAATAATTACTGAAGAAATCAGTGTGCTCTAAATTTTAACTTGTTGAGTGCTGTACAGCAATGCTGAAAGCAGATCCAACAGTAACATGCGGGTAGCATTCAAAATTCTCTCTTCTTTCAAGAGGATTATAGACGCATGTTTCATGTACCCTCTGCTTTGTTTTATTGCGATATGTACCGTGCGGGCTGATCTTCCTCCCCTGACACAATTTGGAAGCTGTTAATGCAGAGTGCACCAGGAATGTATTCAGCCTCACCGATATCTTCAACACTTGAAGCACTGGAACTTCATCATCATATGGCTGGCACATTTCAGGCGCACTATTGCACACAGGGCTAGATAGAAAATTACATCCAGATGTTCTTAGTCTCTTAAAGACACTGTAGTTTAAATTAAAGTCCCATTGGAAAGCCAAATTGAATTTAGGTACTGGGGCAGGATTTTGACCTGGACACTTTCTGATGGAAATTTTTTTTTTTATTCATTCATGGGATGTGGGCTTCGATGGCTGGGCCAGCAGTTATTGCCCATCCCTAGTTGCCCTTGAGAAGGTGGTGGTGAGCTGCCTTCTAGAACCGCTACAGTCCATGTGGTGTAGGTACTCCCACAGTGCTGTTAGGAAGGGAGTCCAGGATTTTGACCCAGTGACAGTGAAGTAACAGTGTTATATTTCCAAGTCAGGATGGTGAGTGACTTGGAGGAGAACTTCCAGGTGGTGGTGTTCCCATCTTTCTGCTGCCCTTGTCCTTCTAGATGGTCGTGGGTTTGGAAGGTGCAGTCTAAGGAGACTTGGTGTACAGTTTGTAAATTAAGGCATGCATGCCAGAAACTGCATTTTGCATCTTGATGGATTACAAATTAATTTTAAACATTCCATTCCCTGTGAATCACTTTGCATTAATATACCATGCCTGGCATAGCAGCAACAGCCTAAGCAGCAGTCTGAGTTCCCTACAGTCTACCTTGGGGGGAGCTGGTAAAAGGATACCACTCAGGGATCAAGTGTAGTTGAAGGAACAGCAGCAACAGGTGTGGGTATGAAAATGATGGTGCAGTAATAAGGTCGATGTGAAGTTTGTCTTGTATTTCAGGTCTGACGAGCAGTTGAAAGCTGAATGGCACAAAATCTTGCCCTGTGATAAGGACTCAGGAGTCAGCCAAGCAACAAGCGCTGAAGCAGAAAAATAATTTTCACTTCTTTTTAATAAAAAATGCCCTTTTTGATCGTACTAATGTATCCCTTACGGTGTTGAGGGTTGAATTTTCCCAGATTTGCTCTAAGTGCGGTAGAGAGCAGGTAAAATGAAGTCCTACCCGCCGATGAAAATGGCGGGTTTCTACACCGCATCGTCCCGAGCCTGCCTCATTATTTATTCACTCCTGTGAAACATGCCGTTTCTATGGCGAACAGCTTCAAAAGGCGGCCACCAGCAAAGTGCTCATCACCACCAGCTCACCACCACTGCCCAGGAGATATGGCCAGCAAAGGAAAAAAGACTGCATCCCCCCCCGCTTCGACAATGGGTCCCTCGAGTGACTGCTGGATGCTGTGGAGGCCGGTCGGGATGTGTTCTACCTCCACTCTGGTGCAGGATGGGCAGCAAAGTCACCAACCCGGCTTGGAAGGCGGTGGCAGCGGTGGACAGCACAAACACCCTGTAGAAGAGGACAGCCACCCAGTACCGCAAAAGGATGAATGATCTCCTCCATTCCGCCAGGGTAAGTCACTCTTTTCATCACTCCCAAATCACACTCACAAACCCATCACACATCCACAGGGCCCTCACTCACTGCCAGTGCAAGGGACATCACCATTTACTCTTTCACACACATCGTCATTGTCCTCATCCCATCCATGGGGCCACTTACCAACTACACAGGCCAGGCATACTTATCATCTGGCCCGGAAGGCATCCTGGCACACTCTCCTCATCTCTACCCATGCAGGAAAAAATGGCACACTAAAGGAGGGAAAGGTTGCAGACAGGTGGAGGGATGCCAGTGATCAAAATTCTGACAGAATTCGAAAACAGAGCCACCCAGCTGGCCAGCGATCACCAGGACCAGTCCAGTGCTGACCGTGAGGCCGGCGCTGCTTTACCAATTGAAGATCCAGCAGTGCAACATTCATCAGACAACCATGCCATGAGTGATGTGTCCTCTTTCACAGGCCACTGCCATGCACTATTAATCTCTGCTTGCTTTCACAGACACATCTACCAAACAGCTGACAGAGTCCATGACCCAGGGCATCCAATCAAGCCCTGAAGAAACCTCTGAAGAGGAATCTGAAGGCACCCTCCCCAAAGACCCATCACAGCACTCACCCACACCCTCCAACAGTGCAGAGACACAGACCTTGGTGGGACCTTGCTTTAGAGTAGCCACAGGATCACAATCTGGTGACCAAGTTGCACTTTCTGATCCACGTCAGGTGGAGGCAGAGACTTCCCAGGTCCCTGGCACTTGGAAGACTGCTGGAGGCCAGACCTTTGCCGAGTCTGAGTCAGATGACGAGCCTCTGGACTCGGTCATGTCACAGTTGCTGGAGCTGCAAAGTCAAGCTCGGGAACATCAGGAAGTGATGTCCGCTACACTCCTCAGATTGCAAGGCATAGTGGAGAAGTCCATCCGCCTTGGAGGGTGTGGGTGAGTGCTGTGATGGGTCTTCAGGGAGGGGGCCTTCAGATTCCTCTTCAGAGGTTTCTTCAGGGCTTGATTGGATGCCTTGGATCATGGACTCTGTCAGCTGTTTGGTAGATGTGCCTGTGAAAGCAAGCAGAGATTAATAGTGCATGGCAGTGGCCTGTGAAAGAGGACCGGCATGCCAATGCACCGAGGTCAACACTGGCAGGATGGCGGCCGCCATGGAGACCTTGGCCAAGGCCATCACTCCTGCACTGCTGCGCAGGCTTAACCCCATCACTGATGCCATAGTTGGCCTCCAACAGTGTGTATATGAGAGGGGTGCTGGGCAGCTCGATGTCACTCCAGCTACCTCTTCCACTCACAGAATCAGCCAGGGGCCCTCGGGCATCCATAGGGAGGAGGATCAGCAGGTGCACACTCCGGGGCCATCCACCCAGGTGACTCTGGGAGTAACTGGCCCATCCGAATCCCCTCTTCTTGTGACGTCTGCAGCTTCAGCTTCACAGGCCGAGGAGGGTGCCACTGCCACACAGCAGGACCCCGAAAGCAGGCCGGGGCCCACTGAGTCTCGGCCCTCCAGAGGACACCGACCAAAGTCATCACAGACAGGGAATTGCAGTCAGCAGGCTGTGGATGTCTGGGGAGCAACAAGACATAACAGCAGGGTTAGGAAAGTTAAGTAAAAGCAGTTGCACAACCTGAGCACTGGTGCTGATCACTTGTATTATTGTTCACTATTGTCAATAAACTCCTATGAATGTCACCCTGCCTGTGGCTCTTTGTTCTGATGAGCAGAGTTCTTGTCACCCAGATGTGAAACCTTTCTGCACAAGATAAAAGGCAGGTGTCTCAGTCTAGGGCCTCTTCTCTGTGCTCTATGCAGCCTTCAGATCACAGTGATGGTCCAGCCTCACACTCCCTGGAAACATTACTGATGCCTGCATCTCAGCAGTGCTGGTCAATATGGTGTCTGCCCACTACATTCTGGCAGCAGTGTTCTCTCATTCTCTGTGTGCTCTCAGCACCTTTAAGGTGGGGCTGGCCTCCATCACACCAGTATCTGCGACCAACGATGCTGTGCACCAGCTCCTGAAGGGCTGAGGTGCTGAAGGTGGGCACAGTATCTGATGCATCTCAAGTTTCATGGCTGCGTCTCTGACATGGCCCTGATCGTGGAGTGGAAGCGAGCTGCCCTCAGCCAGACAGGAGTCAGGCATTCTCAGAGGCCATGTGAAGATCTATAGAGTGTCCTCACTGCATGTCGGCATCATCCTCCTGCAATCATGCAACTATTAGGGCCTTCACTGCGTCTCCATGACAGGAGCATCCTCACAGAGGGCATTGACACTGCCATAAACCAAACTGGAGTCAAACATTCACAACTGCGATGTGAGGATCTATGGAGACACCTCACTGCATGTTGTCATCACCCACCACAAATCTGGCAGCTATGATAGTCTGTTGAACAAACCTGCCTCGTCTAGCCAGTGTGAGAACCTCACCCCTGTCATCGTCACCACCGATGACCCCCTTATCCTCATCCTCATTGCCGTCCACCTCATCCGAGGAGACCTCCAGCTCCTCCATTTCCTCCTCAGCCAGCTCGTCTCCCTGTTGCAATACCAGGTTGTAAAGGGCGCGGTAGACGACAACGATGTGTGACACCCTCTGCAGGCTGTATTGTAGGGCTCCACCAGACTGGTCCAGGCACCGGAACTGCATCTACCATGGCAGATTGTGAAATCCCACAGAGGTCACCTGTGGAGCCCTGAAAGGAGCCACTGGCATAGAAATTTCACACCATGGTCACTTTCACAGCCACTGGCAGTGGATGCCCTCCATGTCCCCTTCGCGCCAAGTCCTGCAGTAGCTGACAGATGTAAGCTACCAGATCCCTAGACATGAGCAATCATCAACGACACTGGTTCTCAGTCAACTGCAGGAATGGCAGGCGGCATCTAAAGACCCTGGGTGTCACTAGGCACCGACCAGTCACGGCTCGCTGTCGCTCCTGGGTACTGTGTGCGGGAGCTCCTGCTGCCCCTTCTTTATGAGGTTGCTGCTCCTGCCTTTGCAAGGCCAGGAGCCTTAGTCACTCTCTCCTCAGTCTTCTATGGTTTCTGTAAGCCATCAGGCATACAGCTAGGTCATCAGGCTCCATGCTCCTGGTATGGTCCTCCTGCAGCGTGAAAGGGAGAAAGAGATGTGGTTATCATGTCTGTACTTAGCACCTTTCCTGGCCCTGTGTGACTGCCCCTTAATGCTTCCCAGAGAGTGCTGGTCACCCTCAGATGGCCAGGGATGAGTGCGCTGCATGGCTGCCCTGTCAACCTGCGACAAAGGGGAGACAGGTCCCAACTAGGATGCTGACAATGCAAGGGGCTGTGAGCGCCACATGGCTACATGGCCAGAGTTGCAGAAGAGACTGTACAACGTGTGCAGTCCAATTGCTGCACAGTCCAATAAAGTCATGGCGGCCAGTTTATACAGGTGTCCCTAATGTGTGGCCACTTCCCTCGCTTACTCCCCTCATCTCAATTGCCTGTGCGCAGGATGCAGTGCCAGGGCAGCACTTGACCTCCCCCACCACCAATGATGGTTGGTTCCGAGGCTGAACAGCATTTGCCCCCAGACACTCCCACCACCCCCCCCACAGCAGTCACCTCTGAGGCTGGCAAGCACTTGCCCCTGGACAGCCCTTCCCCCAGCAGTAGCCTCCAGGGCCAGGCATCAGTTGCCCCTGGCCCCCGGCATCCCGAGGCCTGTAAACAACAGCTGTGGGAAACGCTGATGCTCACTCACCTCAGTTCCCCCAATGTGAAGGCTGCCAGGCGTTGTTGTTGCTTTGCCGCTGACGTGGCCGGACGATACAGTGGGCTTCTGAGAGCCTGGCGAACGGCCTTTTAATTATAAACTGATGTATTACAATTAACTCTCCACCAACCGATGGCGGGAAACGGGCCCGCAGTTGGTGGGCTGAGTGGACAATCGCAACCTGCCTTCACGCCGTTGCGAAGCAGGTTGCACCATACTTCCCGCATACACCACCTATCACGCCCACCACCAGCGGGCATGGAAAATTCCGCCTTTAGTGTCTAAGTGGGAGGTCAGCAATCATTTTTTAACTGGGGGCAGTTAGCCCCTGATCTGCTACAACTGGAAATTTGGGATGAATTTTTAAATTGGAAGTGTTTTTTCATTCATTCATGGGATGTGGGCTTCCCTGGCTAGGCCAGCATTTATCGACCACCCCTAATTGTCCTTGAGGAGGTGGTGGTGAGCTGCCTTCTTGAATCGCTGCAGTCTGTGTGGTGTGAGTACACCCACAGTACTGTTAGGGTGGAAGTTCCAGGATTTTGACCCAGCAACAGTGCAGGAATGGCAATATGTTCCCAAGTCAGGATGGTGAGTGGCTTGAAGGGGAACTTGCAGGTGTTGGTGTTTGCCTTTGTCTGCTGCCCTTGTCCTTCTAGGTGATAGTGGTCATGGATTTGGAAAGTGCTTCTAAGGAGCCAGGCTGAGTTCCTGCAGTGCACCTTTTAGATGGTAGATACTGCTGCCACTATGCATCGGTGGTGGAAGGAGTTAATGTTTGTGGATGGTGTGTCAATCCAGCAGGCTATTTTGTCCTGGATGGTGTCAAGCTTCTTGTGTGTTGTTGGAGTTGCATTCATGCAGGCAAGTAGAGAGCATTCCACCACACTCCTGACTTGTGATTTGGAGTTGGTGGGCAGGCTTTGGGGAGTCATGAGATGAGTTACTTATTGTTTGATTCCTAGCCTCTGACCTGCTCTTGTAGCCATAGTATTTATATGGCTAGTCCAGTTCAGTTTCTGATCAATGGTAACCCCCAGGATGTTGATAGTGGGGGACTCAGTGATGGTAATGACATTGAATGTCAAGGGGTGATGGTTAGATTCTCTCTTGTTGGAGATGGTCATTGCCTGTCACTTGTGTGGCAAGAATGTTACTTGCCACTTATCAGCCCAAGCCTGGAAATTGTCCAGGTCTTGATGCATTTGGAAATGGACTGCTTCAGTATCTGAGGAGTTGCAAATGGCGCTGAACATTGTGCAATCATCAGCAAACATGACCACTTCTGACCTGATGATGGAAGGAAGATCTTTGATGAAGCAGCTGAAAATGGTTGGGCCTAGGACACTACCCTGAGGAATGCCTGCAGTGATGTCCTGGAGCTGAGATGTTCAACCTTCAACAACCACAACTATCTTCTTTTGTGCTAGGTATGACTCCAACCAGTGGAGAGTTTTCTCCCTGATTCCCATTGAATCCAGTTTTGCTAGGGCTCCTTAATACCACATTCGGTCAAATGCAGCCTCAATGTCAAGGCCAGTCACTCTCACTTCACCTCTGGAGTTCAGCTCTTTTGTCTATTTTTGAACCAAGGCTGTAATAACGTCAGGAGTTGAGTGGCCTTGGCGGAACCCAAACTGAGCATCAGTGAGCAAGTTATTGCTAAGCAAGTGCCGCTTGATAACACTGTTGATGACCCCTTTTATCACTTTACTTTACTGTGTGGCCCCAATATAAAAGTCAGAAGCCCATGAATGCTTGGCCAGCTCACCTTGCAGCCATTTAACAGCAATCAGGAAGTTAATTTGCTTCAGGCAGGCCTTCCACCCCAATCAAATGGTCAGCAGATCTCTTGCCCAATCAGAGCCACAAGGAGCAGTTGCTACTGCTGGGTCTGCAACAAACCCTGAGATAGAGACTCCAAAGAAGTCCAGATGAAGATGGGTCCAAGGTCTTGCCAGGGCTGGGAGCTGAGGTGGACAGGGCAGTTGAGGTGCCTACCCTGTATCCTGAGATCATGATCCCTTGTTCTAGACCCCCCCAGCCAGAGGAAACATCATCCCTGCATCCAATCTGTCCAGCCCTGTCAGAATTTTATGTTTCAATGAGATCCCCTCTCATTCTTCTAAACTCCAGTGAATACAGGCCTAGTTGGCCCCATCTCTCCTCATATGGCAATCCCGCCATCCCAGGAATTAGTCTGCTGAACCTTTGCTGCAGTCCCTCTATGGCGAGTATATCCTTTCATAGGTAAGGAAACCAAAACTGTACACAATACTCCAGGTGTGGTCTCACCATGCCCTGTACAGCAGCAGTAAGACATCCTTGCTCCTACACTCAAGATTCGTAAAATTCTGGCCTACATGTTAGAAAATGGAGATAGCTTAAGTAAGTTATATGTGTATTTGGGTGTGCTAGGAATAAGGTATATCTTTAAGTTTAATTTGTATTTCTGTATCTTGTGGGTTAAAAGGATGAAACCTGACCTTTAGTTTCACTTTAAAAGGTGAGGGAAGTTCAAACAATCAAGGTAGAAAAAACTGTGTTGTTGCCTAGCAACAGGGATCCAGAGAGGGAGGCCCCACAAATACATACAGACAGAGAAACTGAAAGCAGTTTGAGTTCAGTTGGTCAGTGTGCTCTAAAGTTGAAACAAATTGTCAGCAGAAGCAGTATGGGAGAGGGACAGATAGCAAGTCCCAAAGTAAAGTTGAAACCAGCTGCCAGGAGAATCTGGACAGGAGGGAGCTGCAGGAAGCAGGTTTTCCCAAAGAAGAGAAGAAGAGGGGTCCCGAGAAGACCTGCTAGTCAAAGGGAATGAACAGGAATCTGGAAAAGGTCCTGTTAAGTGAAGTTAAAAGTAAGCAGCAGGGAAAGGCTCCAAACTTAAAGGGAGAAATCTGCAGGATGCAAACTTAAAGCAAAATAGGCTTGCAAGAAGCCAAAAGATCCAAGGACACAGCCAAAGGTCTGTAACTTTTTACTACGGGCATGTGAAGCAGTGGCGTTCTGTTAACATGTCTGAACACATGAGAGAGAGAGAGAGAGTGTGGAAGAAAGCTTGAATGCACGTGGCGATCCAGAGGAGAGGAAAATCGAAATGAGGGTTTGAAACCCTGGAGGTAGATCCTTGCGGAAAACATCTGAGGGAAAGCATCGTTTGGGAGAAGATTCCAAAGCAAGTTCTTCAAGGATGGAGATTCGAAACCCTCATGTGAAAGACTGAGTTCAGTGAGACTGGATGGCTCACGTGTGACCAGCATCTGGGAGTTAAGTTAATGAGGGATCCATAGCATCTGTTTGGGGTGGCATCTGTCACTTGGTTTCAGAGTGTGGTGTGCCTGGCCACAGGTCACCTATTATTAGTTTACATGGACTGTGTATTTACAGTGAATGTGAGAGTATAAGATAGCTTTTGTAACTTGTGTTATCCTTATGAATCTGTACATATCTGTAAAGGTATAGTTGTGGGTGATGGAGTATTGTAATATAGTTCATCTTTTCTTGTCTATTAAATGTTTTATTATTTTGTTAAAAGTTCAGCAGCTGACTTCCGTGACTTTGTTCAGTAGCCATTCTCCACATTTCTAAACATAAAGTAAAAGTTAGGATCCATCAAGCATGGTTCCATCCTGGGATTTGGCTTGTCCAGTTGTAACATCAGCCAGGATCATAACATATGTGTGCAAAGTCCTCTGGCATTCATTTGGATCCAATTTACCTTACTGTGCCCTTTTTGGGTGCAGACATCAAAAAAGCTATGGAGGAAGTACAAACATAAAAACCATAGGAAATGATTTGCTGTTTCAACAAACCAGTTCTATCCAAAAAGGTAGATCCTAACTACATCACATAATCTCCAGGACCAGGCAGAAAAATAGAGAAAAAGCTAGGCCAATTTAAGGAAAAACCTTGGAAAATTCCTCTGCAACCCCTGTCAGTAATTGGTGAAGGTTCGGGAGACTATAGTGACAAGTTTCATATCTACATTAGATTTGATACCTAGATTCAAAAAGTGCAACAAAACAAACCCATAGCTTAAAATGAAAGCAAAATACTGCAGATGCTGGAAATCTGAAATAAAAACTGAAAATGCTGGAAAAACTCAGCAGGTTCGGCAGCATTTGTGGAGAGAGAACAAAGTTAAACATTTTGAGTCCATATGGACCAATGGAAACAATCATTAGAATAAACTGAAGATTAATCACTTTCAAAGAATTGACTGCAAAGTGCTTTGGGACCCTCTGAGATTCTGAAAGGCAAGCCCTTCTCTTTTCTCAGCCAGCTGTAACTCAAAAGGGAACAATCCAGCCTGATCAACCTCCTTGACTTTTTTTGAGGAAGTGACATCCTAGGTGAACTATGGTAAGCACCATTAATTGGCACACCTTGACTCCTGAAAGACACAAGTATTGATTGAAACGCTGATGGAATAACAACATTGTTAACTGCTGCCTTGTTTGATTTGAATTAGCCATGCTTCTCCTTATACTATCAGTGAGAAAAATGCAACGATCTCTGAAGTGCCGAAGTATTAGCAGTTGTGGTGAGTATATCAGACCATATGAACTCAGAATTTTAAACACTGCCCTTTCTTATTTGAAAAGCCTGTGCAGTTTTGAGTGGCTTTGTAAGGGAATTACACATAATCCAGGCATTAGTTCTGGCCAAGTGCAACTGCCAGATCTCTGAGTTCTCCCTATTCCCACCATTCACTTCTTGCTTTTCTCCCACCAGCGCTGGATGGACTAATGAGATAGATGGATGAAACTGTCTCTTGTTCAAGTAACTTTTCTTTGGTTTAGTCCAATTAGAGGCAAGCTTTAGTCTGGGCTACTTTTCCCATATTCTTAAAATACCTTTTTGATTGGCCTAGCCTACGTTCTGTCTGACTATTTTGTAGACAAGTCATTAGCTCTCAGGCACAGATTGGTGTTACTTGAACCTTGTATTCAGCTGACATTGGGAAGAAGGCATTTGTAACCAAGAGATTTCCCCTTGTTGCCTCCTCCTGGCACTGAAGTGAACCTTCTGCTGTTTCTTTACCACCAGCAATGATCATGTTGAAATATTTCCAGAACAACACTGGTTGGTATTTTGAATCACAAAAGCTGTCTATGGGGTAAAATAAAATCAGTTTGTCTCCTCCTTGCCAACAGGATTATCAGCCAGCAGCTTTCATTCTCTTCATCGCATTCATACTTAGGAGGAAAAATTTATGTTGTTGCTGATTAGTTCATTCTTTCAGACTTTTTGAACTTCACAGTAGCTTCAGCTCTAATTCTAAAGCTTGATGTAAAAAATATTTATTTTAATTAAGTTCTCTTTACAATTATAATTCAAAACAAACAATTTTAAGTATTAACTCTACATTTCTTATATGCAGCAACAGTATCATAGTAACTGTTTCTTCCAATGATCATGCATGCAGAGGACACTTCAGCCAAGATTTCCTATTGGGGATGTCAACTTTGATTTACCACTTGCCAAAAGCTACTAGGGAACACACAATTATTTTTTGCTGGCATTAGTGGTGATAAATCTTTATAAACTCTGCTGCTTGTGTCCTCACTTGCACCAAGTCCTGTTCACCCATCAGCCCTGTGCTCCCTGAGCCTCACTGGTTCCAGGTTAGACAACACCTCACTTTTAAAGTTCCCACCCTTGTTGTCAAATTCCTCCATGGCATTGCTCCTCCCTAGCTCTGAATGATCTTCCAGCCTCACAATGCTTCGAGAGATCTATGCTCCTTCAATTCTGGCCTCAGCAGCATCCTCAATTTAATTGCTTTACCATTGGTGGCTGTGTCTTCAGCAGCCTAGGCCCTAAGCTCTAGAATTCCCTCCCTAGTCCTCTCTGCTTCACTTCCTCTCTCTCATCCATATAAGACATTCCTTTGAACTTCTCTCTTTTGCCAAGCTTTTGGTCATCTATTCTAATATCTCCTTCTGTTCTTCAGTGTCATGTTTTGTTAGATAACCCTCCTATGAAGCACCTCGGAAAAATTTACTTTAAAGGTGCTATACAAATATACGCTGTTGTTGTTAATATAAAGGACTAACATCAGCTGTGATGAGAAGGACAAAGAGCCGTGACATACGCACCAGAATGATGGTGTGATTAGTGTTGAAGACAAGTATGTGCTCTGCAACAATGAGTAAACCTTTAAGAGCAGTAATTGTTAATTCTACCCATTTGGTAAGGAAGTTGCTAAAGGAGATTTTTACTAATTAATTCTTGTCATGCATCACAAACAGTCAATTCACTGTTGCCGACTATGGCAAAAGCATTGTATTCATTTGATTGTTAGCATGGTGTTGGAAATAATGCATATTGAGGTAGACATGCCAGAGCTATGGGAGGCAGTGAGGTGCTACAATTAAGTAGAGGAAAATCAGACAGGGATAGAAGTCGGGTGTGACTGTCTCAGCTGCAATTGTCTCTCGCCACCCACCCCCCCCAGTGTACTTGCCAAAGCCATCAAAAAGGGTAGCATCCACACTGAATCCTGCAGGTCAGTTGTTTTTTTTTCCCCAAGTCAAATATTTATTGACACGGCATGTTTCTGAGTACAGATAAAGTTCTGTTGAAGAGTCATATGGACTCGAAACGTTTACTGTGTTCCTCTCCACAAATGCTGTCAGACCTGCTGAGATTTTCCAGGTATTTTTATTTTTTAGTACAGAACTTGATTAGTGCAGTTGTTATTCACTGTGGTACTGGCAAAGTCCAATGTGCATTGTGTGTTCATCTAAGTTGGCTTCCACCTTTCAAAGTAATCCATTTATTATTGGTCCTAATCTTCACTGTCACAGTACTATGCTCCCGTGTTACTCCATTTCTCTAGCTTCTTGGGGTTGTTACTTCACAACTAGTCTGTAGAGAATGGAATGCATTCCTAAAGTTTGTGGGATTATTGACATCCGCTTCACTCAAAACAAACCAGCCTCTTCCAATTTGTCACTCAATTACGTCACAATCCAACTGCTAGGTATATTTATCCAGGCAGATCTAAAATGGGATGACCACATCAGTTCTATGGTTAAACGAGCTACCAGGTATCTGTACATGCTTTGGAAGGTGAAATACCATTTCTTCTCAAGGAATGGTATTATTGTAACCATTTTCACATATTCTGTTCATCCCATACTGGAACATAGGGCACCTTGTGGTCGAGCAGAAGCACAAAGCAGCAATGTAAAGCCATTGAGAGTGTTCAGAATAGGGCTTGCAAAATGACTCTTGGCCCTTATCATCATGGTTACTCAAATGCCCTACACAGCTGTGGTCTAAGAAACACCTGAGAACAGAGGCGATCAACTCTGTCATTCTTTTGTGAGATCGCTGGTGTTCTCCTTCAGTTACCTTCAGACAGATCTCATGGTGGCTACTTGCTACAGAATTCAAAACAACTAACTGAATTAACATGTAAAATAACAAGATTTAAGATGTGCATAATGAACGAAATCTATTGACTGACAGTATTTTTTTTACTTGTTCATGGGATTTGGGCATCACTAGCCAGGCCAGCGTTTATTACCCATCCTTAGTTGCCCTAGTTCAGAGGGCATTTGAGAGTCAACCACATGTAGGCCAGATCAGGTAAGGACAGCAGATTCCCTTCCCTAAAAGACATTAGTGAACCAGATGAGTTTTTACAGCAATGGTTTTATTTTAATTCCAGATTTTTGAAAATTGAATTTAAATTCCTCCATCTACTATGGTGGGATTCAAGCCTGGGTCCCCAGAGCATTACCCTGGGTCACTAGTTCAGCAAATATACCACTACGCCATCACACCCCCCACTAAAAACCCTAATGTGATGATTGATATGTTATTCCACTCTGCTCTTTCTACCATTTTTGTATTTTGCTTGGAATGATTGATTGCAAATCTTGCCTCAATTCAGCCGTTGGCTATGACAGAAGTTGATTTTTAAATAAACAAATCTATGAAATAAAATTGAATTGAAATTGAAAAGTTTAAACATGAAATTATCCACTTTTGGAAGTTACTGGAGAGCTTTCAATGTCCATGAAACCACACTACAACAAGGAACCGATGCTTTCAAGAGTACAGGTGGAGAGGAAAGAAAATTGGCAGAAAAAGGAGAGAATGAAGGCAGTTTCCTAAAATTACTGAGGACTCATTAAAAATACAAGGAAGTTGAATATTGATTCCTTGGGAAACTTGTGGTATCACTAAATAAATGCTGAAACTTTGTCTTGTGGAATCATAGAATATTTACAGCACAGGAGGCCATTTTGCCCACCATGTCCATGCCAGTTCTCTGCAAGTCAGCTAGTCCCACCATCTTGCACTTGTCCTTATAACCCTGCAAATTTTCTCTTTTCCGATGCTTATCCAATTCCCTTTTGAAAGCCACCGTTGAATCTGCCTCCACCACACTCAGGCAGTGCATTCCAGATCCAAACCATTCACTGCATAGAACAATTCTTCCTCATATCACTTTTGGTTCTTTGTCAATCACCTTAAATTGGCCTCCCTTGGTTCTTGAATCTTCTGCCAATGGAAATAGCCTCTCTTTATCAACCCTGTCTAGGCCCTCATGATTTTGAAAACCTCTACCTTCAACAATTTGTGCAAATGTAACCCCAGGTCTCTCTTTTAGATAACAATAAAATAATGCAGATGCTGGACATCAGAAACAAAAACAGAAAATGCTAGAAAAACTCAGCAGGTCTAGCAGCATCTGTGGAGAGAGAAACAGAGTTAACGTTTCGAGTCTGTATGACCCTTCCTCAGAGCTGAAGAGAAGCAGAAATGTAATTAAATTTATACTGTTTAAGGTGGGGGCTGTGGGGGGGGGTTGGTGGCGGGCAGGGCAGGTGGAGCTGGATAGAAGGCCAGCGATAGACAGGGACAAAGGAGGGATTGGCAAAAATGCCATGAACTAAAGGACAAAGGGAGTGTTAATGCCAGTGGTTAATGCTAAAAAAGGTGCTGCTAGTGGCATAAAGGTAAGAAAGCAGACTGTGATAATAGCAGAACAAGGGTAGCATTGTGTGAAAGAACAACGTGAAACAAGTAACAGGTGGCCCTGTAGGGGATGGGGTCGGGGGTGGGGGGGGGGGGGGTGCAGTGGTGGAGGAAAAAAAATAGAAAATAGGATGGAAGAGGGGATAGAAGGGGGGGATAAAACCATGGATAAATGAATGTAGAGAAAAGGGGATTAAAAAAAGGGGATGATGATGGAGGAGAGAGTTAATGATCTGAAGTTGTTGAACTCAATGTTAAGTCCAGAAGGCTGTTAAGTGCTGAATCAGAATATGAGGTGCTGTTCCTCCAGTTTGCGTTGGACTTCACTGGAGCATTGCAGCAAGCCAAGGATGGACATGTGGGCACGAGAGCAGGATGGTGTTTTGAAATGGCAAGCAACAGGAAGGTCTGGGTCATGCTTGCGAACAGACCAAAGGTGTTCCACAAGGTGGTCACCCAGTTTGCGTTTGGTCTACTTGATGTAGAGGAGACCACATTGGGACCAACAGATGCAGTAGACCAAATTGAAGGAGGTGCAAGTGAAGCACTGTTTCACCTGAAAGGAGTGTTTGGGACCTTGGACGGTGAGGAAGGAGGAGGTAAAGGGGCAGATTTTGCACCTTCTGTGATTGCATGGGAAGATGCCATGGGAAAGGGATGAGGAGTTGGGGGTGAGGGAGGAGTGGACCAGGGTGTCCCAGAAGGAACAGCCCCTATGGAATGCTAACAGGGGGGGTGAGGGGAAGATGTCTTTGGTGGTGGCATCATGTTAGAGTTGGCAGAAATGGTGGAGGATGATCCTTTGAATGCAGATCCTTGTGGGGTGAAAAGTGAGAACAAAGGGGACCCTATCATGGTCTGGGAGGGAGGGGAAGGAATGAAGTCAGAGACATGGCTGAGGGCCCTGTCAGCCAAAGTGGTGGGGAAACCTTGGTTTAAGAAGAAGGAAGACATGTCAGAAGCCCTGTTTTGGAAAGTGGCATCATTGGAACAGATGTGACGGAGGCGAAGGAACTGAGAATGGGATAGAGTCCTTACAGGAAGCAGGGTGTGAGGAGCTGTAGTCGAGGCAGCTGTGGGAGTCTGTGGGCTTGTAATGAATATTGGTGGACAGTCTAACACCAGAAATGGAGACAGAGAGATCAAGGAAGGAAAGGGAAGTGTCGAAGGTGGACCATGCGAAAGTGATAGAGGGGTGGAAATTGGAAGCAAAATTGATAATTTTTTCTAGGCCCACACGACAGCATGAAGCAGCACCGAAACAGTCATCAGTGAACTGAAAAAAGAGTTGTGGGAGGGGGCATGAGTAGGACTGGAACAAGGAATGTTCCACATACCCCATAAAGAGGCATGCATAACTGGGACCCATGTGTGTACCCATTATTTGCGGGAAGTGAGACAAATTTAAGGAGAAATTGTTCAGTGAGAGAACAAGTTCAGTCAGGCGGTGGAGAGTGGTGGTGGATGGTGATTGTTCGGGCCTCTATTCAAGGAAGAAGCAGAGAGCCCTCAGACCATCCTGGAGGGGGATAGAGGTGTAGAGGGACATCCATGGTGAAGAGGAGGTGGTTAGGGCCAGGGAAGGGGAAATTGTTGATATGACATAAGGCATCAGAGGAATCGCGGATGTAAGTGGGAAGAGACTGGACAAAGGGAGAGAGAAAATGGAGTCAAGATAGGAAGAAATGAGTTCTGTGGGGCAGGAAAAGGTTGACACGATCGGTCTACCGATTTGTGGATTTTGGGTAGGAGGTAGATGCGGGCTGTCTGGAGTTGGGAGACTATCAGGTTGGAAACTGTGGAGGGAAGATCTCCGGAGAAGATGAGGTCAGTGAGAATCCTGGAAACAATGGCTTGATGTTCGGTGGTGGGGTCATGGTCCAGGGGGAGGTAGGAAGAAATGTCTGAGAGTTGGCGCTCAACCTCTGTGAGGTGGAGGTCAGTCACTCTCTTTTAGAATTTTACTCTTTATTTTATATTGCCTCTTCTCATTCTTTCTGCCAAAATGTATTGCTTCACAATTCTTAATTAAATTTAATCTGCCACATGGCCACGCATCCCACCAGCCTGTCTCTCTCCTCTTAAAGTCTATCATTATACTCCTCACAGTTGTTTCATGTGCAAATTTTGAAATTGTGCTCCATGCACCCATATCTAGGTATTATTCATTTATCATGAATAACAGTGGTCCTAGTACTGAGCCCTGGGGAACCTCACTATATATCTTCCTCCAGTTGGAAAAACAGCCATCCATAACTACTCAGTTTCCTGTCACTCCGTAAACTTTGTATCTGTGCTGCCACTGTCCCTTTTATTCTATGGGCTTCAGTTTTGTTAGCAAGC
Source organism: Carcharodon carcharias (assembly GCF_017639515.1). NCBI lineage: Eukaryota > Metazoa > Chordata > Chondrichthyes > Lamniformes > Lamnidae > Carcharodon > Carcharodon carcharias. The sequence continues at coordinate 154,692,114 of NC_054473.1, read as the reverse complement.
CTATTGTGTAGCACTTTATTAAACATCTTTTGGAAACTGATGTCCACCATATCCACAGCATTACCTTCATCGACCCTGTTACCATATCAGAAAACCCAATTGTTAGTTAAGCACAATTTGTCTTTCACACACCTGTGCTGGCTTTCCTTAATCAATCCACACTTGTCCAAGTGAATGTTAACTTTGTCCTGGATTATCACTTGTCGCCTTCCCACCACCAAGGTTAAGTTGGTTGGCCTGTAGTTGCTGGGTTTATCATTACGTCCTTTATTGAACAGGATGGAACATTTGCAATTCATCAATCCTCTGGCACCATCCCCATATCTAAAGAGGATTGGAATATTATGGCCAGTACCTCCGCAATTTTCATCCTTACTTCCCTCAGCATCCTTAGAGTCATCCCAACCAGTCTTGGTGATTTTTCAACATTAAGTACAGCCAGCCTATCTCATACCTCCTCTTAGCAATTTTTAAGCCCATCTAGTATCTCAATTACCTCCTCATTTATTAAGACAGTATGTTTTTCCTTAACAAGGACATTTGCCTAAAGTTAAATCAAAAATGCATAGTCTGAAAGAAAACTGATATGAGCACTCAAACAATGCCGCTTCCCCCTGTGCTCAAAAACCCTCACTCATCACTGTTTAAGACTGAATCTATGATACTATGGGCAGATGGCCACAGTGGGCTGGATTTTACCAGCCCCCTGGTGACGGGCTGGGGGAAGGGGTGGGTGGGAGGAGTAGTAATATTGCAATGAAAGGCATCGGGGGGGAAGCCTGATATTTTTATGCCACAACCAAGTGTTTTGAAGGGCGGCCAGGCTGGTGGGAGGACCTTGTGCTGAAACGCAACAGGAAGCTAATCAAATTAAAGGCAAAATACTGCGGATGCTGGAAATCTGAAACAAAAACAAAAAATGCTGCAAAAGCTCAGCAGATCTGACAGCATCCATGGAAAGAAAGACAAAGTTAATGTTTTGAGCCTGTATGACCCTTCTTCAGAGCTAAAGGGATGTAGAAATGAAATTTCTAGCAGAAATGAAATAGAAATTTCTACTTCCCTTTAGTTCTGAAGAAGTGTCAGACTTGAAACGTTAACTCTGTCTTTCTCTCTATAGATGCTGTCAGACCTGCTGAGGAAGCTAATTAAGGTTGACAGACAATTAACTCCTGTTTTACCAGAGAATTCTAATTTTGCAATGCACAGGAATAATGGGTCTTTAGATCCTTGTCAGGTATAAGGAGGCAGTGGATTACAGAAGGTGATCACAGCTGGCTCCAGACAGCAGCTATTGTGAATGATATCATGGCTTGGCAGGAAGGGTGGAACACCATGGGCACTGGCAGTGGTAATCAGAAGCAGGGACTTGCCAGCACAGTGGGGGCATACAGCTTGAGTGCCATCTTGGATGGGGAAGGACCACAACATGTGAGGTCATACATTCCCCAGTCTAATGTCTTACTGGGTGCAGATAAATGGTACAGGCAATGAAAGAAATGGGAAAAGGGCTGCAGGTAGCTGTAACGTTATTAGATTGCATAGATCTGTTAGTAAGAATCATCTGAAACAGGCCTGTAGTAGTACATCGCATGCCGCCGCCACCCCGCGCCCCCCCCCCCCCCCCCCCCCCCCACCCCTTGCATGTATCTCATTGTGCCTTGCCCCGGGCCTTGGGGTTCTTCATAATATATCACCTGTTCATTATTTTCTTCCATATCCTCATCGTTGGAAGAGGCATCACGCTCTAGGATCTCCTCATTATTCAAAGCCTCTCCCCTCTGCAGCACCAGGTTGTGTGGAGTACAGCACACCACAACAATACATAAGACCTGTAGGTTAGTATGGAAGTATGAATTCGGAAAATGCCGAGAAGCAAGGCATAATTTTTAATAATTTAGTCAATGTAAGATCCTGATATATGGGGGGTCATGGGAAGAAATGTCAAGCTGTTGTAAAAGCTTTCGTCAGGGAGTATTCCGACCTTTGACTGGTTGGAAACTTGGATAAGCTTTTTTGTCTGCTAAACTCTATAATAAGACAATAGCAAAGATGAAGAACTGTGTTATGTTAACTATGTTAGCTAAAGAGTCTCCTGCTGAATAAACAAAAACATCATGCATGAGGAACATGTAAGTTAAGAAAAAAGTAATGGACAATAATGAAATAATGTTAAATTAGTCAGGGCAATAATTAAATGTAGTAAACTAATCAGGTTAGCTAAGATGACATTTCACCCTATTCAAGGGTAAACTACACGGTCACCTGATCTGGCACAAGGCTAGGCCCAAAAAGGGTATAAGAAGAATAGTGTTGTGACCCTCAACACACAGCCAAGAGAAGAGAATGTAGGCTAGGGTCAACAAGAACACAGCAGCAACAAGAACAGAGGAGGAAACAATGCCCCAGTCAACCAGAGAGTTGAGATTTGGTGTTTGTATGAACAGATTATGAATACTGCTTTGCTAAGTACCATTTCGTTATACTATTTGTGTTTCTACTTAATAAACTTACTACTGCTTATGCCAAATGCCTCATACCTGGAGCGGTCAGTGACTAGTTGGAAATAAAGTTCCCAAACAGTGATTGGAACTATGCTGGGGCATACTGAAGGGCTCCACTGGATCTATCTAGACATCTGGACCGCATCATCAGAAGCCCTCTGGCCTGCTCAATTGTCACTTCAGTTGTACCATGGCAGGTGTTGTGTCTCTCCTCTGCATCTATGCTTGGGTGCTTTACAGGCGTTAGTAGCCATGTCTTCAGTGGGTAACCCATAACACCCAGCAACCATTCTTGAAAGTGAGTGGGGGACATAAAAGCCACCTGAGACTGCCTTAGTATGTGGGTGGTGTGGCTGCTTCCTGGGAGCCATTCACAGACCTGAGGATCTGTTTGTGGTGATCAGGCACTAGCTGTACATTGGGTAAATGGTAGCCCTTCCTGTTAATGTGGCCGCTGTCTGGGCTGTGGGAGCCTGATGGCCCGATGGCCACATGCACCCAGTCAATGATATCTTGTTTGTGGACGCTTTTGGCTCTCTCAGCTTGACTGTCCAGATTGGCATGAAGGCTCATGTATTGGCTGGCCCTCTAGAAGAGGGTATTGGCGACCATCATGATGCAGCAATGAGCCACACACTTGGAGATCCCATAGATGTCTCCAGTTGATCCTTGGAATGATCTTGATATATAGAAATTCAGTGCCGCAGTGACCTTCAGTGCCACAGGTATTGGGTGGCCACCATTTTCTACAGTACTCAGCTCTTCCTCCATCATGGCACACTGCTCAGTGCTGGCTTCCTTGGATAAGTCACACTGTTGCCCCAACATTGCAGGAAGCCGAACCTCTGACTATAGAGTCTCTCAAGCGAATAACATCGTCCATGCACTGGAGACTGGTTATGTGTCCCTCTACTCCCTGAACAGTGTGAATCAACATCAAATATCCCCACTCCTGACCTTATGATGGAAGGAAGGTAATTGATGAAGCAGTTGAAGATGGTTGGGCCTAGGACACTGCCCTGAGGAACTGCTGCAGTGATGTTCTAGAACTGAAATTATTGACTTCCAACAACCACAACCATCTTCCTTTGTGCTAGGTATGACTCCAACCAATGGAAAGTTTTCCCCCGATTTCCATTGACTCCAGTTTTGCTAGGGTCCCTTGATGCCACATCCGGTCAAACGCTGCCTTGATGTTAAGGGCTGTCACACTCACCTCACCTCTGGAGTTCAGCACTTTTGTCCATGTTCGAACCAAGGCTGTGGTGAGGTCAGGAGCTGAGTGATCCTGGTGGAACCCAAACTGTGCATCAGTGAGGAGGTTATTGCGAAGCAAGTACTGCTTTATTGGACTGTTCATGACTCCATCATTTTGCTGATGATTGAAAGTAGACTGATGAGCGGTAATTGGCTGGGTTGGATTTGTCCTGCATTTTGTGTACAAGACATACCTGGGCAATTTTCCACATTGCCAGGTAGATGCCAGTGTTGTAGCTGCACTGGAACAGCTTGGCAAGGGGCATGGCAAGTTCTGGAGCACAAATCTTCAGTACTATTGCCAGGACATTATCAGGGAAAAAAGGCTTTGCAGCATCCAGTGCCTTCAGCCATTTCTTGACATCACGTGGAGTGCATTGAATTGACTGAAGACTGACATCTGTGATGCTGGGGACCTCCGGAGGAAGCCAAGATGGATCATCCACTCGGCACTTCTGGCTGAAGATTGTTGCAACTGCTTCAGCCTTATCTTTTGCACTGATGTGCTGGACTCCCCCATCATTGAGGATGGGGATATTTGTAGAAACTCCTCCTCCAGTTAGTTGTTAAATTTCCCATCACCATTCTTGACAGGATGTGGCAGGACTGCAGAGCTTAGATCTGATCTGTTGTTTATGGAATCACTTAGCTCTGTCTATTGCTTGTTGTTTATGTTATTTGGCATGCAAGTAGTCCTGTGTTGTAGCTTCACCAGGAGGTGCCATATTTCTGATGAGACATTAAACTGAGGCCCCATTTTGCCCTCAAGTAGACATAAGAGATCCCATGGCACAATTTTGAAGAAGAGCAGAGGAAATTTTTTATTCATTCGTGGGATGTGGGCGTCGCTGGCTAGACCAGCATTTATTGCCCATACATAATTGTCCTTGAAATGGTTGTGGTCAGCTGCCTTCTTGAACCACTGTGGTACACCCACAGTACTGTTAGGGAGGGAGTTCTAGGATTTTGACCCAGCGACAGTGAAGGAACAGCGATATATTTCCAAGTCAGGATAGTGAGTGGCTTGGAGGGGAACTTCCAGGTGGCGGTGTTCCCATGTATCTGCTGCCCTTGTCCTTCTAGATGGTAATGGGTGGGTTTGGAAGGTGCTGTCGAAGGAGCCTTGGTAAGTTCCTGCCATGCTTCTTGTGGATGGTAGACACTGCTGCTACTGTGCGTCATTGAAGGAGGGAGTGAATATTTATGGATACGGTGCCAATCAAGCGGGCTGCCTTGTCCTGGGTTGCGTCAAGCTTCTTCAGTGTTCTTGGAGCTGCACTCATCCAGGCAAGTGGAGAGTATTCTATCACATTCCTGACTTGCACCTTGTAAATGGTGGACAGGGTTTGGGGAGTTGGGAAATGAGTTACTTACCGAAGAATTCCTAGCCTCTGACCTGTTTTGGAATCACAGTATTTATATGGTTAGTCCAGTTCAGTTTCTGGTCAATGGTAACCCCCAAGTTGATAGTGGGGAATTCAGTGGTGGTAATGCTATTGAATGTCAAGGAGCGTTGGCTAGAATCTCACTTTTTGGAGATGGTCATTGCCTGGCACTTGTGTGGTACGAATGTTATTTGTCACTGGTCAGCCCGTGCTTGGATATTAGCGAGGCCTTGCTGCATTTGGACGTAGACTGCTTCAGTATCTGAGGAGCTGCGAATGGTGCTGAACATTGTGCAATCACCAGCAAACATCCCCACTTCTGACCTTATGGTGGAAGGTCACTGATGAAGCAGCTGAAAATGGTTGGGCTGTGGACACTGTGCTGAGGAACTCCTGCAGTGATGTCCTGGATTGACCTCCAACAGCCACTAACCACGGAGTTAACCCTTGTGTCCTGGCCAATATTTACCCCTCAATCAAAAGTTCAAAAACAGATAGTCTTTATCACATTGTTGTTTGTGGGAGTTTGCTGTGCATAATCGGCGCTTCCTACAGTGGAACAATGACTGCACTTTAAAAGTACCTCATTGGCTGTGAACTGCTTTGAGACCCCAGTGGTCGTGAAAAGCATAAGATGAATACAAGTTTTTCTTTCTTTTGCATTATTCACTTGGTCCCTCTCTTCCAAAAAATACAAATACAAGGGGATTCACATAGGAGAACTAATTATATTATTGTTAATAAAATGGGAACAAAATTGGCACTAGCGCAATAATTGCCCTGAGGTTACTGAACATAAATGTGATAAGGAAAAAGCAAAAAAATTACAGTTAATGCAATAAATTCTTCTTACAGCCTTCAGACGTGTTGCTTAAAAGCAACTCCAATAGCAACTCAGATCCTGCTCCATGAATATACATCTTATTGAGGCTTGTTGATGTCACAGCAATATCCTGATTGCAACATCAGGAAATTGCATGGAGGATGTTAATGTTATTGGGGACTCACTTGCAAATGAAAACTATCAAACTGGCATGTAAACAAAAGTAGGTGTTAAACTTTGCAATATCTCAGGCCTTTTAATTCCCCTTTGCTTTTCACTTCTATCTTTTGGTATGCCTCTTTTTTTTCAAAAGAATTAAGCTTTGCTTTTATCATAAGCCTCCTTTCTAAACTTGTCTCCCTGAAAATCTCTTATTTTGTGTTATCTTTTTCCTGCAGTTCCATCAATAAAATAGAACATAAATAAGGTAAATAACACAATCCCCAATTTTAACTCTAGGGTGCGAGTGCAACTCATGGGGCAGAATTTTTCAGTCAGCCTGTGGGGGCAGGCCCGACACGCCAACGCATAAAATGATGCGCGATGATGTTGCGTGTGCATTCTGACATCATCGTGTGCCATTGCGATGTTTCATTCGGCGGGCATGCACCGGAGTCGGCTGCGCGCTCACCAAAATGTTAACAATCCATTAAGGCCATGAAGAAATCAATTGTGCCACTTGAGAACGCTGCCCGTCCAACTTTAAGGTTGCCGGGCAGGTGTAGAGCCCAAGCGGCCTTTGCGTTTTTCAGGAAACCTTATCCACGAGTGGGATGAGGTTTCCTGAAGCTTATATTAAATAAACTAATTATTTTCCATAAATATAAAAACATGTCCCCACTCATGTGACACCGTCACATGAGAGGGGACATGTTTAAATAAATTTTTAAATCAATTCTTTAATTATTTTAATATCCATTCAATCTTCCTGAGGCAGCTCTGTGCCTCAGGAAGATTGAAGTGCTTTTTAGCATGCATGTGTGAAGGAGCGCTGGCCCTGACTCTCCCTTCTCCCGCCGCCCACACAGGTAGCGCTGAGCGCTGCCAGCCACATGTTACACTGGGCGGGCCTTAATTGGCCCGCCCATGTAAAATGGTGGCATGGAGCCAATCGCAGGCGCGATCGGCTCCATGAGCACTCCTGTCCAGCTCGCCCGCCATAGGAAGAATCCTGGCCATGAGACTTTAGGGCCAGGAGAGCAGGAAACACTGATGATGGTATCCAATGGCAACCTGGGCCATTTTAATAGTGTAGTCTACCCACAGTGGAGGGTAATTTCCCTCCTGAACCCCATGAGAATCAGACAGTGGCCGGCCCAGAGCAAGATAATACCACATGAACTGCAGCGGTTTAGTAAGACAGCTCACCACTACCTTCTCAGGGCAATTAGGCATGGGCAAAAAATACTGGATGGTCAGCAATGCCCACAACCCATGAATGAATACAAAAAAGGAGGTCGCTCCTCCGGACCTGTCATGGCACTATGGCAAGTGGTCAGATAGGGGGAGGGCAGGTGGGTCTGGAAGTGAGCATGGTCAGGAGATTATAAGGGATGATAAAGCAGGGGAGGGGAGAGCCTAGGCCCAAGGTTACTGCATGAGATCCAGAGAAGCACTCCTTAAAAGGCAACTTCTGGTCACATTACTGCTCTCTCCTAGGTTTCACCAGCACATCTGGCACTGTGCACAACATGTTGACCACAGAATAAAATGGAGGCAGGGACCAAATGAATCCATCTGTCTAAGACTTTTACTTTTAGTGAGGCCCCTGTCTGTCTCTGTCACCGCTTTCCTAATAACAAAATTAAGCTGTTAAAATGGCAGTGGGCAGAAACATGCTAGGAATGCAGTGAAAAGCACATGACTGGCATTTGAACCACCTAGTTACCATGCTCTCAACAGGCTGGGAACAATCAGCCTTTTAAAATAAAAAGTTCTCACACCATTTTTTCGGTCCACTTAAATGACAAACATTTATTTAATAATCTCCACAGTGAAATTAATGCTTTTGATTTCATGAAAGCTATTTTTGAATGTTCAGGTGGAAGATGACTTGTCTCATCATATACAGTTACTCAAGTGTAAGGCTAGTGTGAAGTTGTGAAGAGAGCAAACTGGCAAATTATTTTTGTATTTGTGCAATCATACAATTTTCAAATACTTTTAAACTTTAAGTTTTAAGGAGAACTTTGCAAACCATGCAAGATTTGTAATTAAAAACAGAAGAACAACAGAGATGGTCATGTTCTTTATTAAATCAGATATCAGAATTACAGTAATAACCTTTCAAACGATGAATCATACTCCTTGTTACTTTGGCATTCAGTGTACAAAGCTTTAATAATTTTTATCAGTCCCGATGCATTTCACTTGAAGAATTTATTTTTGTTTTAACATTTGAGTAGATTTTCAACATGCTGCTCCTAAAGAATGGAACTGAAAATCAGGTGTTTTCTTTAATAGGTGGCTGGTCGGAACATCCATAACAATCAATGCAGCCATATACCTGCGATCCCACATGTTCATAGTGGTGCCAACCAAATCTATGCCAGTGAGACATGGAAGACAACAGCAAAGATGTCACATAAGTTGAACATCTTTCACCAGCTTTGCCTAAGTAAGATCCCTGTGCATCACATGGAGAGCAGCATCACCAATGAAGAAGTACTACAGAGGACTGGTCAGAAGTGCCTGTGGGACATCATGATGGAGAGATTACTGAGGCTGGCAAGACACATATTTCGCCTCTCAAATGTACACCCTGCCAGAGTGGTAGTAGAATGGACACCACCAGATGGAAGAAGAAAACGGTGTTGGAATTTGGATTCTATACTAAAACCCAGAGTAGGAAGATTCTTGTCAGGGAATAACCTTATTGGCAAAAAGGACAATTACTAATTTAGAATACAACCTGACAAGGTTTATTGGACAACAAAGAATAATACTTAACATTCCACTGGCATGGCACATTACGTTGTCTTTTCTGTGGATCCTGGAAATTCAGGAGTCTTCTCTCCTTCTTTGTTCCTTGAATCTGGTCTCTTGACTCACAATGTTCTTTGGGGTTTTAACTTAGTCAACTTAACTTTAACATATATGCAAAACCCCTTTTGCAGCTTTAAGGCTTCAGCTCTAATTTCCCAGCTGACCTGAACTGCTGTAGTGGCATGTTTCACTTGTTCTGTGCTTTCCCCTCTCTCTCGCTCTCAAGCCAAAAGCAATTACTTTAGCCCTAATACTGGATTCTAATACTGACTTGGATTCTTATGGCAATCCCCAACCCAGTGACAATTGCACTAGTCACTTCTGGATTCTTACTGCAATATCCAATCTACGACAATTTAATCACTTCTGGATAGCGTATCAGGGTCTGGTACATATAGGGTTAACCTGGGACTGAATACAGTACCACCCACACTGTGATGTAACAGAACACATGACCTACACCAAGGGGTCAGTATAATTTTGGACAGAGCAATGTGCACAAGCAAGCACGGAGACAGCTCCAAGCTTGAACCTTTACTATATATATGCACATAGTTCTTGTAGTTAATAAGTTAGCCTACTTACAGCTATAATGGCTTCATTAAGACCTGCCAAATGGTATCCAACAACGCTAGATTCTTATGGTAATCCCAACCTATATTACAATTACCCATCGACTGACAATGTCCTACACAAATGCTAACTTCCTACCAAGTGCCCTGCTGCTGACTTCTAACTTCCTTGCCTAGCAAGAGCCCCCTCAGCCAGTGTCCTGAGATAATGCTATCCCCTGGCAAGTGCAAAGACTCCTTGCAAGTATCCTTTTTTATATATTTTTTGCAGGCAGCTTTTGTGACATTCACCCAAGTTGCACACCTGTGTCAATGCAAGCTAATAACTACTCACTAATAATTTGCAATTCTTGACAAATTGAAAGAGTGCTTCTAGTTTCCCTACAACAACCTAACCTTAGCTTGTACCCTATATTTACAATTTTTGACCAATGGGAAGAGTCTTCTTGCTTCCCCACAACAAACTAACCTTAACTTGTACCCTTTACTTATAAATTCTAGCCCTCAGGCCATCCTTCGAGCCAATCAGCATCCCAGTTTGGCTTCTGTTTACTGCCAAAGCAGTAGATTCACTGGAACTCAAACATGCAAATATAGCTGCACATGTTCCTTCTTAAAACTATATTATAGTATTTTGCACTTAAAGAGATACCAACTTAAAGATTTCTTGACAACATTCCAATAACACATACAAATTAAGGCTTTTCATCGCTAAGCTTATGTACGGTACAATCTGATAACTTAAGTGTCATTAATTGCACAAATGTGTCAACAAGGTGAAGTCTAACAATAGGGCCAGCCAAAGAAGACCTGGCAAAGTATGTTTAAGGAGGACCTCCAAGAGTAGGACACCACCTGGGCTGAAGCAAAAGAAATTGCGATGGACTGGGGCCTGTGGCAGACGCTGCCCATCATCTCGCATGGGACCAGAGGAACTAAGGCTAGGTAGGTAAGTTCTGGAACACCAGTCTTATGTCTGGGTGGAAAGTTGAAAATCTACCCATTTTAGTTCATTATAAAGTTGAAAATACTCAGCAAGGCAAGAATTTTTATTTTCCATCAATGCAATGGCAAGATTGACTGCTCTGCACCCAATGCTGCTCTTTAATTAGTTAGCCAATCCTGCCATCAGTTCTTCCTCAGGCATTGTTACCAACAAAGATTTCATTCAGCAACCTGACTGAGAGTTGCTGGACCCTTGTGATATTTCGTACAATTGAGTTTAAATAACAGTCAAGATCACATTATTAAATAGCCTTTGCATGGGACTATAGAACCAGCACTTCTGCTTGTCTATGATGAACCTATGTATCAAGCATTCTATACATCTATCCATTATATAGTAAAGATGGTGAACGATTTCAAGATTTTAAAGGTATTGCACCTATAGGTAGTGCCATTAACTTGTACATGATGGGCAGTGACTCGTGGGTGCCACTTAACGTTATGTGACTTCTTCAGTGTATGAAACTTTCCTTTCCCAGGCAGCTACACCAAATACTCATTGTGCAAAATGATAAGTTTAAAAGTGAAACATCACTGAGCTGAGCACAAGTCTCACCTTCAAATTCAAAGAATAATGACAAAGAAGCATTAAAATGCCTACTTGTTTCTTCAGATGTTGGAGAGCACCAGCCAACTTGCCTTTACCAATTTCAACAGGAAGCACATGACTAATTAAACGTAACATTCACTGTATAATATTGTAATTTATTTTAGCACCAAATCAAATTATAGCAAAAAGCTCTCATAAGACTCCAGCAGTGAACTATGAATAACAATGGAGCCAGCAGTGCAAAAGCTTATCACCATGATCAGAGTAAAATCTGATACATCTTAGCAAAATAAAAATAAGCAAAATATGACCAGCCCATAGCATCTCTCTCACCTAAAGTGAAAATCTGGCCGCTGGCACCCTCATCCCTCCTTGCTCCTCCAAAGGGGCTAGAATTGGGCATGCCCCCTTACAAGAAAGTATTGATAACTGCAACCCACCCCTCAAATGTAAGTTATGTGTTCTGTTTGTGAGCTAACAATAAATGATAGCCTCCCGTTATACTAATCCCTAATCCACTGCTTCCATTTGAGCAGAACGAAGACAGTAGTACAAATTGGGAGCAGCAAAACATGGGAAAAATGAAGAGTAGTACAACATTGTTAAAACTGGGGTCAATACACCTTAGTATAAGTATTATAAAATCAGGGGCATGAATCTTTTTTTTAATTCTTTCACGAGATGTGGGTATCTCTGGCTAGGCCAGCATTTACTGCCCATCCCTAACCACCTTTGAGAAGGCGGTTGTGAGCTGCCTTCTTGAACTGCTGCAGTCCATGTAGTGTAGGTATACTGACAGTGCTGTTAAGAATGGAGAATGCCAGATAGCCTGTAAAGTTTCATTCCTTTTTTAGACTTCATAGTGGTTTGATACAACTCAATGACTTTGCTAGGCCATTTCAGAGGTCTGCTGGTCTGGAGTGACATGTAGACCAGACCAGGCAAAGATGGGAGATTTCCTTCCTTAATGGCCATTAGTGAACCAGATGGGCTTTTACAACAATCAATAACCGAGACTCTAGCTTTTAAGTTCCATTTATCACTTGAATTTAAATTCCACCAGCCGCCGTGGTAGGATTTGAACTCATACCTATGAACCAGAGCCATTAGCTTGGACCTCTGGATTACTAGCCCAGCGACACTACCACTACACCAATGTTTATATATTTAAAATCAGGGTCTACATATTTTCACAAAATCAGGAGCTATGTACTTTTCAATTCCATCCACTGCGAGATACTTTTCTGGATCTAACCCTAATTGCAACTGCAGTACATTGTTTATGAAGAATACAGTGGATATCCACTGCGTGCTTTTATTCAAAAGCAGAGACCACTTTGTATGAGCTAAAATATCATCCAGACATATTTATAAATAAGATAATTCACTCAAGCAAATGAAAAATATTCAACATTACAATTGGTTATTTGCATTAGATGTGACAAGGGTTATTCGAAGTATTCCGTTTACTAAGCATCTTTTGGAAAACCTTTGTAAAACATAGACCTGGATTTTTGCTCTCATGTCAGGAGTGCAGAGTCAGGACACTTCCAGGCTCCACAAACCCAACCTGGGAAAAAGTGTCCGGAATTTGGAATTTTTGTTTCGATGTAATGGGATTCTCTGGAAGTTGGGGCCGGTGACCCTGGAACAAGCACAGAGGCTGCCAGTTGCAGAGGCTGGGCAGATGGCCTGTCTCTGTGCTCCAGCACTGCGCTGAAGTTTTGAAAAAAACAGCAAAACATAAAACAGTCCTCCAGCCCTCAGCCCCTCATACCCCCTCATCCTCCACACACATGCCATGTCCCATCCATGCCAACCTATGCCTCCCACCAACTCCCATGGCCCTTTATAGCCACTATTCCACCACATGTCCCCCACCCACCACTCCATGGCCCCTCATACCCTCTATGCCACCTCATTCCCTCCACCCACACACCTTGGCCCTTTGTAAATCCTTTGTCAATCTAGTACTAACTCATGTCAACCCATCCCCCACCACCCTTTGCCGTAACATCTACCATGCCAACTTACCAAATATGCACCTTGGGGGCAGACCTCATAGTTCACATGAAATAAAGTAAAGTTCTAAATGTCTATTGCAGACTTTGGCCTCTCCATCATTGTGAAAATAGTGGGAAAAGCTGAAAATCAGAAGTCCCAGTCCTGAACATGGCACCTACCATTTCCATGGGGGTGGGAATGGGCCTGGGTCAGTATTAGTGTATTCATGTTTCACAGAGGCAACTGCCCATATAAATCAGCAGTGGCTTCTACTCATGTTTAATTTTGGTGACCCAGGTGTGTGAAACACGACGTGCACAGGTTAGACCTAGTAAGAACAGGTCTGAATTTGGTGGTGTCCTTTGGAGATGTAGGGCATCCTTTGGAGAGGTATGGCCCCAGGACACAACTGGAGGTGGTCAGGTATCCCTTGGGAGAAGGAAGCTGCCCCTTGGGATTGTTAAAATTAGGCATGAATTAGTGCGTAAAAAGTGCATTCACTAATTAACTATCAAGCTCATTGCCATTGTCAAATGTAGCAAAATGAACTGTCAAGCTGTCAAAGCATTTAAAACTTCTGCTCTTTAAATCTTGAAAAAAAATGCCTGAATTGTTTTTAAAAAATCATTGCTTGCTATTTCACTCTGTCTGATGACAGAAGCCTAAGGGTTTCCATTACTGGATTAGTGCTGCCTGGCTGTTCACAACTTCCATTATCACAGTAAGGTGCCTTCCATTTCACAGTTTAATTGACAGCTCCAAGTGGCTATAGACTCTTTGAAGTGGAGTTTTAAATTCCAATATTTATTTATTATTATGGGTTAAGCACTTGAATGAAAAGTTTGTTTTTATAAGGATATGGTTGAAGGAATGTAAATGTAGTGAATGGGTTTTTATGAATGAGAATTTTAAAAGAAATAATGTCTGCAGTAGACACCTGCAACTTTATTCTCTATAATCCCAGCATGGATCTTGACATCTACCATGGCGGATACTGGGTGAGTTGGTATGGTAGGTATAAGGAAAAAAGGTGATAAGTGTGGGGGCATGGGTTGGATTCAGTTGGTTTAAAGAGCCATCAAGGTCGGGTAGAGGCACATAGGGTGACATGGAGAGTATGAGAGGCCTTCTGAAGATGGGTAGAGGGGCATAGGTTGATTTTGAGAGTATGAGGGGCCCTGAGAGGTGGATAGAGGGGCATAGGTTGGCTTGGAGGGTATGAGGGGCCCTGGGGCATGGGTAGAAGGGCATAGTTTGGCATGGAGGGTATAAGGAGTCATGGGGGTGGGTAGAGGGCAAGAAATGACATGTGTTAGCATGGATGGAAATATCGACCTCAGTTCAACAGCCTCAGAGTTGGTATGTGAAACATTTGGAGTGCTACATTCTGGTTCATTGTGCAGCAATGGCTGAGTAAATAGTGGAGGAGGAGGTAATCAATGTTTCCATGTACCAGGGAGATTCCTATCATGTATGGAGAGACACTCCAGTCATCACATCACCGATGACTCTGACTCAAGTGGACGATGATCCACCGGTTGTGGCCATTGAGAATCAACTGGCAGAGGATCAAGATGTTGTACTCATTGAGGCTCCTATTAGACTTTTCCTTCACTGTCGCTGGATTGAAATCCTGGAACTACCTCCCTAACAGCACTGTAGATGTACCTGCACCACATGGACTGCAGCAGTTCAAGAAGGCAGCTCACCACCACCTTCTCAGGAGAAATTAGGGTGGGAAATAAAAATGATGGCCTAGCCAGCGACACCCACTTCCTGTGAAAGAATAAAAAAAACTGCTTTGAAAACAAAGGCAGGGCTATCTGAGAAAGAAAATATTAAATATTACATATGTCTTGCATACAGTTTTAAATGTATTTCTTCTTTGACATGCATTTGACCACCACTGTCTGAGAACAATTATAATTTAGAAGCTTTCAATTAGCTCTTGTACTTGCAGCCACATATGCTACCCAAGCATATTATGGGCAGGATTTACCGTTGGCAAGCGGGGGCGGGGCCTGCGGGGCCTGATGTGTGATGATGTCGGGCAGAAATCCCAACGTCACCGTGCCCCATTTAAATTTTCAGGAAGGCCGACCTGTCATTGACAGATCAAATAAAGTAATTAGTGGACCTGCCCGTCCAACCTTAAGGTTATCAGGCAGGCCAGGAGCCCCAGCGGGAAGTAGAAAAAACAAGAAACCTCATCCACAGGCAGGATGAGGCTTCATGTAGGGTTTTAAAAATTTTTTAAAGTTTTTTTGGAAACTATGAACATGTCCCAACTCATTGTCACATGTAAGGGAATTTTTTTTCTATTTTTAATATTTTAGAAAGTAGAGGCCATTTCCCTGAGGCAGCACTTAGCCTCAGGGAGATGAGTGCGCTCTTTTATGTGCATGCGCGAAAGAGCACATTCTCGATTTTAGGGATCCCCCCCCCCCGCCCACACAGGGAGCGCATAGCACTTCTGTGCAGACGTCACACTGGGCAGGCCTTAATTGGCCCGCCCACGTAAAATGGCACCGTGCCTCTGTTCGGGGATGCTGGTTGGAAGCGCACCAGCCCATCAACTTCCCCCCTGACAGGGGGGAAGATTGCCCCTATATGTCCAAATTATAAACCAAAGCAAATAAGCTAACAGATTTGTGGTGACTTTGCAAAAAAGGGATTCAATGGTCAAACATGTTCTTTACTGAATCAAAATACAGAGTGGAGGAACATTGAAATACTGTTCAAGTAATTCAAATCAGAATAGATTGCAAACATTTGGCATTGACTATTAGCTGGGCCACTATGCTTGCTACATGGTATTCTTTTGAGTTCTCTAGCAAATTGCACATGGGATAGGAGGCAATATACTGGCATGGATTAAGGATTGGCTAACAGGCAGAAAACAGAGGGTGAGAATAAACGAGTCATTCTCGCATTGGCAGGCTGTGATTAGTGGGGTACTGCAAGGATCAGTACTTGGGCCCCAGCTGTTCACAATATATATCCACGATTTGGATGTGGGGACCAAATGTAATATTTCCAAGTTTGCGAATGATACAAAGCTAGGCGGGAATGTGTGTCGTGAAGAAGATGTAAAGCAGCTAAAGGGGGATTTGGACAGACTTAGTCAGTGGGCAAAAACATGGCAGATGGAACATAATGTGGAAAAATGTGAGGTTATCCACTTTGGCAGAAGGAATAAATATGCAAAAAATTTCCTAAATGGTAAGAGATTAGAAAGTGTAGATGTACAAAGGGACCTGGGTGTCCTTGTCCATAAGTCATTGAAACATGCAGGTACAGCAGGCAATTAGGAAGGCAAATGGAATGTTAGCCATTATCACAAGAGGATTTGAGTATAGGAGTGGTGAAGTCTTGCTTCAATTGTGTAGAAACTTGGTTAGACTGTACCTGGAGTACTATGTGCAATTTTGGTGCCCTTACCTCAGAAAGGTTATTATTGCCATAGAGGGAGTGCAACGAAGGTTCACCAGGCTTGATCCAGGGATAGCGGGACAGTCTTATGAAGGGAGATTGGGGAAACTTGCCTTGTATTCTCTAAAGTTTCGAAGAATGAGAGGTGATCTCATTGAAACCTACAAAATACTTAAAAGGAATATACAGGGCAGATGCAGGTGAGATGTTTTCCCTGGTTAGGGAATTTAGAACCAGGGGACACAATTACAAAATAAGGGGGAAAATAAGGGCCCCAGAGAGCCGTGGAAGCTCAGTTATTGAGTATGTTTAAGGCAGAGGTTGATAGATTTCTGATTAATGATAATGTAAAGGGTTATGGGGATAGTGTGGGTAAAAGGCATTGAAGTGTTCGATCAGCCATGATCATATTGAATGGTGGAGCACGCTTGACGGACTGAGTAGCCTACTCCTGTTCCTATGTTCCTATGTCACTGGAGTCTATTGTTCTAATTAATGACATTAGGGGTCAAATATGCCATTCCAATATATTCTAGGCCATTGACTCAGTTAATTTACAGCCCAATACTGTCCATCAATTTGTCTGTTTCCACCTCAACAAACAAAATTAGTTTTGGTTAAATTTTGGACACAGAATTATCTTTTGTCTGAGTTTATCAGACTAGACCAATAAGGCTAAAATGAACCAGTGACCCATCAAATCTGGATTTTAGAAGCTTTCCCCTGAGTAACTGTTAACAACCTTGGATTAGGCCTGCAAAGCAGGCTGCTGTCTCACCCTTAGGGAGGGATTAAGGTCTGCTGACTGGCACTTGCTGTAAGGGGGATGTTCAGAACACAAAACACTCTTTTTCAAGCTATTGTACTAAATATTTTCAAGTATGGAAATATTTTCAACCAAAGACATTACATGATTTATAATTCTAGATTTTAGGGCTTTGATTAAAAAGTCAAGTCAAATCATAAAATCTGAATAAATTGCTTACCTCAAGAATACTTAGAATCAAAGCAGTCTAGAGGACCATAGGAGGCCACTTATCTGGCTTTTTGCTCGAGTAATTTAACAGAAATTAATTTCTCAGCCTATTGTGTGTGATCCATGAGAACATTTCTGGTATAAAGTCGACTGTCATGAAGGGCTGATAAACTGATTTGGCATGTTGTTATAAGATTGTGAGAATGGAATGTTCATGTATCCTTCAAAATACACAATTCTCATTCACCATCTGTGCAGAATGACTCACTACTTTTTCATGACAAATAGCATTAGAGTTACTGAAATTTGTATGAAATAGTTTGATAATCAGAGTGTTCTTACAATGCTCAAAACATGCAGGGGCCAGTCATTGTGTGAACAGTTACTTCACCAGCTGATAAGTTCTTAGAATGAATAATATAACCTTGATAATGTACCCCAATCACCAGAAAAATCCTCAGTAAAGCTGTTGTGATTGTTTTCAATAATCAATCATAAACCTTTCCCTGCTACATTTACGGTACATCAAAGTTTATCAAAAGACATCCACTTCTACTTTTAGGGGAGAATTTTCAGCATGTCAGGCAGGCTGGCTGGGAGCTGGCGTGGGCGGGGGCAGAGCCAATCGCTGCCCACGATCGGCTCCGCGCCACCATTTTACCTGGGCTGGCGAGTTAAGGCCCGCCCAGCATGAATCACAACTCCCGAGAACAGCGGCAGGGGGTGGGCGGCAGCGGGACTCCAATGACCACCAGGTCTAATGGCAACCCGGTAGCCTGTTTAAAGAGCGCAGGCAGCCTTCCAAAGGTTGGCAACGATGGCGACCAGAAGGGTTCCCGAGAGCGCTCTCGGAGATCAGGCCAGGCAGGAGCGCAGGTTGGCGGGGCACTGTGCCCCTAGACTCCTGGATGAGCACCTTGCTGGCCTCCTCGAGGAGGTAGCAGCACGGCGTGAAATCATTGTGCCGAGGGATGGGAGGAGGAGATCCCCCCAACATGACAAAACGTGCCTGGGAGGAGGTGGCAGAAAGGGTCAGTGCACACGATGTGGTGCGACGCACCTGGGCTTAGTACTGCAAGCGCTTCAACAACCTCTTGCGATCGGGCAGAGTGACTATCATGTTGGCATGAGTCGCTTAGCACAGCAGTCAGGTTGGCTCCCCTGGCCCGCCCCCAATTCTGAATGTAGTTACTGCATTGAATCATTCAAGGCATGTGGCCTTCGCTGGGTGGGCCATGCCTAGTTGCCATTGAGAGAGCGGTGCTGAGCTGGCTTCTGTATCCGCTGCATGTGGTACACTTACACCCACAGTACTGTTTTGGGGGCGAGTTCCAGGATCTGGGCCGAGTGCTGGAACGCCGAAACATTTCAAAGTCAGGATGCTGACTGACTGGGAGGGGGATCTTCCAGGTAGCGGGGCAGCCATCCATCTGCTGCCCTCGGCGTTCTCGGTGGTAGTGCTTCCTTGCTTTGGAAGGTGATACAGATTGAGTAGCAAATGTAATGGAAGCAGCATCTGGGCAAGGGGGTCAGCCCTGGCTGCTTGGAGTGAATGTATGGCAGCTCCAGCGTCATGAATCTGATGAGCCGTACAATGTTTCATTCAGGTTGATGTGGCAGGGCTGCAATGGCAATGCAGGTACAGGGTGGACTAATCAATGCCCCTCTCTCCTTTTCAGGAGAAGACAGCACACAATAACGCTGAACGGATACAAAATGGCGGAGGGCAGGCACAATTGCTCATTCTCACCAGATACGAGCAGGAGGCTCTCGAGCTGCAGAGGAGCCATGCACCCAGGTTTACCGGCAACGGTGAGGTTGGGATGTCAGTGGGAGGTAAGTGTGCCGTGCCCTGAGGTCGCAATGTCTGTCAGTGCAAACATCCCACTGTTGACTGTTTAGTGAATTCAGCATCCAACATGGGTTTCCCATTGATTATGGAAGTAGCAGCGCATCCTGATCTGGAGGCCAGTGTCACGACTTCAACTTATCCAATGTCCTTGTTCTTCCTTTCAGTCTCACCAGAGAACGCCCGGACCAAGGAGGCAGAGGGCCTGCCACTGACACCTGAGGGCCCTGAAGAGTTACAAGCACCAGCGTCACACCATCTTAGCCAGACGGGCACCAGTGCAGATACCAGCACAGATACCAGCACCTTGGTGGGGATAAAATTGTTGGCTAATGTCCTGGGGCACACTGGTGAGGGCACTTCACACTCACTTGAAGTGCAGGCATAGACAGAGAGTGCCCAGGGCGCCGGCAGTCAGAGGACTGCAGGGGACCAGGAACATGCTTAATCGGAGGCTGATGATGAGCCTCTGGAGTTGTCCCTGAGGCAGCAAATGCTGTAAGCCCAGCAGGGTCTGCGGGAGGATCTTGCAGAGATACATGAGGCAATGCATGCCATGGTCTCCGTGATGGAGGAGTCCATGCGAAGCATCAGCAATGCATTGACTCTCATGACCGAGCAATGCCTCCTCCATGGAGAGAGTGGCGACTATCATGGAGAGGCTCCTCCAGGAGAACAATCAGGGCTTCCTAGGGATGCACTCGAACCTGCAAGCCCTCACAGTGACATTGACTTCAGCTGGTCAGTGTCAGTGTGGGAGATGGATTGGGCACCCAGTATTTCAGCTAGGTGCCCATCAATGAATGGTGAGCAGGGAAGTCCGGAGCGACCTCATGTTGGTGCATGAGTTGCCTGTCATCTCTGTGGGCTCCTCTCAGGGCGTACTGGATGAGGGCAGCAGATCCTCCACCCCTTTGCCAGTGACTGTGGCATCCGATGAGACTGTGGCGACTGGGGAGAAGCCAGCTGTGGAACTGGCTACTCCCTCCCAGGTGGGGCCAGCACAGGCTCCACGGGCCGGAGGACGCCCACCAAGGTCATCAAGGCCAACAGGACTGCAGAGTCAGCAGGCTCTCCAATGCCAGTGCCAGTGAGGGGGGAGCACCTAGACGTAGCACCCGAAAACATAAATGTAAGGCACCTTAGGCACACCATGGGCTTCTCACTGGTGGTATTTTGTTGCCCCGCTATTAGTTGATTTTTAGTCAGTGTGCAGCTCAACACCTGTGAATGAACTTTCTTTTCTGTTTTGTTTTATGAAAACATTAAAGGTTTTAGTTCTGAACAAGACTCAGGGTGATTCCTTACTTCTGCAGGTGTATGGGAACCCATGATGTTATGAGTGACTTGTTTATCATTGAGCTTTATTGACAAGGCACTTAGTTAATGTTCCTACCCAGGCAGATTTTGCACTTAGGTATCGAGTATGGAGTCTGCTGCCCAGGCTTGTCCTGGAGGTCCATCTGTGGTGGGCTAGCTGAAGGTTCATTGGATTAAAGGCTCCCAGGTGTCCCTGCTTCCCTGAAGCAGTCCCGGGTCAGCGTCTACCCCCTCAGCATTCTCCTGTGTGTGCTCATCCTCAGACTCACTACTGGACTCATCGTGTGCAGTCAGAGCATCTGCATCTACATCTTCTTCGTCTACTGTGTCCCCCCTTTCCAGCACCAGATTGTGGAGAGTGCAGCATGCAACCACTATCAGAGACACACGATCTGGGGGGTATTGCTGTATGCCCTCTGAACGGTCCAGGCATCGGAAGCACATCTTGAGAAGACTGATTGTTTGATCTACTGCAGTCCTGGCTCCTATTGTACCGTTGCTCAGCTTCTGTTCTTGGATGGCAAAGGGGCTTCATGAGCCACCTTTTGAGGGGATTGCCCTTGTCACCCAGCAGCCATCCATCCAGCCGGGCTGGAACACTGAAGAGCCTCAGCACCTGGTAGTGTCTGAGGATGTAAGCGTCGTGGGAACTGCCTGTGTACCTTGCACAAACTTATAGAATCAGCATCCTGTGGTCACACACTATCTGCACGTTCATGGAGTGGAAGCCCTTCCTGTTGATGAAGGCTCCCAGCTCACCCGCTGGCGCCTTGATGGCCACATGTGTGCAGTCTATTGCACTCTGGACGCGGGGGAAGCCAGCAATTGCTGTGAAGCCTCTGGCTCGCTGTGTCTGGCTTGCCTCATCCCAGCGGTAGTGAATGAAAGTCAATGCATGCCTGAACAAAATGTCTGACACCAGCTTGACAAAACTGTGGACAGCTGACTGACAGACTCCGCAAATATCACCCGCCGACCCCTGGAAAGAGCCCGAGGCATAGAAGCTGAGGGCAGCTGTGACATTCAGTGCCACTGGCATGGGGTGTCCACCTACACAGTTGGAGCGGATCTCAGGGCCTATCAACTGACAAATGGAGGTCACTGTCTCCCTTGAGAGTCGGAGCCTCCTTCGGCATTGCACCTCAGACATATTGAGGTAGCTGCATCGTCGCCTGTAAACCCTGGCAGCAGGATAGTGGCATCTTCTGCTGCCCCTTCCACCTTGCACTTCCTGTTGGCCCTGCGCCCCTTGTGCCAGCGCCTGTCCTCCCAAAGGCGGTTCCCCTGGAGGCTGAATATGGACTCCTGGCGTCCTCCCCCTTCTGGCTCTCTCTTCCTCAGAGGAGGAGGTGCCTCCAGTGGAGAGCATAACTCCCATTCCCAGGGTAAGGGAAGGGCTGTCTGATATCTGCAAGGCCCCAAGAATGATGATTTGTCCAGAGTCCTGAACTGAAGCCTGTTATTCCTGTACAAACAGCTCTGAAGAAATTTGAAGTTCCCCTGTTTACACAAGCAAGTAGCAGTGAGTTTAGAAAGTAAATGCCTAACAAATAGCACTCATGAGCCCGCTTACCCCTCTTATCCCCCCATGGATGAGGTTTTAAAAAATGTGGCCTACCAACCTGCCTGTTGCGCCTGTGCGACGTTTTGAAGATCACACGGGCTCCGAAAAATCTCAGCCTATTTATGCCTCAAGGGCCTTAAGTGGCCCGTTAATTAATGGTGAGCGCACATCAGAACTCATCGTGCGCCCACCCACCGAAATATCGCGATGGTGTGTGGTGACATCAGGACGCTTGCCCGATGTCACCACGTGTCATTTTATGCGTCGGCATGTCGGCCTGCCCCTGCACGCCGATGTCAAAATTCTGGCCTTAAGAACGGCTAAGGGTTGGATTAAAAACAGAAAATGCTGAAAAAACTCAAGAGGTCTGACAGCATCTGTGGAAAGAGAAACAGAGTTAACGTTTTGAGTCCGTATAAAGAAGTGTCATATGGACTCAAAACATTAACCCTGTTTCTCTCTCCACAGATGCTGCCAGACCTCCTGAGTTTTTCCCTCATTTTCTGTTTTTATTTCAGATTTCAAGCATCTGCAGTATTTTGCTTTTATTTAAGGGTTGGATTAGTTCTATCCCTCTAAAACACAATTTTAACATGTGTTTGTTTTTGTCAATCGTTTTCTTTGAGAGGGAAACGAACATTTTCCCCACCTTCATTCATTCATTCACCTCACTTTTTCACAGTTTTAACCTTTGTATTCAATGATGTTTAATCACAAGCTTCTTTGTTTTACACTGTTGACTCTTCTTTGTTTTAAGAATCTGATTGTTGACTCAGAATTTGGATCAAGGTCATCTTTTATCTGTCAATCGGTTTTAGTTCTTATTTTCCCAAGTCCAGCTCCTGTTTTATACATGTATCCAACTGCTTGCTCTTCTTTTAGATTAGTCAAACTTCCCTTTCATTTGCTTTTAGACATTGGGTTTTCTTTATCAATGCAGTTGAAGTAATTAACAGAGCAGCTTTTGCTGAGTTTATATTTCCATTGATGCCTGTCCATTAAACACAATCGACTACATAAAAGATATACATACGCAGATAAAGACAGGACATAATCACTGTACAAACAATGCCGGATGTGGCATAGGAGTTCCTGGTTTAATAGCTGTGAAGTAATTTGCTTTCATCAATGGCTGTGTGTGTGTAGGTTTGATATACTTTTGCATAATTTGGCAAACAACAATTGAAGCTATGGCGGCCTAACCAAAGTAAAACTTGGCAATACATCCTGCTAAATGGGATGTCTACACTGGTATTGAGGTCAAGTGGTGCAGTGGGTAGCATCCCTAGCTCCTAAACTTGGAGCTCTGGGTCCAATTCCTACTCCACCAGAAGGAAAAACCAGTAAAACTTGGGAAGTGATTGGTACTGGTCTGAACAGGCCTTGTGTACCTGAAAATAGAACTCCAATTTGGACCTGTACCAGTCATTTCCAAGTTTTTACTGGTTTTTACCTGATGGCCAAGGGAGGTACTTTCATAATGCAGCCAAGCAGGTTGATTAGCAACCAGCAAATCCTTCCAACACACGCCAATGGCAGGCGGTGAGAGCGGGAGAGATTTCTGGTTAGCTACATGATGGAAAGAAAATTGGAGCTTCTACCATCACTATCCATAGCTCCAGACTACAATATGCATGTAGAAGTGCATGTTGCCACAGCAAGCATTGTGTGTTGTGCAATATATGTTGACATAAAGTGAACGTGTAGACCTGCACTGTTGAATCACTGGGTAACTTCACTAACCCAATATGCTACCAGCGCAGGAATGTCCGGTGTGCTCAATTGGCTGTCCTGAGTCAAAAGGCAATAAGAGCGCCTCCAACATCTGTTAGAATTTTAAAATAAAGTAATATAGGATTTCCACTCCTGTTTCCCATCCAGTGATGCCTGCTGGAAAGCACATGTCTGTAGACATCATATAAGCAGAATCATGTTAGCTATGGTGCAAATGAATACAGCACTGCTTCCTCTGGAGCGCTGTAAGTGTTTGTCCCATTTAGTCCTTCTGCAAAGTTGTATTTTTAGCAATGACATCAATAAAAACAAGGTACTAAACCAGAATGAACTTTGATCCGGACATGCACATGGGTTTGTTGAAGATACCTCCACACCTTGACTGAATCGTTGCTCAATAACAGCAAAAAATTTCACAAAGTAAAACAAAAGTACTAATAATAAATATATGTTTAATTGTATAACTATTTTTATAGAGAAAATGTATTTTTGTTGCGTTACAAAAGCTCATGAAATTTTTACAACATGAGGGTTGGCCCTCAATGTACAAAGTTGAGAACCCGTGATCTAGATCTATCTCCTCATCTTGTGTGAAATGATAGAGCAAAAAACCTTTTTTTTTAAAAAAAGCACAGCTCTCCTTCAAATTCCCCATCAAAGGAAAGTAAAAATTGTAACCCCAAGAAAAGATCCTTAAAAATAAATTAAACTCATGTCTGTGGATATAACATGAGAGACACATTTATTGAATCTGTTTGAATGCTGCAACCTAGCATGCAGCACCTCCCTGAGGAGGATGTGTAATGCTACATTCAGTTCAAATATTTCCTGCAAATCCTTATTACAGCAAATTATTATTTATGTCAATATCTTGAACCTTAT
Source organism: Carcharodon carcharias (assembly GCF_017639515.1). NCBI lineage: Eukaryota > Metazoa > Chordata > Chondrichthyes > Lamniformes > Lamnidae > Carcharodon > Carcharodon carcharias. The sequence goes on along the minus strand of NC_054473.1, from coordinate 154,667,272 downwards.
AAGTAACTTATTTTGTGTTATGTGTTTTAGTTTTTTTATCTCCATCTCTCTTAAAAATGAACCTAAAATACTTTAAAACACATGGATTCAAATTATGTTTATAATGAACAGTGCAAAACAAATTTTATAAACAGCACAGTATATTTAAAAAAAAACAATATTTTGATTTGCTAAGTGATACATAACTCAGTGGTGACTGTTACTTGTGCCAGTTTAATGCTCACATATATGATGCGAGAAATGCTGAAGACTGTGGAATAGTAGGAGAAAATAACTAAATACATGCTTAACAGTTTAAAAATTGTCTCCAGCTAAACAAATGCTACTCCTAAATGGAAATTGATTTTCCACGCTGTTACATGTGGAAGAATCTTGCTGACACCTGATATTTAGTGAAGCGAATTTATTTGGCTAACTTATGACAGAGTTGAATTGGAGTGAAAGGTGAAATCTGGCAGCTTAAGTTCAACAAAGAGTGAAATATATTAACAGCCTTTTGTATAACATTTGAAAATTATCAGTGACTGCTCATGCCATTTGTTAACACAGCAGCTCAGCAGGAGAATCAAAGACAAATGCATAAAACTCTTGAATGCTGTTTAGGTCAAAATGCCTTTTCTGAACAGGTAACATTTTAGTTTCTGGAGAAGGAGCTGATGTTAAGAATGTGACTTGATTAGAAATTTCCAAAACCTGCTTAAGAAAGCATGTGACAGAGATCTGAAGTGAAATGTGAATTCATTTGTATCGTACAGAGATATGCCATACACATGTAACTTGTTAACAGCTGTCAAATCCTGAAAAAAATTTCTTAAACTCTATAAACCTTGGTTGCTGTAAATCTGAAAGAAAAACAGAAAATACTGGAAGCACTGAGCATGCCAAGTAGTATTTGTGAAGACCATAGAGATCAGTTAATGTACTGGGTACAACCTCTCCTTCAGAAATGCTTTGAGGAAAGGGTCACTCCTGAAATGTTAACTGATCTGTTCTCACCATGAATGCTGCTTGACCTGCTGAGTGTTTCCAGAATTTTCCACAAGAAAATGTTATTACATTTGCAGAAGCAAACTATCTTTAATCCAAGCTCTCCCATTCACACCAATTTACAGATTTGCTACTTAATCAAAAGCCCAGTGTAATTGGTATTCTTTTTAATCATTGAGATTGGTAAATAATAGCACCAACATATCTGTAGTTAATATAGAACTAGTTGATCTTCCATGTCATTGTGCACAATATAGAACAAGATTCTGACTCTGTGTAAATGAATGGGTTTTGATCAATTTAAAATCTCAGTGAGTACAGGCCAAGTGTAGTCTTCAGCTGTAATAGAGTAGGAGGTCAAGGGATAATTAAACTAGGGCATGCAGATGTAATTCAGCCATCATTTTAAAATAACTATTTTTATATACTTCATTTTATATTGTTATTCATAGTGAAGTAATAAAGCATATGGCAATTTGCAAAACAGAGCGCAGGATTTCCTGTTTGGGAGCAGGACTCCCAGAAACATTTCTGGGTCCAAACGTGCTCCTACGGACAAGTAGTCACAGGCCATGATTTTCCCTGAGGTTGGCAACTAATTGGCTGGAGGGTGGGTTTTGTAGTCAATTAGCAGCGGTGGATGGGGGATGGAGGCGGGATTCAGAAGTGTGGGCCTGATTTAAAGGCATGGTAACAGCATTATTGTGGCACCTTTCAAATCAATGGAAGGCAGAGGAGAAGAGGCAGAGGCAGGGCTGCCCCAAGGTTTAGCGCTGCAGCACTTCAGATGACACTGGAGGGAGTATGAAAGAGGTTCCAGGATGCTGACAGAAGGAGGCCACTCAGCCAACCTAAAGAGGCTCAGCTGGAGGTGGCAGATCATGTAAGCAGCCCCTGTGTTGTCCGGAGGACCTGGGTGCAGTGATGCAAGGGATTTAATAAGCTTCTTTGTTCTAGCAAGGTAAGTGCAGCATGACAACCAGATGACAGGTCACCAGATCTGCAGCCACCAGCAGAACAATATTAACTGAGTAGTCTGAGGGCACATGGTGCTCCTGAACAGGGGAGAAGTATGTGTCGATGGTGATCGATGACCTGTTAGCAAGGCTCAAAAACCTAGAACTATTGTTAGGATCTCCATAGAGATTGATAACTTTTGAAAATATATTTCCCAATGACTTAAAGGAATTGCATGACAAGATTTCAAGTTTTAAGACTTTTACTGTAACCATAAGACCATAAGACATAGGAGCAGAAATTAGGCCATTTGACCCATTGAGTTTGCTTTGCCATTCAACCATGGCTGATAAGTTTCTCAACCCCATTCTCCCACCTTCTCCCCATAACCTTTGATCCCCTTATCAATCAAGAACCTATGTAACAGACAAATGAAAAGCAACACTGACTAAATAATACCTAGTAGGCAACTAATGCACTATAGAAAAGATAACTTTTAACTTTTAATATTCTCGAAAACCTCACACCACAGTTATACTTCATTGCTCACTCTCCACAGAACTACAATTCTTACAGAAGTCCAACATCATTCCCAGTTTCCCACGGGTTCACTTCTTCCTATTTTTGCTGAGTCATAATGTCAAGTGACCATCAAAAGGCACTTCTCTCAGCTTCCAGAGAAGCCCCAAACTGAATACCAGCAGTAAGGCCTGCTCCGGGGATTCCTTCCCCTCACATCCCCTCCATCCAGGTGCACTGGGACGAATCTCCTGGATTGCTTAGGTTGCCATGGGAGGCATCTCTTTGACCAAAGACTAACTTCTCCTCCCACAGCTTTGGGAAGACACTCTCAGCTGATCACATTAGATGCAGTCCTTTATCTCTCTGTGAGGCGTTCCCCGCACCCCCCTTCTTTTTCTGTCTGAAATCACAGACACCGCAAATCTGCCCACAGTCAGCCCAGCTGCTCTTGCCTTTGTTTCAGGGGTGAACATTTTGCACCCTGCTGTCAGTAACTCTTGATTTGGGCGCCACTGTCCCCATGGTAACCTGTTGTCAGGCAGAATTTGGAACAGATCATATGACTCACTTCACTGCTCCATTTAGCCTTGAATTAAAGAGGCAGTTCCAAAACATAATCATCTTATGATATCTTGCTTTCATAATACTATTGAAGAGTTGACAGCGCCAATACATGTTGCCTCTTATTTAAATGAGCATTGGTAGCGAGGCCGGCATTGTCTTATTTCTCTTTGTCCTTGCAGGAGAAAAGGGCTCACAATGCCAGGGAAAAGGTGTGCACAGGAGGAGGAGTGCCTCAGCTTGCCATCCTCACTGCCACGGAGGAGGTCGCAATAGACATTGTGAGGGGTGCTGCATGAAGAAGTGGGCGATTGAGAGATGGAAATACATGGAGGAGGGTGAAACAATATTGAATTCTGTAAATGAAGGAGATGGAATGCATTCCTCCCTGTGCGCCATTGTGCCAAAGGTTCAGTTCAGCTGCAATGGGAAGCCGCAGCTCTGCAGAGGCATCTGCTATCAGAGATAGGTTCTTGTGATCACGTTCTTATGTCTCCCACAGGGTCATTAGCGGAGGGGGAGGCTGCCAGTATCACTGCAGCATCACCAGGGGCCTTGGACAATTCAGAACATTGGTGGATCCTCACACGTGATTAAAAAAAGCTGGCACCGGGTAAATCACACGTTATGGGGAGAGAGCAGGGGGAGATGATGGAGCAGTGGAAATTGTGGGAAGTCCCCTTGGAGGATGGAGGACAGACACAGCACGCTCAGCTGGGCACAGAGGCAGGGCCTCTGGAGTCTCAAGCAAGGCAGCGCTACTTTGACCAGCAGTGTGAGATGTGTGCCCACACTGAGTTCCCTGAAGTAGTGCCACGTGCATCTTTTCAAGGGATGTCCCTTGTACTCTACAATCCATCCACAGAATTTTCATGGTGACATGGGCTGTGCACCGCTATGCCACAGGATTTTGAAACACGAGCTCCACTTGTAACAGAATGACCAACCTCATGGACAGTCATATGCGCATCATTCTGAATGGGTGCAGGAACGATGCACTGACATGCATAGAATGCATATGCAATGTTCTGTAGCATGGACTGGTCAGTGGTGCTGAGTGCACAAAGTTACATGGAGTGGATGCCAGTTGTGCCCCAGCTGGTGCTCCCCTCCACGATCAAAAATGCCAATAAAGGTCTGAGGCAGTTATGGAAGAGGATGAGGGTGCCACCCCTTGTGGGTCACCCCTTGTGGCCTTCTCTGCCACTCTGACTCGCAGCCATCTATGCAGCAGGACCCTGCGACAGAGGCGGCTGCCCCTGCATTAATGCCAGTGCAGCAAGGTCTAGCGGTGTACCCACTGGCACCTTCATAATAAGGACAACTGCCACATGCACCTCAGCCACAAGCGGATACAAGTGAGCAGGTTGTCTACACATACCTGAGGCACAAGGGGAGGACCGCATAGAAGTGGCTGAGAATGAAGGCACCTTGTCATTGCATTGTGTGTTTCACTTTGGTGACTTTCATTGGGGTTGTGTAAATTCCAACTGTTAATTATATTAGAGATATTGAACCATGATCCCAGATGTCTGAGCTTCCATTCTTTAATAGCAAAACTGAAAAGAGGGAAGTGGTGATGAAGGAAAGCAATGGTCTTAGAATGGGAACACCATGACCACTGGAGAGGTGCATACCAGGTATTATTTGTAAGAATGGAACTATTCAAGGTTTAGGGCATTGTGAATGTGTTCTCACAGGCAGATCAAAGTGAATATCAGAACCTGTGCTCAAGTGAAACATGCCTGGATCAGATGTGCTCTGGCGTTCACATCAATTCTGATGAGAACATTGACTCCTGAGCTGACTTCTCCCACCTCCTTGCACAGCATGGGCATTGTTCAGCTCTGCATCTTCCTCCTTCTCTGATGAACTAGCACTTCACCCTCTTTAAGGTCCACTCCTAACTGGAGGGCCATGTTATGGAAAGCGCAGCAGACCACCACAATGTCTAAAAATCCTTGCAGGAGCATACTGTAGGGTGCCATTTGACTAGTTGAGGCACCAGAACCTCCTCTTCAACACCCTAATAGCTTACTCAATGAGCAATGGCTTTGTTTCTAGTGCATCTGTGCCTCTGTCTCAGGATCATATAAAGCCATGAGTAACTATCTCTTCATGGGATGTCCCTCGTTCCCTACAATCCATCCACAGAATTTTCATGGTGACATGAAAAGCAGCAGCGACCTGGACTGCCAGAGGATGAAAGCATCATGGCAACTGTCAGGATGGTGAGCACATACATGCATAAAGCGCTCATTGTGGTTGCATATCAGATCAATTACCATCTGCACAGATAGTCACAGTCTCCTGTAGCACTGATTCTCTGACATATCCAGCTAGCTTCTTCAGTGGTACACTCGAGGCTGAGGGAATGGCCTTTGTGGCCTTCCTGCCACTCGTTATTCTCCTCTATTCTCCTCATGCACAGGTTGTTGTATCTGCTCCTTGGGATTTTGATCCTCATCATTACTCATCCATATCTCTGAGTCCCAAACTTCCAGGTTAGCTGTTGCATTGCTTGCTGTCACCTGCACTCACAATTCTTAGTGAACCCCATGAGGGTCATGGCTCCCCTCAACTGACTGAGCACACATGGACCACTTGCTCCGCTAACTCTGCTCACCTGATGGCACTTGTGTGCCAATGGATGAATGCACCTCTGAGCCCTGCACACTTTTATGAACCCATCTCATTTAATGGCATAGCCATGACTGGCTCCCAGCTACATTGCCATCTCCTTCTAGGTGACCTGTTCCAGGTCCATTGTGGATTCCGTGTCTTCCCGCAAAAAAATCCAAACTGGCCCTTAATGAGCTGACAACAAGCCCATTAGCAGGTATAATTGATCCAATCCGGGCAGTTTTCTGAGTCCCCCTTTCCCCGCCTTCAGAGCAGAATCGCTGCCTTCAGAAGGGTGTCGGGAAACTGACACGACAGCCGGTGGTGCAAAATTACACACCTGCACCACCCTCCCTCATTCCCACATTGGGATGAAAATCTTGCCCAGAGAATTTGGTTGGAATTTCTCTACAGAATTTGCTGAGCAAAATTGAGGTGCTATAGCGCCACCATTGGTGGGAACGTGTAATTATGATGTGTTAACTTGACACAACCCGAAAAATATCCATTGACCATGCTGTATAAATATGGGCATAGAAATTAAATATAAAAAAGGTTGATTGGCAGTCAAAATCATTGTTGAAAGATCTAGGGAAGATAAAAATGTTTTGACTCAGTGTTATTGGGATCTGAAAAGATAGTGGAAACTGGTTCCAAAAATAATTTAAAAAAAGAATTGCGACAGCAACTTGAGGAACAGGAACTAACAGTGTTACAGACAAAAGTATGGGGATGTGGGGCTAAGCACATTTGCTGTTTCAAAGGGCCAGCACAGCAGGACGAGCTGGATGACTGCTGTAAGTTTCTGCAATTCTAAGTGTGTGGAGACGTACATAATTAATAGAAATAAAATTATAGATCAATTATATAATTTTGAACAACAAAATTTAAGTCAACCAATTACAACCTTGGTTTTCATTCCCAGCCATCATTATTCTATGCATAAAAAGAACTATCATTTAGATAGCATATTTCGTTCATTTTCCATGTATGCATTAGAATCCCTAGATTCAGGGGAGGTGCCAGAGGACTGGAGAATTGCAAACGTTTTGCCCTTGTTCAAAAAAAATTGTAAGGACAAGCCCAGCAATTATAGGGCAATCAGTCGGGCAAGGTTCTAGAAACAATTATTCGGGATAGAATTAGCAGTCACATGGAAAAATATGGGTTGATAAGGAAGAGCCAGCATGGATTTCTAAGGGGGAAGTCGTGTTTAACTAACTTCCTGGAGTTTTTTGAAGAGGTAACAGAAGAGGTTGATGAGGGTAATGCTGTTGATGTGGAGTACATGGACTTTGAAAAGGCATTTGACAAAGTACCACACAACCGACTTGAGAGAAAAGTTATTGCTCGTGGAATAAAAGGGACAGTAGCAACGTGGATACAAAATTGGCTGAAAAATAGGAAGCAGAGAGTAATGGTCAATGGATATTTTTCGGGCTGCAGAAAGATTTGTAGTGGAGTTCTCCAGGGGTCAGTATTGGGACCCTTGCTGTTCCTGATGTATATTAATGATCTGCATCTTGGTGTGCAGGGGACAATTTCAAAGTTTGTGGATGATACAAAGCTTGGGAGTGTTGTGAATGTGAGGGGGATGGTGTGGAACTTCAAGAGGACATAGACATGTTGGTGGACTGGGCAAATAGGTGGCAGGTGAAGTTCAATGTGGAGAAGTGTGAGCTGATGCATTTTGGTAGGAACAACATGGACAGAAAATATAAAATAAGGTGTGAAATGTTGAAGAGGGTGCAGGAGCAGAAAGCCTTGGGTGTATATGTGCATAGATCATTGAAGATGGCAAAACACGTGGAGGGAGCAGTTTATAAAGCATATAGTATCCTGGGCTTTATTAATAGGGACATAGAGTACAAGAGCAAGGAGGTTATGCTGAATTTATACAAGACATTCGTTAGACCTCAGTTGGGGTATGGTGTACAGTTCTGGGCATCACATTATAGGAAGGATGTGAACACATTGGAGACAGTGCAGACGAGGTTTACAAGAATGGTTCTAGGAATGAGAAACTTCAGCTATGGGGATAGATTGGAAAGGTTGTGACTGTTCTCCTTGGAGAGAAGAAGGCTGAGAGGGGATTTAATAGAGATGTTCAAAATCATGAGGGGGCTAGATAGAGTAGATAGGAAGAACCTGTTCCCACTTGTAAAAGGATCAAGAACGAGAGGGCACAGATTTAAAGAGATTTGCAAAAGTAGCAAGCAACATGAGTAAAAACTTGTTCACACAACGAGTTGTTTGGGTCTGGAATTCACTGGCTGTGAGTGTGGTGGAGGCAAGCTCAATCGAGGCATTCAAGAGGACATTCGATGATTATTTGAATAGAAACAATATGCAATGGTATGGGGAAAAGGCAGGGCAATGGCGTTCGGTCATAATGCTCATTCGGAGAGCTGGTGTAAACATGATGGACCGAATGGTCTCCTTCTGTGCCATTAAGGTTCTGTGATTAATTCTACAAAGTGTACAAGGCATTAATTGACTAATTTATACTGAATAAACATTAAAGGATCCAAATGAGCATGTTGCACTACATATTATTGCTCTGAAGCATTGTATAACATTATACTTCTCCAACTCCATGTCTTCCCCACTTCATTATTAACTGGTGTCTGTTTTATTGCAGCAATGTCCAGCTTTCCCAGATGCTACAACGTCTCACCTTAGAATGAATGATAGATATGAGTTTCTGTCTGTGAATTCTGTCAGTTTCCAATTTCAGTTGGCATTTGACAGGAAAGCAAAACTTTCGCAGGGCATTCAGAAACAAAAAGTGTCATACTCAATTACCTATAGTCTGATGATTGCAATAAAGATCTTGCATTTATATAGCACCTTTCATGACATCAGTGTTGTATAAACAATGAAGTACTGTTTTTGAAGGATAGTTGTAAAAAAGTGGCAGTCAATTTGTGCACAGCAAGATCCCACAAACAATGAGGTAATGGCCAGATCATTTGTATTTTTAGTGACGTTGGAGGATTCCCTTACTCTTTTTCAAACAGTATCATGGGATCTTTTATGCCCACCTCAAAGCAGATGGGGTCTCTTACCTGAAAGGCACTCCCTCAGTATTACACTGAAGTGTTGATGGGATCTGTAGAGACTTTGCAGTGGTCTACAAAATAATCTGAAGAGTAAAATTTGGAGAAGTTGAGAGCACTGAAATAACTGGAGTGTATCAAAGAAATCAGTTTACCTACTTTCATCTATGGAACTCCAATGAATGGTCATGAGAAGTGATCCAGAGCAAATAAATAAGCAGAAGTCAGACGTGGGCTTGCTGTGAGGCAGTTGGAGGAGTACTGGGAGCAGCACAAAGACTTACAATGTAAATAACCATCTGATTGGCCCCTTATTGTTGCTGAATTGATATTGAACACCGGAGCAGAATATGCTAAACTGGTTAAAAGTGCCAGTTAGCACAGTGTAGGTAGGTTATTAAATCTATCAGCTATTGTGTCTATGAAATATTTTCATCAATATAATATTAACATTTATATGGGGAGGTGTATATGGTGGGGGAGGGGGTGAAGATTGCTAGTTAATTTGAAAAGGAGTCCTTCAAAAAGTTTGAGAACCACTGGTGTAGATTATGTGCTCAGGTTTCTGGAATGGGCTTTGAACTTTTTGACTCACAAACCAACGTGCTACTATTGAACCAAGGCTGACATCTTGACTAATACGAATTACAATTCGAAAAAAACATATCTCATTCACTGCCCTCATGTAGAAAATTCAGTAATGGGAGCTGCTATGTGGCCACTCGCCGGTTAGCGGCGCTGTGGAGACCGAAGCCGCAGGAGGACTTTATCTGCGCATACTTGATATTTCTATTGTTTCTGGAATTAATTGTCAAGTCAAGAGCTGCGCTGGCGGTTGTATTTGGAAACATGAACGTTTACGCCGCGCGTATAGCTTGGAGCTGCCCGGGAGGATGGGTGTTTGACCCGGATGTATTTATCTGTGTGTGGTGAGGGTCTGACCGCACGTTGCGAATGAGCTACGAGCGTGTTAACCGGCCAGCAGTGAGGGAGTGAAAGCATTGGGAGGGTGGCACCATGGGCAAAAAGAGTAAAAAGGACAAGAAGGGAAAGGGTGCTGATAAAACCGCGACCAAAATGGAGAAAAAGGTCTCCAAACGGTCGAAGAAAGAGGAGGTGAGGAAGGAGAGTGGGAGAGAAAGAGACCGGGAGTTATGTGGAAACGGTCATTATGCCCCTGGTTTCAGGCCTCAGACTTTGCAGAGATGCCTCACTGTCTTTGGCAGTTATGGTTCTAAAAAAAAATTGTCAAATTTTTTCTCGAGTTATTAATCATTTACCACTTACGAAGGGTGTGATGGAGGTGGGGAAGGCGTAGGTGGAATTAAGGTGTGTTTAGGGGCCTACGAGGCGATCACATTTCTATCAGTCTAATGCCCAAGCTGTGAGCACAGGCTGCTGACAAGTCAGTGCTTGATGCAAACACATCCATTTATTGCCTTACTTTTTTTTCCGTTGCTCTCTATACTAATTTTAAAAATCCTCAATGGCCATTACTATTTTTTTTAAGGAGCTGACCCTGTCTTGAGGTCAAGGTGGGCACAGGAATGTGCCAATCCTTGTAAGGAAGCTCCACGTGGTGAAGTTTGAAATCGCTGGCTTGTGCTGCTCTGAGGTTGTAGGCTCTAACCCAGCTAGACTGTAGCTTTTTTAAGACTGTCCAGTTCCAGATCTCAAAACCAGGAGAGAGCTCTGAGGCATTTAAAATAACATTTTTGTGTAATATTAGAAGTACCCTGGGTCCCAAAAGGACTCTCAAGCACTTCAAAACTAGATTTGGCATAAACTCCTCCAATGACATGGTCTGATTTTGAAATTACTGTTTGTGTTAGGGTTTTGTAGTAGAAACTATTTTGCGGTAAAATATGATTGGCTTTGTAATTACACTGGGTTGCACCTACCAAGTCTTAAGAACAGAACAAGGTTGTGACTGATGAAAGGTCTTTTGGTCCATCAGTGGTTGTTACTCTAGTAGATTATTCTTATATTTAATTGTGATTTGAATAAACCCATTATTTTTGATATTATTACTATGATAAATTATTGTTAGATTGATAGATCAAGGGGTGATGGCATAGTGGTATTGTCGCTGGACTAGTAATCCAGAAACCTAGGGTAATGCTCTGAGGACATGGGTTAGAATCCAGCTGTGGCAGATGGTGGCATTTGAATTCAATACTAATCTGGAATTAAAAGTCTGATGATGACCATGAAACCATTGTAGATTGTTGTAAAAACCCATCTGGTTCACTAATGACCTTTAGGGAAGGAAATTTGCCATCCTTACTTGGTCCGGCTTATATGTGACTCCAGACCCACAGCAATGTGGTTGACTCTTAAATGCCCTTTGAACAAGAGAAATTAGGGATGGGCAATGAATGCTGGCCTATCCAGTGACACCCACATCCAATGAATAAAAAAAATTCAGATATTACTATTGAAAAAGGAGTTTTAGTGGAAATCACTAAAATATAAATAAGATATAAAAGTTCCAGTTTTTAAATAGTTTTCCCACTTAAATCGTGGCAGCATGCAATGAAGTTTATTAATTAATTTGATCAACAGTAAAGTCCAATTGTCTAGCCTTATTTGTCCTTTCCCCTATCTGATTTTGGATCTCTGGCTAAGCAAGGTGAAGTTTATCATCCACTTGCAAATGAAAATCAGCACTGACCAGGTCATCTCAAGTTTGTCCACTGGTGTCCCTGCTGTATGAGATTAGGAATTCCTGCAAACATTGTGTAGCCAAGGCAATCATGGTAAGACTTCCAGCAAATGGGAAAGTGGGAGAATATAAGAACATAAGAAACAGGAACAAGACTTGGCCATACGGCTCCTGAAGTCTGCTTCGCCATTTAGTAAGATCAGGGCTGATCAGATCTTGGCCTCAACTTCATTTTCCTGCCTGGCCTCTATAACATTTGATTCCCCTGAAGTTGTGTATTGATACGTATGCACATAAGAATTAGGAGCAGGAGTTGGCCATTCAACTCCTTGAGCCAGCTGCGCCATTCAGTAAGATCATGGCTGATCAGATTTTGGCCTCAGCACCACTTTGCTGCTAAGCCCCCTCCACACCCTTGACTTCCTTATTAGTCAAGAGCCTATCTACTCCTGCCTTAAAAAAAATTCAATGACCCTGCCTCGACTGCTTTCTGGGGAAGAGCTCCACAGACTTATGAGCCTCAGAGAAAAAATTTCTCCTCATCTTGGTCTTAAATGGGAGACCCTTTATCTTTAAACTGTGTCCCCTAGTTCTTATATCTAGGGGAAATATCCTTTCAGCATCCACTGTGTCAAGCCCCTTCAGAATCTTTTACGTTTATTCTTCTAATGGATATAGGCCCAACCTTGTCCTCGTAAGGTGAGCCCCTCATCCCGAAATCAGTCAAGTAAACCTTCTCTGAACTGCTTTTAATGCAAATGTCTGGTTTCTTAAATAAGGAGACCAAAACTGAGGGGGAAACTAATAAAAGAGAAGCTGGGAGTGCCTGGACTTCACAAACTTATGATTTTTTTCACTCTAGTGCAAATAAAAGAATACTTGGTAAACCTGCATCTTGGGTCAGAAGAATCATTAATTTTTTTCCCCCTCATACATTTCCAGACTTTTTCAAGTTGTTGAATTGGTAAAGCAGATAGATTCGTGAATGTAATGAAAAAAACCTGAATTAATATTTTCTTTGCCCCAAAAAACACACACAATTTCTGTTGTGTTATTTATTTTTTGCCCAAGTACCAGTTTCTATCAAATCTTTTTTACACATTCTTAATTTTACTTGCCTTTCTTGATGTCTATTTTTTTTTCTTTGTTTTTTTTTTACCAGAAATTTGATGCTGAAGTTGAACAGGTTAAAAAACAAGAATTTTGATTTGGTGATTTAAAAAAAAATCAGCTAATGATTCTTAGTGACAAGCAATGGCCACACTACACTTTCAGCATGCTTGTGTGCTTTCGTAAGTCATAAGCTTATATTCAAGCCTGTTTGAGAGTTGTCAGCTTTTTTGAAGCTGTTTGTTATCTTTTGTTAGTTTTCCATGGAGGCAACCGAAGAATGACTGGGATACTCATGTTAATTTTACTAAGAAAACAAGCATTAAATAGCTAATTGATGTTAAAAGAATATTAAGGTATCCAATTGAACATGTTGCCCTGCATGTTAATGTTTGGGAATGATATGACACGATACTTGCCGAACATCCCCGCTCTCACTTCAGTGTCAACTGAATATTTTTGCAATTCTGCAACATCTAACTCTCTTGGATGTAACCATGCCTCAATATAGAGTAAATGTGTTTGTGAATTCTGTCAGTTCCCAATCTCAGGATTTGAAGAGGAAGCTAAATTTCTGCATGGCATAGAGAAACAAAAGGTGCCACAGTTGTGTACCTACAGACTGATGATTGCAGTAAAGAAAGAGCAAGCTTGCATTCCTATACAAAATCAAATGTTACTTCCCACTTATCAGCCCAAACATGAATATTGTCCAGGTCTTGCTGCATGTGGAAACACACTGCTTCACTGTCTCAGGGGCTGTGAATGGTACTGAACGTTGTGTTGTATTCAGTGAACATCTCCACTTCTGACCTTATGATGGAGGGAAGGTCATTAATGAAGCAACTGAAGATGGTTGCGCCTAAGACACTATCCTGAGGTTCTCGGGCAGTAATGTCCTGAGACTGAATCAGAATCTTTACAGTGTAGAAGGAGGCCATTTGGCCCATTGAGTCTGCTCTCTGGAAGAGCATTCCACCTGTCTTATCCCCATAACATTGAACATTATTTGTTTTCAGGTAGAAATCCAATTCCCTTTTGAATACCTTGATCAAACCTGCCTCCAACACCCTTTCAGGAAGTTCATTCCAGACTCCAACCGGCCTCTGGGTGAAAAATTTTGTCCTCACATCATATTTACCCTTTTACCAATTATTTTGAATCCGTGCCCTCTAATTCTTGATGCTTTCTTGAGTGGGAACAGTTTCTCACTATTTATCTTGTTCATGCCCCTCAGGATCTTGAATACCTCTATCAAGTCTCCTGTCAGCCTTCTTTTCTCCAAGGAAAAGATTCCCAACCTCTCCAATCTATTGTAATAGCTACAGTTCTTTATCCCTGGAATCATTCTTGTGAATCTACTCTGTATTTGCTTCAATGCCTTCACATCCTTCTTCAAGTATGGTGCCCAGAGATAGACCCAGTACTCCAGATGAGGCCTAACTAGTGTCTTATACAAGTTCAACATGACCTCCTTACTCTTGTACCCATGCCCCTATTAATAAAGCCTAAAATACTTTATGCTTTATTAACTGCTCAGTGAACATGCCTGACCATCTTCAATGACCTATGTACATATACACTGATGATGTCCCTCTGTTCCTGCATCTCCTTTAGAGTCTCTTCCTTTATTTTATACTGTCTCACCATAATCTTCCTGTCAAAATGGATGACTTCACAGTTCTCTGCATTGAACTTCATCTGCCACTTGTCTGCCCAATCCACCAACAGGTCTATGTCCTTTTGAAGTTCAAGACTATCCTCATCATAGTTGACAACATTTCTAATCTTTGTATCATTTGCAAATTTTGAAATCATGCCCTGCACAGTCTAGGTCATTAATATGTATCAGGAAGAGCCAGGGTCCAACACTGACCCCTGGGGAACTTCACTACAAACTTTCCTCCAATCTGAAAAACAACCATTTATAACTACCCTCTGTTTCCTGTTACTCAGCGATTTCCGTTTCGAAGTGCCTACTTTCCCTTTTATTCCATGACCTAGAATTTTGCTCATAAGTCTTGTGTGGCATTGTATCAAATGTCTTTTGAAAATCCATATACACCACATCAACAGCGTTTCCCTTATCAATCTTCTCTCTTACCGCCTCGAAAACTCCAGCAAATTCGTTAAACATGATTTTTCCTTTGGTATGAATTCATGCTGGCTTTCCTTAATTATCCTGCACCTGTCTAAGTGACCATTGATTTTATCCCAAACTATAGTTTCCAGAAGTTTCCCTGCCACTGAGGTCAAATTGACTGGTCTGTAGTTGCCAGCTATATCCTTGCAAGCATCATCTTCCTTTGTAAAGACAGATGCAAATTACTTACGCTATATCTCCAGCCTTCACATGCAAGTCCCCCTTTTTTCCCCTAATCTTTCTTTTACCACCCTTTTATTACTTAAATGCTTATAGAAGACCTTGGGATTCCCTTTTAAGTTCACTGCCAGCCCCTTTTCATGCCCCCTCCTTGCTTTTCTTATTAGTTTCTTCACTGACCCCCCCCCCATTCTGTATTCAGTGACATCTGTCGTATGCACACTTCTAGCTTTTCATCTTCACCTCTCTCTCTTGTCATGCACGGCACTTTGGATTTATTTGTCCTACCTTTCCTCTTCATGGGAATATACCTTGACATTGCCTGCAATACCTTTTCTTTGAAGGTGGCCCATTGTTCAGCCACCGTCCATTTGATTTCAACTCACTTGACCCAGATGCATTCTCATCCCATCAAAGTTGGCTTTCCTTCAGTTATCCCTGCTCTTAATTGTGCCCTGTCTTTTTCCATAAATAACCTAAACCTTAAGATACAGTGATCACTGTGTCCTAAAGGCTCTCCCACTGATATTTGATCCACTTGGGCCAACTTATTCTCTGGAACCAGGTCCAAAAGTGCATGTCCTCTCATTGGACCAGAAAAGTACTGTTGCAGAAAATCATCTTAAACCCATTCCAGGAACTCTTGCCCCTCTTGTCCCTTTGTACTATTTCTATCCCAGTCTATATTTGGATAATTGAAACCCCCATTATGGTTACTCTATAATTCTTGCACCTCTCTGTATTTTCATTGCAAATTTGTTTCTCCGCATCCTTTCCACTAGTTGGTGGTCTATATACTACACCAGTCAATGTTATTGCATCTTTTTCATTCCTTACCTCTAACCAGAGAGATTCCATCCTTGACCGCTCTGGCACATCCTCTCTCTCCAGTACAGTAATGCCACCTGTAGTCAATATTACCACTCCACACCCCCTCCCCTTTTTCTTCCTTTCCTGTCTCTCCTAAACATCTTGTACCCAGGAATATTTAACACCCAATTCTATCCTTCTATGAACCAGGCCTCTGTTATAGCAATAATATCATAATTCAATTTGTTAACCTGTGCCTGCAATTCACTAATCTTATTAACCACACTATGTGCATTCACATACTGATTTTGGCTTTTTACTTTCTCTCGTTATTCTGACCCCATCTAATACTTACTATTGCCTACTCTAATTCTCTCAAACTCTCCAGATATTTAATCTACCTTGATACTACTTTCTGATATATCCCGTTATCAGTTGATACTTCTCTATTTCTCTGAGCACCCCATTGCCCGAACAGCATTAGCAAACCTCCCCGCGAGGACATTAGTTCCAGTCCTGTTAAAGTGTGACCCATCCTTGTGCACGTCCCACCTGCCCCAGAACTGGTCCCAATGCCTCAGAATTCTAAAGCCCCCTCTCCTACTCCATTTCTCTAGCCATGTGTTGAACTTTTCAATCTTGTTCTTATGCTCACTAGCCCATGGCACTGGGAGTAATCCTGAGATTACTGCTCCGTAACTCGGAGCTCAAGTTTCTGTAGCTGGTGACACTTCCTGCAGGTGTAGTCATCGAGGGCACTTTTTTGGCCGCACAACTCCCCACATCCAGCAGGATGCACATTCCACATGGCCGAGCTGCAATGACATACCTTAAACTTTATGTAAAGTGTTTGCTACAGTATTTATTTACTATTTTATTTTAAATATTTTCTTAATTAACTTAAAATAATTCCTATGTATGCTACAATTTACTGTGCTTATTAAAAGCTAGTGCCACCCACAAATACAACTAAAAGTTGTCTGTTTTTTAATTACATAGGCATGTGTTTTAGGACTCGCGCTGTTTTCACACTCCCGATTGCCTCTCATCTTGTGCTGTTTTCAGTCTCCTGACTGCCTCTCCTTTCGTGCTGTTTTCGGTTTCTCAACTGTCTCCTTTTGTGCTGTTTTCCAACTGAGATGATTGGCCTCCAACAAACACATGCATCTTCCTTTGAGCTAGGTATGACTCCAACTGCTGGAGAGTTTTCCCAGTTTCCCATTGACTTAAATATTGCCAGGGCTCCTTGATGCCACAGTCAGTCATATACATTGAATTCATTGCCACAGAAGGCTGTGGAGGCCAGGTCATTGAGTGTATTTAAGACCGAGATAAATAGGTTCTTGATTGGCAAGGGGATCAAAGGTTACGGGGAGAAAGCGGAAGAATGGGGTTGATAAACTTATCAGCCATGATTGAATGGCAGAGCAGACTCAATGGGCTGAATGGCCTAATTTCTGTTCCTATGTCTTATGGTCTTATACTGAGCGTCTAAAATTAAAACACAAATGCTGGAAATTCTCACCTGCAGAATCTAGGGAGAGAGAAACAAAACTCGTGTTTCAGATTTACTTTTGATCAGAACTAGAGAAAGTTTAGAGATGTAACATGTTTTATACAAATACAGAGGCAGGGAAAAGGGGTAGGAGAGGAAACAACAAAAAGGAAGGTCTGTGATAGGGTGCAAGGCAGGAGAGGTTAAGTATTGAGGATCACTGTACAGCTGTGATGAACAGCCATCAACTTGAAATGTTAACTCTGTTTCACTCTACAGGTGCTGCTAGACCTGCTGAGTATTTCCAGCAATTCTTGATTTTATTTCAGATTTCCAGCATCCGCAGTATTTGGCTTTTGAAAAGGGATGATGATGCAAAGCAGAAGAGGTGGATGTGGGTGAGGGATATTGGGACAAATAAAGAAACAAAAGTTGGGAATAGCAAAACCATTACTAACAGCTGCTGTCTGAAAAAATGGTTATGATCTAAAATTGTTGAACTCAATGTTGTGTGCAGGAGGTGAAAGTCTATAACCAAAAGATGAGATGCTATTCCATGAGTTTACTGTGAACGCTTTTGGAACATTGAAGAAGGCTGAGGACAGAGACATCATAGTGGGGAGTGGGGTGAAAAATTACAATGATAGGTGACCAGAAGCTTGAGGTCACCCTTGCAGACTGAAATCACCCAATCTGTATTCGGTCCCTTCAATATAGAGGAACCCTCCTCTTTCAGAATTCTGAAGGGAAACTGGTCCTCTCTTCAGTCCCCAATATCCGCTTCCCATTTTTCCTAATTTCCTTTGAGAAGGTGGTGGTGAGCTGCCTTCTTGAACTCCTACAGTCCATGTGATTTAGGAACACTCACAGTGCTGTTAGGAAGGGAGTTCCAGAATTTCGATCCAGCAACCGTGAAGGAATGACGATATAGTTCTAAGTCAGGATGGTGTGTGGCTAGGAGGGGAACTTGCAGGTGGTGTTCTTCCCATGTGTCCGTTACTCTTGACCTTCTACGTGGTACAAGTCGTGGGTTTGAAAGGTGCTATCGAAGGAGACTTGGCAAGTTATTTCAGTGTATCTTGTATGTATTACATACTGCTACCAGTGTGCATTGGTGGTGCGAGGAGTGAATGTTTAAGTTGGTAGTGCCAATCAAGCAGGCTGCTTTGTCCTGGATGGTGTTGAGCTTCTTGAATATTGTTGGAGCTGCACTCATTAAAGCAAGTGGGGGCTATTCCACTACAGTCCTGACATGTTTCTTGTAGAGGGTAGGGAGCAGGGAGGTGAGTTACTTGCCTCAGAATTCCCAGCCTCTGACCTGCTGTTGTAGTCATAATATTTATATGGCTGGTCCAATTCAGTTTCTGGTCAATGATAACCCCCAGGATGTTGATATTAGGGGATTCAGTGATGTCAGTGCCATTGAATGTCAAGGGGAGATGTTTTAGATTCTCTCTATTGGAAATGGTCATTGTGTGGCACAAATATAACTTGCCACTTATTAGCCTAGGCCTGAAATTTGTCCAGGTCTTGCTGCATAAGGATACGAACTGCTTTAGTATCTGCGGTTGTGAATGGTACTGAACATTGTGCTATATTCAGCAAACATCCCCACTTCTGACTTTATGATGGATGGAAGGTCATTAATGAAGCAGCTGAAGATGGTTGTGCCTAGGACACTAACCTGAAGAATATGAGCAATAATGTCCTGGGACTGAGATGGTTGGCCTCCAACAAACAGCCATCTTCCTTTGAGCTAGGTATGACTTCAACTAATGGAGAGTTTTCCCTGATTCCCATTGACTTAAATTTTGTCAGGGCTCCTTCATACCACACTAGGCCTAATGCTGCCTTGAGGTCAAAACCAGTCACTCTCACCTCACCCCAAGGCAACTTCCTGTGCAAGCTCAGGGAATGTAGCACTTGTTCTTTTACCCATTTCCTTCCCACTGTCCAAGGCTCCAAACATTCCTCTCAAATGAAAAAGCACTTGCGCTTCTTTCAATTTAGTATACTGTTTTCACTGTGACATTGGGGTCTGCTGTACACTGGAGACTAAATGCAGATTGGGTGACTACAGAACATCCACAAGCCTGACATTGAATTTAAGATCGCTTTTCATTTTAATTACCCACCCAAATCCTACTTTGACTTCCCTGTCCTCTGCTGCCCATACTGTTACAATGAAATTCAGCATAATTTCAGGGAATAGCACCTCATCTCTTGGTTAGACATTTTACAGACTTCCAGACTCACTACTGAGTCCAAAGATCTCCAATTGTAATCACAGCCTTCATTTTTCAGACTGCAGCTATTCATAATGATTCAGCAATTTACATTTACACCTCCTCCAGACCCATCTTTAGTTTCTTTGCTGGCCCCATTACCACCACCACCCACCCCCACCCTCCATCCCACCCTCCACCAACTCCCCTCCCTTTGCCTTGTACCATCATCCGGTTTGTCATTTAATTGCTCCTGCTCTCCACTTTATCACAAACTTTCGCTTTTGTTTTTTCCTCTCCTTCCCCTGTCCCTGTACTTATTTAAAATGTGTTATGTCTCTAACCTTTGACAGTTCTGACAAAAGGTCATCAAGCTGGAACATTAACTTTGTTTCTCTCTCTGCAGGTACTCTCAGACCTGCTGAGTATTTCCCACAATTCTTGTTTTTACATACATTCATATAACATGGACGTTAGGATGCCCCAAAATGTTTTACAGCCAATTATGTGCTTTTTTGATGTGTAGTGGCTGTTGGATTTGAAATAAATGCGACAATGTGGCATTCAATTTGGGCACAGCCAGGTCTTCCCACAAACAACAATGAGATAATGATCAGATAATTTGTTTCACTGATGTTGGTGGAGGGTCAGGTATTGACCAGGATACAGAGGTGGACATTATTGCTCTTCAAAGTGGCGCCGCGGAACCTTATATGCCCACCTCAGAGCAGGTGGTGATAGCACCTCTGACCATGCAGTGGTTCATCAGTACTGCACTCAAATGACAACTCGGATTGTGTACTGAAGCCCCTGAAGTAGGATTTGAAGCCACAACCCTGCTGTCTCTGAGCCAAGGCTGACACTTAATGCTATAGTCATTTATCTGGGAGTAAGGTGGTGGAGAAACTGTAATAAAAGGAAACCCACTTTGAGTTAATCCTGATCAAATCGGAATTCTGCTGCACTATTTGTTGCTTAATTGCGTTTTCATTTTTACAATTTAATATTGTTGGTGTTTAAACATTTTGCAGGTTATGGTTGAGGTCCTGAAAAGAGAGTTTGCTAAAAAAAAATTCTGTTTGCTCCACTCAGGAAGATTTAGAAACACTAATAGCTGAATTCAGGCAACTTGATGCAAAGAAGACCCAAGTAACAGAGGTGGCCTGTTCTCTTCCTTTGCCACGGTAAGTAAAAGAAAGAGTCAAGTCATGTTCTTTGATTCTGCTGACAGTTTTGTACTTAGCCTTTGTGTCACTTTTTTTCCTTCCTGAACAAATTACTTAGGTTAAAGTACTATATCACTGCCTTTCTTTAAAATAGTTGCAAATAAAGCAATTAAGGAAGAAGAAAAGGCTATTCAGCTCTGAGGAAGAGCCATGCGGACTCAAAACGTTAACTCTGTTTCTCTCTCCACAGATGCTGCCAGACCTGCTGAGTTTTTCCAGTATTTTTTTATTCAGCTCATTGCATCTTTCTGGCCTTGTTTAAGAACCTGATCTGACTACTAAAGGAGAAGGCTAGCACAAAGAAGTACTTTCAGTACATACTCAGGGATAGCAAAAAAACCTTAGAATAATGACCTGGAAGGACATAGCCTTCCCCTGAGCTGTAAATTTATGAATCTATTTGCCCTCCATGCCTGTGCTGCCTGTTGAAGACCCTATTTCTCTGGCCGTTTTCCATACCCTTGATTTTTTCTCTTTGTCAGATATTTACCTATTTTTCTTTCAAAAGATATAATGATTTTTGTCAGACCAGTGTTTCTGGTAGGTCATTGCATGCCCTAAAGGGCCTCTATGGAAAATATTCTTCTTAACCGTCTTCCTTTTTGTGGTGATCATTAAAACTTATCCCCTCTAATTATCAAGTGGAAATAGTATCTCCTTACCTAATTCAACTGACATCTTTCAATGATTTTGAATAAAAAGAGTTACATAGAATCCACAGCCAGAATCAAGCCATTCGGCTCAATTATAAAAACAAAAAAACTGCGGATGCTGGAAATCCAAAACAAAAACAAAATTACCTGGAAAAACTCAGCAGGTCTGGCAGCATCGGCGGAGAAGAAAAGAGTTGACGTTTTGAGTCCTCATGACCCTTCGACAAGGGTCATGAGGACTCGAAACGTCAACTCTTTTCTTCTCCGCCGATGCTGCCAGACCTGTTGAGTTTTTCCAGGTAATTCTGTTTTCATTCGGCTCAATTGCTGTTCGTACTCAACATATTCCTTTTCTCTCACTTATGTATGCATCAAGCTTCCCCTTAAGTACATAAAAGGTATATGCTTCATTCATTGCATATGGCCTCATATTCCACATCCTCAGCAATTTTATAAATATGTTTTTCTTAAATTCTTTATCTGATGTTGTTATTTGCAATCTTACATTTACCTCCTTGCATTGGACTCAACCCACAAATGAAAACTGTTTCTCCCCTATTGAGCCCTTCCATAATTTTAAAGATCTCTGTTGACTTTCCTCTTAATCGTCTCCTTTCCAGAGGACAGAGCCCTGACCTGTTAATTCTTTCCTGATAGTTACAGCCCCTCAATTCTGGTAACATTCTTGTCATAATTCTGTTTTTCTGTGGTGGAGTGTTTGGTTCAATCTTCCCAATTGGGTGATGATGTTTCATCTGTTAAAAATGATATGAATAGTGCTGGTGAAAAATGAATGTTTAATGAGTGATTTTACTGTTAGAACTGGGAAACTGATGCAGCTGTTGCTGTTTTTCACTGGTGGTAAAGACACACCGCCCTCTGACGGGAAATTCCTTGCTACGCATTAACCCAAGATGTTACAGACCTAGCATCCCCATTGTGTTAACTCTGCTCCATTTTATTTTCAAGCCTGGTAGCTATTGCAAGCTATTGCTTACCAAGGTGTCATTTTTCATTTCTATTTTTTGAACAGTGATGTTTTAAAGGGGGTGTGGAGCTGGGGTGGCGGGGAAGAAGGGAAGCCAAATCTGCATTTGATGTTTAAAACAATAGTGAAGCTCACCTTTTTAAGGCAGAGAAAAATTTAATGTTCAGAAATGCCTTACACTTTAACTGATTTCAAGGCCTTGATTTCTAAATTGGGTTGAAAGAGTTTGTGAGAGTCTGGTAGCAGGTGGTATACCTGGACAGGTCAGGGATGTGGAAGTGATGCCAATCTTAATGGCAGGTTTATTTAAATGAGGCCGTTTTTGTCTAGAATGGTTACCTGACCAGCAGGCAGGCGTGGTAATCTAGGGGCAGGACTGGAGTCAGGGACCTGTGGGAATTGTCCCTGGCGCACTGTTGGGATAGGAAGGGAGGAAGTTCTGACATCTATCGATGAAAGAAATTGGACCTGCAGTGAACAAATCCATTTCAGATGGGATGTCTTCATATGGCGTACCTTTACTGATAGATGAAGAGGCCAATCCTTGAGAGGTAGATTCTGCCACAAGAGTCGCACATGTAGCTACCAAGTGTCATTGTGGGTTATTTTGTGCATTTATGTCTGTAGCTAAGCTACTGTAGCCACTGGTCGTGGTGGTGGTGTACACCAGCCCACAGGAGGTGTCACCATTTTCTTCTGTCAGGCAGAAGAATCACTGTTACCAGCTAGTGATTCCCAGATGCAGTAATCGATGTCTAGGGGCTTCATGTTATGCTTGCATGCATCCTTGAAGCAGAGGTTTGGGCTTCCTACTGGTCATCTGGCTCCAGTTACCTCACCATACCGGAAGTCCTTCGGTGTGTGATACCAAAAGTCCTTGGGTTTGTGACCATCTTCCAACCTGTGGTGTGATGAGCTAATGAAGCCACCTCTGTTTGATGAGTGCTAACAAATTTGGGAGTTTTGCTTTTGAGAGAACTGCCACATTCATGATTTGTCCTGCCAGGATATACATATAAAGCATCACAGACAGCAAAGATGGAAATTGTTGAGTTTCTTTTCTTGATTACTGTAGGCCATATTTCACAGCCATACAGCAAGGGTGGGGGATGTGGATGCTCTGGTAACAATCGGAGGAATGGTGAGGTGCTCTGGCAACGATCAAGGGAATGTGGCCGCAGTGGATGGAGGCTCTGGTCATCGTCAGGGGGATAGGAGGTTCTTTTTCACAATTGTAGGAAGAGAGAGGCTTTGGTTGAGATTAAAGGGAGAGAGGTTGGTGGGGGAGGAGGGCACCGTACTGCCTAAATATTGTTGTTGTGCGCAGCCTATTCATTTCACTTCGGTACTTTACAATTTTTTTGTGTGGCTCCACTCAGACACAACTTCTGCACGATAACTTTCAACTTGCTGTGCAGTTGCGCATCCTAGAGATAACATTAGTGGTGCAGGAGGTGGGGTCTTCTCGTTGTGATCAGGAAGAAGGGAGGCTCTGTCACGATCATGGGTGGAGGGAAGCTCTATTTCAGATCCAAAGGATGATGTGGACAGTTTCTGCTAACAATTGAAATAGTGAAACTGGGCAAGAAAGGATTCCTTGAGTTTTGGAAGAGCTCTCTGGTATGACATGGGAGCTGTTGCTGCTCCCTTACTCAGGCATTTAATTATAATGATAGGTCATGTCCTGATATCATCATCTGCATATTTAAAATAGGACCCCACATCCTTCCTGCTGGTGTCCCACTTGATTTGGAGGTGATGACAGCAGGGCTAAGGGGTGTTTATTTTTCCCAAAGATTACTGACAGTATTGGCAACATGAAGGTTTTTATATTATGAGGAAGATACAGTTTCAAAGACATTTAGAACAATATAATTTACATATTAAAAAGAGAGAAACATATATAAAGGCTAATGAAAGGCTATGTGGAAGAAGACCATGTAAGATCTAACAGGAGTGTGTGAAATAGCCTTAATGAAGCCTCTAGCCATGTGTACTTGAGTCTGCCTTGTAACGAAACTGAAGTTGGGGAATCGCCGTTTGGAATTCCACTGTCAAGTGGGTATTGTCTTAATTTGCTGGTTCTGTTTTAAATCTAAACTCTAATTTGGACCTTTGCCTTAAAGGGTGTGTAACTGGGGGTCAGGTTAATTAGGAATTTTAGGAGTCATTATATTAGTAAGTAATTGTATTCTTATCTATGTGCTTGAAATCTTTTATTTTATTAATAAACATTCCAATTTAATTTTTAAAATTTTTAAAATTTCTAAAGGTCTTGGTGGACTTATTACTTCTGAATTCAATATCCACATCTTCTCGTAATAAATACAAATTGCAAAACTGTTCAGATAGCGCAACCAGGTTTCCCTTGTTGGTTTGGGCCGCCTGGCACACATCATCTGCCACGTCATAATAATGTTTAAGTTGGTGGATGGGTTGTCAATCAAGCAGACTGCTTTGTCCTGGATGGTGTCAAGTTTCTTGAGTCTTATTGGAGCTGCACTCATCTAGGCAAGTGGAGAATATTCCATCACACTCCTGACTTGTACCTTGTAGATGGTGGGAGTCAGGAGGTTAGTTACACTCTGCAAAATTCCCAGCCTCTGACCTGCTCTTGTAGCCAAAGTATTTATATTCCTGGTCTAGTTCAGTAGTAACCCCCTAGGATGTTGATAGTGGAGGATTCAGCGTTGGTAATGTCATTAAATGTCTAGGGGAGATGGTTAGATTCTCTCTTGTTGGAGATGATCATTGCCTGGCACTTGTGTGGCCCAAATGTTACTTCCCACTTATCAGACCAAGCCTGAATATTGTCCAGGTCTTGCTGCATATGGACACGGACTGTTTCAGTATCTGAGGAGTGGTGAATGGTGCTGAACATTGTGTAATCATCAGCGAACATCCCCACTTCTGACCTTAGGATGGAGGGAAGGTCATTGAAGAAACAGCTGAACATGGTTGGACTTAGGACACTACCCTGAGGAACTCCTGCAGTGATGTCCCAGAACTGAGATGATTGACCAACAACTACAACCATCTTCTTTTGTGCAAGGTATGAATCCAACCAATCATAGAATCACAGAATTGTTACGGTGCAGAAGGAGGTCGTTTGACCCATTGTGTCAGCACTTTTTCCCCCGATTCCCATTGACATCAGTTTTGCTAGGGCTCCTTGATGCCACACTCAGTCAAATGCAGCCTTGATATCAAGGACAGTCACTCTCATCTCACCTCTTCAGTTCAACTCTTTTGTCCATGTTTGGACCCGATGTAATGAGGTCTGGAACTGAGTGCCCCTGGTGGAACCCAAACTAAGCATCAGTGAGCAGGTTATTGCTGAGTAAGTGCCACTTGATAGTACTGTCGACGACACTTGCCATCATTTTGCTGATGACCAAGAGCAGACTGATGTGGCGGCAATTGGCCGGGTTTGATTTGTCCTGCTTTTTGTGGACAGTACATACCTGGGCAATTTTTCACATTGCCAGGTAGATGTCAGTGTTGTAACTGTACTGGAAACAGCTTGTCTGGGGCGTGGCTAGTTCTGGAGCACAAGTCTTCAGTATTCTTGCTGTTCTTATCACTGTTACAACTAACTTAGTTTGGCTAACGCATGCTCTTATATAAATAAGTTTCTTGTATTTGGAGCAGTTTGGATAATTGAGCTGTGTTTTATTTTGTGATGGGATGCTCACCCTTAATGGTTACCCAGAATGGAAAGCACACCATTTCCCAGAAATAGCATCTGTCATTTTAACAAACATGTATATTTGTTTTCTTATTATTGTAAATTAAACATTATCTTTTTTTCTTTTTCTGTTTCCCGACAGGTTGAATGCATCATTGTCACCTTACCCTGAGAAAGATGAATTAATCCTCTTTGGGGGTGAATATTTTAATGGCCAAAAGGTAAAGTATTCATTCTTTTATGATAGCACAATTTTGGGGCTTGCCTTGGTGGATTAATAAGAAAGAAAAATCTTGTATTTATCTAACACTTTTCAGGGCTTCAGGATATCCCAAACCCAAAGTACTTCATAGCCAAAGAAGTACACTTGAAGGGCAGTTGCATTATAATTTAGGCAAGCATGGTGGCCAGTTTGCATACAATGAAGCCCACAATCAGTAATGAGATGTCTGACCAAATAATGTTTTACTGGTAATGTTGAAGGAATGAATTTTGAATAGGAAACCAGGTGAATTAATTCTTTGAATATTTCAATGGGATCTTTTGTGCATAGCCTTGAATGTTTCCTATGGAGGGCAGCATCTCTGAAAATGCAACTGTGCCTCAGTGCTCCATTGAAACGTCAATCTAAGTCTCTGGATTGAAGCTTGAACTCGCAACCTTCTACCTCAGAGGCAAGCATACCTCTGAGCCATGGCAAGGGATTATAATGTTAGATTAAATCTTTCTAGAGCTGATGAGTGCAAAAAGGCTAGCTTTTTTTATCGATACAAAATACTGAATAAATCTTGTTAGAAATATTCAAAGTACAGGTTTACCTTAACTTCCAGTTCATCCGTATAATCCTCTAAGGAGTGAAGAATGACTGTATTTTTGATAACCACAACATTGTCTTAGTACATAGGTGACAAGTCATTTCATTTCAAAAATAATTAATTGTGTGGAACACTTTGAGATGTGATAAAGCAGGATATCAATGCATTAATTATGACTATATAATATTTGGGCAATTCCACAAAAATATTTGTGCATCTCCAGCTGATGTTTGAAGGTGTTACAAGTGATGGAGTCTCAAAAAAGATTTACTTTTGAAAGGGTCTGCAAAACATGAGCCAATACTTATTGTCAATGATTTCAGCTTATAGTTCTGTTGATAGAGGTTGAGGCCCTCACACTGAACCATAGCTGGATAGATCAGATAAATTATTTTAAATTTTGTTATGAGAAATCTACAGTTAGTAATATATAAATGGATGAAGTTAAGTGTGATCCAAATAACTAGACATTAGGAAAGAACAAACCCTATAAAGTATTTATAGCACCTTTCGTGATCTTGGGACATCCCAAAATGCTTTATATCAATGATGCACTTTTGAAGCATAGTCACTATTGTAATGTAGGGAAACAAAATATGTTTCAGGGATGATTTAGAGTATATTGTTTCTGGGATAGGAGAGAGCAGAATGTGAGATTGATATTAGAGGTTAGTTATAAACTAGCTTAGTGCAGTTATCAAAATTCACCTACAATTGAATTTTGAGGAAAGATGGGAAGACCATTGGGTCCGTTGAATGCCTTTTCATGTGAAAAATAATGGGACGGGAAGAAACTACTGTTCCACATAATTGTGATGTCTTGTGCATCACAATAAGGTACATACCCCTATTCCACTTGGAAGCTGTGTAATTGCTTGAAAAAAGTGAAAAATTATATAAAAAGCCAGGCCAGGGGAAAAAAATTTGGAAAATTCCTTTCCTAATCCTTCAGGCAATCACAACTAGTCTTTTGGATCGCTCTGATTAATGGACCTAATTCTTCTATTAGGTGATCTCTGCTTCAATCAGAACCTGGCCTAAATGTCACTTGGAGGAGTTCAAGGAAATCAGCATTCCCTGCACGTTCCACAGGTCCACTATTCTGTTAGAAAAGAACCCCATTGAACCCAATTGTACCTTGACATTGCTTGAGATTATAAATATTGATCCTCCCTAACCTATTTAATTGAAACAAATTGCCGAGACAAACGTGACCTTATCTGTCATGCTATAAACTGTGATCAAATCATCCCCATAGTCTAATCTTCTCAAGTGTTTAGACTCAGCTTTTTGGACCTATCCTAATAACTAAGATGCTTTAAATTGGGAACTAACCTTGTGGCCCTGCTCTGCACCCTTTCCACACCAATATCACCCATCATGTAGGGGGATCAAAATTGGATACAGTATTCTAACTGAGGCCTAATCAAGGTCTTGTACAGTCACAAAATAATACGCTTTGTTTTATAATGAATTGCCCTGTAAGTTAACCCTATCATTCCATTTGCCCAACATATTGCTTCATGACATTGGTCATGAACCTTTCAAGATCTGTGCACTAGTAAGCTAAAATGTCATTCTTTCAACATCAGCTTTCCCTGAAGGGTGTGTGTATGTTCAGCATTCACTTTACCCATATGGATGACATTGCACAGTTCTAAATTAAACATCAATTGTGAGTAACAGGCGCAATCCTCAGCACATCTAGTTCTTCTTGTAGTGGTCAAGCATGATCTGCAGCCCTGATAGGTATACATCTAAATATCATCTGTAAATTTGCAGATCGTTCCCCTAATACCAACCATTAGATCATTTGTGACACTGAGCTTGCAACTGTTTTTCCTCTCCGTCATGAAGATCATCTCCATGACATCACCCAGTTCCACCTCTGCCACAGCTCATATGCTGCTGAGCCTTCATTCATGTATTTTTCTCCAGATGCCCTCCTGGCTTCCCATCTCCTGCCATCTATAATTTTAAACTCATCTGCCCTTCCCCTAACTCACACTAAGTCCCAGTCATCCTTCACCCCTGTGCCTGCAGAACTAAAGTGGCTTGTAGTCCACAAAAGCTTTGATTTAAGATTACTCCTCCTCATATTCATCCACTACTTCCTTACAACCAGCTTTTCAGCATCAAGTCTTTGGAATTTCCCCCCTGAACCTCTCCTTTAAGATTCTCCTTTAACCTACCTCTTTGACCAAGCTTTTAATCACCTGCCTTAATTATCCATTTTTGGATTGGTGTCAATTTTTGTTTGCTTGCATTCATGCGAAGTGTTTTGGGACATTATACTACATCGAAGGTACTAAATGAATTCAGTTTTTGAGAAATTCCAGCATTAAAATTGAATTGTTCTTTGCTCTTGAGAAATTGCTTCAACCGCAAAAGAGGATATCAACAATCATATTCACCGGGCCTCTCTCTCTCTCTCTCTCTCTCTCTCTCCCCCTCTCTCTCTCTCTCTCTCTCTCTCTCTCTCCCCCCCCCCCCCCCCCCCCCCCCCCCCCCCCCCCCCCCCGCCAATAGTGGTATTGCACAGCACTTGCAGACCAGGTCTCCTTTTTACATTATATGCACCATCCATGATATCATGTGGTACTACCACGGTGCTTACTTAAAATAAGAGCAGCTCTGACAACTAAAAGCTCAACAGCCAAGAGGCACTGTGGACCATCGAGGCCAGCAGAATTATATACCACTACGATCTAACCACAAAACCAAGCACAATGTTCATTTCTTCATCACCATCAAGCCAGATATCCAAAACGGGACGTAAAAGAACAAAAGGAAGAGCAGGACAACATGTGAAAATGAGGTGACCAACCTTTGAAGCTACAACAGAAAACCATATCCAAGCTAGTCAACAAAAACAACATGCTATAGACAGAGCAAAGTGATCCTATAAACAACAGATGAGGTCAAAAATTCTGCAGTCCTACCATATCCAATCATGTACGACCGTGTGCAATTAAGCAATTAATGGGAGGAGGCCTCCTGTCCTCCACGATGGTGGAGCTCAGCATGCAAGCCCAAAAGACAAGACTAAAGTGTTTACAACCATGCTCGGCCAGGCCTAGAGTGAATGATCCTTCTCTGCCTCCTTTGGAGGTCCACACCACCATAGATGCCGACTCTGAAAAGGTTAATGGTGTGCATACTCAAGTATTGCAATTAGCTTTCCCAGTTTAGAAACTTTATGATAAATTGATGTTAGAAGAGAGAAGCATTTCTGGGGATACTATATATAAGTTTGTTAGGGTTTCAGTCCATTGCATCTCACTTCTAAGAGCTTCCAAGGTTATCGATTTTAAAAAAGGAAGATATAGCACTTATACAGTGCCTTTCACAAGGCTGTCCCAAAATGCTTTACAGCAGAACTAATTGTGAAACGTAGTCACTGTTTCAAGGCCCCACAAAAGTTTGATAATGATCATAATTGTCCTCTTAATGATGATTTGAGCAATAACTATTAATCTGGACACTGAAAGAACTGAGTGACCTCTCTTGTTGAACAAGTGAATTCAAGAGAAATGTCAGAAATTACTCATTCCTTGCATATGCCATTCCATACATGCACTTCATACATTTGATGGTAAAATTTATGCTCATCTGGACTAATGTGCTAAATTTCAATTAATAAATAGTTTTTGATTTCTGTTGGATGCTGGATGCCCATCTGTGTTTACTTCAATGACAAGAAACTGGTGATGCATCCATCAGAGGTATCATCTGATCAGGTCCTTTTGTGAGATGATGTGAATGTTTGAGAGGTTACCTTTTGTATTGTGCAAAAAAAAATCTCTCTGAAAGAGTAGGCCGATTGATAAATTTTTGGAAGCCTTTTTTTAAATGAGTACATTACATTGAAGTGTGAAGGGTAATTTAATAGAAACTTTAATTTTAAAAATCCTAACAACAGTTGGATAGGATTTGGCTTAGTATCACTTCCTATTTCCGGTCACTCAATCTTTGAATTACAAGATTCTCCTGGCAGAAAACTGATGGGATCGGGTTGCCTGCTAACTTTACTATCCATTGAAGTTGGGGGCAAGGTGAGGGGCAGTGGAGGAATGTAAAACTGATGACCGATCTAAACTTGTCAGTTTCCTGCGAGTGGGTTAGGTTAAAATTAGCTCAAAGTGTTTGTCTAGACTGCGAGAAGATTAAAGAAACATATTTGTTAAGCTGTTTTGCCCTGTCAGAAGCCGAAGAGCAGTCATGGCCTTGTTCACTTGGGAATTGGTGCATGGTGGAATGGGGTGGAAAAAAATGATATATAGGTGATAATAGGTTTGTCGATCTTTTCCTACTATTTGCAGACTTTTCTCTACAATGAACTATATCTGTACAACATCAAGAAGAACTCATGGACAAAACTTGAAATCCCAAACCCTCCAGCTCCTCGCTCTGCCCATCAGGTAAACTTGGGAAAAGAAATGTGGGCAGGAAGAGAGCTAGGGTGTTGTTATTGCCCCTCTTAGAGATTTGGACTTTTAAGCAATTATGATGGTATGCAAGCAAGATGCTGATCATGTGTAATATTTTACCAGTCAAGAAGCTTTAATAGCTTTTATTTTATCAAAGTGGGGACTTCATGCCGTTTTGTTTTGTATGCTTTCTTTTCAACTTGATATTCATTAATTGTGGGTTTGGCAGTACTATTTTAACTTGATCCTAACTAATATTTTGAAAAATATTTGGGGCGAATTGTAGCTTTTTCAGAAAAGGAAAGTGAGAACAATTGCATTTGTCAAATGTACTTGGGTCTTATCAGCCACTTCTCAACCACAAAAAGACCTTTTGCCTTACATTCTGAATATATTGATGCCAAATGATGGTCTTAATCAGATACGTTGGAAGTAATTTCCGATGGACCCTAACCTTCTGATTCAGGCTGCGAGATCTGGGCAGTGCAACACGTCCTTGGGCCTAGCGTTGAGGGCATTAGAATAGCAGGATAGGAAGCCATGCCTCTTTTTTACTGCACTAGCTGCCGTAAGCCAGGTAAGAAGGTCCAGCCAGGTCTAAAGGTTCTTGACAAACCAGGGAGAAGGTAAGTGGGTAGGAATGTGGAGCAGAGGTTGAAGTGTCAGGTCGGGCCTTTGGTGGGGAGGGGATGTGGGGGAGAGGGGTGCAACATTGGGTCAGGCCTTGGAGGTGGGCTGTCAGGTCAGGCCTTAGGGGGGGAGGGGCATGCAGTGCAGTGTCAGGTCAGACCTTGGGTTGGCGGAGGGGGGGTGGAGATTGTCAGGCGGGGCCTTGTTGGGGGAGAAGTGTCGGGTTGGGACTTATGGAGGGTTGGCGGGGGGTGGGAGTGAGAGTTGGGCCTGTTGTTTGTTGGTGGCGGCGAGGGTGGGGGAGTCAGGCCTGGTGGGTGCATGGGGGTGGTGTGAATTCTTGTGGCGGTGGGGGGAAATCCTGTGGGTTGGGAAGTTTCCGTCAGGGGTTGTAGTCCGTTGGGACTGGGGGAGAGTCCATTGGAGGTTGGAGTCCTCTGGGGGGTTGGGGGAGTCCTGTGTCAAGGGGGATTGGGATGGGCAGGCCCCATTGAGGGGTAATCCCATGGGGGTTGATAGCCAGGGTGTTGGGGGGAGTCTCGTTGGGGTTAGGTGTGGTACTGTACAAGAGTTATGCAGAAGCTAGAATTGGTTTCAGTTTGCTAACTACTTCTGGGTAATGATTGATGTAAGACTATTGAAACCATCCAAAGTTTGCAATTTAAATCACATTTTCAGATGGTTCCCAGTGCAGGGCAATTGCCCATGGGAGGTTTGCACTTCCCAGGCAATTGCTGCGAAAATCTTACTGACAAACTTTCGGGGGTAGGTTTCCCAGCGCATCTGTGGGGGTACTCCTCAAATATGACACTCTGGAGCTTGGAAGTTACAGCCCTATATTTCAGTGTTGATATGTTCCATTAAAGGAGAGCTTACAGCATGAAGTTAAGCTGCACTCTTGCTAATGGAGATGTGCCTTGTCTCAGTTTCTTCTCTTAGCTTTAGATCAGGAACTTTGAAGATTGAGTTTAAGTTCAAGGCACAATGAAAGATTTCTTTTATAATGTATAAGAAAAAATTGATATCCTTTCACCATGCATTGTCACTACTACATGCTGCACTGCCTTGCTTTCTCCAATAATGCATAAAGAGTTCAGTATTACACAGGATGTTGTACAAATGTTAGTGTAACGTTTATTTTGTTACCATGGCAGGCTGTGGTGGTTTCTCAAAATGGTGGACAACTTTGGGTGTTTGGAGGAGAATTTGCATCCCCTAATGGTGAACAGTTTTACCATTATAAGGACCTTTGGGTGTTGCATCTTGCGAGTAAGACATGGGAACAAATCAAGTAAGAACTAATTTGTACCTGGTTGTACTATTATGGAAAAAGTTTCTAATTTTTTTGTTGACTACGTTAGCGTTGTATTGTTTAACCATTCAATGCTTTGACTGAAAACTGGTCTTTGCCATTGTTTTTCAACTAATCAGAATCTAAGGATGGGATTTTCTAGCCCTGACAGCAGGCATCATCACAAGTGGGATTGCAAAACTTGGAGAGCTGTTAAAAGTCAATGGCTTTCCAAATTTTCCTGTTCTGTCAGTGACAATGCCCGCTGGTCTTGGGGCCAGAAAATTCCAGCCTAACTTTACTTATGTAGACCCTGCTTCACAAACAGCTGATGGGTATCAGAAGGTGCAAAGCTGAGGCTAGAAAAAGATAGACTTTTTTAAAATAAGTATTATGGATATTTCAGTAGCCTTTAACCTATCTTGCATATGCTTTAGGGTAATCTTTTTTACTGGTTGTCCCTGTTTTAAAGTGCGTTCAAATAACATGTTTTTGTTTTAGCGCAGATGGAAGATTAGCACTATTGGGGTTCGTTACTGTGCAGTTTAGTGCAGTTACTGAACATGGTCTGTTTTTTTTAAGCAGTTTATTGCTGTTTCATCACTTCTCTCCCTGACCCTCATGCTCGCCACCTCTCTGTTTACTGACTTGGCGCCTCCCTTTCCAACTGTCCTGCTTGCTGACTTTGCTGCTCGCTGACTTTGCCACTCGTTGATCCTCCCACTTGTCTGTTTCCTCCCTGGCCCCCCCCGTTCACTGACCTTCCAGCTCGCCACTTCCTCCCTGACCCTCCCACTTGCCAGTTCCTTCTCCAAACTTCCCACTCCCCACACGTCCTGCTTGCTGCTTCTCCCTGATCCTCCCCACCCGTCCTCCCACTTGCTGCACCACTTGCTCACTCGCTCGCTCCCTTTTGTTGTCACTGTCCTGGAATGAGGGTTCGGGAGAAGGAAGTGATGAGCGAGAGGAAATAACAGAGCAAAGTAGCGAGCACTGCTAGACCGACCCATGATCAGGCATCTGCACACTGCTTTCTTAGCTCCAATGCAGCACAGGCGGAATCCTCCCCATGGATCAGTGCTGAAGTGGAAGCTCAGACAGAGGCCATGAGATCCTTGGTTGCCAACATGCAAGCTCAGACCACTGCTATCCAGGCACAGTTACTGCTGGATCTCAGTGCTTGACAGTGCATTCAGGTTCTTACAGAACTCAGTGCTCCAGCAGATTACGAGGATTACTGAGCTACTTTGTGAGAGCAGCACTGGAAACTTGGAGCTCTCGCGGTCCAGAGCTGCTTTTAGCCAGATATCAATGGATTTGTTGAGTGGGTGGAGAAGTGGCAAATCGAATTCAATCCGGAAAAGTGAGTTAATACATTTGAGAAGGGCAGACAGTTCTGGCCACCACATTACTGGAAGGACATAATGGCTCTAAGGAGAGTGCAGGCGAGATTTACAAGAATGTTTCCAGGGCTTGAAAATTACTGCTATAAGGAGAGATTGGGTAGGCTAGGGTTGTTTTCTTTAGAATAGAAGAGGCTAAGGGGTGACCTAATTGAGATGTTCAAAATTATGAGGGGCCTCGATAGGGTAAACAGGAAAGACTTGTTTCCCTGAGCTGAAGGGTCAACTACTAAGTGAGATAGATTTAAGGTGATTGGTAGAAGGTTTAGAGGGGACATGAGGAAAAACCTTTTCACCCAGAGGCTGGTAGTCACGTGGATTTCACTGCCTAAGTTGGTGATTGAGGCTAAAATGCTCAACTCATTTAAAAGGTACCTGGATCTGCATCTGAAGTGCTGTAACCTGCAAGGCTATGGACCAGGTGCTGGAAAGTGGGATTAAAAATGAGCAGCTAATTTATTTTTTCTCTTTTTGGCTGGCGCAGACATGATGGGCTGAATGGCCTCTTTCTGCACCATAACCTTTCCATGGTTCTATGACTGGAGGCTATCTGGCCATACTACCAATGCCCCAAGCATTTTGGTGTGCGTGTTTATCAGCGTTTTCCTACAGTCCACCTCAACGAGGTTTTCAAATGACTCTCGTGCAGCAGAGCTGGTGTGTGACCTCACATATCAGCCAGTTCGTGCGCACATGCCCCCGGCCTTGTTGCAGCCCAGTGAATCACCACATGCAGATAACAGCTCTAAACTAGTCTCTTAACTTTTGGGCAGTGCCAATATGTAACTTGTGGTGGCCTTGACCATTAAGTTGAGTGACAGTGGTTCTTCCTTAGAGCTCTCTTCCTCATCTCGCCCTTCCATGTGGGGCTGCAACAGCTAGGTAGCTGGCAATTTCTAACATAAGAGGAGAGTAAGGGTGAGGAAAGTGGGATGAGCCAGAAAGCAGGTGGTCAACGGCCACTACAGCTGCAGTTTCCATTTCATGGCTTTCACTTGTGGAGACTGCATATGGCCTTGCAGAATGTGTAAACCCAGGAAGAGTGAAGTGCAGATGTGGCAGCAGTTTCCATATGTTAGTATACAAGGATTCAGATTGGCTAACAGCTGTATTATGGGAGAAATATAGCCATCTGAAGTGGTCCATCATCCTAGAAGTTGAAGGGAAATTGCCTATATACATTCTTGTGCTTAGCAGCTCTGTTGTTCTTATATTTGAAACTTTGATAGCAATTTACGGAGTTTAGCACTGTTCATGTGGGAGAAGATCTCAAGCCACTTAATGAGGAGAAAGTGGATATGGGGGACATTAAGGAGTAGTGGGATTGAAGACATGGGCTTTACCTTTTGGAAGAAGTGAAGGAAATAACTTTCATTTACTTAGTGCTTTTCATGATGTCGATCTGTTGCAGAGCACATTATAGATAATCAAGTACTTTTGAAGCGTAGTCACTGTTGTAAAGTAAGAAATGGCAACCGATTTGTGCATAGCAAGGCCTGCTAAACAGCAATAAGATAATATCCAGGGAATTAGCTTTATTGATGTTGGTTGAGGGATAAATATTTGCCCAGCACACCAGGGAGAACTTCCCTGCTCTTCTTTGAAGAACATCATGAGATATTTTACCTCCACTTGAGAGAGCAGATGGGACCTCTGTTTAATGTCTCCTTCAAAAGATGACACCTCCAACAGTGCAGCAACTCCGCAGTACTGCATTGTGATAGCCTTCTCATTGTTCGAGTCTGTCCAAGCTAGAAATGATTTTGTTGCTCTCTGTGGGTGCTTTCATCACTGAAGAGCCTAATGCAGGACTGGCATGGACATTTACAGAACTGGCAGTTCACATTTTCATTGGTGCTTGGGGGAGCTTCTGCATTGGGCATGTCAGATGTTGTGAGTTTGGTGTAGATGGTCTTCAAAACATGCTGAACCAAATTTCAGTGCTTGCTGAGACAGTTCTTCCTAGAAGACCTGTTTGGTGATTCTGTAATAATCCATGTGGGAGAAATGGTCTGCTCATCTATGTTGAATTTTCTGGATGCTGGTCTCTTTGTTGCTGAGTCTAGCACGATGGAGGACCTCATTTGTGATTTTGTCCTGCCACTGAATTTTCATCATGGACCTCAGTTGTCAGGTGCTGGAAGCATTCAAGATTTTTGATGTAGTGTCGATTGCAGACCCAGGATTCAGCACCATATAGCAGGGTGGTTAGGACAGTGCCTTGGTAGGGTTTGATTTTTGTCTTCAGCTTAATGCCATGCTGCTTCCAGATAGGATCATGGAGTCAGCCAGAGGAAGAATTTGCCGTAGTCTGGATGCCTTCCTTGTGGCCAGTTTAAGCACAGTCATCTGCATACAGAAATTCTCTGATTACTGTCTCTGTGATTTTGGTATAGTCTGGAATCTGGAGGGATTGAAGAATTTTCTGTATGTGTGAACTGATATCTTCATCAATCGTGGCATTCCTAGAAAGCAGTCCATCAAGGTATGAGAATTTTTCTAGTCTTGAGACTGGTGCCATCAACGGTTTGTTTGGTACCTCATAGTATGTGTCTGGTGCTAGCTGAAGCGTACCCTTGGTCTTGGAGATCTGATTTGGAGATGAGAGTTTTTGGCAGCACTCAAGAATTTGCCATAGTCGGGATGCCTTCCTTGTGGCCAGCTTAAGCACAGTCATCTGTATACAGAAATTCTCTGATTACTGTCTCTGTGATTTTGGTAGAACCTGGAGGGATTGAAGAGTTTCTGTGCTTTGAGGCACATCAGCCTCTACGCATATCTCTGGAAAAATGGGCTTAAATCAGTTACCTTCTGACTCAGGGAGAGTGCTACCATTGAACCATGTTGCTCCCCTGAGGCAATGTGTCCTACAGGAAGATGAGAGAGGGGTTGGAAATTCTTTTCTCCACCAGCATCTGCTGTCCCTTCCTTCTCAGTGTGTTATTTGAATAAGTAGTTGAGTAATATTGTGTAAGGTCTCTGTTCGATTCCATTCTTGATCTGTGCAGAGTAAACTTAGCTGAGCCATGCAATCAGTCAGAGCACCACAGACATCACAGCGTGGCATGGCTGAAAGAGGGATAGGTAAAGTGGTAGGATATTTAGGTAGAGAGTTCTGATTCTCCAAGTTAGTGTCATTGAAACATTGATTTTGGAAAGACATTTGATAAGGTGCTGTACAGAAGGGTTGATAAAACTAGGGCTTACAATGGCTCAAATCTTGTAGGAGTCGACAAAGTCCCACATAAGAGATTAACGTGTAAAATTAAAGTGCATGGGATTGGGGGTAGTGTATTGAGATGGATGGAAAACTGGTTGGCAGACAGGAAACAAAGAGTAGGAATAAACAGGTCTTTTTCTGAATGGCAGGCAGTGACTAGTGGGGTACCGCAGGGATCGGTGCTGAGACCCCAGCTATTCACAATATATATTAATGATTTAGATGAGGGAACTAAATGTAATATCTCCAAATTTGGAGATGACACAAAGCTGGGTGGGAGGGTGAGCTGTGAGGAGGATGCAGAGATGCTTCATTGTGATTTGGACAAGCTGAGTGAGTGGGCAAATGCATGGCAGATGCTATATAATGTGGATAAATGTGAGGTTATCCACTTTGGTAGCAAAAACAGGAAGGCAGATTATTACCTGAATGGCTATAAATTGAGAGATGGAATTGTGCAATGAGACCTGGGTGTCCTTGTACACCAGTCGTTGAAGATAAGCATGCAGGTGCAGCAGGCGGTAAAGAAGGCAAATGGAATGTTGGCCTTCATAGTGAGAGGACTCAAGTACAAGAACAGGGATGTCTTGCTGCAGTTATACAGGGCCTTGGTGAGACCACACCTGGAATATTGTGTGCAATTTTAGTCTCCTTATCTGAGGAAGGATGTTCTTGCTATAGAGGGAGTGCAGCGAAGGTTTACCAGACTGATTCCTGGGATGGCGGGACTAACATATGAGGAGAGATTGAGTTGGTTAGGATTATATTCGCTGGAGTTCAGAAGAATGAGGGGGGATCTCATAGAAACTTATAAAATTCTAACAGGACTAGACAGAGTAGATGCAGGAAGGATGTTCCCGACGGTGGGGGAGTTCAGAACCAGGGGTCACAGTCTGAGAATACGGGGTAGACCATTTAGGACTGAGACGAGGAGAAATTTCTTCACCCAGAGAGTGGTGAGCCTGTGGAATTTGCTACCGCAAAAAGCAGTTGAGGCCAAAACATTGTATGTTTTCAAGAAGGAGTTAGGTATAGCTCTTGGGCGAAAGGGATCAAAGGATATGGGGAGAAAGTGGGAGCAGGCTATCGAGTTGGATGATCAGCCATGATCATATTGAATGGTGGAGCAGGCTCGAAGGGCCAAATGGCCTACTCATGCTCCTATTTTCTATGTTTCTATGTAATGCTCTCTAGCGGCTCTGAACCTTGATGGCCCAGCTTTGGACTTGCACCACTTTGTCATGGGTGGCAGAAATCTGGGCTGGCTGACTGAGAGGTACTGGCAAGGGCTGAGATGAGCATGAGAAGTGAGTGAAGGTGCATAAGACTGCAACTTACTGTCATTCGGAGTGGCCTCTGTAGCACTGGCTCTGGCACTTTTGCCCATGATTCTTAGGATCATCTGCTTGAGGGCATTGAAAGGAGGGATTATTTAGGGTCCTCTGCAACCTCCTGCTGCAGAAGAAAGGACAGAAAGTCAGTGAATTTGTGTCAGTGTGTTTGTATGATGTGCCTGAATAGCTGAAGGCAGTGAGAGGTTGGCGTGAGGCAGGCAGTATTGGTAGATATATGAAAGTGAGGTGTAGTGTAAGGATGTTAGGGGTGAATTCTGAGTGTCAGGATGTGCTTCTGGATGAATCCTGAGTGTCAGGGTATGCTGCTGGTTGAGTAATTAAAAAAAAAATCATTCACGGGATGTGGGCTTTGCTGGCTGGGCCAGCATTTATTGCCCATCCCTAGTTGCTCTTGAGAAGGTGGTGGTGCACTGAGCAGTGTGATATATTTGTGATGTGATG
The DNA here is from genome assembly GCF_017639515.1 of Carcharodon carcharias. Lineage (NCBI taxonomy): Eukaryota > Metazoa > Chordata > Chondrichthyes > Lamniformes > Lamnidae > Carcharodon > Carcharodon carcharias. The sequence goes on along the minus strand of NC_054473.1, from coordinate 154,627,796 downwards.
GGTGTGAATTGTGATGCACAAATATATTCACTCACCATACCCACTTGAGCGAAACTATTAAACTTTTTGTTGCACTGCCGCCAGGTTTGTTGTACCGTGCTATTGATATTCACAACCTTCACCACATGCTTCTGAAATCTGGGAGTCATCTCCTTCCCTTGGTGTGCCATTGTTTCTCCCTGAATAGCCAATAACAATTATTCCGCAGCCTGCAGTGCATTGATGCAGCTTCCCTTTTATAGGGACTGTGCCTTTAAAAAGGAAGGCTTGGAGCAAGTGGTTTCTGAACAAAGCTGCTCAGTCCCCTAGAATGTGCTGCTTTGGTAGCAGCTGGTGGCCATGCTATATTCATGGAAATCAAATGGGTAGACAATGTTGTAGTAAAAACAATAAACCAACACTCTGAGCCTGTGAGCTTCAAGTAAAGATTTTAATTCAAGCATATGCTGGGAGAGATAAATCCTGGCTGGGCTTCATGGTCTCGCTCTCTGATACAAAATCTGTGCAACCAGTTTGTAACTTTTAGATATCACATTTCACTACACAGCTTGGTACAAACTTCAGTATTTTAACAGATACATCACAAAACCTAATTAATGAGCTGGACAATTCAAGCTCACAGATGTTCGCTGTTATTTTTTGGCCTCGGGATGTCTGTGAGTGTCTGGTGTCTAATAGCCCTCTGCCTGTTCTCTTAATGCCCTAACAGTTGTTTACTCAGTCTGTGAAGATCATTAAATTTTACAACTTGTACTCTTAGCTAGTTTCCCACAGTACTGGCAACATATCCATCATGCCTAAAGTATTGGCTACATTTCCCATCATGCTTAGAAAGAGCTCTCATAACTATATTGTCTACTCAAAGGTGATTAATATCAACAAATATGAAATCATTTTAGCTATCTCACTTTAACAAATTTTGTGTCTTATTAACCACGTTTCCAATGCGGAGGTGTTTTTTTACTCGCTCATGGAATGTGGGCATTGCTGACTAGACCAGCATTTATTGACCATCGCTAATTGCCCTTGAGAAGGTGGTGGTGAGTTGCCTTCTTGAACTGCTACAGTCCATGTGATGTAGGTACCCCCTCAGTGCTGTTAGGGAGGGAGTCCCAGTATTTTGATACAGTGACAGTGAAGGAACGATGATACATTCCTAAGTCAGAATGGCGAGTGGCTTGGAGGGGAACTTCCAGGTGGTGGTGTTCCTAAGTGTCTGCTGCCCTTAACCTTCTAGATGGTAGTCTTAGAGTCACAGAGGTCTGCAGCACAGAAAAAGGCCCTTCGGCTCATCGAGTCTGCGCTGGTCAAACAAGGACCTAACTATTCTGATCCCATTTTCCAGCATGAAGCCCATAGCCTTGTATGCCATGGCATCACAAGTGTATATCCAAATACTTCTTAAATGTTATCAGGGTTTCTGCCCCTACTATCCTTTCAAGCAGTGAGTTCCAGATTCCCACCACCCTCTGGGTGAAAAAATTCTTCCTCACATCCCCTCTAAACCTACTGCCCCCTGGTTATTGATCATGTTTTTCTATTACATTTTTGAGTAAAGATTGCTTTATCTTTCCTACTGCTATGATAAGCTAATTGCTCTTTAGTTCCCGGAATTGGTCCATCTTTTTTAAATATAGAAATAACATTAGCTGTCCGCCAGTCATCTGGCATTATTCTTTTCTCTAATGACTTATATTGAATAGATCCCGTGCTATCTTTTTCCACACTCCTTTTAATATGTGCAAATGCAATCCATCCAGACCAGGAACTTTATCCTTTCTGAGTTTGATGAGTTTATCAATTATCTCCCTTCTCCATTTCTACCTCAAATACCTTTATACCTTTTTTGATTTTTTCTTCATATTATGCCCACCATATTAGTCTCTCTGGTAAATACCGAGACACAGTGATTATTTAATATTTCTGCCATTTTGCTGTCGTTACTTCTGAGTTTATTGTGTATCTCCAAACATCCTTATCCCTATCCTGATTTTTCTTTTGTTACTTATGGGCCTGTAGATTACTATTAATTTTTATATTCCCTAATAATTTAAATTTATATTTTCTCTGTGACTTAATTTTTCTGACTGCTTTCCTAACAGTTTTGTATTCTTTTTTGTCATTCTCTTATTTGTCTACACACTCAGTGTATGTCATTTTCATTAAGTTAAATTTTGCACTTATTCCATTATTCATCCAGTGTGTGTCATTACTCGCTAGTTTGCTTTTCAAAGGCTATGTTTCACCTGGTCCCAGTTTCGAATCATAAATAACCACAAAAATTTTGAGACAGTTTAATTGTTTAACTTTTTCTCTGGGATAAAGTGCCCAAAACCTAGTGAATCTAGATGTCTATTTTACTTGGTTCTGTTCAATTTAATTCGAGTTTGCCTGATTCATAATTTATAGCCTGAGAGATATAGTATTAAGTTATTTAGTTCAGGTTATTTGTCTGTCTGTGTATTAGTGATTACTGAAGTATGCAGCATCCTGTGCTGTGAGTGAACTTATCAACAGGATAAGGAGTTTATTGTTCATCCTGGGCAAGTTGCCTCCCCAATTACCTTGTGGATAAATTGATAGTTTGGTTCATAAGTAGCATGCGCTTCCCTATGAGAGTGTTTAAAAAGCGAATACGTCATAATTAGGTTAGATCTGTTTAATTATTTTTGCTGATAACATTGACAAATAAGATAACCTACCACCTGGGAAATCATAGATATGATGTCACATCTTCCCCAGTTTAGTGGATTTTTAAAATTTGACATTCATTTACAAAAGGTACACAAGAAAAATAGAAAACCACACAAAAGCACTAATAAACATTTGTTTAGAATAGATGGTATCACCTAACATATAACAACACATGATCTGAATTAAAAACCAGACATTCTAAATTTGAAATGACAATCACAGCATCGACACATTTGAATACCTCTGCCATTTGATGAGATTTTTGGTGGAGAGAATAGAAGTAATCTTGTGTAAAGTTGAACTGTTTTTGTATGCTCGTTTGGAAATAATTGCATGTGATTAAGATATACAGTCCAAAAATCAAAGGTCCTAACAAGCCTGATTTGCAATCCTCTTATGGCTGTAGGCTAATTATCCCCACCAGGGATAGAATCTAGGCCCAAGGAACAGCCAACAATATCCAACTAAAAGGCCCGCCTGTAATAGTAATACCTCCCTCTTAGTCTTGATTCTGCCATTTAGGTGACATAAGGGTTGAATCTCACAATCGCTGACTACTGGGTCACAAGAAATGTCAAGCACCACTCTAAATGTTTGGACAATAGAAGGAATCTACCCATGTTTCCCTTTTTGAAAATTCATTCTTGGGATGTGGGCGTTGCTGGCTGGGCCAGCATTTATTGCCCATCCCTAGTTGCCCTGAGAAGGCAGTGGTGAGCTGCCTTCTTGAAATGCTGCAGTCCATGTGGTGTAGGTACATCCACAGTGGTGTTCGGGAGTTCCAGGATTTTGACCCAGCAACAGTGAAGGAATGGCAATATATTTCCAAGTCAGGGTGGTGAGTGGCTTGGAGGGTACTTCCAGGTAGTGGTGTTCCCATGTGTCTACTGCACTTGGCCTTCTGGATGGTAGCGGTCATGGGTTTGGAAGGTGTTGTCTAAGGAGCCTAGGTGAGTTCCTGCATTGCATCTTCTAGATGGTATTTACTGCTACTACTATGCATTGGTGGTGGAATGACTGAATATTTATGGGTGGAGTGCCAATCCAGCAGGTTGTTTTGTCCTGGATGGTGTCAGGCTTCTTGAGTGTTGTTGGTGCTGCACTCATCCAAGCAAGTGGAGAGTATTCCATCACACTCCTGACCTATGCCTTGTAGATGGTGGACAGACTTTGGTGAGTCAGGGGGTGAGCTACCCATTGAAGGATTCCTAGCCTTGGACCTGCTCTTGTAGCCACAGTATTTATATGGCTAGCCTAGTTCAGTGGTAACACCCAGGATGTTGATAATAGAGGATTCAGCAATGGTAATGCCATTGAATATCAAGGGGCGATGGTTAGATTGTCTCTTTTTGGAGATGATCATTGCCTGGCACTTGTGTGGAGCGAATGTTACTTGCCACTTGACAGCCCAAGCCTGGATATTGTCCAGGCCTTGCTGCATTTGTACGTGGACTGCTTCAGTATCTGAGGAGTCACGAATGTTGCTGAACATTGTGCAGTCATCGACGAACATCCCCACTTCTGACCTTATGGAAGGTCATTGATGAAGCAGCTCAAGATGGTTGGGCCTAGGACAGTATCCTGAGAGCTCCGGCAGCAATGTCCTGGAACTGAGATGATTGACCTCCAACAACGACAACCATCTTCCTTTGTGCCAGGTATGACTTCAACCAGCGGAGAGTTTTCCCCCAGATTCCCATTGACTCCAGCTTTTCTAGGGCTCCTTGATGCCACACTCAGTCAAATGCTGCCGTGAAGTCAAAGGCAGGAACTCTCACCTCACCTCTGGAATTCAGCTCTTTTGTCCATGTTTGAACCAAAGCTTTCATGAGATCAGGAGCTGAGTAACCCTGTTGGAACATAAACTGATGATCAGTGAGCAGTTTATTGGTAAGCAAATGCTGCTTGATAGCACTGTTGATGACCCCTTCCATCACTTTACTGATGATCGAGAGTAGACTGATGGGGCGGTAATTGGCCGGGTTGGATTTGTGCAGTTTTTTGTGTACAGGACATACCTGGGCAATTTTCCACATTGCTTGATAGATGCCAGTGTTGCAGCAGTACTGGAACAGCTTGGGTAGGGCGTGGCAAGTTCTGGAGCACAAGCCTTCAGTACTATTGCTGGAATATTGTCGGGGCCCATAGCCTTTGCAGTATCCAGTGCCTTCAGCCGTTTCATGATATCACATGGAGTGAATCGAATTGGCTGGAGACTGGCATCTGTGATGCTGGGGACCTCCGGAGGACGCCGAGGTGTATCATTCATTGTTTGCACGTCAAGTTAGGATTCCTAAACTTAGGAAAGTTGTCTGTTCAAGTCATTGAGGGAGTTCATTTGGGAGCAGTGGCAAAGATTGTTGCTCTCTTGTGGGTGCTCTTTACAGCAAAAAATACTGGTGAACTTAACATTGTTTTATAATATTGGAACCTTGCTAATCTCATTTGTGATTTTTTTTTTGTTATTCTCTAGATAGGTTTGAAAATTATGGGGAGTGATATAAATTTGGTTGCCCCATCCCCAAGCAAAAGAAGTGCAGCTTCTATTAGTGGGTTATTGGATGAAATTTAAGTGCCAAATGTTTGTGCAGTAAAGTCTTCCATTATGGTGATGAGAATGTAAAACTTACTGCCACATGGAGCATTTGGAGCAGATAACATTGATGCATTCAAGGAACACTGGATGCACACATGAGGGAGGGGATAGAGGTAAGGTTAAAAGTGGGAAGAGGCTCATGTAGACTATAAAAGCTGAAGTAGACAAGCTAAGCTGAATGACCTGTTTCTGAGCTGTGGATTCTATGTAATCTGCAATACAGTTTTACTGTATTTAAATAAAGTCCTCTAAAAGTTCTAAATTGTCACTTTGCCATACATTTTTAGATAGCTGTAATCTTGTCTCTTAGACAGACTGTGGATGTTACAAAACTGCCTATTGGAAATTCCTTGTCCCTGTTCAATGTAGTGCAGTTTACTTCCATTTAGATTTGAATAAATGCAGTACCAACATCAGAACATCAGTATTGCTGTAAGCCTGTTTAAATATTTGAATTATTGTTCTGTGTCAGTCCCTTAAGTTGCTTGGAGAAACCTCGCATTGGAACAAGTTCAGGCCTCCAGGAGATGTGTGGGCGGTTAACAGCCATGAAGACTTGTTTGGTTGGAAATAATATAAAAATAGCTTGTAATTTGATATGATTTGGAGCTGTTTCCGGTTGGCTGTTGCAAATTGTTTGCATTGCCATCAGCTGCTTGACAATGCTGCACTAATTGCATTGTTTCTGAAAAATACAAGCAACTGAATGCATACAATAGTGGATTACTACCAAGGAAAAATAAATATTAAAAATATTTTAAAAAATCAAGCAAAATAATTTTTAAAATGCTACTCCATGAACTGAAAAAAAATCATACAGGTTAAGAAGACTGGAAGATGTTCACACCTGTAGTTTATGATGCATCTGATAGCATAATGTAGTCTGAATTGACCAAACCAGTATGAAAGTTCAGGGAACTTCAAATGTAAATGAGCTATGCCCAAAAAGATTTGGGCTCGAGTTTCTGCAATCTTTTATGTGGATTCAAGATTCATATCACCTGGACCAGGTCCTGTCAACAACACTGGCCACATCGATGTTGTGAGCTTCTGCTGTTTGCGTTGGCTCAAATAGTCTCTTTGGATTGTGCTCGTTTTCTTAGGTACACAGGCACTAGTTGGCAAAATTTGTCAATTTGCTAAGGATCCAACTGGCGTGCACCAATGAGAATAGTGGATGATTCAATATAGTTTTCTATAACTCATTTTCGTTAATTTTAAATCCGCTTACAGGTAGGGCTGAAAACTCATTATTTTTTTTTGTGATTAACCTGTTTTTAGCTGTATTAATAAAACTGAATCAGGCTATCACTCTTAATACATCAAGGTATACTTTTTTGCAGTCAGCCTCCTTTTAACTCTGGTTAATAGCTTCATTAAAAGCCTTAACTGGCTGTCTGCTCATTGGGGCTGGTAGCTCTGCCAGCCTCAAAACCACCTTAGCAAAAATGGCCAGCACCGGCTGGGGGCGGGTTGCAGGGAGCACGTCATTGCAGGGAGAGAGGGTTCTGAAAAATGGCATGCTGGTCATCGCTGGTATTTTTGGGACCTGACTGTCTTTGTTCCCAACCTTGGCGGGGCCCAAAAGCTTTGCTCGGGATGTGGGCGTGACAGACTCTGAAGTTTTACATTTTTTGAGGGAAGGTCAAATAAAGCCACCCTATAGCTGTTTTACAGGGATTAGGGCAATTAACTTGGGGCCAGGGCTGAAAAAGTGGGCCAGAAGACACTAGTTATTGAGTGTGGCTCGGGCTGAAAGGGTTATTTTTAAACTCATGGTCGATGCTTGTGGTGGGGTGACAGGCAAAGAGATTTCTGGCCAGTAGAGCCAGTATAGCTGGGATGAAGGAATCAGAAGGTTCTACAACAACAACTAGCAGCAAGAGGGATAATTATAGTGCAACCAAATGTTGACACTGTCCCATTGTAAAATGTTTATATAGTTTAAATGTTGACCTCCAAACATTATTGAGATATTGTGACTCAGAAATTAAGGGTAATTTGGACAGGAAGCGCAAACATTTGCAAGACACAATTTACTAGTCAGTTGTCTATGGTGCTAAACATGGGGAGTTTATAGTTTTAGGCCAAACAGGTTTAGAGAATTAATTTGAACAGAGATTAGTGGGAGGGGGTGGAGAAAAAACGGGAAGAAGAGGGAGGAGGTGGTAATGGGGAGGTGGATTTAGAGGAGGGGGAAGCATGAGAAGGAAGGGGAGAATGTTAAAATGATCCCTTCCTTATTACTTCCCCTTTTGAACTGCATGTTTAGATGCTGGCCAGGATTTTTCTGCCCTGGTTTGGCGGGACCCCCCCCCCCCCCCGCCATGGGAGATTTGGCGTCCCAGCCAGAAGTCCATTGACTTTCGGTAGGACTAGATGATCCCGGTGGCAGCCAGGGCTAGAAAATCCTGCCCATTGTATCTTCCCTTCATCCTCTTACTACTCCCTCATCCTCTTCACACTTTCTATTCCCCTTCTTACTCACTCCACGACTCCTCCTCCTTACTTCCCCCTCTCATTCACCCCCACTCTCTTCCCCTTATGTGATGTTCATATTATCAAAACCTGTGCTCCTCTTTGCTGGGCTCCTGGAGAAGACACTGAAGTTTACCCTTGGTTCAAGTTGTATGTGCAGTATAGTATATCGGAGTAGGCCATTGAGCCTGTTCCATGTATGTGCAGTATAGTATATTGGAGTAGGCCATTGAGCCTGTTCCAGTATTCGGTTGGATCATAGCTGATTTGTACCTCAACTCCATGTTCAATCCCTTAATGCCTATTAAAAATCTGTGGATCTCTATCTTGAAAGTGGATGACCTCACATTTCCATATTGAACTCGACCCGCTACAGTTTTGCCCACTCCACTTAATCTGTCTAATGCCCCTTTATAGCTTTCTGGTCCCATCTACACAACTTATATTGCTTCCTAACTTAGTGTCATCTGCAAACTTGGATACACACATCTATTTCCTTAGCTAAGTCATTGCTATATACTGTGAATTGCTCAGGCCTCAGTTTAATTCCCTGGGGAGCTAGTCACATCTTGCTAATCAGAGGATTTCTTTATCACTTCTCTCTGTCTCCTTACCAATCTACTTCACAATGTTATCTCCAATTCTATGAGCTTTTATTTTTGTTGATGATCTCTTATGCTGAACCTTATCAAGTGCCTTCTGGAAATCTACATAAAAAACAGCCATAGACATTCCCCTATCCACCCTATTAATGACCACCTTTAAAAAAGTCAATTAGATTAGTTAAACACAATCTACCCTTCACAAACCTATGTTGGCTCTATCATCAGTTTATATTTGTTCAAGTGCTCAGTTAATCTATCTCGATGTATTCTAGTAACTGCCTCACAATTTTAGAAATACTTATTCATAGGTTGTGAGCTTTGCTAATGAGGCCAACATTTATGGCCAACACTTGCCCTTGAAAAAGTGATGGTGAGCCACCTTGAGCCGCTGCAGTCTGTGTTTTATAGGTACACCCACAGTTTATTAAGTATAGAGTGCCAGGGCGATGTGTAAATTAGAGAATTACTTTTAGGTTGTAGTGTTCCACTGTGCCTGCTGCCCTTGTTCTTCTAGGCAGTAGAGGTTGTGGGTTTGGAAGGTGCTGTCAAATTAGCATTGGCATGTTGATACAGGCCATCTGTACATGGTACGTATCACAGACAGGTACCCCAATGATAGTGGAAGTGAAAGTTAAAGGTGGTTAAGGGGGTTCCAGCCAAGTGGGCTGTTTTGTCCTGGATAACTTTGAGCTTCTTGAGTAGTGTTGTAGATGCATTTATCCAGGCAAGTGGAGAGCCTTGTGTCACCTTCTGACTCGCGCCGTGCAAATGGAACGGTTTTTAGGAGTCAGGAGATGAGTTACTCGGCCTTTTACCTGCTCATGGAGCCACTCTATCTATGTGGCTGGTCCAGTTAAATTTCTGGTCAATGGTGAACCCAAGATGAGAGGAGATTAAGTGATGACAATGCCATTGAATTTCAAGGGGACATGGTTAGATTTTCTTTTGTTGGCAATGGACATTGCCTGCACTTGTGTGATTTGAATGTACTTGCCACTTATCCACCCAACCCAGAATGTTGTTCAGCTCTTGCTGCATGTGGTCATGGACTGCTTCAGTATCTCAGGAGTCACAAATGGTATTGAACACTGTGCAATCATCAGCAAACATGCCCAAAATTATGATGGAGGGAAGGTCATTGAAGCAGTGAAGATGGTTGGGCCTAGGACATTACCTTGAGGAACTCCTGCAGTGATATCCTAGGACTGAGATGATTGGCCTCCAACAACGATCTTCTTTTGTGTTATGAATGACTCCAGCCAATGCAGCGTTTTCACCTGAATCCCTTGACTTCAATTTTGCAAGGGTTCCTTGATGCCACACTTGGTTGAATGCAGTTTTGATATCAAGGGTAGTCTTGCTTCTGGAAGTCAGTTGTTTTGTTTGGACCAAGGCTGTAATGAGCCCTGGTGGAATGCAAACTGAACATCATTGAGCAGGTTATTGGCACCTATTGCAGCTTGATAACACTGTCAGTGACCTCTCCTGTTCACATTGCTGATGTTTTTTATTTGTCCATGGGATATGGGCGTTGCTAGCTAGGCCAACATTTATTGCCCGTCCCTAATTTCCCTTGAGAACTGAGTGATTTGCTTGGCCATTCAGAGGGCGTTTAAGAGTCAACCACATTGCTTGGGTCTGGAGTCACGTGTAGGCCAGATCACGCAAGGACAGCAGAATTCCTTCCCTAAAGGACTTTGTGAACCAAATGGATATTTATGACAATCGGCAATGGTTTCATTAGACTTTTAATGTGTTTTTTAAATTGAATTCAAATGTAGTGGGATTCGAACCCGTGTCCCCAGAGCATTACCTGGGTCTCTGGAATACTTGTCCAGTGACAATACCACTACCCCACCACCTGATTGGCTGGATTGAATTTGTCCTAGTTTGCGCTGGCTGGACATACCTGGGCAATTATCCATTTTGTCAGGTAGATGTCGGTATTGCAGCTATATGGAACAACTTGACTAGAGACATGAGTAGTTCACAAGTCTTCAGCACTGTGGCTGGGATGTTGTCGGGGCCTTTGCTATGCACTCAGCTACTTCTTTATCATGTAGAATAAACTGAATTGACTGAAGAATGGCATCTGTGCTAATGAAGATATCAGGAGGAGGCCATCCATTCTGCACTTCTGACTGAAGGTGGTTGCAAACGCTTCAGCCTTGTGTTTTGCAATCAGCTGCTGGGCTCTTCATCGTTGAGGATGAGGATGTCCATGGAGTCTCTTCCGTTCAAGATCGGATATTGCAAGATGCAGAGCTTTGACCCGACACATTGATTATTGGATTGTTCATGTCTGCTTTTAGTATGCTGTTCCTGCTGTTTAGCATGCATGTATCCTTGTGTTGTAACTTCTTCACCAGGTTAACACCTCACTTTTTAAGCATGTTTGGTGCAGCTCCTGCTATGCTTTCTTACATTCCTCTTTGAACCAGGATTGGTCCCTTGGTTGATGGTAAAGGTACAGTGAAGGATATGCCAGACCACAAGGTTTCAAATTGTGGTGGAAAACAGTTCTGTTGCTGCTGATGGCCCATAGCGCCTCATAGATGCCCAATTTTTAGCTGCTAGATCTGTTCTGAATCAGTGCCATTTAAGATGTCATAACGCCAGACAACATGGGCAGATGCATTTACAATAGATAGATTTGAGAGGTTGAAGTCAAATTGGCTTTTCTTTTGTGTTGGTTCTTAACACTTGCAGCAAGCCCAGTTTGGCAGTTGTCTCCTTCAGAACTCAGCCAGTACTGGTGCTGCTAAGACACACTTTTGATGGATAACCTCTACCCAGAGTACATTCTGTGCCCTTGGTATCCTCCGTGCTTTCTCCAAGTGGTGTTCAACATGGACAAGTACTGATGGGTCAGCTGAGGAAGGGCAGTAGTTGGTAATCAGTCAGAGGTTTGGTTGATCTGATGCCATGAGAAATCATGGGTTCCAGAATCTATGTTGAGGACTCCCAGGGCTACTCCCTCCTATACTATTGTGCTGTTGCCCCTTGTGGGTCTGTTTTGCTGATGGGATAAGGATAATAATGGAAGAGTCAAGGACATTGACTGGTATGATTCTGTGAGTATGGCTTTGTGAGGCTGTTGCTTGACTAGTCTGTGGGATAGTAATCCCAATTTTGGAACAAGTCCTCAGATGTTAGTGAGGAGGACTTTGGCACAATACAATCCGGTAGATCATGCATTGCCATGCCCGGTGCCTAGATCGATGCTGGATGATCTGCCCTTTTACTCTTATTAGACCTTTTCGTTGAGGTTTTGATACAACTGACTTAAGTAAGCTAGTCATTTCTGAGGGCAATTAGGAGTCAATCATATTGTTAGGAGTGTGGAGTCACATATAGGCAGACCAGGTAAGGATAGCAGATTTTCTTTCCTAAAGGACATTGGTGAAGCAGATGGATTTTTATCTGGTATTTTCATGGTCACCATTACTGTTATTAACTTTTGTTCCAGGTTTAATTAATTGAATTTAAATTCCCAGCTTCAGTGCTGGGATTGAAGTCATGTCTTAGATCATTAGTCCAGTAATATATCTGCTGTGCTACCATTCCTCTGCTTTCTAGTCTCCACCATCTTCTTTCTTTAATTATGAAGTGACATTTGCAATTTTCCAATCCAAAGGCACAATTCTTGAATCTGGAGAGCTTTGGAAACATTTCACTAATGCACCTGCAAGTTACCCACCTGTTTCTTCTAATACCTCGGCGAATACCATCAGGTCCAGGAGATTTGTCAACCTAACTCTATTATTTTCTCCATTTCTATGCTATTACTGTTACTCAATTCAATATGTTCCTCTGCTTGGTATATTTTTGGTTTGTGGTATTATTGATATTTTGTCATTTTCCTCTACTGTGTAAAAGGATGCAAAATATTCATTTAACATGTAATTTTCTTATCCATTATATCACCTGTATTTGTATTTAAAAGGCAATTCTTTCCTATCACTTTCTTACTTTTCATATCTTAATAAACAATTTACTATTAGTTTGGATGAGCAAATTATTTATTCTCCTTTTTTTGCACCTTTTCACTTTCTTTTAGTCTGTTTGGTGCTTCTGGTAGATCCAAGGCTGTCGAATGGTGTTAAATAGCATTATTTTATTTACAACTAGTGTGATCAGTACTCCATTACATTTTCATGTCTCTATGCTGTACTTACCCTGTCCTATAGCCATTTCTTCCTGTATTATCACTGTGTTGAAATCAAGACTCATTGCACATTCTTTTATGCTAATGATTTTGCAGGATTTAAGGACTGGAACTTCTGGGCCTGGATTTTGAGCCCATTCTGGGGCCAAGAGCAAAGGTTGGTGGGCAGTAAAAAGTGCCACCGGCCTGTGCCAGTTCCCTGGTTCCATGCATCCCCAAGCCATTTTTTCAGAAGTGGTATGGAGTTGGCAGGAGGGTGGCAGAGCGGGTAGGTAGCCAGTTAAGTTGGCAAATGGTCAATTGAAGGAGGCCAACTGGGATTTTCAAGTGGGGGCCAATTTATCTGCCTGGAGGTGGCCTCCCCTGGAGGCCCTGTCTGCCTTCCTTGGTGCAGCAGCAGCCCGCAGACCACCCTGTAAAGGGGTTCTAACATCCGCCACCCCAACAGTGGTGGCCTGGCTACAAAGGCCACTTTTTATTTAATTCTTGAAAAGGTAGGAGAGAGGATGCTTCCACTTTGAAGTGCCCTCTCCCTTACTTACCTGCCATGGCATCCTGCTGTTGCTGTCAAGCTGGAAGACGTCTGATTGGTCCTCCAGTTTGAAGAGCCCATCCATCAAGCTTAATTGGATAGTGAGCCCACATTCTAGCCATTAATTGGCTGCTCTGGGGAAAATCACTATTGTTTCCCACTCTGTGCAGGTTTCTGACCCCCATTTGAGCCTGATGGTGGGGTTGGAAGCCTGCAGGGAACATCTGCCCCTTTGACTTTCGCGGTCTTTCCCTCTTGATACTGCTGGTCAAGTTTAGCATCAACTGAGCAGTACTTTGTGATTTACCTTGTCTCCCTGTTCTGCACTGGGTGTGGTGCTTTGCTGGGCCTAGTGCTTCCAATTGAACTAAAAAAAGTGAACTTGTCTATACTGTTGCATACGTTTTGAGACTATGGCCCAGATTTTTGCAGAGTCAGAAGGACTCCAGAGCCATTTAAAAATGGATTCCTGCCCCATTCTCAGCACCCTCAATTTTCACTGGGATGAGATAAGAGTGTGGGTTGCAAGCTCGCACCCTGCACTCCCAATTTGGTCTACTCAGTTGTGGGGGTAGAATTCTCCTCTCAACCCATCTACAATTTTTGTGAAGTCAGGAGCTTCTCCATGGCTCATGGTTCACGGATCTCGGAGGAGTCACGAGCCCTAGTCTGGGTTTGGAAACCTTTTGAAAGGCAAGTTCAAAAGTTCTTACCCATGCCTCCATGCCAATTCAATGCAAACTCATGCCTTCAACCACCCCCAATGGTCCCTCATATCCCACATGCCAATTCATGGCCCTTCCATGCCCACTCATGGCCCTTCCATGTCCATTCACCTAGTATACACTATGTATACAATCAATTAACCTTATAGTAACAGTGGCATGTGTGCAAAATAAACATTGAGACATTGACAAAATAGATCATAGAAAACATAACTAATTATAATCATATAAAGGTGTCAATCAAGCAAAGTTAACAATCCACTCCATTTGTGTAAACAACCTCCCTCTCACATAATCCTTTTATGGGTCTGGACTCTCATCCAAGACTCATAATGCATGCTTCTGTGATCTCTCATGTCAATGTCTCATTGTTTATTTGCACAAATTAAGAGTTGCAAAACACTTAAAGCTTGTTTTTGATACTTTAATGGTCTGTTTGTTTGACACTTTTATAAGGTTATAGGAACACCAGTTTTTTTTTCTCAAAGAATTATGAACAGATGTTTTTCTTCTCGAAGCATTTTCACACATGTCGTTCTTATTACAGGGTTCGTTGATTCTGTACATAGTGTATACTGTGTGAATGGGCATGGAAGGGCCATGAGTTGGCATGGATGGTATCAGGGGCCATTGGGTGGGGAGCATGAATTGGCATGAGGGCATGGAGGTGGCATGGGGAATGGGTGGGGGCTGATGGGGTGTGAAGGATGAGGACTAGAGGGCCTAAAATGTTACCAAACAACTGGGCCGAAGTCCAAGAGAACCGAGGTGGGCCTTTAGGGGTCTTGGCCCAACTGTCCCTGTGGCCGCCTCCGATTGGCTTCTGGGGTGACGGGACCAACTCCATCCCCCACCCGCTCCCCTCAGAGTGAAGATTGTGCCATTCAGGACACTTTCTACCAAGGCAGGTGTGACAAGCTGGGAAATTTCCTGACTCCAGTTACCCACCTCAGGAGCAAAAATCCGGGCTTAGATTTTTTGTTTAGCACAATATGATTGCTAAAATTTGCTGTTAAAACAGATGAGATTTATATAATTTAGTTAACTGCTTTTCTCTAAATATGTCTAAGTCTAACCAGTGTTCTCAATGGAAAAAGGAAAGCCCACTGGATGCTGAACAGGGATGGTAGAACTGGGAGAAGCCGATATTCTGGAGATGTACAACCCTTGTAATAATAACTGTGCCTATGAGATTTCTGCCATTCTTAAGATTTTACATGCAAAGGTCCATAGTCGTTTTAAATACTTGGCTGGGTGAAAAAGATTTGTGCTATTCATTATTTAAAGCAAAGCTGTAAAGAATACATTTACATTCTTGCTATAAATATCAAGTAGCGGAAATTATCCCCCTTGCAGCATCAGACTTTCCAACAGGAAGTCTTTTCACTTGGGGGGTAGATTTTTTTTTCCGACAAGCCAACTGAGTTGCACTGTTATGGATAGTATTACAGCTAAACAGTTACTCAATATGCATGAATGATTTTGTCATTAAAGACAGCAAAGCATACACATTAAAGTCAACCTGCAAATCCTCCTAACATGCCTATGGCAGGCGGTAAGAGCAGGAGAGACTCCTGGTCAGCCATTCTTGAGTGGCACCCCTCAAGTTATAGCCTCTGTCTTCAAGCTCGTGACTGTTCCAAGAAAGACAAGCTACAAAAAACAGATGTAGGCATGCACTTTGGCCCTAGACATGGGAAGTCTTCTAAGTCTTAAGTTCTAAGTTATAACCACCCCTCCTACCTGCTGTAAATACTTGGTATGGATACCGCACACAATAAAGCTGTTGTATCCAACCAGAGTTCCCAAAGGTGAATAAACAACATAGAAACGAAGGGTTAAATTATTCATATTAAGAGTCAAATGACATGGTTACTATGTAAAATGGTGAAGAAATCCTCTCTAGTATGATTCCTCAGTGATTTTCTTTAAAGGCTTACTTTACATTTGTATTCTTTACATCTGTTGTTGAATCTTAGGCACAGCTTGTGGGCTGGAAGCTGTTAAGGGTATTTTGGCTTTACTTTGTTTTATGACACTTTAACTGTCCTGTAACTATTTTGTCATTAATAGGGCAACAGGTGGACCATCGGGTAGAAGTGGACATCGGATGGTTGCTTGTAAGAGACAGATCTTAGTGTTTGGTGGATTCCATGAAAGTACAAGGTACGTTACATGCTGTGATTACAATTCTAGTAAAACATCTGTTTAACACAGCAGTAGCCAAACCAATTATATATATTAATGAATTGATTTTTAAAAAATCGTTAAGTATTCTTAATAGTTTCAGCACTGTCGGAGCTTGCAGTTGTTTTGGTCCATTCCACCACAGTCTTAGATTTTTAGTCTTTGTTCTACAACAATGACGTATCAAAAGCTACAAGTCAAGTGAGAACTGACAGTCTAGTATGGAGTTGACATGAATGTTAAACAGGTTTGAGAATGATGTTTTAATTATTTGCATTGTGAGACAATTGTCCTACTGGTGTGATTGATTTATCCAGTGAGGATATTAAAGTGCCCATAATTTATTCAGGTACAACAACCACTTGCAAGGTACACTCAAATCTGAGCATAGAATTAACCAGGAAATACATTATAAATATACAAACGGAATGTAGAACCACCTCAGCCCCTGTAGACTGAAATACCATTCACTTAATGACTGTGTAAGGAACTCTTCAACAGATAAGGCTTCCATCACCATAATATAAAACATATCTGCATGGATCTAGAAAGAGACACTATTTTGTAGTACCTTTTTTTTTGTAATCCAATGATTTTAAAATATAACACACAAAATACTAATATTAAGCAACCAGAACCTTTTTCTCAGCAGGGACCATTACACCCAGATATCGTATGTGTTTGTCTTCCATCATTGGAGGCACTTGTCCTTTAAGGATGTTGTTGACAATGCCGGCATTTATTGGCCATCCCTAATTGCCCTTGAGAAGGTGATGGTGGATCGCCTTTTTGAACCACCGCAGCCCTTGTAGCAAAGGAGCTCCCACTATACTGTTCGGTACAAACTTCTAGGATTTTTCAGCCAGCAACAATGAAACAACGGCAATATTTGCTCACAAGGATGGTGTTGACTTGGTGTGGAAATTTGGAGGTGATGGAGTTCCCATACACCTGCTGCCATTTTCCCTCTCTATGGTGGAAGTTGGAGGTGCTACCGAAGAAACTTTGCTAAGTTGCTGCAGCGCCCCCTATAGGTAGTACATGCTGCAGTCACGGTAATCTGATGGTGGAGGAAGTGGATGTTGAGACCAGCAGATGGGATGCTGATCAGATCGAGTGCTTTGTTCTAGATAGTGTTGAGTTTCTTGAGCTGTAGTCATCCAGACCAATGGAGAGTATTCCATCATACTTTTAACTCAGGCCTTATAGCAGATATAGAGGCTTGGGAGAGTCAGGAAGTAAGCCATTCCACATAAAGGCTAAGAGAGAGAGAGAGAGTCAAGTGACTAGGGTAAGAGAGAGGGAGCAAGACAAGTGAAGGGAAAAATGAGAGATGACAACAGAAGTTGAAGGCAACAAGAGAGGAGACTGAGCGATGGGATGAGAGATATAGAAATTAAGAAAATGGAACTTGTGTTGTCCAGTGACTCCTTAATGTGAAACAGATTGGGAATTGGACAGGACATTTGGTCATGAATCGAACAGAATTTGGTCACGTGACCATTCCCTCATTATTTCATATGATTTGGTCCATTGTCCCCAAAAAAGCTGGACATCCCTGCTGTACTCATTGCATGTGAGTGTAACAAAAAGTCTGTTAGGTGACCTAGCCTGAGCTTATTCTTCATTTTCTGAAGGTGTCTTTATGTTGTCATCTGATAATTCCTGGACTTCAAGTGGAGGAAATAAAGGCCATATGCCCACAGTGTACGATAAAAACTTTGAGCTAATCAAGTGCCTTCTGTTGACTGTGTACTACCTGAAGGAAAGTTTTTCAAGGACAAATGTTCCACTAGTGATTTATTTCAGGGGATTATGCTATGATATCACTTCCTTGGGAGGAATTAATTACATTTGTGAAAGAGACAGACAGTTTATATCAACTGGCATTAATTGTGCAAGTCTCATTCAGAATAAACATATCCAGTACTACCTTTGCTGTGTACTGCTCATGTAACACATGTTCAGTTTCTGTAGCGTGCAGCTAAAAATTAACAAGATTTTTGTAGTAAGTAGATGTATTTACTTCACACAGTATAGCACCACTTAAGTAGTAGCATTGAATGCTTAGTATATTTGTGCACAATGTAAGATGCTGTTTCATTGCACAGAGGGATTGTGCAATCGTGACTGTTATCAACATGTGGCTTTCATTTGAAGTGCCCATTATTTTATTGGAAGTTGTGCTACATCATTTTTAACGCATGTTTTAATGATGTCTAACTGATTCTCAATAAAAGCTCATGGTTGTCAGTGGGATATATCTGATTTCTCAGTCAGAATTCAAGACTTTATTATATTTTCATACTACATAAAATAAGACTTAAAATACTGTCAT
This sequence comes from Carcharodon carcharias, assembly GCF_017639515.1. NCBI lineage: Eukaryota > Metazoa > Chordata > Chondrichthyes > Lamniformes > Lamnidae > Carcharodon > Carcharodon carcharias. The sequence continues at coordinate 154,609,473 of NC_054473.1, read as the reverse complement.
AATATATGTTAATTCCTTTCATTGGAAAGAGTATTAAAATAAGTGTTATCTATACTTCCCTTTCACCCAACCCCTGTGACCTCAAAAAGAATTGTAGTTCTCCCAAGAGCATTTTAAAATTTAGAAATGCTGTTCCAAATTTGGGGAAATACGATGAAAATGACCTTTAAAGTTAGGGCATTCCAAATATATCTGGTTAACATCAATGTGTAGCATGGAAAATATTGTTCTATAATCTACATTGACAGTAATGCAGATATAGTTGATTCATAGCCCTTAGCAAGAGTGAAATCATGAAGTTATAGAACTATTTCAGTTTCACAAAAGTATGGAGAAGTTCTGCTTCCAGTAGGATAACATTGAAAGTTTTCCAATCTTTGTAGTAATCGGAATATAATACTATTGTTGCAAATGTATGGCGACAGCTTGATACCCAGTGAATCTTCTCCAGGTTATTTCTAAGTGTTTTTCTATTTAAAGTGCTGTTTGCCTATTTTTAATCTCAGAATTGGCTTGTTCTATCTTGAAATTTACAAAACATTCTCTTTTCAAGGAAGAATTGATGTTTCAGTTTAACTGCAATTATAAATACAAATGCAGTTTTAAATATTACACTAAAAAGTTAGCTACTCATTATTCAGACAGAAAAAGTTTAATAAACATTTTTGTTTCAGGGATTTTGTTTATTACAATGACGTTTACTCCTTTAACCTGGATACACTCACATGGTCAAAGTTATTTCCTTCTGGGACTGGTCCATGCCCTCGTTCAGGTTGTCAAATGGCTTCCACTGCAGATGGCAACGTGGTCATTTATGGAGGTTATTCAAAACAGGTAATTCATTCATTGTTAGGGCTCTTTGTTCGATTTAGCATAAAACAACACAAGAGGTAGTTATATAGTAGTACCAACTGCCTTGAAAAATTTATAGACATCTAAGTAATTATCTTTTGACTGATTTGGTTAAAAAATGTTTGATTAGGAAATAAATATTACTTGTATCACAGTTGAGATTCTGGATATTGAAAAACAAATTAAATTTTGCATTAGTCACTGATGATTAATACTTTCATCAATGGCTCAAATGCATTGGTAGGTAGTTAATAGCATTGGGAAAACTGATAGGCCTTTAGAGTAGGAAGATATAGTAAACTTGGGGAAAGCAGCAGTAGCCTTGGGATAGCGATTGATTGATGAAAATAATAGGCTTTCCTGATTAGAATTTGTTTCTATTTTAGTTAATGGTAGTCTGTAATTTGAATGTTTGGTAATTGATACTGCCATCTTTATGAAGCAGTATTATTTTCTCACCTCACAGTTAATTTGATTGAAGATTCAAATATAGACATGATGGAAAGTCCAGCAAATTTCAGGCAGGAAGGTGGTAAGAGCCCTCCAATTGGCTTTGGTGTTGCTGAATTAGGCAAGGAAAGACTCTGAAACTCTGAAAAAAATCCCAACTATAGTACTCAAAACGTGTGCACCATGTCTAATAGGTGGATATCCATTTACTGAATCAGGCAGTAAGAAGACATTCTGTGAATCACTACTGTTTTATTGTTCAACTATAGTTCAGCACAATTTCCAGTCTTCCCTTCTGGATCAATTCCTTGCCCAGAAGCAAAAACCTCCCTACTGTGGAAAAACCTAGCTCTTAAGTATAAGCTTCAATGAGCATCACATGTTCTCAATTCTCTCTGAAACTTGTCTTGGTTTACTTTTAAAGGGACCTGCCTTTATAATATTGTCCAGAACTTTCAGCTCCCTTAGCCAAGCTGTTCCTGTAAAGCTATGACACTAGAATCTACTTATCAAAGTGTAAAACAGGATAACTATAATCTCATTGATGTCATCCCAATGATCAGTAAATTTAATAGAATAGAATGGTGGAAGGAGTTATCTTTTAAGGGACATCTACTCACCAATAATCTTAAGAAATGGAGATGGTTAATAAAGGTAGTGCAGTTGATGTGTATATGAGCAAAGGAGGATGTATTTGAGAAATTAGGAAGCATAAAAACAAAGGAAGAGGAAGTACTTAAAAGCTTGACACCATTAAGATGGGGAAGCACATCAGTCTGGATGGAACACAACCTAGATTGTCGAGAGAAGTAAGAGTGGCCAAAGTTTTCCAGTTCTCCATAGATATGGAAGTGGACAGAAGACTGGAGGGTTGCAGATGTTCATCTGTGGTCATATAGAGAGAGGAGAAAAGCAAAGTAACTCCAGGCCAGTCAGCCTAAAATGAGGGGTGAAAAACCTTTTGAGACAATAATCTAGGACAAAACTAATTGTCACTTGGAAAACTATTAGGTACATCATGTTTGAGTTCTTCAGTGAGAAAGGATTGAGAGCCAGAGGGCACCAATTTAAAGTTATTGGCAAAAGCACCAGAGATGACATGAAGAAAAACTTTATTTATGCAGCTAGTGGATAGGCTCTGGAGAGTGTGGTGGAGGCAGATTCAATCTTGGCTTTCGAAAGGGAATTGGATAATTATCTGAAGAGGAAAAACCTGCAGGGCTACAGGGAAAAGGCAGGAAAGTGGGGCTAGCTGAGTTGCTCTTGCAGAGAGCTGACACGGCCATGATGGGCCAAATGGCCTTTTTCTTTGTTTGTAACCTTTCTGTGATTCTTTTAAGTAATGGAAGGGTTGATGAGAGTAGTATGATTGATGTTGTGTATATGGATTCTAAAACTAAAGCCAAGAGATTAAAAGGGCAGCAGCAACAAAGTACAGAAAGCTGCAAGAAGAGGTGAATGGTTTTACAGAGTAGAGGAGGATATGCGGTGGTATCCCTCAGGGATTACTATTAGGACCAGTGCTCTTTTTTATATATATTAATGACCTGGGCATTATTTCAAAGTTTGCAGATGAAACAACATTCAGACAAGTAGTTACCAATGAAGAAGATAGTAGTAAACTTAAGGGTAAAGATAAAGCCAGCAGCCACAGGCCAGTCAGTTTAATCTCGCTTTTAGAAACGATAATCAAAATTAACAGTCACTTCGACAAATGTGGATTAACTAAGGAAAGCCAGCATGGATTTGATAAGGGCAAATCATGTTTAACTAATTTAATTAAGTTTTTCATTGAACTAACAGAGAGGATTGATGTGTATATGGATTTCCAGAAGGTGTTTGATAAAGTGCTACATTAAAGGCTTATCAGCAAAGCTGAAGCCCAAGGTGAAATGGGCAAACACATGGCAGATGCAATTTAATGCAGAGGAGGGTGAAGTAATTTATTTTGGAAGGAAGAAAGAAGCGTAGCAATCTAAGCTAAATTGTGCAATATATGTTGAATATATATAGGAGGATATGTTGATATCCAAACATACTCAAATAGAAAATTGTCCTTGTGAAAAATATGCTTTGGAGAATGAAAACGGGCAAAGAGGGAATTTTCATCTTTATCATAATTAAGTCTGCTAGTGACTTAATGCATTTCAATGCATTTTATATTGCTGTACATTCATATGGGTGTCAATAATTGGTTTTAAAAGAGCTGTACTATTGGAATTTACTGTTTGTTGCACAGTATATCTTTGAAAATTACCTGAATAAAATATTGTTTTGTTTTATACAACATGATAGAGCAAAATACATTGTCACATCTATGTTTTAGGGTTTGTTTAATGTCTTTTGCCAAAATGTTAGAACATAAGTTTATTGATTATTGAGTGTCATGAAGAGATACTAATGTGTACAATGTTATTGGAAATTATTTTTTAAATTGGAATTCTAGTGAGTGTGTGTGTCTAGGTGTGTGTCTGTCTGTGTCTTATTGGATTAAAGCCAGCCAGTCTGGGTGCTTTGATGTATAGTAGTTTTGACATGTTAATTGGGTGAACAGTAAGGTAAAGTGTTCATTTGCATTTGTTGAATAAGCCATTCAAGACTGTGAGTAAAATCTTGCATCTAGCTAGAAGAAGCCAAACAATGAGTTTATTTTTTCAGCTTACTAATAAAATTGTGATATGAAAGGGGTTTTATTGTTAGAAGAGTTGAAGTTCAAAAGACCTACTGATATAATGGAAAATTTACATTCAAAAGGAAAGCTAGGTATATAAAAGAAAGGAGTTTGTATGTGTGAGATATGCCTAAGGAGTCTCTGTGCCTCCAACCAACATGCAAAGGAACCTCATTCGGAATTCGTACGGTCAAATGTGTTTTGCCTGGTGTCTACTTAAAGTCTATGGGTTACTATTGCCTTAGTGGAGATTTGCCTGGGGGTGATTAATTTGGGGATTTGTTAAAAAATTATTATAGTAGTAAATTGTAGCCATGTGTATGTGTTTAATCTGTTGTTAAATTAATAAATGTTTAATTTAGTTTTATATAAAAACCACGGGACTCAATCTTATTCCTACTGGATTCAAAGTTTGCATCTCAAAATTACAAATTGCAAAAATGGATTATGACAGTTGTTTCAAGTTTCCCTCTGGGATTTGAACAACTCAGCCTTTGCCATCAGCGGTGTCATAATATAAAGTAATACTATGCAACCTTAGTGAACAGCCAGATGCCAAACAAAATTAACCTATGTCTGTTTGTCTTGATCTTAATATGAGCTTGCATATAAATTAGGAGCAGACATAGGCCATTCAGCCCCTCGAGCCTGCTTTGCCATTCAGTAAGATCTGTTCGTGGCCTTGACCCCATATTCCCATCTACCCCCAATAAACTTTGACTCCCTTGTTAGTGAAAAATCTGTCTACCTCTGTTTTAAAAATATTCAAAGACCTTGCCTCCACTGCTCTCTGGGGAAGAGAGTTCCAAAGACTCAGGACCCTCAGAGAAAAAGTTTCTCCTCATCTCTGTCTGAAATGGGAGACCCCTTATTTTTAAACTGTGTCCCTGAATTCTAGTTCTCCCCCACAAGGGGAAACATCCTTTCAGCATCCACCCTGGCGAATACCCTTGTATGTTTCAATAAGATGACCTCTCATTCTTCTAAACTCCAACAGATACAGGCCCAACCTTTCCTCACAAGATAACCCTGCTCCCCATCTCAGGGATCAATCAATTGAACCTTTTCTGAACTGCTAATGCATTTATATCCTTTCTTAAATAAGGAGACCAAAACTGTATACACTACTCCAGATATGGCCTCACCAATGCCCTGCACAACTGCAGCAAAGCATCCCTACTTTTATATTACATTCCCCTTGCAGTAAATGACAACATTTCATTTGCCTTCCTAATCACTTGCTGATACCAACTTTTTGTGATTCATGTGCCAGGACACCAAGATCCCTCTGTACCTCAAGAGTTCTGCAATCTTTCTCCATTTAAATAATATGCTGCTTTTCTATTCTTCCTGGCAAAGTGGACAATTTCACATTTTCCCACATTATACGCCATCTGCTAAATTTTTGCCCACTCACTTAACCAACCTATATCCCTTTGCAAATTCCTTACATTGTTTTCATACTTTCCTACCTATGTTTGAATCATCAGCAAATTTAGTCACCATACATTCAGTCCTTTCATCCAAGTCATTGATATAAATTGTAAATAGTTAAGGCCCCAGTACTGATCCCTGTGACACTTGTCACATCTTGCCAACTTGAAAGTGACCCACATATGCCTACTCTCTGTTTCCTATTAGCTAACCAACCCTCTGTCCCCGCTAATTTGTTACCCCCTACACTGTGAGCTCTTATTTTGCGTAGTAACCTTTGATGTGGCATCTTGTCAACTGCCTTCTGAAAATCTTAAGTACAGCACAATCATGGGTTCCCCTTTATCCACATTGCTAGTTACTTCCGCAAAGAACTCCAAGAAATTAGTCAAACATGATTTCCCTTCGCAAAACCATGTTGACTCTGCCTGATTGCATTGAGATTTTCGAAGTGCCCTGCTATAACCTCCTTAATAATAGATTCCAGCATTTTCCTTGTGACAGATGTTAAGCTAACTGGCCTGTAGCTTCCTGCTTTCATTCTTCCTGTGATAGGAAAAGGATGATTCTGGATAGGTGAGAAAAAACATTCTGCCAGAGCAATCCATGTTAGTTTATTTTTTTATCACCATACTGATGATCCCTCTCTAGATCACAATTTCATATGCAGGACCTTGGAAATCACAGGTGAAAGCTCAGCCACTGTTGTAAACTTTACATGTGACACAACTGACAGAAGATAATAGCAGATGCTATTCATTGTACATCTTAATGATGACACGATTGCAGAACCTCCTGCATTTCCAATTGGGCTCAAGTACTTTCTCATTAACATTTTTAGCTTTGTATACATTAATATATTTTAGTCTGAATATCTTTCTTTTCCAGTTAGCTACTCTTCATTTGTGAACAAAATTAGCATGATAGTAGGTTAAAGCAGAACCTGGATGCAACACTGGGATAATGGAAAAAATAGCCTCTTACTAAATGTCTTGAAAATCACGAGTGAAGCAGAGATAAACTTTAGTACCCATTATAAATTTCCCTGTTTCTGACTGTAAGGGACCTGCATTTGCCTTCACCAATCTTTTTCTCTTCGCATACCTATGGAAACTTTTACAGTCAGCTTACTCTCGTACTCTATTTTCCCGTTCTTAATCAACCCCTTGGTCCTCCTTTGCTGAATTTTAAACTGTTCCCAATCCTCAGGTCTGTTGTTTTTTCCAGCCAATTTGTATGCCTCTTCCTTGGATCAAATACTATCTCTAATTTCCCTTGTAAGCCATGGGTTGGCCACCTTTTCCTGTTTTACTTTTGCGCCTGACAGGAATAAACAATTGTTGCAGTTCACCCATGTGCTCTTTAAATGTTTGCCATTGCCTATCCACTGTCATCCCTTTAAGTAATATTTCACAATCCTTCATAGCCAACTTGTGCCTCCTACCATCATAGTTTCCTTTATTAAGATTCAGGACCCTAATCTCAGAATCAACTACGTCACTCTCCATCTTGATGAAGAATTCTATCATATTATGGTCGCTCATCCCCAAGGGGCCTCGCACAACTAGGTTGCCAATTATTCCTATCTCATTACACAATACCCAGTCTAGGATGGCCTGTCACCCATAATTACAGATGTTCCATTATTGCATACATCTCTAATTTCCTGTTTAATGCCATTCCCAACATCACTACTACAGTTTGGGGGTCTATATACAACCCCCTCTAACATTTTTTGCCCCTTAGTGTTTCTTAGCTCTACCCATACAGATTCCACATCGTTGGGGCTAATATCATTCCTCACCATTGCGTTAATTTCCTCTTTAACCAGCAATGCAACTCCACCGCCTCCTCCTCCTTTTTGTCTGTCCTTCCTAAATACTGAATACCCCTGGATGTTCAGTTCCCATCCCTGGTCACCCTGCAGTCATGTCTCCGTAATCCCGACTATATCAGACCTGTTTACATCTATTTGCGCGGTTAATTCCTCCACTTTATTGCAAATGCTCCTTGCGTTAAGGCACAAAGCCTTAAGGCTTGCCTTTTTAACATTACATGTCCTGTTCCCACCATTTTCCACTGAGGCCCTGTTTGATTCTGGCCCTTGATTTCTCTGCTTATCACTTTTCTTATTCCCCTTTCTGTCTTTTGCTCCTGTCCTTGATTTCCCCTCCTCTGACTCCTTGCATAGGTTCCCATCCCCTGCCATTTCAGTTTAAACCCTCCCCAACCACTTGAGCAAATGTTCCTCCTAGGACATCAGTCCCAGTCCTGCTCAGGTGTAACCCTTCCAGTTTGTACTGGTCCCACCTCCCCCAGAACTGGTTCCAGTGTCCCAGGAATCTGAAACCTTCCCCCTCACACCATCTCTTCAGCCACATATTCATCCGATATATCCTGCTCTTTCTACTCTGACTAGCATGTGGCACTGGTAGTAATCCTGAGATGACTACCTTTGAGGTCCCACTTTTCAACTTACTTCCTAATTCCCTATATTCTACTTTTAGGACCTCATCCTTTTTTTTTACCTTTGTCGTTTATACCAATGTATACCACGACCACTGGCTGTGCACCCTTCCCCTTCAGAATGTCATGTAGCCGATCTGAGACCTCCTTGACCCTAGTGCCAGGGAGGCAACATACCATCCTGGAGCCTCAATTGCGGCCACAGAAACGCCTATCTATTCCCCTTACAACTGAATCCCCTATAACTACTGCATTCCCACACTCTTTACTCCTCCCCTGTGCAGCAGAGCCAACTGTGGTGCAACGAGTTTGGCTGTTGCTGCTTTCCCCTGAGAGGCCATTCCCCGCATCAGTATCCAAAGCGGTATACCTGTTGTGCAGAGAAATAGCCACAGGAGATTCCTACACTGCCTGCTTAGTCGTCTTGCTTTGCCTGGTGGTCACCCATTCCCTTCCTGCCTGTGGCCTCTAAGCCTGCGATGTAACCACCTCTTTGTATGTGTTATCCACGATATTCTCCGCCTTGCGGATCCCTCACAGTGTCCCAGCCGCCGCTCCAGCTCCAAAACCTGGGCTTCCAGGAGCTTCAGCTGGAGACACTTCCCATACACATGCTGGCCCCCGGCACTGGAAATGTTCCCAGCTTCCCACATAGAGCAGGAGGAGCACACCATGGCTATGACTTACCCCTTTAAATTAAATTAAACCTTTTGGAAGATACTTATTATCAAATAATATCAATTACTCTAGGGCCCTTCTTCCCTGCTCCTCATTATTACAGAATATAGCTCTTACAAACAATGAACCACAAAATAAGACCTTAAAAACTATAAGCGATAAAAGTAGTAAATATCTGTAAATATTTACCCGACCGTACTCATGGTACTCAAAGGATCACCTTGTTCCCTTGTCACCAAACTCCCTCAGTCACCAAACTCCTCCAACTTAAGCACTCTGCTGCAGCCCAAAGCAGCACTCCAGTGCAGATAAATTAACAGCGCAAATAGATATAAATGGTTATGATATAGTTGCAATTACGGAGACATGGCTGCAGGGTGATCAAGGATGGGAACTGAACATCCAGAAGTATTCAATATTTAGGAAGGACAGACAAATAGGGAAAGGAGGTGGTGTAGCACTGTTAGTAAAGGAGCAATGCGATAGGAAAATATTGGCTCGGAAAATCATGATGTGGAATCTGTTTGGGTGGAGATAAGAAATGCCAAGAGGCAGAAAACGTTAGTTGAGGTGGTCTACAGGCCCCCAAACAGTAATGGAGATGTGAGGGAAGGTATAAAACAGGAAATTAGAGACGTGTGCAATAAGGGTACAACTGTAATCATGGGTGACTTTAATCTACATATTGATTGAACAAACCAAACTAGCAATAATACTGTGGAGGAGGATTTCCTGGAGTGTGTATGTGATGGCTTTTTCGACCAATACGTTGAGGAACCAACTAGAGAGCAGGCTATCCTAGACTGCGTATTTTGCAGTGAGAAAGGATTAATTAACAGTCTTGTTGTGCAGGGTCCGTTGGGGAAGAGCGACCATAAAATTATAAAATTGTTCATTAAGATGGAGAGTGAAGAAGTTGAATCTGAAACTAGGGTCCTGAATCTAAATAAAGGGAACTACGGGGGTTTGAGGCGCGAGTTGGCAATGATGGATTGGGGAACTTTACTAAAAGGGTTGACGGCAGACAGGCAATGGCTAATATTTAAGGAATGTGTGCATGAATTTCAATAATTATTCGTTTCTGTCTGGCACAAAAATAACAGGAAAGGTAGCTCAACCATGGATTACAAAAGAAATTAGGGATAGTTTTAGATCCAAAGAGGAGACATATAAAACTGCCAGACAAAGCAGCAAGTCTGAGGATTAGGAGCAGTTTAGAATTCAGCAAAAGTGGACACAAAGATCGATCAAGAAGAGGAAAATGGAGTATGAAAGTAAACTTGCAGGGAACATAAAAACTGACTGTAAAAGCTTCTATAAATATGTGAAGAGAAAAAGATTAGCAAAGACAAATGTAGGTCCCTTGCAGTCAGAAATGGAGGAAGTTATAATGGGGAACAAAGAAATGGCAGAAGAATTGAACAGTAGTTTGGTTCTGTCTTCACAAACGAGGACACAAATAATTTCCAAAAATGTCAGGGAAACAATGGTCTAGTGAGAGGGAGGCATTGAAGAAAATCAGTATTAATTAAAAAATGGTGCTAGAGAAATTAATGGCTCTGGAGCAGCTCCTACAGATTGGAGGGTGGCAAATGTAACCCCACAATTTAAAAAAGGAGGGAGAGAAGAAACAGTATTACAGACCAGTTAGCCTAACATCAGTAGTGGGGAAAATGCTAGAGTCTATTATAAAAGATGTGGTAACAGAACTCTTGGAAAGCATTAGTCGGATTAGACAAAATCAGCATAGGTTTATGAAAGGGAAATCATGCTTAACTAACCTACTGGAGTTTTTTGAGAATGTAACTAGTAGAATAGATAAGGGAGAATGAGTGGATGTGGTGTATGTGGATCTCAAGAAGGCTTTTGATAAGGTCCCACATAAGAGACGAGTGGGCAAAATTAAAGCACCTGGGATCAGGGGTAATACACTGGCATGGATTGAGAACTGGTTGACAGATTGGAAACAGAGAGTGGGAATAAATGGGTCTTTTTCCGGATGCAGGTGGTGATTAGTGGTATACCGCAGGGATCAGTGCTTGGGCCCCAGCTATTCACGTAATATATAAATGACTTGGATGAAGAAATCAAATGCAATATTTCCAAGTTTGCTGATGATACAAAACTGGGCGAGGTTGTGAGGAGGATGCAAGGAGGCTTCAAGGTGATTTAGACAAGTTTGTGTAGGCAAACACATGGCAGATGCAGCATAACATGGATAAATGTGAAGTAATACACTTCGGTGTGAAAAACAGAAAGGCAAAGTATTATTTAAATGGTTCTATATTGGGAAATGTGGTTGTACAAAGGGATCTGGGTGTCCTTGTACACCAGCCAATGGAAGTAAACAGGCAAGGTGTAGCAAGCAATTAGGAAGGCAAATGGTATGTTGGCCTTCATAGCAAGAGGATTTGAGTTCAGAAGTAGGGATGTCTTACTGCAGTTATACAAGGCCTTGGTGAGATCACAGCTGGAGTATTATGGCAGTTTTGTTCTCCCTACCTAAGAAAGGATATACTTGCCATAGAGGGAGTGCTGCAAAGGTTCACTAGGCTGATACCGGGGATGGCAGGACTGTCATATGAGGAGAGATTGGTTCGACTGGGCCTGTATTCACTCGAGCTTAGAAGAATGAGAGGGAATCTGATTGAAACATATAAAATTCTAACTGGGCTAGATGGACTAGATGTAAGGAGGATGTTTCCCCTGGTTGGGGAGTCTAGAACCAGGGGCCACAGTCTCAGAATACGAGGCAGACAATTTAAAACTGAGATGAGGAAAAGTTTCTTTACTCAGAGGGTGGTCAACCTGTGGAATTCTCTACCACAGAAGGCTGTGGAGGCCAGGTCACTGAGTATATTCAAGAAAGAAATTGATAATTTTTTGGATATTAAGGGAATCGAGGGCTAAGGAGAGAAAGTGGGAATGTGGTGTTGAGATAGAGGATCAGCCGTGATCATATTGAATGGTGGAGCAGGCTTGAAGGGCCAAATAGCCTACTCCTGCTCCGAGTTTCTAGGTTTCTATGAAAAACAGCAGCCTTTACAAACCGGCATATTATGCCAATATTGTGGCCCGAAATTTGGATCCAGAGCAAAATTTTAATTGGTGTTGGATGCTAGACTTTTATGTAGTGTTAAAGAAGTTATTTGAGTCATAATTTTAATTATTGATCTTGGCACTCATCTAATATGATCAGTAACTTCAGGATTCACTTACCCTTCTGCCTGTCTCCAAGCCTCGACTTTAGTTAATTGATTCTCTAAGCTGACTCTACCTTTACCATAACAACTCTATTCCACCATGGGACTCTTGAGTTTAACTCTGAACTTCCGCCTATTGTCTCCTCTCTCTTCCCCATTTATTACCAGGATATATCTCTACTAATCTTGCTATGTTACCACTCCTATGTAACGAGCTTTCCTGTGCCAAAAGCTAGTGCACGTTTAGGCTCACCCCAAACCTGCTCCTTCTGTTTCCTCTTTTTCCTTTATTCCTCTTAGGCTAGCGTTTCCTGTCATTGTGCCACCTTCCTTTTCTCCCCTCTTGCGTTTTCTGCCCTCTGACATCCTACGCTAATCCTACATTCCTCCCCCAATCCTACATCACTGCACAACCTTCCTACTCTGCTTCTGCTATCCCAGACTTGACTCCGTGTTTGTTATGCCCACTGCTTCCCTCTATTCCTCTTTTGGCAGCCTCCGAAGGGCCCATCAAGGCTCTTATTCCTGCTTCTTTATAAGCAGCAACTCCCGCTGCCCCACCTTACTCTATAGCCAACCTTCTCTTGCAGTGTACTCGCTGAGTGCTAATCTTGCTGACCATTTGGAATTTGCCAGCGGATCACCTATCACCACTCCTCTGCACATTTCTCCCAGAATACTTATTCACTTGTGAACAAAGCGCTTGCTGGTCATGAGCTTATCGTGGATGATTACATCGAAATTATGACCTTAACGGAGACCTGATTAGTGGATGATGACACTGCCCCCCCTCCCCCTCCATGAAGCTTTTTTTTAACCCTTCATTGAAAATCCTTGTTCTCCATTACCCACCCAAGTGCCATGTCAGGTTTGTTAGCAAGATATCTCCACTTCTTTCCTACCTTACCATCTGCACCGAGTAACTTCTCGTCCTTAGTGATTTCACTCCATTTCAATTCGTCATGCTCTGTCTCCTCCAGGTTCACTGCGTTTCCTCACCGCTGCGCCCCCCCCCACCCCCAGCCATATTCATGGCCATCCCCTTAGCCTTGCCATTTCATGTGGCTGCTCTACAGCTATTATGTCAGTCACAGATCACTTCCTACTATCACTCTGCACTTCTATCCCACTTCCTTCTTTGTCTGCCCCAGGAAAAAATATCCCCAAGTCACTTAAAACTGCACTTCAAATTCCCAACTGTCTAGCCTTTAGCTCTTCATTCACCATAATTTCTGCGGGTAGCAACCTGCTCAATCAGACCCTTACCTCTGCTTTGGATGCCTTTGTCCACATTAAAACCATTATTCTCCCACTCTCTGGTTGTTTTGCTGGTATGGCCGCCTTCTCTGATCCTTTGAATCTAAAGAAATGGACTTGAACATTTACAGCAGAAAATTGATTTAGTCAGTTGAGAAGGACTGTGTGGTCAGCTGTGTCATAGGCTGCAGACAGGGTAAGAAAGATGAAGAGCAACAGTTTACCATGGTGACAGTTGCACAGGATTTTATTAATCACTTTGGTAACAGCTGTTTCAGGACTGTGGGAAAGGTGAAAACCCTTTTTGCCATTCCAAAGTCATTGAACATATTGTTGCCTCCAAAGTCAGTGCCCATCTTTCCTGCAATTCCATTTTTAAATCCCTCCAATCATGTTTTGCCTAGCCGTTGTTCTGTTGAAGGGTCATTTGGATTCGAAACGTTAACTGTGCTCCTCTCCACAGATGCTGCCGGACTTGCTGAGTTATTCCAGGTATTTTTGTTTTTGTTTTGGATTTCCAGCATCTGCAGTTTTTTGCTTTTAACTCCATTCCTCTTCCTGGCAACAGCCTGAAGCTGAACCAGACCATTTGCAATCTTGTATTTGACCCTGTAGCGAGCTTTCGACCACGTTTCTGTGCCTATTTCCACCTCTAACATTTTTCAACTCTACTCGTACCTCGGTTCATCTGCTGCCAAAACCCTCAAGTGTGCCTTTGTTAACTCTGAACTGAACTATTCCAAAATTGCCCTGGCTAGCCTTCCATTTTCCACCCTAAATAAACTTAATTTCATCCAAAATTCTGTTGCCCATATCTTAACTTGCACCAAGTCCTGTTCACCCATCACCCTGTATTCACTGACCTACATGGGTTCCATTCTGTATAGTCTTGATTTTAAAATTCTCATTTCGTTTTCAAACCCTTCCATGGGCTTAACCCCTCTTCCACCTCTCTGAGATTTGTGCACTCTTCCAATTCTGGCATCATGTTCTTCCTCGATTTTATTCCCTCCATCATTGGTGGCCATGCCTTTAGTTGTCCAGATCCTAAGCTCTGGAATTTCCTCCCGAAACCTTCTGCATCATCACCTCTCTATCCTTTAAGACATTCTTTAACCTGTTCTTTGTTTAGTAATGCTCCTGTGAAGCACCGTGGGACGTTTTAATACATTAAAAGTGAAAGGTAAATGCAAGTTGTTATTAAAGACATTTCAATACATTTTAAAGTATTCAGTAGAGCAATCTATTCTCATTTACAACTGATTTTGATATTTTAACCAAAAGCAAACTGTGGTGTTCAACCAGAGTTCCTGTAAGTTATGATATTTAGTGCTAATCTACTTAAAATAACTGAAACAAATGTAATAGCTTTTCCCAATTCTATACAAAATTTTGGGAACTCTTTTGATTCTACTGAATGGTCGAGAAGTTAAAATACTTAAAATGACTGAAAATACTGGATGATAGAATGAGAATTTAATTACAAATGAGTTATGGCCATATTAAACACATTGAGGGAAGCTTTTGTAAATGAAACAGGCAGGTTATTCAATTTAACAGAACCATTGCAGATGATGTAATAACTTGAACGAGCTTGTCAATTAGTGAACCTCATGCATGACACTCCATCTGTTTCATAAAGCAAACCACCATTGGTCTTTCTCTCTTCTGTTGCATTCTGTTTGGAATATTTCCCACTCTCTGCAGCACTGCTAAGTATTAATTGTGACCAGCAGCTTTAAATGCTGTTTTAAGAATAAACATAAATGCATGCCTGTCCACCTGACCAGTGACTTGTGGTTATGTGTTTTGTGCCTGTAGGGTAGTTAATCTGAATTACTGTTTGAAACAATGGTACATTTTGTGAATATCAACGCAAAAATATCAGTCTTGAGAATTGAAACATATTAGTGCTTTATGACATTTTTGTTGTTTGGCAGATTTCTATATCACCTGTTAACTTGAATGATAATCACTTCATAGGTTTTCAAAAAAAAACAACCCAAAGATTTTTGTTTAAAATGTATGCATAGTGCTAGATAGCCAGTGTTTGAAACATGCTTTAAAGCACATTTCTAGTGCTTATTATTAGAAAATGAAACAACTTGTCATAAAAATGAATGATATTTGTATACAATTGATTATCTGACTGTATCAGATTACATCAATCATTTTCATATTTAAGCTCAATTATTGCCTCTTTAAATTTAAATTAAATTCAGTCTAACAGTGTTTCAGAATCGCTCATTTGTTGTATATCACATTGTGTCATATTTGTGTATACAAGCTAAAGGGTACAATTTTAATGGGGTTGCAGCAACAGAGTGACCTGAGATATACATAGACAAGTCTTTGAAGCTGCCAGGACAAGTTCATAAGGCTATTAAAAAGACATATGGGATCCTTGGTTTTGTAAAGAAAGGCATGTGGGACCAAAGCAAGGCAGTCATTCTAAATTTTGGTTAGCCCTCAGCTGAAGTGTTCAGTTCCGCACACCACACAATTAGGAATGATGCCAAGGCCTTATAAAGGGTACAGAAGAGATTTATTCAAAAGGTACCAGGGAGGAAAGACTTCAGTTATATTGAAGGACTAGCGAAACTTGAAATTGTTCTTTGTAGAGCAGAGAAGGCTAAGGGGAGATTTGATAGAGGTGTACAAAATCGTAGAGTTTTGATAAAGTAAATAGTGGCAGAAGAGTCGGTAGCAGAGGACAAAGGTTTAAGGGAGTTGACAAGTGAACCAGAAGGTTACATGAAGAAAAAAAAGTTATGAAGCAAGACGTTATGAACTGGAATGCACTGCATGAAAAGATGGTGGAAGCAGATTTAGTGATAAACAGAAAGGCAGTTAGATTACTCAAGTGCAGACACTTGCATGGCTGTTGAGGAAAAAGCAGAGGAATGGGACTGTAGCTCTTTCAAAGAGCCAGTACGATGAGCCAAATGGCCTCCTGTGCTGTGTCACTGATATAAATTGATTTGTTTCGGGATAATTGAATATTGAGCCTTTGGATACTGCTATACAGTAAAGCCCTTTTGGTAAAAATTGCAGCTTGTTGCACTATAAGTAATTGGAGGATGAGACTTCACAGTGGATTTTTTTTTTTGATGACAAAATTGTTGCGATGCAAGGAATATAAATATATAAAAGAGTTGTTAACAATGAAGTAAGAAAGAGCTTTCCATGGACTAGTATTTTCCATTTCGTATTTTAATGCTAGCAGTAGAGAAAACAGGAAAAAAAATGTTATTACCAGCATTAAAATAATGCTGATTGAACCAACAGTGTCATCTAAATTTTTCATGCATGGCTTTCACTTTCTAACAAAAGGATGTGTATTATAATAGAAGGAAAGAAAAAATTGTAAGGGAAAGAGAATCACAATGACTTAGCATCGAAAAACTCCAGTAAAATAATACGAATGTAAGCTAGAAACAGAAAATCCTGGAAATACACAGCAAGTCTGTCTGCATCTGTGGAGAGTGTGTGTTTAGGTCATTAACTCTGTTTCTCTCTCCACAGATGCTGCCAGATCTGCCGAGTATTTCCAGCATTTTCTGTTTTTATTTCAGATTTCCAGCATCTGCCATATTTTGATTTAAATATGGGTCCCTGTGTTGTAACATGAGGAGAGCTCCCAGTACTTTTTGAACAGCTGTATGTCAAGAAGCAAAGAGTTGACTGAGAGATGCTGACAGCTACAATTTTAAAAATCATTTGATAGTTCTGTAGAATACTATCACCCTTCAGGTAAAATTTTATGGCATTTACCACTTCTGCAGGGGATGGCAATATGGCAGACCATATGTTACCCCTACACTATTTTTGATTTGGTTGTTGCAAACTTGCAAAATGTATGCCCATAACTTTTTACATTTAGTTTATATTCTATTAGTCACACAGAAGGCAAGTATTTTTCACGCACAGATTTAAAATGTTTGTGTACTTTTTGTATTTCTATTTTTTGATAGAGTTCCTCAGCCTTTTGTGGTATTTTTGTCAAACGATAGATTCTTTTGAATGTTGATAACTCAGTACTTGTATCAATTCTTTCATTTGAGAATTTGCTAAATTGTTCGCAAACGTTTCTAATGTTGCTACTGTTCATAATAAAGTAATAATAAACTAGCATATAGGCTTTGGGTTAAATTAGACACATGACATATAATCTTTCCCCACTCACCCAACTCTTTTACATTAAGATTCTAGTTCTGTATGACATTGTTGCGACTGCTAACCTGCCAAGCGATGGAGATTTTTTTGGTTATATTCACATTTAACCCAAGTTATCTAGCAAGAACGGGAATGCTGTGTTCGTGTGCCATAGGAAGACTGATTTTCAAATTCTGCAGGTTAATGTACTAAATGTTCATGCAGATCCTCCTTGGTGTTGTAATTCATCAAAAACAGCAAGAAACTATAGAAATTAAAGCACAGACACCCTAGTGGATTGGAGAGTGCTGTTGCTAGGCTACTGGAGGCCAAGATAGATGACTGCTGAGAAAAAGGATGGCAGCTGAAAGTAGTAATATAGAATCAGAGAAAATTTATGGCATTAAAGCAGGCCATTCGCCCCATCATGTCTGCTGACCAAAAAGAGCTATCCAGTCTAATATAACTTCTAAGCTCTTGGGCTGCAGCCCCATAGGTTATGCACACTTCAAATGCATATCCATGTACTTATTAAATGCAGTGAAGGTTTCTGCCTCTATCACTCTTTCAGGCAGAGAGTTCCAGAACCCCACCCACCCACTGGGTGATAACATTTCTCCTGAACTCCCCTCTAATCCTTCTACCTGTCACTTTAAATGTATGCCCCTTGGTATTGACCTCTCTGGTAATGAAAATAGGTACTCCCTATCTAGGCCCCTCATAATTTTATACACCTCAGCCTCCTCTGTTTCAGGGAAAGCAACTGCAACCAATCTAATCTTTCCTCATAGCTAAAATTCTCTATTCCTGGCAGCATACGCTTAAATCTCCTTTGTACCCTCTCCAGCATAATTGCATTCTTCCTATAATATGATGACCAGAACTGTGTGCAGGACTCTGTATGCATGGTCTGCAGTCCTGCCACATCCAATCATGAATAGTGGTAGATAATTAAACAACTCACTGGAGGAGGAGGTTCCACAAATATCCTCATCCTCAATGATGGGGGAGACCAGCACATCAGTGCAAAAGATAAGGCATTTGCTACAATCTTCAGCCAGAAGTGCTGAGTGGATGACCCATCTCAGCCTCCATCAGAGGTCCCAGCATCACAGATGCCAGTCTTCACCTAATTTGATTCACTCCATGTGGTATCAAGAAATGGCTGAAGGCACTGGATAGTGCAAAGGCTGTGGGCCCTGACAATATTCTGGCAATAGTTCTGAAGACTTGTGCTCCAGAACTTGCCACGCCACTAGCCAATCTGTTCCAGCACAGCTACTGCACTGGCATCTACAAGGCTATGTGTAAAATTACCCAGGCATTTCCTGTACACAAAAACCAGGACAAATCCAACCCGGCCAATTACCCCCCATCAGTCTACTCATGCACATCAGTAAAGTAATGGAAGGGGTAATCAACAGTGCCATCAAACAGCACTTGCTTAGCAATAACCTGATCACTCGCCCATTTTGGGTTCAGCCAGGACCACTCAGCTCCTGTCCTCATTACAGCCTTGGTTCAAACATGGGCAAAAGAGCTGAACTCCCAAGGTGAGGTGAAAGTGACTGCCCTTGACATCAAGGCTGCATTTGACAGAGCGTGGCATCAAGGAATCATAGCAAAACTGGAGTCAATGGTAATCAGGGGGAAAACTCTCCACTGGCTGGAGTCATAGCTAATACAAAGGAAGATGGCTGTGGAGGTCAGTCACCTCAGCTCCTGGACATCACTGCAGGAATTCCTTAGGGCAGCATCCTCAGCCCAACGATCTTCAGCTGCTTCATCAATGATCTTTCTTCCATCATAAGTCAGGAGTGGAGATGTTCACTGATAATTGCACAATGTTCAGCAAAACTCGCAACTCTTCAGATACTAAAGCAGTCCATGTCCAGGGTGCAACAAGACCTGGACAGTATCCAGGCTGAGGCTGACAAGTGGCAAGTAATATTTGTGCCACACAAGTGCCAGGCAATGACCATCTCCAAAAAGAGAGAGTCCAAACATCACCCTCTGATGCTCAATGGCATTACCATTCTGAATCCCTCACTATCAACATCCTGGGGGGTTACCATTGACCAGAAACTGAACTGGATTAGCCATATAAATATTGTGGCTTCAAGAGCAGGTAAGAGGCAAGGAATTCTGCAATGAATAACTCACCTCCTGACTCCCCAAAGCCTGTCCACCATCTTACAAGGCACAAGTCAGGAGTGTGATGGAATACTCTCCACTTGCCTGGATGAGTGCAGCTCCCATGATACTCAAGAAACTTGACACCATCCAGGACAAAGCAGTCTGCTTGAATGGCACCACATCCACAAACATTTACTTCCTCCACCGTCAACACACAGTAGCAGCAGTGTGTACCATCTACAAGATGCATTGCAGCAATTCACCAAGACTCCTTACCCAGGACCATTACCATCTAGAAAGACAAGGGCAGCAGATAGATGAGAACACCTCCACCTGGAAGTTCCCGTCCAAGTCACTCACCATCCTGACTTGGAAATATATCGCCGTTCCTTCACTGTTGCTGGGTCAAAATCCTGGAACTCCCTCCCTAACTCATATTGGTGTACCTACACCATATGGACTACAGCGGTTCAAGAAGGCAGCTTACCACCACCTTCTCAAGGGCAACTAGGGATGGGCAATAAATGCTGGCCCAGCCAGTGAAGCCCACATCCCGTGAATGAATGAGAAAAACCCTCAACTTTGACTTAAGTAATGGTTTGTACAGTTTGAGAGTAATCTCCCAGCTCTTGTATCCCATGCCTTGGCCAGTAAAATATCCATCTGCCTACTTAACCACCTTATCTACCTGTCCTGTTTCCATCAAGGGTCTATGGACAAGCACTCCTAGGTCCTTCTGCTCACCTGCAGTTCTCAGTATCCTACCATTTATTATGTGTTCCCCTGCCTTGTTTGCCCTTCCAAATGCAGTACCTCACAGTATAAATAACATTTGCCACTTTTTGCACACCTGACCAGGCCATTTATATCTTCCTGTAGTTTACAGTTTTCTTTTACACTAACAACCACACAGCCATTTTTTGTATTATCTGCAAACTTTTTAATCATGTCCCCTACAGCTGTTTTATTTATTTATTCATGGGTGTGAGCGTCGCTGGCTAGGCCAGCATTTTTTGTCCATCCCTACTTGCCTTTGAGAAGGTGGTGGTGAGCCACCTTTTTGAACTGCAGCAGTCCATGTGTTTGGGAATACCCAGAGTGCTGTAGGAAGGGAGTTCCAGGATTTTGACCCAGTGACAGTAGAGTAAGAGCAATAAAGTTCCAAGTCAGGATGGTGAGTGGCTTGGAGGGGAACTTGCAGGTGGCGATGTTCCCATGCCTCTGCTGCCCTTGTCCTTCTAGGTGGTAGAGGTTGCAGGTTTGGAAGGTTCTGTCGAAGAAGCCTTGGTGAGTTGTTGCAGTGCAACTTGTAGATGGTACACGCTGCTGCCACTGTGCGTCAGTGGTAGAGGGAGTGAATGTATAAGGTGGTGGATGGGGTGCTAATCAAGTGTGCTGCTTTGTCCTGGATGGCATGTTTCATCTGCACTCATCCAGGCAAGTGGAGAGTATTCCATCACACTCCTGACTTGTGCCTTGTGGACAGGCTTTGGGAGTCTGGAGGTGAGCTATGTCCGTAGAATTCCCAGCCTCTAACCAGCTCCTGTAATCGCAGTATTTATATAACTGGTCCAGTTCAGTTTCTGGTCAATGATGGCTCCAGGGATGTTGATAGTCGGGGATTCAGTGATGGGAATGCCTTTGAATGTCAAGGGGCAATGGTTAGAATCTCTCCTGTTGCTGATGGTCATTGCCTGGCACTTGTGTGGCGCGAATGTTACTTGCCACTTCTCAATCCAAGCCTGAATGTTGTCCAGATCTTGTCGCATATGGACACGGAATGCTATGGTATCTGAGGTGTTGCAAATGGTGCTGAACATTGTGTAATCATCAGCAAATATTCCCAGCTCTGACCTTAAGATGGAAGGAAGGTTATTGATGAAGCAGCTGAAGATATTGGGCCTAAGGAACTACCCTGAGGAACTCATGCAGTAACGTCCCATGACTGAGGTGATTGACTTCCAACCATCACCACCGTCATTTTTTTGCTCGGTATGACTCCTACGAGTGGCGAGATTTCCTCCCGGATTGCCATTGACTTCAGTTTTGCTAGGGCTCCTTGGTGCCACACTTGATATAATGCTGCTTTGATGTCAAGGGCGATCATGCTCGCCTCACCTCTTGAGTTCAACACTTTCATCCCTGTTTGGACCAAGGCTGTAATGAGGTCAAGACCTGAGTCGCCCTAGCGGAACCCAAACTGAGCATCAAACTGAACTGCCTATGGGTTCTCTAGCACTGCCTACTGCAAGCCTTTCTTCACTGGTCAGTATCCATATTGGGATTCCTACAGTTCCACGTGATGTGAGATTATCAGCCACCTCGTAAGTAGGACCCGAGGCATTTGCTCACTGTACAAGCTTGATGCTGAAATTGGGTGCATCATGGCCATCCTGTGGGATAATGGCTACCCTGATCAGATTATTGCTCACTGTGTATCATGCAAACTCAAGAATGGGCCTAAGGCTGTGATTTTCAGTCCTGAAAAGTGCCCAGTCCACTTCAGATTACTCTGGAAAAATTTGAGCAACAGGTGAAGCTAGCCATTGCAGGCTGTTACTATGTAGTAGCAACACCAGTAGTATTCTCCACTAACAGGATGCTGCCATCAAGCCAAATCACACAGGCAATAATGATATATGAATGTCAGTGCCAGTGTGATACCGGGCCATACATCCTAACGATTGGTGGATCGTATCAAACAGCATATCCCTTCAGCTGTTTGCCACAGGCAAAGTACTGACCATACCCAATGGGTCTGTGCTTGCAAAACTCAAAACATAGTGTCCAATGTTAGATGTAATTCTGTAATTGGACAACATATGCTAAACAATCTTGATTGTGCTAAGAATTATACTGAAAACCAATTTAAGATTGTAAGTCAGGCTCGCAGTATGGCTCACTTACGCATACTGGAAGCCACATATATTCATACACAGTGCCCTGTCCTTTGCAGACGGAAGGAACATGTGCGCACTTTTGCACCTTTTTCATCTAAACAAAAGCTTAGGGAACAGTCATTCCCTGGTTTCATTTCCCAGGGCAATGTCTTGACCAATTAGAGTCGACTTGCCCAGTTTGAATTTGAACAAAACTGGGCAGCTAACTGCTCCATGTGGCTTTCCCCATGGCAATGCCTCCACCAATCAGAGTTCACTTGGCAACCAATCAGCACCCTCTTCTCATGCAGTATAAATTGTTGTTCCCTCATTATAGTTTGGTAATTTCTTGCAAGCTATCTTGATGAGAGCAAAGTGAAGAGTTTATATAGGATTTCTCTTTTTTCCAGTAATATATTTATACCATCCAATATTATACACTGCTCCTTCTTAACTACAGTGTCAGCATCATCCTTCTCTTTGAAGACAGATGCAAAATATTTATTAAGTACCATGCCCATGTCTTCTGCCTCCACACACAGGGTTTCCTCTTTGATCTCTAATAGACCCTGCTCTTTCCTTAGGTATCATCATGGTCTTCATGTATTTATAAACAACTTCGGGTTTTCCTTGATTTTACTTGCCAACATTCTTTTCATATCTTGGGTTTGCATTCCTAATTTCCTTTTTAATTTCACCTCTGCATTTCCCATACATCTTTAGGTTTACTGTAGTATTGAGCTCTTGGTATCTGACACAAGCGTCCCTTTGTTGCCTTATTGCACCATGTATGCTGCTTGACATCCAGGAGCTCAAGATTTAGGAATCACACCCTTTTTCTTTGTGCTGACATTTGTTCTGAACGCTCACTATCTCCTCCTCCAATGCACCTCACTGCTGTGATACTAATTTACCTTCAGGTAGCTGTTTCCAGCCCACTTTAACTAAATTACGTCTCAGTTTAATAAAATTGGCCATTCCCCAGTTGAGAACTTTTACTCTTGATCTAATTTTTCCCCTTTTCCATAATTACGCTAAATCTAACTGAATTATGATGCTAAATCTAACTAAATTATAACAACCACCCTCAAAACACTTTCCCACAGATACCCCTTCCACCTATCCAGCTTCATTCCCTAAAATTAAGCCTAGAACTGCCCCTTCTCCAGTTGGGCTTCCTAGGTTCTGGTTAAAAAAAAATTCTCCTGAATGCATTTTTAGAATTCCACATCCTGTGTACCTTTTATGCTGATTCTATCCCAATTAATATTAAGGTAGTTTAAACCCCCAACTATTACTACCTTTATTGTTTTTGTGCTTCTCATAACTTCGCCTACATATTTGCTCTTTTATCTCCCGCTCACTGTTTTGTGGGTCAATAACATACTTCCAGCAGTGTAATTGCCCCCTGTTTGTTCTTCAGTTTCACCTATATCCATAGCTAACCCATAGGATACTTGCAGCACATCATCCCTATTAATAGTCCAGCAAAAGACTTCTGAGAAGTCACATGGTTTACTTATTGGAGGAATGTGGCGATGGTAAGAATTGCTGCATTTTAATTTGGTAAGCTTTAAAAAAGAATTACTGGAATTAGTTTTCATTACACATAAATGGTTTACCTTATAAAAATTAACCTGGAAGAGTGAGTAGCACGAACACCAAGTCTGCTGTGCTTGACAGATTTGTAGGTGATGGAGAGCACTCTCTAACCAGTTCTTACTCCATTTGGATTGGGAAGAAAAGTTAACAACAAGGCAGTGCCTTACCAGTTGTTTCCTACTTTCTCGCAAGAAGTCTCTTAATCATTACTTTCACTTCTTGTGAATTAATTGATGATCTCTATCTATCATTTAAATCTGACGCCTTAGCAGAGTAAAGCAGATAGGCTATGTATTTTACTGTGCCATTGACGTGTACTTTAAAAAAAATTAAATCCCCTTTATTACTGCTTTTCCTTTCTGCTTTGGCAGCAAAACACAGCTGGGGTTTATGATCTGATATTGTTCCCTTGTGTAAAGTTAACTGATTACCTAATTAATTTTAAAATGTCTGAACATTGATTTGCTCTGTTCTTAAAATAGGTTTGATGTGCACCTTATTGAGCATTTATAATCATTCAGTCCATAAGTACTAAATTGATGCATCAATAACTAATGCACTGTATGTTTATTTTCAAGATCAGTTTGCTCAATGTCATTTGGATAGTTGCAAACGTTGAATTATCAGCTTAATATATTAATTAATTACTATAACAATCTTGGATACAATGAGGTCTTGGAAGTAATGCAGAATGTATCACTCCTGTTGTAATACTGTGTAAAATATTTTCTCTGACATATTTCTGTGGCTTTAATTGGGCTGATCCCTGTAAGCAGATAGCTGTTATCATACACTGTGGACAGAATCTCCCTGGTCCTGTGGGTGCAGGCTTGAATACGGGACAGGAATCAGGTTGGATGGGAGGGTGTTGGGTCGGTGGGCCGACAGGTCCCCACCTCTGACCGATCTTGTCAGAGGTAGGGTGAAGGGATAAGGGCTACCTGAACTGCCTCCCTGTTGAGGCCAAAGCCTGGCAGGTTCCTGGAGGTGGCTTGCGGGAGGCTGGCCAGGAGCCCACATGGTCTCCTATTACACGTATCCCCCAATGGAACCACATCCATCCACAGCTGTGGCTGCAGGCCATCTTATGTGGGCTTTTCCTCATTACAGTGGTAGTCGGGCAGCTGTGGCCACAGTTTATGTTAACAAAATTGAGACATCTTCAGGGGGCGTCTCAAAGTGGAGACACTCAGGGTCCTTTCCTATATCTTTTCCTTTGCCAGTGGGGTTGCAATCCTTCCAAACAGCCTGAGAAACCCTCCTTCCATCCTTAATTCGACAATAAGCACAGATGTAACCAATTAGGAGGCCATCTCCCAGAAGGTCGCACCAACAGGCCGGCTGCCAGCAAGTGCTAGTTTGTGACTCAGAAATGTTCCTGACCAGCGATTAATTTTTAAGATATGAGGATTCAACCCATTAGTTCCCTTTGAAAATGCGCACGCAAGCTAAGCTTCCTTTTTATATTTTGATGTCACACCTTTGTGGCTGAAAAACTGTTAATTTGTTTTTAGTTCTTTCATGGGTGTGAGCATTGCTGGCATGGCCTGCACTGTTTTCCATCCCTAATTTCCCTTAAATAGATGATGTTGAGCTGCCTTCTTGAACTGCTTCAGTCCACATGGCATAGGTACACCCACAGTGCTGTTAGGAAGGGTGTTCCAGGATTTTGACCCAGCAGCAGCGAAAGAATGGCGCTATAGTTCCAAGTCAGCATGGTGTGTGGCTTGGAGGGGAGCTTGGAGGTTGTGGTGTTACCATGCGTCTGCTGCCCTTGTCCTTCTAGGTGGTAGAGATCACAGGTTTGGAAGATGTTTGTTGAAGGATGCTTGGCGAGTTGCTGCAGTACATCTTGTAGTTGGTACACATTGCTGTCACTGTGCGCTGGTGGTGAAGTGAGTGACTAAAATGTTGGATGGGGTGCAGATCCAGAGGGCTGCTATGCTCTGGGTGGTGTTGAGGTTTCTTGAGTGATATTGGAGCTGTACACATCCAGGCATGTGGAGACTGTTCTATCACAGTCCTGACTTGTGCCTTGTAGATAATGGACAGGTTTTGCAAAGTCAAGAGGAGTCACCCACTCCTGTAGCCACAGTATTTATATGGCTGGTTCAGTTAAGTTTCTCGTCAATGATAACTTCAAGGATGTTGATGGTGGGGGGGGGGGGAGTTCAGTGATTGTAATGCCATTGAATGTCAATGGGAGATGGTTGGATTCTCTCTTGTTGGAGATGGTCTTTGCCTGGTACTTATGTGGCGCGATCATTATTTGCTACTTATTGCCAAAACCTGAATGTTGCCCAGGTCTTGCTTAATGTGGGCATGGACTGCTTCAGTATCTTGATGAGTCACAAATAGTAGTGAACACTCAGCAATCATCAGCAAACATCTCCACTTCTGACCTTATGATGGAGGGAAGGTCATTGATGAAGCAGTTGAAAATGGTTGACCCTAGGGCACTACCCTGAGGAACTCCTGCAGCGATGTCTTTGAGCTGAGAAAATTAGCCTCCAGCAACCACAGTCATGTTCCTTTCTGCTAGGTAAGATTTTGTCTGCCCTTCTCTTTGTTTCAGGTATGAGTCCCTCCTGAATAGGCTTGTATCCTCCCTTTGCCCCAAACTAGCTGTCCTCAGCTGTGTACCCCACTGCTGGCGCCCCCAGAGGAACAATGTTAATTATCCAAACGCTTCTCAATATGCACCCCATCAGTCTTTCTCCCTAGAGTAAAATTCTCCAAATGGGTATATGCCACAAGCCTGTAGTCTCGCAGGGCACCAGCCTGAAAATTTTGTGGGTCCATTGTGTATCGGAGACCTATTTCCTACCTCAGGCCCTAATATGAAATTGGTTTCCAATTGACTAGCATGCCCAGTCAATTTGCTCAGACAAAATGTGGCCAAACCAGCTGTCTTTAAAGGGAGCATTGAGGCCTTGAAAGGAGGAGATGCGGATTTTAGTGGATATGAACATCAACCCGAATTTCCTCTCACTAAAGTGGGAGATTTCTAAGGTTACCCACCTGGCCGTGTACTCCTGGAGTTAAAACAAGAAATAAAATAGAACACTCTGATCACAGGCACATTGGTGAGATGGAAGTTGGTTTGTGGGATGCACTAGTATAAGAGGGCATTGACTTTCACTCAAGTACTGGTTAACAGCAAGCAGACCCCTACCGAAACCCCAAGCTGTTCGCAGATACGCCCACGACATTTACCATCATCCAAGAGATGAGAAAAGTCACCATTTTAATTTCCCAAGTTTCAAAACCACCCAGCCATTAGCCTGTTGGGTGTTTAGAAATCAAGAATAAGATCCTGGGAAGTGCTGTGCATCCATATCTGTGGTAACCTTCCAAGACCATCCACAAAGACTAAATTAGTGGCTGTCGAAAGTCCATTCCCTAGCCAAAGACCATGGCTGTCTGGAAACTCAGGGCCAAGAAAGGATGATGCACATGCCTCCTTGTCTGACAGCATGCCAAAACTACAGCTGCATTGAGAAGCCTTAGCTTTGCAGAAGTACCTGCTTTCAGAGGTGAGTTCTCACCATCGCATTCTCACATCTCCCAAAAGTGCAAGTTGTGCAGGGTGAGCCTACCAGTGCCGCTACAACATCACTGTGGGCCCGAGACAACATGGAAGCCACAGATCTAGCACTGACATGTTATTTAAGCACCTTCAGCACCAGCACAGATAAGCTCACATCAGTGGTCCTCATGTGCAGTTAGAAAGAGTGGCACTGGGTGAAGAGCATGGTATAAGTGAGCAGGAGGAAGTGAAAGAGGCAGAGGCAACTGTGGTCAATCCCCCTCAGAGGATGGAGGACAGACACAGCTATGCTGGGCCTCGAGAGTCACAAGCAAGGCGGCTCTGCTTTGATCCACAGCGAGAGATGTCTGCACACGTGTCAGAGCTTCCTGAGGCATTACTGAATAATGGAGGAGTCCATTCAGCTGATGCACCTGCATGGCTCAAGGCTTTGAACTCATGAACTCCCCCATTGAGAGAATAGCTAACTTCATGGAGAGCCATGCACAGCAGAGCTCTGGATGAATGCAGGAACAGTGCAATGACGTACACAAAATGCATACACTAATTGTAGCATTGACCAGTCATTGGTGCTGATGGTGCAAAGATGCATGCAGCGGATGTTGGTGGTGCACCAGCTGATGGTCCCTTAAGCAATCCAGAGTGCCATCGAAAGGCTGATGCAGTCGAGTGGAGCACCATAATTTTCATTGGCCTGCTATGGCCAATGTCAGAGGGGCCACCAATGCTGCAGGACCCTGTGATGGTGGCTGCTGGTCCTGCATTGATACTGATGCAGCAGCCTCTGGATTTCCCCACTTGCACTCCACAATGAAGGTGACTGCCACGGGCATCTCAGCCACAAGTTAATGTACATGAGCAGACTGCCTCTGCCTCATTTGAGACTACAAAGGGAGCATGGAGTAGAATAGCCAAGAGTGAAGTCCACCATGTTAGCCATTGCACTGAGTGTATCACTTAGGCGGCTTTCATTTGTGAGTATGTGAATTGCTATTGCTATGACTGCTGGACTTTATAAGACAGTTATGTTTTAGACCATTTCCTTTAATTCAAGGTAAAATGGAGTAGTTTGGAGAGGGGGATTGGACCTCCTATGGGATCTGCCCAGAGACAAGCCCATGTGACTTCACTAAATCTACTTGGAGACAAACCCATGTGACCTACGTATTAAGGAGACAGAAACTCAAAGCTTATTCAAAGTCAGGTGCAAATTTTAACAGCTGGAAATAACGGAGGAAGCAGTTGACCTTGCTTTGTACAGACAAGCAGACTCTCCGGGTCAGTTAGACTGAGAGATTTGTGGGGAAGGAGATCCACAGGTGCGGTACAGTTAGGTGCTACTATGCCAAGCAGGAAGAAAGGACCGAGTTTGGGTTAGCCACCAAGCAGAGGGCTGGTGAGGACTGATTTCCGGTTCGAAGAAACAATGCTTGTGAAGAGTTAAAGACCATGGAATCACTGGAGGGTCCCTTGCTATTTGAAGTCCATTTGATTATGCCCAGCAGGGTGAGTGAAGGGGACTTTGTTTAAAAAGACACTGGAAGATTCACCCTTGTGGGGCAGGAAGAAGAGATCCTGCTAAAGCCAGAAGGAGCTTGAGACTTTCTAGTTGTTTGGTAGTGCAGAACTTGAGTATTGCTGAAAAACGAGACTTTTTTGTCAAAGATTTTCGTCTTGCATTTATCAGGACAATTTGCAAGAATATCAAATGTAAAGGGAACAACAATTTATAATGTATGAGAAGAGAGTGCTGATTGGTTGGCAAGTGCACTCTGGTAGAGTCATTGTCATGGAGCATGCACCAGTTGATGGTGACTGACAGTAAACCAGGCAGCTTGACTCTGGCCAAGGCATTACCCTGATGAATGAACCAGCGAATGGCTGTCACTTTTTTTTTAGCTGAAAAAGATGCAATGTGTGTACATGTTCTCTCTGCAAAGAACATGGCCCTGTGTATTAATTTATGATGCTCCCAGCACATGCAAATGCGCCACACTGCGAGCCCAACTGACAATCTTAAATTGGCTCTCAGTGTAATTCTTAGCATGTTGAGGATTATTTAGCAAACGTTGTCCAATCACAGAATCACATCTAATGTTGGACAATGTGTTTTGAGTTTTGCAAGCACGGCTGGTTGCATACGGTCTGTACTTTGCGCTGAGGGCTCATCCACACGGCTTGCTGCATCTGCATAAGCGATGTCCCTTTATGCCCAATTTTAACTAGGACTGGTGTTGCACAACATGAATTGGCCAAATGGTTGGGTGATTTGTTACAACCAGTTTTGAGCAAGTTTTCCACATACATGGTGAAGGATTCCTTCACATTTGCAAAGATCCTCCAGGACTTGCATATCGATAGCAATGCTGTGTCCATGTGCTCATTTGACATTGCTAGCCCATTCACCAATGTTTCACTTAAGGAAGCCATAGGTATTTGCGCTGTGGTACCATATCATGATGATCTAGACCTGCCACCATTGCGTGAATCAGTATTCATCAAATTTATGAATTCAGCAATTCGCACAGTTGAGTTCATTTTTAACGTCACTATGTATGCTCAAATAGATGGTGGTTGGTAGATGGTGGACCCTCTCTAGGCCCAACTCTCACAAACATCTTTGTTGTGTTCCATAAGAAATGTGTCTTCGATGGAATGACGCCCAACCTCTTACCCCTTGCATATTTCCAATATATGGATGATATGTTTGCTTTATTTAAATCTGCAGCTGCATGTAATAATTTCCTTACATGTCTTAATGGGCTCCATCCTGTGCTAAAATTCACGTTTGAAATAGGACAGTGAAATGAACTCCTTTTCCTTGACATACTAGTTGAGAAATCATCCAGGGGCTTCTTTACCACAATCTACTGCAAGCCTATCTTCACTGGTCAACATGCGCGTTGGGATTCTTAAGTTCCACGTGTTGTAAGGTTGGCCTTATTGGCAACCTTGTAAATAGGGCCTGAGCCATTTGCTCACCATGCAAGCTTGATGCAGAAATAGAACGCATAAAGGCATCCAATGGAGTAATGACTACCCTGATCAGACCATTTCACGCTGTAGATCGTGCAAACTCATGAATTGACCTCAGGCTGTCACTTTTGACCCTGAAGAGTGCTCAGTTGATCTCAGATTACCCTGGAAGGGCAAGGTATCTCAAAAATTCGAGCAACAGATGAAGCTAGCAGTAGCAACACGAGTGGTTTCTGCCACTGACAGGATGTTACATTCAAGCCTAAAAGACATTCTGCCTATCACACAAATGAATAATGTGGTATATGAATTTTAGTGCCAGTGTGATGCTAGGGCATATTGGCCGTACATTCCCAAAGACTGGCAGATTATATCAAACAGTGTGTCCTTTCCACTGTTCACAGTGGGCCAAATACAGACCGTGCCAAATCAGCCTGTGCTTGCAAAACTCAAAATACAGTGTCTAACATTAGGTGTGATTCTGTGATTGGGCAATATTTGCTAAATAATCCTCAGTGTGCTAAGAATTACGCTGACAATTAATTTAAGATTGTCAGTCGGGCTCACAGTGTGGTGCATTTGCATGCACTGGAAGCTACATATATTAATACACAGGGCCTTGTTCTTTGCAGACAGAAATAACATGTACACACATTACTCCTGTTTCAGCTAAACAAAATAAGTGATAGCCATTCACTGGTTCTTTCCTCAGGGCAATGCCTTGACCAATCAGAGTCAGGCTGTCTGGTTTAAATTTCAAACAATGCTTGGCAGTTAACTGCTAGTCACCATCAACTGGTGCATTCTCCATAACACCAATCAGAATCAACTTGCTAACCAATAAGCAGTCTCTTCTCATACAGTATAAATTGTTGTTCCCTTTATGTTTGGTCTTCTCGCGAATTGTCCTGATGAGCGCAAGACAAACAGTTTCAACACAAAAAGTCTCTTTCTTCAGCAATATTCAAGATTACATTTATGCTGCAAATGCAGTATAATGTATGAACATGGCATGGGGTTTTCACTTGTTTAAGAGGTTAATAAAGAATACCTTTTACGGAGTTTAGTGTATTAGTTGCCGACTAAGTAATGTTTGGTCAGTGTTGATCTTAAGTTTGCTTGTTACAGTAAAAGATTTTAAACATGAAATCTTGTCGTCTGATTCTTTGCTTAGGTCCCTGGGAAATTCATATCTCTTTTTAAAACTAATTGGGTTCTACCTGGATCATACCACTTGAGTAATTACATTGGAGATGTTGAGCCATGATCTCAGACATGTGAGCTTCCATTCTTTAATGGCGAAAGTGTTGAAGAGAAGCAAGGTTTTTGAACAGGGTCACTGAGACTGCTGAAGAAATGTGTTTTATGCATTGTTGGTAAGAATGGAACTATTCAAGATTGTGTGTTTAATGGACGTGTTTATATGGGATGTACAGTACAAAATAGGCCATTCAGCCACCCAGTTCCTGTTGTTGTTTATGCTCCACTTGAACCTCCTCCCATCTTTAATCATCTAAATCTACCATTGTAACCCTCTATTCCCTTCCCCCTAATGTACTTCTAAAAGCAGAATATTGTGGATGCTGGAAACCTGAAATAAAAAAAGAAATATTCAGCAGGTCAGGCAGCATCTATGGAGAGAGAAACAGAGTTAATGTTTTGGCAGATCAAAGCATGTGCCAGAGCATGCAGTCCTGCTGGATGAGTTGAGCTCAGGTGAAAGTGCTTGGGTCGGAAATGCCTTGGTGTTTATGCCATCCTGATGAGAGCTTTGACCCCTGAGATGGCCCTGGCTACCTCCCTGTACAGCATGGGTGGTGCTCTGCTCTGCACTTTCCTCCTCCTCCGCCAATGAATTGTGTCAACCCAGCACTTCACCCTCTTCAAGATCCACAACTCTCTGGAGGGCCTTGTTATGGAGAGCACAGCAGACCACCACCATACATGAGCCCCTTGCAAGGAGTGAACTGCAGGGTGCCACCTGACTGACCCAAACATCAGAACTGCATCTTCTGAAGCCCAATGGCCTATTCAATGGTTGACTTTGTGAGCAGATAGCTTCAGTTGTAGCATATCTGTGCCTCCGTCTCAGGGTCATGTAAAGACACGAGTGGCCAGCTCTTCTTGGCATATCCTGTGCCCTTGGAAGCTAGCCACCTATCTTCAGTGATGACATGAAGAGCAGTTGCACCCTGAACTGCTGGAGGATGAAGCTGTCATAGCAGCTGCCAGGATAGCAAGCATAGACAATCATAGAGCACTTGTTGTGGTCATATACCAGCTGAACATTCAAGGAGAGGTAGCCCATCCTGTTCATGAATCTCACTGACTCCTCACTCAACACCTTGATGGCCACATAGGCGCAATCGACGACACCTTGCCGTGTGGAAATACAGTGGTGGAGACAAATTCCACTGCCCTCTATGTCTGCAAGGCCCCATACCTTTGAAATTGTACATGTTAGCCAGCTCACTGAAATGGAACATCAGTGACCCACAAGATGCATTAGTGTGCTGCCATTTGCGGGATGGCACCAAGGTTCTCTGCTTATCCTTGGGAAGAGCCAAAAGTGAAGAAATTTAAGGCCAGAGTGACTTTGTCAGCTATGTCAGAGTTTGGCGAACAGAACTGCATGATCTCAGGCCTTCCTCAACAAAGGCACAAATCTTGGATACTATCTGCCTATATAAACGCAATCTTCTGTGGCACTGGTTCTCTGACATGTCGAGGCAGCTTCAGAGGTACAGTCGATGCTGAGAATATGGCCTTCATTGCCTTCATGCCCCTTGTTCCACGCCTCTGTCCTTTTCATGCCCAGGGCTCTTCAGCTGGTCCTAAGGATGTTAATCCGCTTCACTACTCATCCCTATTTCTGAGTACGTTAATCCCATGCCCAGCTGTTGCTTGCAGTCAGCTGCACTCAAAATAGCCCCTCTTAAGGCTTCATGGTCCTTGGAGGGTCATGACCCCTTCCACTGACCGCTTCCACTGACCAAGCGCGCACAGACCATTTTCTCCTCTACTCACCTGACGGCATTTATGTGTCAATGGGTGAACACCATTATCAGAAGTGCGACTTTTCATGAGCTCATCTAATTGAACATTACAAACATGACTCCCCACTGCTGTGCTGTATTTTTAATTGGCTTGTTCCAGATTCTGTGTGGAATCTGTGCCTTCCCAATTGCAGACTAACCTTTAATGAGTTGACAACAAACTCGTTAACAGGATTAACTGGATATTGCACCCACTTGGGCAGATTGCTGGGCCCTATTACTCCCCCTCCTCGGCAAAATTGCTAACTGTTAGAACTGTGTCAGGAAATTACACACCTGCCTCTTCTGTTCCTGCCTCCCCATCTTCTTGTCTCTCCTCAGTCCTCCTTTCACTGCTGTCATTTTCCCTTCTCCTTCTGTGTTTCTCCATCCCCTTTTCCCTGCTGTTGCTCATGCCCTTATGTTCTTAACTGTGTTTTACATACCCTTCTCCCATTCTCGTTCATTATACTTCTCTCGTTCTAATTATCCCCTTTCCCTGCTCTGATTCTCCATTCTCTTGAGTCCCTGGTCTAGAAATTTTGATCCCTAGCCCCTGGAATTTTGGCACTGGTGTTCCATTTTGTGAACAAGGTGACATCTGTGCCACACCTGCACTATTCTGGTACAGATTGTGCAGCTTGCAATTTTGGGGAAGGCCAAACTGGAGGCATCCTCAACCCTTTTCAGAAGCAGACCAGTATCATATGCAAATAAAGGGTCTAACGCTTGCATCTGCTCCTTCTTGCAACCTTAGCTTGCACCTGATTACCTTTGAGATAACTACTGCTAAGCAGCATAGAATGAAGGAAAGGTTAGTACCCACCTTAATCACCCCCACCACAAGTCCTGAGATCTTCGACTTCCTAACTCCAACCTCCAGAATCCCCACCCCAATCTCCTCCTAGTGCTGCCCCATCCCGATCACTCTCCAAGACCCAACCAACCATGCTGCAGGCCCCCACATTTCTTCCCAGACCTCTTAGCTCCCCTAAGCACACCCCCCACCTCAATCGCACTCCAACGCTCAACCTGTAACAATGGAGATCCCCACGATGCTCTTCCCTTACCTCCTATCTTGCCCCACCAACCGCATCCCAATGCTCAGTTGTTCCTGATCCAGATCCCTTAATCTTGCCCAATCATTTACCTAAGTATTGGCACACAACCCATTGTGGGCTCCTACTCTTGCATCTTCTACATGATAATGAGGCCTAAGGACCAAAGTCTCACGTTCCTCAGACCTCCCCATTTGAGTGTGGAACATTAGCACTTTTGTGAATGAGGTGCCCAAAGGCAAATGCCGATCCCTTGCCTCTTATCCCCCCCCCCCCCACCCCACTATGTCTCATTGTGTAGACAGTGTCTTGTTTTATCTCCGCAGAGCAGATAACATCTGCTTCCTTTCCACTCGAAGTAAGAATGCTGTTCTACGATTC
Source organism: Carcharodon carcharias (assembly GCF_017639515.1). Classification (NCBI taxonomy): domain Eukaryota; kingdom Metazoa; phylum Chordata; class Chondrichthyes; order Lamniformes; family Lamnidae; genus Carcharodon; species Carcharodon carcharias. The sequence continues at coordinate 154,574,690 of NC_054473.1, read as the reverse complement.
CTATGCACTTAGTTTTTAAGTGCTAAATGTGCAATGCAAGACCCATCAGCAAACAAATATGATGCTGCCTTTTGAAATATTGTGAAAAACGTATTTGCAGAATTTAGCTTGGTTGGAATTGAAGAAAGGGTATCTAATTTATTATAGTTAATCTGTTTTTCTCACATGAGCATTTAGTGAGTAGTTGTTAAGAATACATTTCAATCACAAAAGAGCAACATGTGACTTGCGAGATGCTGCCTGTCTGGTGACTAGCTGACGAGCATTTTGAATTTCATGTTTGATTGCTGGGAAATTAATTAAATTAACAGAAAGGAACAGACGTCAGAATCAATGGGCAGAATTAATTCAGGACACCTTATCAAATAGAATCTGCATTGCCTCCAATTCACTGAAGTTATAAAAGCATTGGTGTTATTCAGGAATCTGTGATTATATTCAACACTTTGTCAGCTGAAGTGAGAACCTAAGCAAAGGAGGAAGATTTGTTTTAGGATAAAATCTTCAAATGAAGAAATATCTAATTGAAATACAGTGGTTCATTGCGTTATGAAATGGTAGTACTCAAAACTGTTAGCATAATGTAGTTGTCAATGTCACAGCAACTACATAGAATTCTGATGGCTTTATAACCATTACATTATACAAGTTAGATTTATTGTAAAATTCATGATTTAAGTATTTTGAGGATTGTGAACATTCTCGGTATCCTTCAGTTCCAGAATACTATCATGAGTCACACTTTCATCTTACAGATGGCAGCAGGGAGTACAATAAAATAAGGCCGATTTAATTTCTTCACAGTTTAACCTTCCTGAAATTAGCAATTTACAAATCATTATTAATAGTTGCCATGGCATTTTGGAAGTCAGCTTCCAGTTGGTAGTAAAAATAAAGTCTGCACAGTTTACCTGCTTTCTCCTCTTGCACAGTATTTGTTACATTGTACCCTTCAGTTTGAAGCAGACAGGACAGTCTTTACTAGCTACTTGAGTCAGCCCATGTGGAAGTCTGCTTCAGTGGGGGCAGAACAGATGGGGCTGGTGTTACTTGTTTCTTTGTTCCATTTCTAATAATAGCTATTAATTTACCAACTGAAGTGGTAGAATTGAAATAGGTAAGGTGGACGTGAGCTAATGAACTGATTGGGGAAAATAGAATATTCACCCAAATAAATACTAATTTTATTTTGAACTATGAAGCACTTTCACAAGAAGACATTTTATTATCTTAGAGTATAAGTGCACAGTTACACATGTGAAGATGTTAAGATATCTTTGTTGAACTACTAACAAGCTGATGAGTATATTTATCTATTTTTTCCCATTTTGAGCAAGGGTGTGTTCCCCTTAAAGCTGCAAATATCTGTATGTTTAAAAAGTTAAATCAAGTTTGACAGTTTAAAAAATTATTCATTTGTACATGATTTGTTTTTTTCTTCACGCAGCGAGTAAAGAGAGATGTGGAAAAGGGCATTGTATACACTGATATGTTTTTCCTGAATAACGAAGGAAAAGAAGGTTCAGGTACGTGCATTTGGAGTGGTATGTTTGTTACCATATCGTAGCAATTGTTAATTGATGTAGCAACAGGTCCATTCCTGGGTTCCAGTGCCTATGCTGCACATGAACCTCCTCTCACGCTCCTTCATCTAACCCCATCAACATAACCTTCTACTCCTTTCTTTCTCATGTGCTTATCGAACTTCGGCTGAAATGCATAGAAGCTATTCACCTCAACTCATTGCGGTAGAGAGTTTCACATTCTAACCATTCTTTGTGTAAAGAAGTTTCTCCTGAATTCCCTTTTAGGTTTATTGGTGACTTTCTTATATTTGTGTTCTCTAGGTTTGGTCTTGCCCACAACTGGAAACATTTTCCAGACCCGAGCAAACCCCTTTGGGGGAAGCCACTTAGGACTGGGATTAGGAGAATTTTATTTGCTTGGAGGGTTGTGAACATTGGAATTCTCCACCCCAGAGGGCTGTGGAAGCTCAGTCATTGAGTATGTTTAAAGCAGAGATTTATAGATTTCTAAATACCAATGATATAAAGGGATATGGTGATAGTGTGGGGAAAAGGCATTAAAGCAGATGATCAGCCATGATCACAGTAAATGGCAAAGCAGGCTCAATGGGCTCAGTGGCCTGCTCCTGCCCTTATGTTCCTAAAGCTTTTCAGAACCCCTCAATCTTGTCTTTTCAAGAGAAAGGAACCACAGCCTGTTCAATCTTCCCTGATGGGTATAGCCTCTTAATTCTGGTATCATTCTAGAAAATCTTTTTTGCAACTTCTCCAGTGTCTCAGTATCCTAATAATATGGAGACAAGAATTGTTCTCCAAGTATAGTCCAATAAGGTTTTATACAAGTTTACCATAACTTCTCCACTTTTCAGTTCTCTCCCCTTAGAAATGAACCCAATGCTTTGTTTGCTTTTTTATAGCCTTTTTAACTCGTGTCGCTACTTTTAGTGATCTGTTATCTGCACCCTGATATCCCTTTGTTCCTCTACCCAATTTAGACACATATTTTCCAAAGCATGTGTTACCATCTTATTTTGCCTACCAAAATGCCTACCATCACATGCCCCAATATAAATAATGAATTAACTAATGCAATCAAGATATGTTTTGTAACTCCTTTCACTGTTCACCGCACTTCTGGCAGATACATAGCATTACATGATCCAGTCCCAAAATACTCCCACCTTTCCAGCAGGCTCACTTCTCCCTGTTCCGCCAGGTTGAATCTGCCATTGTCCTTTGAAAATCATCCCACTCCACCTGAGTAAACTGACTTTCACCAACGAGGCCCACTTCGGCGACTGCTTGTTCCTTAAATCTCCAGAAGCCTCGTCTGACCCGTCTTATTCTTTTCAAACAGAGAACCAGCTCTCACCAACATCATGCTTTGCTGCTCACACAAGCATAGTTTTTCCCTGCTCTTCACAGTAGCTGCATTCTCTCAATCTCTCTCTCTCTCCCTCTCTGTTTTCTGTCCAAAAAGCCACTGCCCCTTTTCTTTGTCAAGTTGTGAAAAGTGTCACTTAATTTTCAGTAGGTTTTGGTTAAGATTTTTTTCTCCAAGACAACCAGATCTCGTGGGCTTGTCTATGTGCAGATGTTTAGTATGGCCACCATCTTAAGTTAAAGGAGACATTTTAAACATAACTGTCTTGTGAAGACCCTCATTCGTAACACCTCCGCCCAATAATTAAAAAAGCATGACCAAAGTAATGATTTTTTTCTATAACACTAGCAAAATACAACGAATTACAATATTGTAAACATCTTAACATCTAACCTGTTACACACACAACACAGCTAACATTTTTGTCTCTTGTTACATTTTACAATTATACATATCCTACTTGTAATACTATTGACTTAACCTTTAACAACAAACTGAATACAACAATTAGGATTTAAAGTCCTGCAAGTATGAATTCTTAGAATCCCAACAAACTTGCAAATGAGAGTTTCTTTTACTGCTGGTCAGTTACTCTCTTTCAACCTCTCCAGAAGGTCTCCTTTCCCATTTTGCCTCGCCCGTATGGTGTCTCCTTGTCCTCCGTTCAAAGAATATACCGTGATTTTGTTTCCTCAGGGTGCTTTTTAAAATCTGTATTGGATTCTGGACCCTGGGATAGTATTTGTGATGGGCCCAAAGGTTTTACAGTTTGATTGGTCTGGTTAACTTTGCAAAGAATAACATTACTGGTTGCAGGCAAGCAGGCAAGACTTTTGGGTACTGGTGGGAGTGAATTGAAATTCAAAGAGAAATCCCGTGTCACAAGATTCATTACCCTCTGGATTCAGCAGTTTTCTTTGTTCTTCTTTAAAGTCAGGCACTAGATTGTCATCAGCATTTTCACTCGTCAACACAGACTCTGAATCACTCTATTCAGGATTTAACTCCTGATCTCCATTTTCTTTCATTTCTGCAAGTTTTTTAATGTCCAACTCTGTGAAGAAAGTTCCAATTAGCCAAACATCGGAATTGTCCTGCATAATAATTGAATTCACTTCATTCTGTTTAAATTCAGAATCACTTTTAGCTTTAAATTATTGTCCATGATTCAACCATATGGTGTTGTTTTCCAGGAAATGTAGGTTTACCATTATGCAAGCATTTCAAGTTTCTGTCAAGTAAAATCTTCTTTAGCTGTTTTAAGAACTTTAAGGTAATTTCAATGTTCAACCAAGACAGTCTGGTACTCCTTTTTAATTAGTTCACAAATTATTTTAAAACTTGTTTTCTTTTCATCCTCCCATTGCATTGGAGCTTTACTTAATTCCTTTTTAGCAAGAGCAATTGCTTCGTTATTTTGAAACTTTAATTTACGTTCAAAAACATGCTCACAGTTCTACAATGTAAGCATTGGATACAGCTGTTCCACCCTTTCATGTTTCATCATTAGCTTTGAGTACTGTTGCTATCTGCTTTGCTACGTCTTGCTTATTTTTTTTCGCATTTTTAATTCAGAGAGTTTTAACTCGTCTCCAACTGCCATTTACTCTTTTCTTTTCTGCTTGATGCTCCAGCGTTCTTTTAAGATTAGTAGGCTGAATTTCTGACCCTTTGAACACACCTTTAGTTGAAATAGCAATTTTTGCAGCAAATTTACATAAAGGCTTTGATTTTTTTAAAGTCATGCCGTTTTCCTTGTACAACTTTAATTTCACAACCTCAATGTTTTTTCCAAAACCAGTGGAGACGGCAATACCTTATCACCAGCCAAATAATTTCCTAATAAAAAGTCCACATCGTCAGTAGGCAAATTATCAACTATCCCCACAATCATAGGACTGGAAATTAAACCATATTTTAAATTAACTCTATACAAAGGAAACGGCTAAACCATTTCCATCAATACCCTCTATCGATACATTTTTATTTAGCAAATTTTCTGGAGGGAAATTCCTGTCATCTGCCAACATCAGCGACTGTGCTGATCCTGTATCTCTATGAATAACAGTTGGCTTCCCTGCTTCACCAGACAAAAATAAGGGCACTTCACCTTTAAAAAGAAAGCATCTATAATTTCCTGCACAACAGAAACAGAATTACCTGGAAAAACTCAGCAGGTCTGGCAGCATCTGCGGAGAAGAAAAGAGTTGATGTTTCGAGTCCTCATGACCCTTCAACAGAACTTATCTATAATTTCCTGCACCCTGATCTACGTCAGCACAGGAGAACCTACCAGCTTGTCATAAGCTTAACTCACTGGGACAACATTTTCTGGAGGGACACAGTGCAGTCTTTTAAAAGCTACAGTTTTGCCTTTTAATTTCCAATATTCAACCATCACATGTCCTTTTATACGACAAAGATGACATGTCGGTACCCTTGAATCAACCTTAACCTCCAGGCTCTTCCTATCTCTCTTCTCTTCCTACCCTTCAGAGGGCCTGGTTTCTCCCCCAGGCCATTTTCCTCACTTTGATCAGATTTCTTACCACCATTAGACCTCTGATCTCTCTAGTTTCTTTGAGTTCACAAACAAAGGCTTGTTATTAATAGGCTTGTGAGACAATCATAATCGTCTGCCATTACTGCAGCCTCCCTTATCCTAGAAACTTCATGATCTTCCAGGTGGCACCTTATTCCCAAAGGGAAACTATTTTTAAATTCTTCCTTTAGCATCTTCTCTCAAAGATTTTCAAAGTCAGAATCAAGCTTCACAGACCTCTGCCACCTATCAAATATCACATGTACAATCTGTAGTAAAGTAGTCCAATTTTATTTTCCCATTGCAGTTTTATGGCAATTTTCTTAAATGACAAAAAATATATTTCAACTTCTTCCTCACTGAATTTTGACATTAAACGAACACTTCTTGCCACTCAAAACCAGGAGTTAATCCTAAATCATCCTCAGATTTTACTGTCACCCCGTGTTGATGTAATTGAAGCTTTTCCTCTGTCTAGTTCAAATTTCCTTGTTTCCCTTTCCCTCTGTAATTCAAGGTTTTCTTTTTCCCCTTCTCTTTCTAATTTCTTTTTCTGTTTGGAATTCAAGTTTCTCCTCTTCCTTTGCTCTTTGGAATTCTAATTCAAGTTTTCACATTTCTCATTCTTTTTCAAGTGTTTGCCTTTCTGACTCCAATTCCAGTTGTTTCATTTGTTATTGAATTATAGCTAACTCGATCTCTGTGCTATCAGGATCACCCTTTTCCTCCCCAGGTTTAAAGTGCTGAGCCAAAACTTCAACAACCTCTGTCTTTTTAACTTCTACTTCTAAGTCCACCCCTAATTTCTCTGCCATAGCCTTCAAATTAACCTTTGTTAAATGTCTTTCCACAAATGCCTGAGTAATAGAAGTAGTCATGTTGACTTTACATGGAATACAGCAGAAGTAAATGTGAAGTTGTGTTTCCTTAAACTCTAGAAAATTCCAGTGTACCCAATTTAAAGTATCTGCATTTTGATACTGTAAGAGCCCCCAATTTGTTATGACTCCTGTAGAGACTGATAAACTTTTAAAAGAAAAATGAATTTCCCAGTGACCAATGGAAATAACCGAAGGACATGATTTCATGATTTAAGACTTTTTACTGTAACAAAGAAACTAAGATTATCATAAATCAACCACTACTTAACAGGCAACTAATACATTAAACAAAAGAAAAAGTACTTTCACGTTATCTAACTAATGGAATAGAGACACGTCTTATAGCATACGAACATTCAAATTAGGAGTAGGAGTTAGCCACTTGGCCCTTCAAGCCTTTTGCTGTTCATCGCACTTCTGGGAGATATATAACATTACACAACCCAGTCCTAAGATACTCCCAGCTTTCTAGCAGGCTCATTTTTCCTTGCCACGCCTCCAATGTCCTTTGAAAATCATCCCATTCCATTTGCGTAAACCGATTTCCAGCAGCAAGACCCACCTCAACGACTCCATGTTCTTTAAATCTCCAAAAGCCCCGTCTGTTTCATCATCATCTTTTCAAACAGAGAACCAGCTTTCACCAGCATCCTGCTTGGCTGCTAACACAAACACAGTCTTTCCCCGCTCTCACAGTAGCTGCACTGTCTCTCTCGGTGTCTCTGTATCAAGCAGCTGTTCCTTTTCAGTGACAATTTTTTTTATTCTTTCATGGGATGTGGGTGTCACTGGCAAGGCCAGCATTTGTTGCCTGTCCCTAATTGTCCTTGAACTGAGTGTCTTGCTGAGCTATTGCGGAGGGCAGTTAAGAATCAACCACTTTGTTGTGACTCTGGAGTCACGTGTAGGCCAGACCAGGTCTAAAGAACATTAGTGAACCAGATGGGTTTTTACAACAATCAACGAATGTCCTGGTCACCATCGCTGAGACCAGCTTTATATTCCAGATTTATTAATTAAATTTAAATTCCCACCAACTGCTGTCGTGGGATTTGAACCCATGCCCCAGAGCATTAGCCTAGGCCTCTGGATTAATAGTCCAGTGACATTACCACTACACCACCATTTCCCCCAAAAGATGTGAAAACTGTCACTTGATTTTCAGTAGGTTTTAGTTTGTTTCTTTCCCTCATGACAACCAGATCACATGGGCCTCCAGACAGATGTTTAGTATGGCCACCATTTTAAGTGAAAGGAAACGTTTGAAACATAACCATCCTAAAAAGTTCCGCATTACAAAAATTTAAAGAAAATATTACTGGAGGCTCATTCGACAGCAATATCACCTAGAAGGACAAGGGCAGCAGATGCATGGGAACACCACCAAGTTCCTCTCCAAGCCATACACCATCCTGATTCGGAACTATATTGCTGTTACTTCGTTGTTGCTGGGTCAAAATCCTGCTACCCACTTCCTAACAACGCTGTGGGTGTACCTGCACCAAATGATTGCAGCAGTTCAAGAAGCAGTTCACCACCACTTCTCAAGGGCAATTAGGGAAGGGGAATAAACGATGTGGAAGAAAATAGTTTAAAATGTCCTGGATTTTGATAGTAGTTAGATTAAATTTGATTGTGGGCAATGACACAATATTAAAGATAATTTTTAAAAATCAGACCAACTGAAACTCAACATTTTTTCTTTGGGTTTTTTAGACAGTCAGAGCATTGGTCACCTTGACAAAATGTTTTGTTTGGATTAGGTAAATGGAACAGTTATCCTTTATAATTCAGGTATGTAAGATTATTTGATATGAATTCTTTTGTTGATCTCAAAGCCACAATGTATTTAAAACTTGTTTTTCTTCAGACAAATGGGCCTGGGTTCGCATGAACCCTACAGGAGTGAAGCCGTCACCTAGATCAGGATTCTCTTTGGCTGTTGCCCCCAACAACCGTGCTATTCTTTTTGGTGGTGTGTATGATGAAGAGGAGGAAGAAGATATCCAAGGAGAGTTTTTTAATGACATTTATATTTATGATATGGTAAAGAATCGATGGTATGCTGGAAAGTTAAAGAGACACAAGGGGGAGAAAAAAAAACGAAGACGAGGAAGAAGAGAGGAAGAAGGAGCAGAAGTGAAATCTGAAAAGCAAGAGTCACAGAGTTCCATAGAAATAGTGAAAGAAGTTGTTACTGAAGATGGAACACTCATGACTGTAAAACAGGTGATAAACAACCCTGAGGCCAAACAAGACACACAAAGTGAGGAGGAGGAGGAGGAGGAGGAGGGTGCTTCTGAAACTGGCCCCATCATTGAGCCATGTCCCCGGTCCAGTGCCATGGCAGCTATTAAAAATGGTCTGTTTTACATCTATGGTGGAATGTTTGAAGTGGGAGACAGACAGTTTACTTTAAATGATCTTTATTGCATTGATCTGCACAAGATGGATGAGTGGAAGGTTCTGGTGGAAACTGATCCAAGTAAGTTTGCTAATTTTACTGGAACCAAGCAGAATTCCTATCTTCATTTAAATGCAACTATTTTAAAAATTCTTTTGTGGGATGTGGCATGGCCAGCATTTGTTGCTCATCCCTAAATGCCCTTGAATTGAGTGGCTTGTAGGCCATTTCAGAGGGCAGTTAAGAGTCAATCACATTGCTGTGGATCCAGCATCACATGTAGGCTAGACTGGTGTCATACAAATATGAGAATTTTCAGAATGTTATTGTAATTTATTGTAAAGATAGGTTAATAGTGGGGTTTGGATTAGTTTCTCTGTGTGCAGGTGTGTGTGTGAGTTTTAATTGAATTACAGACAGCTGCTATGGGTGCTTTGATGTATCAGATGGGAAACTAGGTTTGAAATGCAAAATACGTAAACATTGCTGAAGTTTTAGATGTGAGGTGTGAAGAACATTTGCATTTTTAGATAAACCAGAGTCATGAGTTTCAAAGAGATAATAAGGTGTTGCACTTAGCCAACAGAGACTAAGCCAATCAGTGTGTTTATTTTTCCCAGAGATTGCTAATACTATGAGTACTATGAAAGATTTATATTATGGAAAAAGTAAAGTTGCAAAGATGTAATGGAAGAATGGGATTTACATTAAAAAGGGAGAAACATGTCTAAAGGAGATGAGGTTATGTGTAAGAAAGAAGCCATTCTAAGATCTAACAAGTCTGAAAAGTCCCCAGCCTCTATGTACCAAGCTGCTGTCTCCTGGAACCGGAGCTAAGAGAATTCATTTTATACATCACTGTCCAGGTATTGTGTGTTTTGGCTGGGTCTGTTGAAATCTATGTTGTTTTATTATTGCATTAACAGAGGTGAAACTGTGAGCTAGGTTAATTAGGGGATTTAGGAATTATCATAGAAGTAATTTGTAGAGCTATGTATGTGATTACAGAATCACAGAGTGCAGAAGAGGCCCTTCAGCCCATAGAGTCTGCACCGACATGTGAGAAACACCTGACCTACCTACCTAAACCCATTTGCCAGCACCTGGCCCATAGCCTTGAATGTTATGACGTGCCAAGTGCTCATCCAGGTACTTTTTAAAGGATGTGAGGCAACTCGCCCCCACCACCCCCCAAGGCAGCACATTCCAGACCGTCACCAACCTCTGAGTAAAAAAGGTTTTCCTCACATCCCCCATAAACCTCCTACCCTTCACCTTGAACTTGTGTCCCCTCGTGACTGACCCTTCTGCTAATGGGAACAGCTGCTCCCTATCCACCCTGTCCATGCCCCTCATAATCTTGTGCACCTCGATCAGGTCGCCCCTCAGTCTTCTCTGCTCCAACAAAAACAACCCAAGTCTATCCAACCTCTCTTCATAACTTAAATGTTTCATCCCAGGCAACATCCTGGTGAATCTCCTCTGCACCCCCTCCAGTGCAATCACATCCTTCCTATAATGTGGCGACCAGAACTGCACACAGTACTCCAGCTGTGGCCTCACCAAGGTTCTTTACAACTTCAACATGACCTCCCTACTTTTGTAATCTATGCCTCGATTGTTAAAGACAAGTGTCCAATATGCCTTTTTCACCACCCCACTAACATGCCCCTCTGCTTTCAGAGATCTATGGACACACACGCCAAGGTTCCTTTGTTCCTCAGAACTTCCTAGTGTCATGCCGTTCTTTGAATACTTCCTTGTCAATTGTTCCTTCCAAAGTGTATCACCTCGCACTTTTCAGGGTTAAATTCCATCTACCCATTTGACCATCCCATCTATATCTTCCTGTAGCCCAAGACACTCAACCTCGCTGTTAACCACCCGGCCAGCCTTTGCGCCATCCGCAAACTTACTAATCCTACCCTCCACATAGTCATCTATGTCATTTATATAAATGACGAATAATAGGGGACCCAGCACAGATCCTTGTGGTATGCCACTGGACACTGGCTTCCAGTCGCTAAAGCATCCTCTGTCATTACCCTCTGTCTCCTACACCTAAGCCAATTTTGAATCCACCTTATCAAATTACCCTGTACCCCATGTGCATTTGCCGCCTTTATAAGCCTCCCATGTGGGACCTTGTCAAAGGCTTTGCTGAAATCCATATAAACTACATCAACTGCACTACCCTCATCCACACACCTGGTCACCTCCTCAAAAAATTCAGTCAAATTTGTTAGGCACGACCTCCCTCTGACAAAGCCATGTGACTATCCCTGATCAAATCTGGCCTCTCCAAGCAGAGATAGATTCTCTCCTTCAGAATTTTCTCCAATAGTTTCCTTACCACTAACGTGAGACGCACTGGTCTATAGTTCCCTGGCTCATCTCTACAACCCTTCTTAAATAGCGGAACCACATTAGCTGTTCTCCAATCCTCTGGCACCTCCCCCGTGGCCAGAGAGGAATTAAAAATTTGGGTCAGAGCCCCTGCGATCTCCTCCCTTGCCTCCCTCAGCAGTCTGGGACACAAATCATTTGGACCTGGAGATTTGTCCACTTTTAAGCCTGCCAACACCACCAATACCTTGTCACTTCCTATATCAATTTGCTCAAGAATCTCACAGTCTCTCTCCCCGAGTTCCAAACCTTCATCCTAATTCTCTTGGGTGAAGACAGATGTGAAGTATTCGTTCAAACTCTCATGATGTCCTCTGGCTCTACCCATAGATTGCCCCCTTGGTCCCTAATGGGCCCCACTCTTTCCCTGGTTATCCTCTTCCCATTGATATACATATACATATCTTGGGATTTTCCCTACTTTTACCAGCCAGAGCTTTCTCATATCCCCTCTTTGCTCTCCAAGTTCCTTTCTTAAGCTTCACCCTGCACTTTCTGTACTCCACCAATGCCTCCATTGATTTGCTCCCCTTGTACCTGAACAGTTCTGTTGAAGAGTCATACAGACTTGAAACGTTAACTGTGTTCCTCTCTGCAGATGCTGTCAGACCTGCTGAGTTTTTCCAGGTATTTTTGTTTTTGTTTTAAATTGTACCATGTTGCGGTCGCTATCACTAAAACGCTCCCCCACCACCACCTCAGCCACCTGTCCAGCTTCATTTCCCAGAATTAGGTCCAGCACTGCACCGTCCCTTGTTGGACCCTCTACATATTGACCTAAAAAGTTCTCCTGCACACATTTCAAGAAATCCACTCCATCCAAGCCCTTAACACTATGTCTTTCCCAACTAATGTTGGGAAAGTTGAAATTGCCTAATATAATTACCCTATTATTGTTTTTACATACCTCCGCAAATTGTGCACATATTTGCTCCTCAATTTCCCGCTGACTATTTGGGTGTCTATTAATATACACTTAACAATGTGGCTGTCCCTTTTTTATTCCTAAGCTTCTACCCACAAAGCATTCGATGCCCCCTCCAATATATCTTCTCTCCTTACTGCAGTAACTGACTCCTTAACTAATAATGCAATGCCTCCTCTTTCATCCCCTCCCCGTCTCGCCTGAAGATTCTATATCCCGGAATGTTGAGCTGCCAATCCTGCCCCTCCCTCAACCATGTCTCAGTGATGGCTACTTTATCACAATTCCACGTGTCAACCCTCACCCTTAACTCATCCGTTTTACCTGTAATACTCCTGGCATTAAAGTAGAGGCCATCCAGCCTTGCCTTACTCCCATGAAACTCAATGCAGCTGTACTCCCTCTGACTTGATTGTTTTACTGTATTATGATGTGTCCCTATTCTGCTAACGTTCTGTGTCCCCTCCCCCTGCCGAATTAGTTTTAACTCCTCCCAACAGCACTAGCAAACCCACCCACAAGGATGTTAGTCCCACTCTGGTTCAGATGTAGACCGTCCCACTTGTACAGGTCCCACGTTCCCCAGAAACGGTCGCTGTGATCCAGGAATCTAAAACCCTCCCTCCTGCACCAACTCTTAAGCCACATATTCATCTGCGCTATTCTCCTATTTCTGTGCTCGCTAGCACGTGGCACTGGGAATAATCCAGAGATTACAACCTGAGAGGTCCTGCTTATTAGTCTACTGCCTAATGCCCTGAATTCTTGATGCAAGATCTCATCCCTCTTTCTACCTATGTCATTGGTACCAACATGTACCATGACCTCTGCCTTATCACTCTCCCCTTCAGGATGCTCTGCAGCCGTTCAGTGACATCCCGGACCCTGGCACCAGGGAGGCAACACACCATCCTGGAGTCACGACGGCCACAGTAGTGCCTATCTGTTCCCTTGACTATAGAATCCCCTATTACTATTGGTCTTCCTCTCTTCCTCCCCTCCTGTACAGACAGGCTGCTTGTGGTGCCAGAAGCTTGGCTCTGCCTGCACTCCCTGGAGGAACCAGCTCCCTCATCAGCCTCCAAAACAGAACACCGATTTGCGAGCGGGATGACAGGGGACTCCTGAACTACCTGCCTGTTTCTCTTGGACTGCCTGGTGGTCACCCATTCCCTTCCTTCCTCAAGCCCCTTCATCTACAGTGTGACCACCTCTCTAAACGCGCTATCCACAATGTTCTCAGACTTGCAGATGCTCCACAGTGTCCCCAGCGGCCGTTCCAGCTCTGAAACCCGAACTTCCAGGAGCTGCAGCTGGACACACTTCTTGAGCACACATTGGCCCTGGGCACTGGAAATGTTCCTGGCTTCCCACATGGAGCATGAGGAACGCACCACGGCTTTGAGCTCTCCTGCTATGACTTATCCTTTTAAATTAAACCTTTTAAAATCAATTACTCTAGGGCCCTTCTTTCTTGATCCTTGTTACTACAGAATATACAAACTATAAACCACAAAAAGACCTTAAACTATTAGTGATAAAAGTAGTAAATACTTACCTGACCTTACCCACTACTTACCAGTCCTTTCCCTTGTAGCCTCTAATGCTGCAGCAGGGCAAGACCACTCTCTGAAGATTTAAGAAATGGATAGCAAAGAAAAAATGCAAATAGCACCTCTTCCCCTCTGTACCGAATTCCCACTGTGCACCAAATAGCCAATACCCACACTCACTCTGGCTGTGTCTCACACAGGATGAGGTCTCTCCCCTGCTCGTGTGCAAACACAGTGATTAAAATGATTTATTTTATTGATGAATGTTTAATTTAGTTTTGTGAAAAAAAACCTCTAAGACTCGGTGGACTTATTACTACTGAATTCAAGGCACGCATCTCGAAATAAAAATACAAATTGCGAAACAGTTGTGGCAGCTATTTCAAGTTTCCCTCTGGGTAAGGAGGGCAGATTTCCTTCCCTAAAGGGCATTAATGAACCAGATGAGCTTTTACAAAAATAGTCATCATTACTCAAGCTTTCAGTTCCAGATTCGTTAATTGAATTTAAATTCCACCAGTTGGTGGGATTTGAACCCTACCGTATTAGCCTGGTCCTCTGGATTACTAGTCCAGTGACATTACCACCACACCAACATTTCCCCCATTGAACTTTGACGTTAATACACCATGGCATGAATTTTGTTCTTGTGGTGGTTGACTCTTGACTGCCTCTGAAATGGCCAAGCAAGCCTTCTCAAGGGTAATTAGGGATCAGAAACAAATGCTGTCCTTGCCAGCGATGCTTGCGTACCGTGAACAAATTTAAAAGAAGAATGCTAAGGGCATTATTTGTGTTGAATACTGCAAAGTGGGATTTAATGATTTAAGAGAATGTTGATAAGGCCAGGATAGTTTATTTCACATGATGGATGTTTGGAATAGCCATTTCCTGTGGAAATTGTTGTGGTAATATTTGTTATGTCAGTTGTGTAATGCCATGAGATTCAGTAATATTTCAGGATTACTAGTCCAGGATTAGGAACAGATGGAATTCATAAGGCTCCCATTGTTTTTACAGAAAATGACTACTTTGGGGGATAATAAGTCAAAAAAACACTTTTTTTATTGTGGCTGCTGGCCTCTCAGAGTCTTCCCTTCTCCTTCCCAGCTGCAAAGACTGCCTGTTGTTCTTAATTGGTTGTGGCCCCCAGAGGCAACTTCTTAATTGGGCAGCTCCTCAAAAAATCTCCTCCAGGAAAGCAACACAACCAGTTCCGAGTTCCCAACCCAGAATTCAGCCTGGTATCACAGTATCAAATAATCTTTACGCTACAGAAGAAGGCCTTCGGCCTAGCAAGTCTGCATTGGCTCTCTGAAAGAGCATTCCACCTATTCCCACTCCCCTACCTTATCCCCATAACCTTGCAATTCTCTCTTTTCAGATAGCAATCCAATTCCCTTTTAAAAACCTCGATCGAAGCTGCTTCCACCACCCTTCCAGGAAGTTTGTTCCAAACTCCAACCACCCTCTGAGCGAAAAAAACTTTCCTCACGGCTGCCTGGGAAGGGACCCTGAAACTAAAATTCAGCCCCTGCTTTCCAGTTCTGCTAAAGTATTTTCGTCCATGACTGGGAAAACTTCTTCCTAGAATAAGTTGAAGTGCTTCTTAATATGAGTAATTTAATAAAATGTGAAGTATTAGAAGTTTATGAAATGTAAATAGTTTTAACACTCTCATTGGCATCATCTACTGTTCCCCCACCACCTACTTTCTGCAGAATTTTATGACCTGGACTGTGTCTTTCATCACTCTTCAGCACGTCTTGGGATTTATTGAAATGTTTGCGTATAGACTATGTGTCTTCCCAGTTGCCATGAAAATATAATGATTTTAATAATATTGTTGTGATTTATTGTAAAAGTGAGTTAATAGTGGTATTTGTACTAGTTTCTCTCAGTATTTGTGTGGGACTTAATTGAATTGGAGACAGCTGGTCTGGAGGCTTTGAGTTATCAACAACAAGAAGTTAGGTTTGAAATGCTAAATATGTAAACATGGCAGAAGTTTTCCAATATGAGGTGTAAGGAGCATTTGCATTTTTAGATAAATTAGGCTCGTTTGAATTTCAAAGAGATGGTAAGATGTTACACCTAGCCAGAATAAGCTAAGCCGAACTGTGTTTATTTTCCCAAAGGTTACTGATAAAATTAGTGCTACGAAAAGATTTGTACTCTGATAAAAGTAAAGTTGCAAAAACATATGGGAACAATGGAATTTGCATTAAAAAGGGTGAAACATGTATAAAAGAGATGAGGCTGTGTGTCAGGGGAGAAGGCATTCTAAAATTTAACAAGTATGAAAAGCCTCCAGCCTCCGTGCATCAGGTTGCTATCTACAGAAACCGAAGCTGAGAAAACTCGCTTTGAATGCAACTGACTAGGGTGTGTGGCTTTGCCTGGGCGTATTTAGATCTATTTGTTTTTACTGTTGCCTTAACGGAGGTGTAACTGGGAGCCAAGTTAATTAGGGGTTTTAGGAGTTACTATAATAGTAATTTATAGACCTATGTATATGCTTGAAATCTTTTCTTTTGTTAATAAATATTTAATTTTGTTTTCTAAAAACCTCTGAAGTCATGGTAGTCTTATTATTTCTGAATTCAGGGCACGCATCTTGAAATAAAATACAAATTGCAAAACAGTTATGGCCACGTGATCAAGTTTCCCTCGTGGATTTGATCCAACTGGCACACATCATCTGCCACATCATAACACGGTTAAGGAGAAAGTGGGCAGGGAAAAGAAATTGGAAAAGAAATTCTTTCCTGAAGAAGTAACTTGAAAAATTGCTGCGCTTCTGCTGTACTCCTCTCAGTTAATGTGTCAGAGTAACACCTCTGACCTATTTAAATTACTTGAATTCAAAAATACAATTGTGATCAGTTGTTTCAGCTGGTATACACTTCAATCTGGGGAAGAAAATCAGATCAGCTCTGTATAATGGCATAACAAAGGCTTCTTTGGTCTGAAAAATATCTTTGATTCACTTATGATTTTTTTTAAAAATATTGTCTTTTTCTTCTGCTTGCCTTTGCTTTCTGCAGAGACCCAGGAGTGGCTAGATGAAGAAGAGTCAGAGGATGAGGAAGAGTGTGAAGGAGCTACAGGAGGAAATGATGAGGAGGAAGAAGAGGAGGACAATGACAGCAGTGAAGAAGAGGGTAAATACTTTGAATAAAACTACATTGCTCTCATATCTGGGTAATTAGCCTTTGTTGTGTCTGTGGGTTCTTTTGAAAGATCATCCATAAGCTTCATGAAGAAAGAGCCAGCATGACTCAGTGGCAGTGCTCTTGCTTTTGTATCATGTGCCTTTGAATTCAAACCTCACTGCAAGAGTTGACCACGTAATTGCGACTGACATTTCAGTGCAATACTGAGGGAATGCAACATTGTTGGAATTTCTATCTGACTATTCAAGCAGATTGCACTTTCTTGGGGAAAAGTAAAGGGCTCTAGTGGTCTGATCAACATCATCGCTCAACCAATATTACCAAAACAGATTAGCTGGTCATTTATTGTTTGTGAGCAGTGCTTTGTGTAAATTGACTGCCAGGTTGCCAGTAAACAAGAGTGACCACTCTTCAATGATTGTGAAGTACTTTAGAACAGCCTGAGAATATGAAAGGCAAGTTCTTTCTTTCCTGTATAAATGCCAGCTTGCTTGTTAGTTAACAACTTTATCTTTTTCTATCAGACTATTGAAAATTGATCAAT
This sequence comes from Carcharodon carcharias, assembly GCF_017639515.1. NCBI lineage: Eukaryota > Metazoa > Chordata > Chondrichthyes > Lamniformes > Lamnidae > Carcharodon > Carcharodon carcharias. The sequence goes on along the minus strand of NC_054473.1, from coordinate 154,557,349 downwards.
TTCTATTGTATACTCTCTAACATATTCTGTGAAAAGGTGTTCCAAATAATGTATTACTGTATTGTGGAAAAATTAAGCTTGCAATATAATTTTTTTACTGCAAGAACTTTACCCTTCAGACTGAATCCTCCACATGGAATGATTTTAGTTGACTGTCATTGGAGTGACATGCAAAAGACTGATCACATGGGGCAGAATTTTATAACAGCGGGATTTTAGGTTCCTGCTGTTGTCAATGGGATTTATAACGGCCCACCGCATTTTACAGCCCCATCCCCTCCGAAACGGGGCCATAAAATTCTGCCCATGGTGTGTGCTAATTCCCCTTATTACAGTGACCCTGCAAGTATTGGAACCCTTTCATTTTTGGGTGTGTAAGGGAGGGCTGCAGAGCATTCTTGATTATTTGAAGAGCTCTTTGCAAATAATTGGGTCCTCAAATGTATGGGTGCTGAACAGACAGTCACTAACAGAGACAGTCATCGTTGATGTTAGTTTCACACTTTCCCAGTATTGGTTAGGTAGCCATTGTGCAATTATTTAAATGACCAGAATGAGAGAGAATTCTAGGCCATAAAGTTTGAGGAATATATTCAGCTGTCCCAGACTGACAGAATTTCTGAAGTTCCTTGGCTGGAAATCCCTGTTGGATGTTTCTCAGACGTTGCATCCATGTTATTTTGGGCTTAACATTGCTAATCAGGCAGATAACCTTGCATATAGTGAACTTCAGTTCAGGGACAATCCTGAGATGCAATAGGGAAGATCTTTTCAATCTTTATTAATAAATCCTTCTAGAAGACTTGAGTTTTTAGACTCCACAAGTTTATCCTGACTCTTTAATAGTAATTTCCTTATTTTATCATTCTTTTTCTCATAAAATTAGCTGTGTTTCAACTGATGGCAATGATTTAAGTTTCTAAAACTGAACTTTCAGGTAACTGTTACTAATAAGCATTTCTGAAGACACCATTAGGTAATGAGTAGTACTTGTTTGCTTGTGAATCAAGCTATTTTGGTTTGCTCTTTGTCAGAACATATTGAAAATCAAATAAGTATAATATATAATTTTTGCAGCTCACCATGTGCAAATCCAAACCAATGCATTAGTAACCTTATCAGAGATTGTATTCATTTCTTTGTATTTAGCTGAGCTGGATTTACAAGTCCTATACCACCATTTGCAGACATTAAAGTATTATTAATTGAAATTTCAATAAGAAATGGTTTACATTTTTCCATTGTATGATGGGTAATATGGATTTTTATGGTAAATTTTTCTGGGCCACGTTCGATTAAGTTAAGCAACAAAAAAAGTTTAAAATAATAATTTATTTGTATGATCCAAAGGATGAAATTAGCACTATACAGTTTTTCCATCACCTAGCTTTTGTAGACTCATTTGTGCTATCATTCAACTTCAGGTATTTTATCAATGCTCTTTTATGGTTGGTCTTAAATTCTGGGCAATGGGAACAAGTACAGTTATACTTCAAATAAGTGCCATAATTGACCTAGGAGTCCACAACATCATTATTGAATATAAAGAAGATAAGTGTCTCAATTTTTTTCCTGATGGAAAGCTTTTATTTTGATTACATTAAAATACTGTTCAAATAGGAACATGAAATGGGGATATATGTGGGGATCCAGTTGAGCAAAAGTTGTTGTTGTTTTTGAGATTGTGAGAGAATCTGAAATTGTTAACCATTTCTTTTGCTTTGTCAGGAAATGACCATCCTCCAGTCCAACCAGCAGAACCTTATTCAGACTATATGTCACGTACTGAGTCATACTGGATTCAACTGGCCAAGGATAATATGGGCCAGAATGCCAAAGAGAAGAAGACTTTGAAGGTGGCACAGGCAATGGCAAAGACTTTTTATGATGACAGTGTTTGATGATCAGAGGTTATGCAGAACTGAACCCCTGCCAGTAGTCATTTGTTAATATGCTGCAACAATTGTCTTTGAACTTGTCTGCAAAGTTTATTGTTCATTTAATTAATTGCAACTATATTATCTTTTCTATGTTGTAGTCCTTGAAGCCAATTTCAGACAGATTCAACATTGTTACCTTTGCTGCAATTTTTTTTCAGAATCTTAAATTACAGCAGAGGCACTAGCTTTAGTTTCTCAGCAATTCCTTGCTTTAATCTGTATTGCTTTCTCAATGAATTTTTCATTCAAATGCGCCTTGCATTTTTCGAAATTCTTAACGGAAAAGTAAAGGTTATTTGTGATTGTGCCCTTCACCTTACTGTGGCATAGAAGAAAAATACAAATAATCCCTCATTTGGCAATCAAATTTAATTATTTGCATATGTATTTCTGACACAAGACTAAAGTTTAAAGTTATAATAACCAATGGGAAATACTGCCCATGTGATTTCCATACAGCAGTTAAAGACGGAAGAAATCAACAAGGAAGTAATCTTAAATTATATTTCAACCTTGGGTTTAACCAATAAAACATAGATGTTATGATTTGGGTTCTTCTCCAAATATTGTTTCCTTTGCCCGGTGCAAAGGACCACTTCCTCACTCCCTCTGAATCCAAATATGGCATTATTAGGAACAGGAATAAGCCATTTAGACTCTCAAACCTTTACCACCCTACCCTATCTATTCCCCTTAATATCTTGAATACTTGATCAAATCACCTCGTAATTGTCTAAATTCCCTGGAACATAGCCCTAGTTTGTGTAATCTCTCCTCATAGTTTAACCTTTGGAGTCGAGCTACAATTCTACCATTGATTTGTATAGCTTCTTTCAAGACCAGCATTCCATTAGTCTTTTTGATTATTTTCTATACCTGTTCATGACATTTTAATGATCTATTTACATGGACCCCCACATACCTTGGACCTCTACTGTTCCTGACTTTACGTTATTTAGAAAGTATCCTGTTCTAATCTTTTAAGGTTCAAAATACATGACTTCACATTTGCCTACATTGAAATCCATTTGCCACAGCTTTGCTCATTCATTAAGCTATCAATACCTCTTTGTAGTTTTATGTTTCCATCTACACTTGAAGTAGTTTATCAGGTATCGGCTAGGGTGGTAGCAACTTGTTACTGCATTCGCAAAGCACCTCTACTGTAGTAAGATATTCCAAAGTGCTTCACAAGTGTGTTAATAAACCTTTTATGTTGCTGGTAAGCTCACCAAATATAGCACAAGCCATGTTGTACTCTCTGGGTGTCTTTTATAAGCGAATAAAACTGACAGACTCTGTCTTGCAAACTATAAACTATGAGTCACATTTATTAGGAAGTACAATTGTCATAAACAAACTGTAACACTAAAGAACAAAAAAAGACAATATGCCAGCTCACAACAATATAGTAGTTTTGAAACTGCTGGATGGATACCAGTGATGATCATTAAACACCCATGGTATATGTTGAGACTCAATTAAGATTTTTTAAACAGCATTAGTAGAAAAGATGATTTTCAACTAATTGTTATTGACCATTCTGGTTTTCGAAGCAGTGGTAGCAAACAAATCGAAGCGCTGCAGTGTGAAAGTATTTTCCATGTTTCTATGTAAGAACAAAAATAGAAGCATTCAGCCTTTCAAACCTGCAAAACCTTTCAATAAAATCATAGCTGATCATCCATCTCAGATACACCTTTTCACATAATCCCTTGATTCCTTTAGTATCCAAAAACCTATTGATCTTTGTCTTAAATATACTCAATGACTGAGCAGCCACAGCCCTATAGGGTAGAGAATTCCAAAGGTTCACAACCCTTTGAGTGAAAAATTTCACATCATCTTGGTCCTAAATGGCTGACGCCTTATTCTGAGACTGATCCCTAGTTCTAGACTCCCCAGGCAGGGGAAATATCCTCCCAGCATGTACCCTATCAACTCCTTAAGAATTTTATATGTTTAACTGAGATCACCTCCATCCTTCTAAACCCGAGGGAATGTAGACCTAGTCTATTCAATCTTTCCTTCTAAGACAATCCCTTCATCCCAGGCCAAAGTAAAATACTATGGATGCTAGAAACCTGAAATAAAAACAAAATGCTGGATATGCTCAGCAGGTCTGCCAGCACCTGTGGAGAGAGAAACAGAGTTAATGTTTCAGGTCTTGTGACCGTTCTTCAGAACTGTTCATTATATTCCATCTACCACATTCTTACCCACTCTCATAACCGATCTAAATCTATTTGCAACGTCAGTGTCCTCACAGCTTACATTCCTCACCAAAGTCACTGATATAGATTGTAAATAGCTGAGGCTCACTTCTTTGTGGTACCCAACTAGTTGCAGCTTGCCAGCCTGAAAATGACCTGTTTATTCCTACTACCTGTTTTCTGTTCATCCTTAATCTATGCTAATATATTACCCTCAAACGCATGATCCCTAATTCTAATTGTTTTGTGTATGAACTGTTCTGATGATATATCATCTCAAACTGAAATGTTAATTCTTTCTCTCCACAGATGCTGCCTGACCTGAACATTACCAGCATATTTTGTTTTTGTTTCAGATTTCCAGCATCCATAGTCTTTTGCTTTTGCATAGTTAGACTGGTGTACCACAAGGATCGGAACTGGAACTACTGTTGACTGTAATTCACCATTTATGTTATAAAGATTTGGACTCAGCATTCAGAAGTAAAATTTGAAAATCTGTGGATGATACCAGATTGGGGATTACAGAGGAGAACTGCAACAAAACAAGAAAGCCATTAATTAACTTGCAGAATGACTGTGTAATTGCCAAATGAATTTCAGTGTAGATAAGTGTAAGGTGGTACACTTTGACAGGAAAAATATACAGATCACTTAGTTCTTGGAAAATCTATTCCATGTGTGTAAAAATGGCTTCTGCCCAAAGCCTTTTTTTTTACCCAAGCTGACCTCAGGTCACATGACTGTGACAAAGATACAGTACACAAAAGGCAGCAGTGCACAAAGGCGTTTCTCCAAACACCCCCCTTATCATAAAAAGAAAAAAAATGCATGCACTATTTTTTGCAGTTGCAAGTTACCCACATACATGGTTAACAACGAAAATCATGCATGAAGTGAAAACTTCTTTTTAATCTATTCCACTTTCATTTGTCTGGAATGTCACAAGTCATGAGCGGCTCTCTAGCTTGCTAAGCTAGATGTTCATTAAGGACCACATTAGCCAATGCAGTGCTTGAAATCTCATTGTCCATTTTGGACCAGTAGAATACTTGTCTTGCTTTTTTCAGACTAGACTCAATTCTTTGATTGCTTGCATGGATGTGCTTCAGCATCTCTTCTCATCACTTTAGGGATAATGACTCTAGTTCCTTTGTACAAGGTGCCATCTTGGGAAATCACTTCATCTCTGTATGCCCAGTACTCTCTTATAGAAACAGGTGTATCCTTGATGGTTTCAAGCTATCCATTCAGTTTCAGCTGCACACTCCTGACACCATGTTCTATGTGGTATGTAAAAAAAGTTTCTGCCCAAAGCATTTGTTTCACCCAAGATGACCTCAGAAGTCACAGGGCTTTCGCAAGCCACAATACACAAACTGCAGCAGTGTATAAAATCACAGTCTAAATGGGGTAGAGGAGCAAAAAGATTTGATGGTACAGGCACTAAAGGTAGCAATATAGGTTAATAAAGCCATGAAAATTAAAACAAAGCATGGTCTCATTTCTAGAGGGATAGAATTGAAAAGCAGAAAAGTTATGTTAAACTTGTACAGAACCTTAGCTGGACCATATTTGGAGTACCGATTTCCATATTATCAAATGGATATAGAGATACTGGAGAAGAAGCAAAAAAGACTTACAAGGATGATAACGGCACTGAAAGGTTAAAATTATCTGGAACAGTTGAACAGGCTGAGCTCTTTTCTCTAGAAATGATAAGGATGAGATATGAGCTGATGTCTTTTAAGAATATGAAGGTGTTTGATAGGGTAGATCAGAGAATATGTGGGGAGACCAAAACTAGTGCCCAGAAATGTAAGACAGGTACTAATAAACCCAGCTGGGAATTCAGGAGAAACTTATATCCCAGACAGTGGCTATAATGTGGAACTTGTCATCACAAGGAGCAGTTGAAGCAAATAGCATGGAAGCATTTAAGGAGAAGTTGGATAAACACGTGAGAAAGAAATTAATAAGTTATGCTGATTGGGTTAAATGAAGAATTGTGAGTGGAGGCTCATGTGGAACATCAACCAGTTATGTCAAATGGCCTGTTGCAGTGCTATAGGCTCAATATAATTCACATCCAATGACTCTTCACCATTGTCTAATGCAATGGCACTGCCCTCAGTTGGTTTCCCTCATACCTATCCAATCATTACCAGACCATCTCCAGGAAAGCTTTTCATCTCACCCACACTTGTACCTGGAGTCCCTCAAAGGTCTATTCCCACCATTCCCCCATGCCCCCACTTTTCCGCATCTACATGCTGCTCATCGGTGACATCATTCAAAGACTTGAGGTCAGATTCACATTTACATTGACAACAGCCAGCTCTTTCTCTCCTCCACTTCTCTCTGTCTGTCCATAGCTTGCCTGACGTCCAGTCGTGATGAGCTACAGTTTTCCCCAGTTAAACATTAGGAAAAGCAAAACCATTGTAGGTACTCTGTACCCAAGTTAATTCTCCTCCCTGACTAGCCTCCCAAGTTTAATCAGACTATTCACAATCTTAGCATCCTATTTTACCTGAGCTCAGTCCCATATATTTTCAACCACAAAGATTTACTTCCTCTTCCATATCATTACCTGCCTCTACTTCCTTTGCTTATCTGCTAATGAATCTCTCACACATGCCTTTTTCACCACCAAACTCAAATGCTCACTGCTGTCTTAGTTGGCCTTCCCCCCTTCATGCTCTGTAAAGTACATTTCATCTAAAACTGCTGCTCATATCCAGATTGCATCACTCTGTGACTTATTGACCTACACTGGAATTCACATACTTTTGTTTAAGTAGATTCATGGTATACATTCTCCGTATCTCTTCTTCCGGCCTTACAACTCTATTAGAACTTTCCAGATCTCCAACTCTGGATTCTTGTGCCTCCCTTCCCCTTTGCTCCAATATTTGAATCTGTGTTAAATCTTCCAAACTTCATATTCTGCAATTTCCCCAAATCTCTCCACCTTCCTCCTTCTGGAAGACCACAATGAAAACTCACCTCTTTGATCAACATTTGATCACCCCAGTTTATAATTCCTCTTTTGTCATGGTGTCAATTTTTGTCTAATTAAATATCTAAGTTCCTTTGGATGCTTTTTTACATTAATGGTACCATATAAACAGAGGTTATATGTGTGAAACAACATTTGAAATTTTGTCAAACATTGCCTTTAAATTGCTATGTGCAGTTCCTCCCTATAGTATACGGAACATAATGAGCATGTTACTATAGAAGCAACATGAACTCACCTGGTTAAACCCAGGAAATATTACCCTTCTTTATGGAGATACTGTTTTTAACCATATTTGTTTGATACTTGCTTAATTTCAAGAAATTCTGATGGTAGCTTTGTTTATGCCCTTAGATTAGCAAAGATTGATTTTAACAGTCATATGAGAGACTTCTTTCAAGAATTCAGCTTATTCTGTTTTTGATTTTAGAGAATCACTTGCAATTACTTCTCTTCTGCTCCCACACTGTTACCTCTGGTGTCTTCCAAGGATCTATCCTCAGCCCCCCTCCTTTTTCTCATTTACATGCTGCTCTTTGGCTACATCGTACAAAAGCATTGTGTTCGTTTTTATATGTATGCTGACGACACCTAGCTCTATCTCACCACCACCTCTCCCCTCCACTATTGCTAAATTATCGGATTGCTTATCTGACATTCAGTACTGGATGAGCAGAAAGTTCCTCCAATTAAATATTGGGATGACTGAAGTCATTGTTTTCGGTCCCCATTCCAAACTCCATTCCCTAACTACCAACTTCATCGCACTCCCTGGTAACAGTCTGAGATTAAGATGGTCTGTTTGCAGCCTTGGTGTCACATTCAACACCAAGATGAGCTTCCAACCTCATATTTCAGCCATTGCTAAGACTGCCTATTTCTACCTCCATAACATTGCCTGACTTCATCCATGTCACAGTTAATCTGCTGCTGAAACCCTCATTTGTGCCTTCATGACTCGACTATTCCAACACACTCCTGGTCCCACATTCTACCTCCATAAACTTGAAGTCATCCAAACCTCTGCTGCCCTTGCCTTAACTCACACGAGATCCAATTCCCTATCACCCCTGTGTTCACCACCTACGTTGGTTCCCAGTCAAGCAATGTTTGGATTTTAAAATTCTAATCTTTATTTCAAAATCCCTCCATGGATTCGCCCTTCCCTATCTCTGTTATTTCCTCCAGCCACACAACCCCCTGAGATATCTGTGTTCCTCTAATTCTGGCCCTTTGTGCATCCCTGATTTTAATCATTCATCATTGGTGGTCATGCCTTCAGATGCCCAGGCCCCAAGCTCTGGAATACATTCCCTATATTTTGCCACCTCTCTACTTAGCATTTCTCATTAAAGACATTTCCTAGACATACCTTTTAGGTATCACTTATCAAAATTAATATTTTATTAGTGGTATCTTTTAAGGAGTAACTCATTTAATTGTCTCACATTTCAGTTGTTTGCTTCTGATCTTCTGTCGTGTTCCAAACCTGAATTGCTGTGATGAAGGATTTCACCACTGGGGAATGTAACTGACTCGTTTTCATTTGCTGAATAGTGAGTAATAGTGTGACTTTAAAGTATTGTGCACTACTGTTTTATAACTTTTAATATAACTTAATGACATAAAAAGAAATATGTCTTCTTGCAAATAATATTGAGGGGAGGTTTTGTTACTTGACTGAGAAATGTAAGTTTGCTACCCATCTTTGTTTTAAATGAGAGATCTATCTCTTAAGCTATCATTGATATTTCCAAGTGCAGAATTTTTGAGGACAAATAGAACTGTGTTCCTAATTGCTTTGATCAAGAGCCATGTACAACTGTGTCATAGAGCCTTCTGCTTTATGCAGGGTTTTCTTTCATTCTGGAAATAGAGAAAACTAAATTGGTCAGTTTCAAATTGAATAGATTTAACCTCTTGAACCAACTGGCTTTAGCGTTTTTTCTCATGAACTATTACCTAGTGTCTGGTGCTAAAACAGGGTTGTTGGAGTATTGGGACTTCAGTTGTTTTTCCAAAAGGGAGTAAATTCCTCCATAGAAAGTCATGTCACCAACATAACATCATTTTTAATTACATTCAGTACCTCATTGATAAAGAAGAGGGAATAAGGCTGAGCATGCTTCCTTGAGTGATATACATTTTTGTTATAATGCCCATTTACTGTGATCTAATGTTTGCATATTTTGAGAAAGTCATGTGCCGAGTTCAGCATGTCACTGGGTTGGCATTCCTTATTGAAATTTTTAGAAATCTTTGAGGACTAAATTTGTATGGCTCTTTGTAATTCTGTACCATATGATGGAAAACATCTTACTGATTAATTAGCCATTCAGCCAAATTGATGACCATGCAGGTTGTTGCAATAGAGGTGCTGCAACAGCTTCTCATTCATTATGGCTTGTTTAGGTTGGACATGATGTTCTGTAATTATCAGTGTCCGATTTGACTCCTTGTCAGTAAGCACAACCACACAGCAATGTGGTTGACTCTTATATGTCCTCTGAAATGGCCCAGCAAGCCACACAGTTGTATCAAACCACTACAGAGTCTCACAAAAGGATTGAAACTGGGCGACTATCCGGCATCGACCTAAGCACTGGAAATGACAATAGCAAACTCAGCCTTGTCGACCCTGCAAAGTCCTCCTTACTAACATCTGGGGGCTAGTGCCAAGTGGGAGTGCTGTCTCACAGACTGGTCAAGCAATAGCCTGACATAGTCATCCTCACAGAATCATATCTTAGAGATAATGTCCCAGACATCACCATCACCATCCCTGGGTATGTCCTGTCCCACTAGCAGGACCTCGGACTCCATGAAGTCTCATGGCATCAGATCAAACATGGACAAGGAAACCACCTGCTGATTACCATGTAGTGCCCTCCTTCAGCTGATGAATCAGTGCTATTGAACACCACATCACCACAGTAATGTTGAACACCGCTTGGAGGAAACACTGAGGGTGGCAAGGGCATAGAATGTACTCTGGGTGGGGACTTCAACGTCCATCACCAAGAGTGGCTCGGTAGCACCACTACTGACCTAACTGGTCGAGTCCTAAAGGACTCAGCTCGACTGGGTCTGCGGCAGGAGGTGAGGGAACCAACAAGAGGGAAAAAAATACTTGACCTCATCCTCACCAACCTGCCTGCCGCAGATGCATCTGTCCATGACAGTATCAGTAGGAGTGACCGCCGTGCAGTTGTTGTGGAGGTGAAGTCCCATCTCCACATTGAAGATACCTTCCATTGTGTTGTGTGGCAGTACCACCATGCTAAACGGGATGGATTTCAAATGAATCTAACAACTCAAAATTGGGTATCCATGAGGCGCTATGGGTCATCAGCAGCAGCAGAATTGTACTTGAACACAATCTGTAACCTCGTGGCCTGGCATATCCCCCACACTACCATTACCATTAAGCCAAAGGATCAACTCTGGTTCAATGAAGATTGCAGGAGGGCATGCCAAGAGCAGCAAGAGGCATATCTAAAAATGAGATGTCAACCTGGTGAAGCCATAACACAAGACTACTTGCATGCCAAACAGCATAAACAGCAAGTGATAAACAGAGCTAAGCGATCCCACAACCAACAGATCAGATCTAAGCTCTGCAGCCCTGCCACATCCAGTCGTGAATGGTGGTGGATAATTAAACAACTCACTGTAGGAGGAGGCTCCACAAATATCCCCATCCTCAATGACGGGGGAGCCCAGCACATCAGTGCAAAAGATAAGGCTGAAGCATTTGCTACAATCTTCAGCCGGAAGTGCCAAGTGGATGATCCATCTCGGCCTCTTCCAGAGGTCCCCAGCATATTAGATGCCAATTTTCAGCCAATTCAGTTCACTCCATGTGATATCAAGAAATGGCTTAAGGTACTGGATAGTACAAAGGCTATTGGCTCTGACAATATACCGGCATTAGTACTGAAGACTTGGGTTCCTGAACTTGCTATGCCCCTAGCCAAGCTGTTCCAGTACAGCTACAACATTGGCATCTACCCGGCTATGTGGAAAATGACCCAGGTATGCCCTGTACACAGAAAGCAGAACAAATCCAACCCAGCCAGTTATTGCCCCTACTCTCGATCATCAGTAAAGTAATGGAAGGGGTCATCAACAGTGTTTTCAAGCAGCACTTGCTAGCAATAACCTGCTCTCTGACACCCAGTTAGGGTTCTGCCAGGGCCATTCAGCTCCTGACCTCATTACAGCCTTGGTTCAAACATGGACTAAAGAGCTGAACTCCTGAGGAAAGGTGAGAGTGACTGCCCTTGACTTCAAGGCCGCATTTGACCGAGTGTGGCATCAAGGAACCCTAGCAAAACTGGAGTCAAATGGGATCGGGGTAAAACTCTCCACTGGTTGGAGCTTTACCTAGCACAAAGGAAGATGGTTGTGGTCATTGGAGGTCAATAATCTCAGCTTCAGGACATCACTGCAGGAGTTCCTCAGGGTAGTGTCATCGGTCCAACCATCTTCAACTGCTTCATCAATGATCTTTCTTCCATCGTAAGGTCAGAAGTGGGGATGTTCGCTGATGATTGCACAATGTTCAGCACCATTCATGAATCCTCAGATACTGAGCCAGTCTGTGTCCAAATATAGCAAGACAATATTCAGGCTTGGGCTGACAAATGGCAAGTAACATTCGCGCCATACAAGTGCCAGGTAATAACCATCTCCAACAAGAGAATCTAACCATCGCCCCTTGATATTCAATGTCATTGCCATAACTGAATCCCCCACTATCAGCATCCTGGGGGTTACCATTAACCAGAAACTGAACTGGACTAGCCATATAAATACTGTGGCTACAAAGCAGGTCAGAGGCTAGGAATCGTTCGATGAGTTGCCTCCTGACTCTCCACAGCCTGTCCACTGTCTACAAGGCACAAGTCAGGAGTGTAATGGAGTACTCCCCACTTGCTTGAATGAGTGCAGCTCCCATAACACTCTAGAAGCTTGACACCATCCAGGACAAAGCAGCCCGCTTGATTGGCACCACATTCACAAACATTCACCCTCTCCGCCACCAATGCACAGTCGCAGCAGTGTGTACTATTTACAAGATGCACTGCAGGAATTCACCAACGTTCCTTTGACAGCATCTTCCAAACCCACGACCACTATCATCCAGAAGGACAAAGGCAGCAGATAGGTGGGAACACCACCACCTGCAAGTTCCCCTCCAAGTCACTCACCATCCTGACTTGGAAAAATATCGCTGTTCCTTCATTGTCGCTGGGTCAAAACCCTGGAATTCCCTTCCAGCAGCACTGTGGGTGTACCTACATCACATGGGCTGCAGCATTTCAAGAAGGCAGCTCACCACCACCTTCTCAAGGGCAACTGGGGATGGGCAATAAATGCAGGCCTAACCAGTGAAGCCCACATCCCCTGAATGAATTTAAAAAGGTAGAGAACCCTAAGACTTGCCCGGTGCAGGTTGGAGGTATAGAGAGATTGGACGTCCATGGTGAAGAGGACATGGATAGGACCATGAAATTGGAAATTGCAAAGTTCCTTCCAGAATCACGGATGGCGGCTGGGTCCTGAAAAAAGCTCCCGCTCGAATCACTTACAATGGCGCTTTCAGACTCCCAACTATCTAACCTTTTTGCCACAATACCTTTTGCAGTTGGCAATCTGCTCAATCACTTCCTCATCTCTGCTTTGGATGCTCTTGTCCCCAGTAAAATCCTTACTCTTTCCCAGCCTAATCACTCCCCCCCCCCCCCCCCCCCCCCCAACCAATTATAGCCCTATTTTAATTTCCGTAAATCCAAGGGGCAAAAATTTTAAAGTATATGACACACAACAGGTTGAGCAATTCATCAGAAAATTTGGCTGGACCACATGAAGCATTATTGGGCTCTGCTCTTTGCCAAAACTGCCCACTAGTCATAGCATCAATGCCGCACAGAAGGAGGTTATTTGGCCCATTCTGGCTCTTTGTGGAGCAATCCAGTCAGTCCATTCCCCCACTCTGTTCCTCTGCAAGATTATTTCCCTCAAATGCCCATCCAATTTTCTTTTGAAACCATTGTCTCCGATTCCACCGTTTGCATAGGTAGCGAGTTGTAGGTCATTTTTGCTTGCTTTGTAAAAAGGTTTTTCCTGCATTTTCCTGCACCTCTTGCCCAAAAGCTTAAATCCTGTTTCCTGGCCCTTGCAAGATCAGTTAATGGTGACAGCTTTTCTTTCTTACCTTGTCAAAAACCAGTCATAATCTTGTAGACCTCTATCAAATCTCCCCACAATCTCCTTTTTTTCCAAGGAGAATAACAGCTTCTCCAATCTAACCTTGTAGGTAAAATCTCTCATCTGTGAAATCATTCTGATAAATCTCCTCTGCACCATCTCAAGGATCTTAACATCCTTCCTATGGTGTGGTGACCAGAACTGAATGCAATATTCTACTTGTGGCCTCACAAGTAGAGCTTTCTAAAGGTTCAGCATAATTTTCCTGCTTTTGCACTCAATACCTCTATATATGAAGCCCTGGAACCAATGGGCTTTGCTAATTACTCTGTCAATATGCTCTGCCACCTTCAAAGATCTCCCAGATCCCTATGTTCCTGCACTTTAGACTTGTGCCATTAAATCTGGAGCGCCATTCCCTAGCCCTTATGCTAAAATCACATCAGAATCACAGAATGGTGACAACACAGAATGAGGCCATTCAGTCCATTGTGTCTGCGCTGGCTCTTCGAAGGAACACTTTATCTCGTGCTACTCCCCAGCCTGATTCCCACAGCCCTGCACATTCTTTCTTTTCAGATAATAATCCAATTCCCTCTTAAATGCCTTGATCAAACCTGCCTTCACCTCTTTCAGGCAATGCATTCCAAACCCCAACCTCTTGCTGCATGAAAAACCTTTTCCTTGTGTCATCATTGCTTCCTTTGCCAATTATTTTAACCCCATGCCCTCTTTTTCTCGATCCTTTCATGAATGGGAACAGTTTCTCCCTATTTTCTCTGTCCAGTCCCCTCATGATTTGACATACTTCTAACAAATCTCCTCTAAACCTTCTATTCTCCAAGGAAAACAGTCCCAACTTCTCCAATCTATCTATGTAATGGAAGTTCCTCATCCTTTGAACTATTTATGAACCTTTTCTGCACCTTCTCAGTGCCACATCTTTCCTAAAGTTTGGCACACAGAACTGGATGCAATACCCCAGGTGAGGTCAAACCAGTGTTTTATACAAATTTAACATAACCTCTTTGCTTTTGTACTCTACGCCCCTCTTAATAAAACCTAGGATGCTGTATACTTTATTGACTGCTCTCTCGACCTGTTCTAACACTTCAATCTTGTCTGTATTAAATTCCATTTACTTGTCTCTCCATTCTGTGAGCCAGCTATGTTCTGTGTCATCGATTGGTATCATCCTCACTATTTGCTACACTCCTGGTTTGGTATTATCAGCAAATTTTGAAATTTTACCCTGTATTTCACTATCCAAGTCATTTTTATATATAAAAAAGCAGTGGTCCTAGCACTGACCCTTGGAACACCACTGTCTACCATCCTCCAGTCTGAAAAATTAACCATTTATCATGACTCACTGTTTTCTGCTTTTTCTGTCCCACTCCAGAATCCTTGTGGAATGATCAGATTTTTTTTTCCACTACCAAATGTATTCGTATAACCCTCCCCACTTTCTCCACCACCCTGGTAACCAACTTCTTTGTCACTAAGATTGAGACTACCATTCTGCTGCCTCTGCTTCTTCTGGCTCAACATGCCAAGCTTCCCCCTACCCTAGACCTAACACACATTTTCTCTGGGCTTCCTCCTATCTCCCATCATAGTCTGAGCTCATTTTTTTCTGAGACTCACTTCTTCCTCTTTTGACCCTGTTCCTACTTAACTGCTGATCAGACATTTTTTCTTCCAGGCCTCCATGTTGGCTGACTTTGTAGGTGGTTTCCTCTCCTCAGTTACTGTACCTTTCCCATTCAGATTAGCTGTTGTCAGCACCCCACCCCTCCTAAAACCCATCCCTTACTGCTCTGTCCTTGTAAACTGCTGCCACATGTCCAACACCCTTTCCTCTCCCAAGTCTTTGCATACATTTTGCTCCCATATCTGTGTTCTTCTTTCCTGCAACTCCACATTTGGACCTTTCCAATCAGGTTTCCACCCCTGCCACAAATGACACCCACTGTGACTATCCCTCCTTATCCTTCTTGACCTGCCTGGTGCCTTCTTTAGAAGTAACTTGCCTTTGCAAAATTTTTATTGTTGTGATCTTGCATTACATCTTTGAATCTTGAATCTTTTAATATTTTTGGAGCTTATCCTGCACATCAGTAAATTGAAGCTCTCAACTATTGCAATTAGCCAGTCACGCTGGAGCACTGCTCCTTTTAAGCTCTGGGACGAAGATCTAATTCCATTTCTGGGACATCTAGTCTCTGGTGTGACAACTTTGAGCCATTCAGTCTATTGGGTGGTGGAAAACAGCAAAGAACTGGACAAAACCACAAAATAATTTATTGTTACTCAACTTAATTTTTGAAGTGATTAAAAGGAAGAAAAATGTAAACACTAGAAATCTGAAATAAAAACAGAAAAACTACAGATTCAGTGTAGGACAATCAATGTCAGAAAAGAGAAAAGACAAGATATAACATTCTGGTGTAAATCTTATCCTTGACCTGCTGTGTATTTTTGACGTATTTTGGTTTTTATCTTTTATGAATTTTTACTGTATGAGCCCACAGTAGGATAAAGGATGTGTCCCCAAATACAAGTTTTCCCCTAATATATGTTGTTCCAATTTTCTCCCTACCTTGTTCCAACTTTTATTGGACTCTCATTGAAATGACTAATTGGCATTTTGTTTAGTAACCAATTATTTGGTATGATATGAGCCAAATTCCAGTTGATTTTCTATTCCACCCATTTGTGAGAGTTCCTAATGATGCAAGCAAGATTTGCTACTTGCTATCTGGGAAAGGCAAATTGCAAATACCACTTGGAACAGGGATTCAAATTAAGATGTCCCCAGTTGCATCACCAAAAACCCCGAAGATGCATTTCTAATGATAGAGTTAAATTTTGATGTTGAATGAATGCAAACAGATTTTCATCATCTCCAAGACATAGGTTGACTTGAAAACTTGGAATTTTAATTTGGTTGGAAAGTGGAAAAAGATTTCATTCTTCAGCATTGTTGTTCATTGTTCTGCATATCCAAAGGTATAAAGATCGAAATAGTTTTGAGTATCAAGGGGATTCTTTTGGTGCCGTCTTCTGATTCAAATGGCTTAGCTTGCTAACTAGCTAGAACATTCTTCCAAGAATAAGCAGACTAATCATCATGCTATGGAGAATCAGTCATGTCATATTGGATTAACAGAATAATCTTATGGGATGAACTGGCTAATAAAGTACTGATTATGGGCAGAGGCTGGGACTCTGTAGGAACTCTCGAGTTTTTCACCCAGGTCAAGGTCGAAGTGCAGGAGACCACAAATAGGCATTATGGAAAATATTAGCACTGAGAACAGAGAAATTTCTGTAAATGCAAATACAATAAGAGTTTTAAAATATGAAGCCAAAAATTCTATTTGAATGCAGCAAAATGTAAATATTATATAAATTGAGTTGAGTTCTTTAGTACTTTAATTATTCTTTTGAAACAGTCTACTCAGTCTCCTCTTTCCCTGCCCCCTGATCACTGCCTTGCCCACGATCGATGCCTCCCTCCTAATTACTTACCCCCTCTTCCCATTGCTACCTCAAGGTCACTACTGAGGCTCAAAATCCAAGAAGTCTTCAACAGCGAGCTGCCTGGGAATGTAGATCAGGCGTCTGTAGTTCACCAATGTGATATGAATGAGGCTTGAGGCCCAATATTGAGACCCATTTCAGAAAAGGGATCATTCCCTGTAGCATATTTGTACAGACAGTTAGGCCATGCACTATCTTCTATACTGCCTCATGATGCTGTCAGTATTACTCCAGATCCAACTTCCAAGAGATGTGCAGAAATATCTTAATTTTCTTTTCAAATGAGATATATATAATTTCCTAGTGAACTGACAGCTGTTAAGAAGTACACTGGACTCTAATTTGGAAGATTGAGTTTACGTCCCAATTTTAATTCATTCAAATTTAGCACTCACAAGGGCCAGTTCTGTTTGTTAGTACCACTAGATAGCACTTTGGTTTGGTGAAACATTCCGACTGGGAAAGAAATTATTGGCTTGTGGACTTTGCCAGTTCACAAAATAGCCATCTGGTTGGTTAAAACAACCTAATTAGTAACAGCTTCAGAGAAACCTACAGCCCTGCCTAGTCAATGTGTTTGTCTGAATAGTTGGTATCTGAAGTCAGGAGAAATATTAAATCTTTTTATTATTAGGTTTATGAGATCCTACTTTACTCATGAGAATTCAGAGAAAGTAAAATTAAAGTCAAATTTGTACCTTAAGTGTAATGAAATATCAACACCAAAATGTTGCACATTGTGCGCCTTAGTGGCTGAAGATGATGAGTTTACTTACAGGACAGGCCCTCTATTGAATTCTGCTGCCTCATATACTTACTTTTCTTTGGTTCTTATCCAGATCACACAAAATCAGAAGGTAATTAGGAGGATGGCCATGAGATCCATTTGAATTCAGCCATCCAGAGTAATGTTACAATTCCTATCCCACCCTCAGCCCTTGCTCCATCTACAGTCTGTCAAATTATTCTGAATTTTTGCTTCCGCTATTCTGCTTGAACTCATCCCAAGTATTGATCACTCTGTGTTCAGAAGAACTTATTGATATGAGTCCTACAATTATCATTTGCTACTTTGAACCTGTGCGTCCTTGACCTACTTTCACATTTTAACTTAAAATAGTGGCCCAGGTCCACTTTTTTGATTCCAGATGGGATGTAACATAATGACGTAACAGGTAACATCTTGTGTGAAGAGGAGAAAGAGAACTTGCAGTTGAAAAATAATTTCATTAATTTTCCTTCCTGCCAGTCATTCACAGCAGCTGTAGAAAGGTCAGCTGCTTAAATTGGGTTGTCCTCCCTGTTGCTGCTTGGACTAGGCTGTCCTCACTGTTGAAGAGTACACAATAGCAGGCAATGTGTATGTGTTTGGAGGCCATAAAGTAAACCAATCAACATTTTGCACATTGAAAGCTCCTACGTTAAAGCACATTTGTATCAATTTGAGATTCTTGAAGATTAAAACTCTTAAAGGACTTTCGAGCTACCAATCAGTCTTTTAACAGGAGTTGCATGAAGTTGACTATTTATTGCTTATAGTATATAGGAATAAGATATATGGTTTAAAGATGCATAACCATAACTTGCATTCACAACTGTAAATTTTTGCTTAATTGCAGTAAGAATCCAAAGAATAATTACACTAAAGTATTGTGCAAGAAAAAAAAATATTTAAAGCTTTAAGCAATTTTCTTCAGGGCATTAATCATTTCATTATTACAGGTTTTTTGTTTGAGTTGAACCAAGCATCAGTCACTAATTTACTTTGGTGAGTAGCAGAATTTTGTTTCTATGTCAGTTTTTAAAATGTGATGCATATGTAATTCAGCAAAAACCCAAGAAATATTATTATATTGAACAGGAGTGAATTGGAAGTATTTCATCGTATCAAATGTTAATAATTTAGGAGCAACGTTTGCATTATCACAGTCACTGAACGGATTTAAGTGGGGCCACCATGGTCTTAAAACTACCTTACAGAAATATTTATAAAACAAGGCATTTTTGAGGGAGAGTAAAGTGAGAAACAAATATGAAAACAAAGACAAAGACCTGGTGTAACTTTTAACTATTTCTTTAAAATTAAATTAGAATGAATATAATTCATAAGTCAACATTCCCTTTTAAAGCATAAAATCTTCACACATTATCAGAGAGTAAAGAATGAATCTTCAAACATCTGCTTACATGCAAAAAAACATTTTTAGGTTGAAAAAACTGACAGATTCAAACCATTGAACTCTACTTTGAGTCACAAAAGGCAACAACTTGTTATCATAATAGGCATTTTTGTGCTGTCTGAGGCAAAGTGTTTACTTGAACAAAGTTTTTGTTTGCATGTTATCAACTGCAATTAACTCTGTCATGCAATGTTCAACAAAGTTTAAAATAACACAGAAACCATAGTTGTACATTGGAACTTATTTCCCATCTGGAAAGCATACAGAAACAGAATTGTATATTTGAGATTCATGGCGTCTTGATATTGTGATTTAAGACTGCAGTGTCCTATACCCAACATATAAATTTCAGACCAATTTCAAAAATCATTGTCTATGAACCATAGATCTTAATTGGGCTGATTTAGAAACCAACTATAAAATAATTACTGCAATCAAATTCAAAATTCGTAAAGATAATTTGGAAATAAATCCATTGTCACTTTTTTAAAAATCAACCAACAAAGGACTCCAAAACAGAAATAGTGAATGTTTAATGCAACCTTTGTTAATTAGAAACTTATAAACCCTATGCCGATTTGCACAGATCTTGAATTTGTATTGATTGGATTTATTAAACCAAATTAATTTGCTCTTACAGAATTTTATAATGTTACACTGTTCTCTGAAGGTTGCTCATGTAACTAAGTAGACAAATAACATTTCTGCACTGTTCAATGATGTACTAAGTTTGCAGTTGAATTCTAACCAAACCTGATGAAAGCATTACCTTCTCATAGGCTGACGTGTACAATGCCGTAGCTTTCCATGCTCTGTGCAGAGCTGCAGCATGCAGACTGTACATTAATTGGCTAGATTACAGTCTATGTACTTCATCAAAGCCCCAGCATAATAATTATAAAGTAGATCAATGGTGGTTTTTAGCAGTCTAAAAGCTTGTTGCATTTTATCCCTGTAGATGAACTGTTATATTATGACACATGCAAAGAAATGCACAGGGCCATTGTAATAGTCAATACTTTTAAGATTGCACTAAAAATGAAACGTGTATGTATTTATATATTTCCCAAGTTTTTCTTTTTTCTGCCAAAGTCTTCCTTATTGTCATATTCTTCATTCAAAAGATCAGGGCCTGCAGTGGTTCTGGGCTTCTGAATGACTGCAGATTGGCCAGTAGAAGGCACACTTGTAGTTGGACAACATGTAAAATATTAGTAAATTGCTAACGTTGCATCAATGGCTGCCAATCCTGGGTCTGAAACGATAAAAGTGAAAAAAGGAGTGCTGATACTCAGGTAGTGCTATCCTACTAAACCACAGAGGGTTTCAGTCAATTCTTCTCTGGCTTTAAGTTTTACCAGGATATTACCTGCCAAATAAAAGCGCCCACAAAGTGCATAGAAGGGTGGGAGGTTGGTAGTGTAGTCTCCAGGTGGCCCCTGACTTTAAAGAAAGAGTTGTAGATAGTATTTACACATTGATAAAAGTCCAGTTATCAATGTTTGGTTGATTACACCTCTGTGAAGCACCTTGGGACTTTTTCTATGTTAAAGATGCTATTTAAGTGCAAGTTGTTATTGTTGTGCTACTTCTGGTCTCAACAATACAACTGCTGGATATCCTTGAACAAAAGAGCTTACTTTGTCAGTTATAGCAGAAGTGTTAAATCATATAATGATGTTTTACTTCCATTCTTCATTGAACCCTTTTCTCCATAGCATTGAGAACAGTTTGCAGTCTAGATGAAGTACACTCGAATATATAGTGTCCCCATGGATGATCATTTAACAAAATAAAGAGTAGATTCTTCAGTATTCATGGACTTCTCTATAATTTTAGATGTAGTTCACAGGAAAAGCAAGATCTCCATTTTTGGAATTTTGAATCTTCATGTCCAGGTATAATTTCAATAATTTTACTGGAGTAAGATGATGATGTTACACATTGCTGTACCAACTCACTGCACCTTATAGTGGTAGGATGTGAGTTCATGCCTGTGATTCTCATTCAGCCCGCTCCTAAACTTAGATGAGCCATTGAAGGGAGGCAGTAATTGGAAGCTGAGGAACAAAGAAGAGGGAAAATTTCAGGGTCCATCACCCTGGCCCACTTGTCCTAAAGCTGGTTACAGAGTCTGTATCTTTTGTGCTCATTACTTTGACCAGGGACAAAAGAGTGGGGAAATAATTAAAAAGCAGGGCTTTGAAAATAAACAGTAAAAAATTGCTGTTTACAATATGTTATGATGCTTTCACAAATTTAACTTGAAAAGAATGCAACATCTTTTCAAGTGAGGGAAAATGCACTCTACATCATTCATCTCTGTCCTTAATATCAGCCAGACAATGGAAAATACTCTCTTCATATTTCAGGCACTTATAAAATCAACCTGGAAAGAGACTCGGTGGCCTTTCCCTTTCTGTTGACCTTGTTCTCTGCTCTGATACCAGGAACTGTTCAACCAAGCAGAACAGCTAACAGTAATGTCTAATCCCTGGAGTAAACTCAGGCAGTTTAAGAAAATCCAAATGTATTTCCTATTCTGTACATTACTCAGCTGTGCTCACCATTAAAGAGGATATTATGACCCAACTGAAAGGCTAACATCCAGTTAAATCCAAGATTAAAGATTTGACAACCTCAGTACAATTATTGATATTGGTTCGGACTGTGGAAGTGAGATTTAAATGTTGCTAAAGAGTATTAGACAGTTTCATTTCTGTTCTTAAGAAAACATAAAATATCTCAGGAGACCCAAGAATGAAAGGTGACGGAATGACATTGCATGTCCGTATGAACATTATGGGGAAATAGCTTTTACTGTGCCAACTGATATTACCAGTGTGAAAATCAATCATGGAAGTATTATCTCTTAGGAACGTTAATAGTTAATTGCAAGGAACAAAGTTAACAGGGGAATTCCTCCCACCAGCCCCCAACATGGCTCACTTTCCTTCTCCCACCAGATAATCGCAGATCCATCATTTCAGTCAGAAACAGTTATTGAAGGCATTCCTTCTGTGTAATCAAGCAATCAGTACTGTTGGACCTAAATCATGCCTTAATCAGAAGTTGTAAGAAATTTTCTTTGGTGACCCAAGAGCCTGGGATGAAGCACTGATAAAAAAGAGATTTTGCAGGTGACTTATTTTACAGGACCAAGGAGACTCAGTTCAAAATACCAAATTTCAGAAAGTTTGGGTCAAATGTACCTCTCTTTGAACTGTTAATGGCAGGATAGCAAGAAAGGACCTTTTTCGAATATATTTTAAAAATAATACATATGCTTATACTTCTTTAAGGACTTGGTAAAATGACTTATCTAGACCCTCAGAATGCAGTGATTCAGTAACATGTATTTTCTGGTAGGGGTGGACAAATTAACTAGCTCAGTTTTGTTTTTCCTGATGCCCTGGCACATTAGACTAGAAAATTAACATAACTCTTAGCTTGAAGAATTTTGCCCCTCAATTAGGTAGAAAGCCCATTAAAGATCTGATGCTTAAAGATAGACTTTCAGATTAACTAGGGTCCCTTTTCACAAATTTTTCTAAAAAAATTAGAACATTATGACACAAAATCTCCAAAACATGAGGTCTAAAGTTGAAAGAGCTGTTGGTTCCTGACCTGAAGGAAACATATTTTGCCATGTAAAAGACAAAGTAGAGGATGTCAGGAAATGTATTCTCCAGAGTACATGTACATGCAAAACTCTACCTCCAGGATAGATCAAGGGGTGAAGAGCTTGAAAGATGTGGATGAAGCCTTAGCCACCAAATGCAGGTGCACACATCACAATTTATCATTAATACAATTCAATGAATTTCCAAAACTGAAAAATTGTCGATTCAGGTAAGTGTTGCAATAATATAGAGGCAACATTCAATAGTGTCCAGATGTTGGCAATGTTCCCTCTAATTTGTTATTGTTTTGCATGGCCTATTCATTTAAGTATGTGGGTCCTTTATAGTTCTTTTGTGCTTCTGTGCACAAATGGTATTTTAAAGGGGCTGATTTGTACTAGGTCTATGCAGGGACTTTTGGTTGCTGCATAGTCAGGCGGCTGTGCAGCTTGGAGGGAACATTGGTCTCTTCCGAAATCATTATTGCTAGAACATGCTTTTCAAAAAATTCTTTGACACTAAAACTGCTGTTTCTTTGAATCAGTTGAATTAAATATATAAAGAGGGAAAATGGCAAAGGAGAACAATTTAGATTAGGAAATACAGATAAATAGATAAGGACACATGAGGGAGAAAGGAATAGAAGCATATGCTGATAGGGATAGATGATGAAAGGTCGGAGGAGGCTCATGCGAAGCATAAACATTGGTATAGACCAGTTAGATTGAAAATTGTATGTTCTATTCAATATAAGAAATCTGCAGCTGAAATAATTTGTTCACAGATTCTTAAAGATTACTCACAAGCAAATAAACAAATGACTTAAGCAAGTTAGCTGCTAGTTTACATTCTGAAGGAAGGAGATAATTCCTGTTTTTTTTCCTGTGTTATGTAATTTAAATATGCCATACAAAATATATCACCTGAAATTCATAAAGCAAGGTGATACAATATTCTAATTTTTGTATTTTCTTATTTAGACTGAAGAATGGAACACGATTTGTCAACCACTATCCAGATCATATTAATAATTTTGAAATGATGGCAAAACATTTTGGATTTTATTTATTGGGGTTCAGACTGAAAAATGAAAGAGGGAACTCATAAGCTACATTAAGTATATTGTAAAAACTTACATATGGAGATATTGGTATACTCCAAATATCACACTAATATCAGACATAGGAGACATAGCCATAATTTATCAAGGGCATGGTCATGCATAGCATTTTAAGACAAATATATATTCTGTTTCTGTTGTTCTTTAAATTATAATTTACCACTTTTTATTTGGATTTAAGTAAAGCAATCACATCAGAATTATTTAGGATAAATGGAACTCCTTGATCATCCAACCTCATACACAATACTTGCAACAGTCCTATAAAATATAAAAGAAAGCTGATCTTAGTCAAATTAAACTGATAGTATCAAAAGACCCTAACCCCATACTCCACACCTCTTGCTGAAAGCAGCTGATATACCTTCAGAAATTATACTCTCAAATCACATTCATATGGCTACTAGCTTTCTGATCAACACATGAACAATCATTAAACGTCTACAATTTCCCTGATAATCAAACACACTGCAGCCAGGAGATCTAGAAGATTACAGCATTATAACAAAAATCCATCCCTGACTAAACACTTTCCCTTTACTGTTGTTATTGACAGCGAACTTCAAAGACAATCTATAATCCAAATTAATAATTAATTTCTAGCTATACAACTGCAACTCATTGGCCAATAACCAAGCCCGTGTCAAAAAATATAACCTGAAAGCAGACAAGTGCAGCAATTGCTCAGTAGTACACTTGCTTCTGAATCACAAGGTTCTTGGTTTAAATCCCACGCCAAGTCTTCAGCACAAAAATCAAGGCTGACACTCCAGTGTAATACTGAGGGAACATTGCACTGTTAGAGGGTACTGTCTTTTGGATGAGATGTTAAACCAAGGCCCCATGTGCTGGCACAGAAGATGTAAAAGATTCCGTGACACCAGAGCAGGTGAATTATCCCCAGTGTCCGGGCCAATATTTATTCCTCAATCAACATCACAAAAAACAGTTTATCTACTCATTATCACATTGATGTTTCTGGAAATTTGCTGAGTGCAAATTAGCTGCCGTGTTTCCTACGTTCCAACAGCAACTGCTCTTTAAAAAGTACTTAATTCACCGTAATGCATTTTGAGACGTCCGGTGATCATGAAAAGCGCTCTACAAGTGCAAGTCTTTTTTCTTTTTTTCAAATACTCTTTCAGATCTTCCAGCATGGGAATAGTTTTATGCTTAAGTTAACTAACCAGGTCATATAGCTTTTTTTATTTGTTCATGCAATGTGAGCTTCACTGGCAAGGCCAGCATTGTTGCCCATCGCTAACTTCCCTTAAGAAGATAGTGGAGAGCAGCTTTCACACAAGTTGAATTTGCCTTGTACAATACCAGCATGCTCAAATGAATTCTAGATAGGCAAGCCAACATAAAGCAACATTTATGAACCAAGAGAAAGTACGTGGTTGGACAGTTCCTTATGGCTAAAAGAACTGAATTGATCAAAAGAATTCTTCATTGTCAAGAGTAGGCGCATTAGTTACTGAGAAAGACAATGGAAACAAATGGTATAGATTAGTTAAGGAAACAATGAAACATTACCGAAGGGATTGAGGAAGTTGGTGAAAAGGTGGGAGTGAGATGAGCTAAAGAGCAATGATTTTCTAGCGGTAACTGACCTTTTCACATTCCTAAAATTTAATATTTTCCAAAATGGCAAGAATCTCTTTGGTGTTTCTTTTTGTCTCCACTAAAAATGGTTCACAGAAATGTAAAGCATGACAGACTTTTGTGGAAGATAACTTTTGACATTTAATATTGGAACCCTACTGTGGTAACCTACATCGTGATGAGTGTTGAAAAAAATTGAAAAGAAAGTACTCAAGGCCTAGATTTCTGAACCATAGTTGCTGTTGGAAAAATTACCTATCTTATGTTTTTAGGGGAATAGGCCCTCCCGATTGTAGATAAAAACCGCCATTAAATGCAGCTTCATAACATAAGTGAGAAGGATAATCCATCCAAAGGGATTACCAGCAGAAACAATGTTAATATGCACTCACGACTATGTGGATTCAACCATGGCGCTTCATTGGTCGGATAACCTAAATAATTCACAGCATTTTAAATGTTGAAAATCATGTGTGGCTCAGATAGATATTTTTTACCCTTACATTCGGATTTGTTTATGTTTATAAACGAATTAAAGTACTATAATGCAATATAGACAACAAATATTTTTATCTTATCAAGTGGCAAAGTTGAAATATTTATACAGTACTTCTGTGTCAATTCATTGAAGTACTAGGATGGGACTTGGTGGTTTGTTCCGTGTACAATGCTGATTTCCATTTAAAGTATCTTTTAAAATGAAACGTTATGTTGTGCGCATGACTGGTGCCAAGGCATAAAATGGATTGGATAACAGATCACACAAACTGTGATGAATCCAGATGCTGCAGAAAACTAAAACCAAAAATGTCACTGAACACAAAGATGGACTTTAAAAAGGTGCTTTTCAGAGTAAAAATCCATAACATGCAAAAGAAGGTTGTTTAACATATACAGGTGTCAGAGCTGCTTTTATGAGAAGTTTTAGTCTTTGTTGTACTATTTCACCTCTAATCGTTGGTTCATTCATGTAACCATTTATAACTAAAAGTAGGTATAGATATATAAAATAAATGGACAATCCCGCTCTAGGCATGAGAAATACAATGAACATTTAAGTCTTTGAATGGCCACGTATGCACTTTTTTTTGTTTACACTTATTTCTAATGCTGGGCAAATACCCATGCAGTCCAACTCAATCAAAGTGGTATTTTTAACCCAGCTTCAATTTAACTACATTACCATCATTAGTGATGACTGTCCAGTTTTCCCTATTTCCCTTGTTTAAAAAAACACAAGATTTTACATGTAGCTCGCCTCCATTTTCTGCTGAGAAATAATACTCCAGTCAAAGTGCTATCAGTGTTAAACCCAACTAGGTAGTGAATCTGCAGTCAGGTTCCTTGAACAAGGACAACTTGAAGTTTCTCTGCCTTTACTGTGAGTTATGTTCTGTTTATCTGACATTTCTTGGTGGTGAAGTGGACTTAAGAAAGTGATGAGATGTAAAGCATCTGGATAGGTTATGCACCAAAAATATACCTGTTTAGAAGAAATTATCTCTGAAGAAATAGAATTCCATTTTGAAAATGAGTTTTTTTTCTAATTTCATTGATTTCTTACAATTA
Organism: Carcharodon carcharias; assembly: GCF_017639515.1. Classification (NCBI taxonomy): domain Eukaryota; kingdom Metazoa; phylum Chordata; class Chondrichthyes; order Lamniformes; family Lamnidae; genus Carcharodon; species Carcharodon carcharias. Next base: position 154,530,318 of record NC_054473.1, on the reverse strand, counting down.
TGTGGCAATATTTGGTTGCAACCTATCAATTGAATGGCACACAATGGCTGCAGTAATATTTATTTCTGACAAACCGAATATCAAGTGGCTGAGAAAAATAAATTATAAATAAAACATGTTGCTGTGATCCTTGTAAATGTCAGCAGTAACACTTAGCTCTGAGTCAGAGGGTTGTGGGCACAATCCCTAGTCCAGGACTTTGGCATATAACCCGAGGAAATACTGCACTGTTGAAGGTGCTACTTTTTGGGCGTGATGTTAAGCAGCCATTTGTCTGCTTAGGTGGCACCATTTGAGAAAGTACATGGGAATTCTCTTGGTATCATAGACAACATTTACCCCTGAAGCAAAACATATTAATTTGTCATTTATCTTTTCTGTACAATTATGTTGTGTGCAAATTTACTGTCTTGTTTATATACATTACAATTTTGAACACCCTTCAAAAGTATTGAATTGAATGAAGGATTTTGGGATATCCAGAGGATGTGAAAAGTGCTGTGTAAATTCAAGTTCTTTCTTCTGTCACTTTATAACTGTTTTCTTTATTGGTCATGTTCCCAGCTGATGCATTCATTGTACTAAATAATAAATGTTGTTGATTATATGTATAGTTCATAAAAATGATGTCAGGTGTTGGGGTAGTGGGGTGGGGGTTGTAAGGGGGGGAGGTGGAATAGTTGTATTTTTCTTAAAAAGATGGTTCTATTGCCAGATTTTCATGGAATCTGGTGAGGCCTTTAAAAATGGCTGGCAGAACCCAGATGCAAATGTCATGACCCATTTCCAATGGATCCCACTTTTGCCAGCAGGGTCAAAGGAGTGAATCTCACAGGTAAGAAATCCAAACTCATCAGGACCATTTGAAATTAATACTGAGTTCAAACAGAGTCTATCTGGCTGTTTCAATGGCCTTAACCCACATTGTGGGAGCCAAAAATTGATGGAATAGACATAAACACTCTTGAAGGGTGGATAAGGTCTATTTAAGTGTCGTGATCTGAAGCTTTTTAATTGCCCAGCCCTCTAAACATGAAAAAAACAAGCTGAAGCTGTCAGAGTAATGATGTAGGTTGAGAAATATTACCATCTGTTCCTGCAGTTTCAGCAGAGTTATTTGCTGACATTCCCCAAAGGCTGTTATTTAGCTGAGGTGGTTATGAATGCTTGGCTGAGTTTCAAAAGCACTTAGTGGGGAGATGAGTTCACATTTTGATTATCAATTTAAAAGATTAGCTGTCTTTGAGGTGGTTTCTGAATAGAAGTTTGTTTTTAATAACAGGTTGAATACTAGAGGGGGTTTCATGAATGGGAGTTTTTTCAGTATCAAGTATATATGAGTGACAGCTGTATTAGATTGTTAAAACTTCAATTTTTTTCATCTCCCAGGTCTGCCCAGGATGGATAATGGGTGAGTGGCTGTGGATGCAGAATGGGGCAATAAGGTGGAATGGAAGAGGCATGGGGGTATGAGGTGGCATGGCGGTGACATGGAGGTCAATGGCGGGCATGATTTAGCAGAGAGGGACCATGGAAAATGGGTGGGGAGGGAGGAAGAGGGGGTGTGAAGAGTGAGGGCTTGAGGGACCAACAGTTTCTAAAGCCAGAAAAACTGGCTTTCTAATCTGTCTGTCTCAGAACTCACCCACCCATGTGGCCGCCTATGACCTGCTTCTGGGGTTGGCAGGCCCAACTCTTATCAACCCACGCCTCCATGAAAATTGGTTGAAATGGAGCCCTTTAAACTAGGTCTGCCGAATCAGGAAATTTCCCAATTCAAATTACCCTCCTCAGTAGCAAATATGTGGCCCACCATCTCTGATGCCTGGTTATAAACTCATTACTGACAACCTCAAGTGGCCATTGTGAACAATTAATTGCAATGATTGCTCTTTCCCTTCAATTATTAATTGGAATCCAGATAACACCTACGTAATTATAACGCTTTATAAATTCCTGCTGTAGTCTGACCAGCTGTTAATGGTTGACACCTAACTGCAGGGGGGAGGGGGGCCGGGGGGATTATTTATTAAAATTAGGGAAAGCTCATTTTCAATATGATTGATATCTGATCAAAGAAACATATATCAATAACAATTCGATTTTTTGTTGGACTACCAAGACTAAATTTTCTAACTATCAAATCCCCACCCCAGTGCAAAGTCAAATCTTATTTATTTTGTAGACTGTTTTATATTTACAACTATTAAAAAGTAAATTCACAACCATTTCACCATTTCATGCCAGCTATAGCTTTGGAAGCAGTCTTGCACTGTAATAATTGAAGAACTACGAAAAACCATTGACAAAATATATTTTATAAAAATTAGATGCAAAAGCCACAAAGTCTTGGCGTGGGGTTTTCCCCGTGGGCTTCAGGACCCCATTGTTATCCTCAGAAACACACACTGTGTGGACAAACAGTCATTCATTGGTGATTTTCCCCGAATGGGCCAGTTTGTAGCCAGATTGCAGGTTCACCATCCAATTAAGGACAGCTGGCAGGCCTTTGAAGCTGGAGGGTGAATAGAAGGCCTACTAGGTTGGAAGCAGCAGCTAAGTGAGGGGAGAGGGCACCTCAGGATGGAAGCATCTTCTTTCTAACTTCTAAAATAAAAAGTGGCCTCAGCAGCCGGTCCACCTTCGTGGGGGGAGTTTCCTCCATAGGGTGGCCTGCATCTGCAGCTAAAGCCAGACAGGCAGGCCAGACCTCTAAGCCTGCCTCCAGAGAGCCACACTGTTTCCCAATGCCTCTGGGAATCTGGAGCCCAACTGGAAAATTCCAGTCAGCTTCTGACAATAGGCCTTAACAGGCTACTTGCCACCCTGCCTCCCTGCTGCCACTGCCCACTCCCCTCCAGGAAATGGCCCAAGTGCTAGATAGCGCCAGGGAACTGGCACGCTGGCCAGAGGTGTAAATTTCCACCTTGCCCACCTCCGTGCCCATCCCCATCAAGGCTAAAACCCTCCCCTTGGACTCAGAATTCACTCCTTAAACCCTGAAATCTTTATGTGGCTTTCAAGATGTACACATTTTCATACCTGGAAAATTATTGTCGTTAAAATTTCAAATATTAAATGTTATGAAATGGTCTATATGGAGCCAGGAACATCTCTTAATTCACAATCTTTGAAAGTACTAAACAGTCATTTGCAGGTACTGATTGTGTTTTGGTGCATAAGTACTACTGTTAAGTAAAAAGTTAAATAGCCTCTATCACCTTTTAAACTGCTGCAATCTTCAAAAGAATATGTCTAAAAAAATGATTAAAAGTTATGAAATAGTTGTATAGGCTTGTAAGTGAACCTAATGAGTTGATTTCTGTGGCATATTTGTTTTCTTATTCAGCTCATTTTAATCAAAATACTATGAATGTTTCCACAACATTAAATAAGAGAATATTATGATAGTTTTGAAAATTGACTTGAGTAGACCAACAAAAAAATTATACTGTAAACTATAGTGTCTCAAGTACATTCAGATTAAATCCTCATTGATAACCAAATGGACATTTCATTGTCTTAAGTTTCTTGATGTCAGAACTAAGGTAATGTTACCTTCCTCCTGGTTTGTCTATATTTCTTCTCTTCAAACATTGCATGTTAAATCGTTGAAGTAATGGGGAAGCATATTTCACCATTCTGTCATGCCACAGAGCTATTTTATTTATGCCATTAATTTTGACTAAAATCCAGTATTGTTATCTAGGAAAGGCAAAATGTGAAGAAGTTGACCATGTTCTCAGTAAAAGCTGACTTTTTCAGATTGAAGTACATCAGTTTTCTTTTATGCAATTTCATGTTTTCGCTTATTTAAATTGACAAATAGGCATTCAAATAAAAAAGTGAATAAACAAAATGGCGACACTGATGTTTAGCAAAATCACCATAGCAACCAGAATAGGATTGGAGCCCTAAAAGAGAAAAGAAACAAACATGAGACATTGAAATTAGGTGACCCCCAACAATATAACAAATAGGTATGTCTGACATAATTTTTTTTAAAGATAATTTACCCAAACTTTTCACTACTTAAAAATGGTCATCATTTTTAATAGCAGAAACATCTTAGTGATTAGTATGCACCACTGTTAGCCCTTTATGAAGTAAACACTTCCAAATAATTAGAATTAACCTGCATCTGTACATTTGATCTCAACTTTCTGTTAGTAACAGTCACTGTTTAAACAACAGTATTCAAATGAAAACAAATTAGAAAACAGGTGAAATTACACCTAATTTAAATTAAATAGATGCTGCTTTTCTCTATAATCGACCAACTGTCAATGAAATGACATGTTTCAAAGTCTGGTCTTTTGGTCTGATGATCCTGTTTATGGGACATTAATTTATAAAGACTTATATCCTCCTTACCCAGCATATAAAATATCTTGGAAACCTTATTCTGGAGAATGAAAAACCAGAAGTTTGTCCCAATGATTTCAGAGGCACATGTGCAATAACTAATTCTGATCTGCTGCTAATACTGTCAGGTTTCATAAAAATGAATAATATGTCTCTCAAAATCTTACTAAAAGATGGTGGCCCATTTATCATATTGAAATTCCAGAATCTAATATTACAACACCGATTATTATTCAAAATTCTGCATTTGCAATTTGTTGCTCCAGTTTGCAGTTGTTAATAATTTTTAAAGTTATTGAAATTTGGATGGGGCACCATCACTCCTTATGTGATTTCAGACTCATTAGTTCCCGAGGAGTTATTCAGCAACTCCAAGTGGCAACTATGTCGGATCATTTGCACAATTCAAACATAAATTATGCTCTATACAGATGATGTATCTCAAACACATCTTTTGGAAGTAAATCATTATTAAACATTTTAAAACTATTTGGGCGACCCAGGTGCACCATTGCATTATGACACAGAGTAAGATATAGGTTTTTCTTTGTGATTCCTAAAGCAGAAGGCTGAGAACGGGGAAAAATGTAACCATGCCACCTTGGTTTGCCATGTAGTGGCTTGTTCAAGAATGGTACATGTATAAACCTGGGAATAAATCACCTGCCAAACCTTGCAGCTTGGGAATGGTTCATGGAATAAGTAGCATTTAAAGGCAAAAAATGTTTTTTTTTAAAAATCAGAGGGAAAGAATTTTTAAATTATTCTTCAACCTGATTATTTACATGACACCACAAGAGGTAATCAATATCTGAGTAAACCATCAACAATTGTAGCAAATATTTAATATATTTCAAATTTTAGACTGAAGAATGTATTATGTTGCAGTGCTTTAGTGAAATTTTTGTTGAGTGAGGTAAACATCGTATTACAATCTGTGTGTGACTGCAAGTACTTTTGTTAATACTCTTTGGACTGTGTGGGATTTAAGGTATAACTGACAAACTGTGAGTTTCCTTCCTGTTCATCCCTTGCATTCTATACTGAAAATTAATTCCTAGTGAGGATAAGACAATGATATTATTTAATAATGTACCATAGTTATAAAGAGGTTAAAAGCTATTTGCCTTATACAGGCAAGCTGCCACAATCCAAAAATAATTTATTATGTCCTACAGGAACTTAGATTAAGCGGCTAATGCAAAGTATTGAACCTCAGCCTGGATTAATCAGGCCATTTCAGTTAGCCTTTGACTGTACAATGAAAAGGATGTTGTCTCTGTCAAAGGAACTGTATCTGTTTAGATAACTTATACATTTAAAAGCCATAACTTCCAATTTGATGACAAAAAAAATGTATTAACTGTTGTCTATACAAAGTAATCTTATTGAGCTGCAGGTAATTCATTTCAGATATGTCTACTTAAATACAGGGAACCTTTAATGAAGTTATAAGCTGTTGCTAGGTAACTACTGAGAAAGCTAATGAGATGGCAGTATTTAATGGCTCAGCAGATCTTAGGCACTGAAGTATTTGTGCTTCTTAAAATGAGCTAATGAAAGGTTGAAGAAATAGCTAGGGTAATGATGTTTAATGGCTCCTCGTGCTGATTTTCATTGTGATATTAATATGAGTAAAGTGATGCTGACAACCAGACAATTTCTAGAAATTGATTAACATCCAGTAAATAGAAAATTTAAAGCAGAAGGAGGCCATTTGGCCCATTCCTAAAGTATCAGGCTAAGAATATTTCAAACATTTCTTTAAACTATTTTCCCTGTAAAAGTCACATCATATTTCCTATCAGCTTCACTTAGTTTATCTCATTTCTGCGTTATAATAGTAGCTGTATAATGGAAGAGCTGTATTTAAAATCTCCTTATCACATAGATAATAAATATCACACGTAATTTATTGGTTAGATACAAAGAGAATATTTTGATGGCAATAGTGTAAAGTGAGTGACAGCAAATTGAAGCCCAGTTTACATCTCTCCTAATTTTTTTCTGTTGAATCTATAACAGGCCTCACAATCCCTTCAGCCCTAATGAATGTTCTAACTGTCTGCTTATCTGAATCAAAATCCCATGGTCGTACAATATACCCCAACTCTCTAGAAGAAAGCAGATGCACTTCTTTACTGTAACAAAACAGTCTTGCTGCTGAAAACATAAAATATGTGGGATATATGCCAACCCGAAATAATCTTGTTATAGGTGTAAATGACTTAGGTATAGGGTGTAGAATTTCAAGGCTTTCACATGAAATCCAAAATTACTTATATAGTAAATAATGAGCAGGATAGTAACAGAATTCAGGAGGATATAGACAGACTGGTGATATGGGTGGACATATGGCAGATGCAGTTTAATCGGGATAAGTGTGAAGTGATGCACCTTGAGAGAAACAACATGGAGAGGCAGCTTTGACGGGATTACAAGAGCAGAAGGACCTGGGGGCATAAATTCACAGGTCTTTGAAAGTGACAGGGCAAGTTCATAAGGCAGTGCAGAAAGCATATGGGGTACTTGACTTTGTAAATAGGGGCATTAAATACAAAAGCAAAAAAGTCATGGGCCTGAATGTTCAGCTCGGCGGGCCCATGATCGGCCAGGAAACGGACCGCTGACCGTGATCGGCCCCCGACTGCAATTTCATGCTAGCTGGCCAATTAATGATCAGCCAGCGTGAAGCACACACTGAAAAGCTGAGCACTGAGAGAAAGCTCCCTGAAGGCAGAGAGCTGCCTCAGGGAGCTGCAGACTCAAAAACCACGAAATAAAGTTTTGAAAATCAGAAAAAAAATGTCCAAGCGTTACAATCGGGCACCTGAACATATAGATGATAAAAATGCTATCCACGGATTTTTATTTAATAACGGAAACCTCATCCCGCCTTTGGATGAGGTTTGATGAAAAATGCAAAGTCCGCCTAGCCAATTTGCCCATCCGCCAACCGTAAGGTTGGACAGGTCACGAAAAATCAGAGACAATTGTGCCACTAATGGGCTTAGTTCCCTCTTAATTGTCAGCAGCTGACTACCAAACAGAATATCACATTAGCATGGGATGACGTCGGGACGCTCGCCCGATGTCTTCTCGCACTATTTTGTGCCCAATTGGGTTGGGCACGCACCCACCTGTGAGGTGTATTATTCTGCCCATGCTAAACTTTGTGACAAGTTAAGTCTCAACTGGAGTATTGTGTGCAATTCTGAACACCATACTTTAAGAAAAGACATCAATGCCTTGGAGAAGGTGAAGAGGAGGCATAAAATGGATAAGGGAGTTAAATTTTTGGGCGGATTGGAGAAACTGGGATTGTTCTCCTTAGATTGGAAAAGGTTAGGGGGAGACCTGATAAAGGTATTCAAGATTATGAGGGGTTTTCATAGAATAATTGGAGAGAAACAATTTCCTCAGGCAAGTGGGTTTGTAACCAGAGACCATAGATTTAAAATGATTGGCAAAAGAACTAGAAAAGAAATGATGAGAAATTTCTTCACAAAGAAGTTGTTAAGATCTGGAAGGTAGTGCCTGAAATGGTGGTGGAATCAGATTCCATACTCGCTCCCAAAAGGCAATTGGACATGGTAATTGAAGAAGACTAATTCAAAGGGTTAAGTGGAAAAAGATGGGGTGTGAGACAAAATTGAACAACTCTTTCTAAGACCCAGCCTGACAGACGAAGATACCTGCTTCTGTGTTATAAGATTCTCTGATTCTATGAAATATGTAGTTCTTAGGGTTATATCAACACAAAATTAAACCTCCATTGATGGAATTTTGAAGAAGGCAGAATCAGATTTTCTGTAGCAGGTGAAAGTAACTTTCATATTAAAGATATGGGAGGTTTTAATACACCACCTGCTTGTATAGTAAAATTGATACAGTAATGAAATATAACTTTCTTGTGTTGACTTTTACACAACATGTATGATCCAACTTTGATACGACTGGTCTACTCTCTGCTAAACCATTAAATGTGGAATGTGGCCAACTGAGCTGCAGGACCTACAGGACCTGTTGGATATTTGATTACACCTGCTGAATTATTGGATAAATCAATCGATATTTGCTCAGTTAGCCTCTCAAGGTATATGTGGCATAGGCAGGTAAATGCAGTTAAGGTACAGATTGACCATGATCTAACTGAATTGTTAAATAATTTTGAGGGGACTAAATAGCTAATCCAATTTCCCATTAGATAAATTATATATTTAATAGCTACTATTCAGTCTCTTTGTCCTTGACAATTTTCATTTGTGAATTAAAATTTCCACCACACTATAACTGTATATTTGTCAGTATGTGTGACTTTTACAAGCAAATAGTTTTGTCTTTTCCTTTCTGATTTCACAGATTGCTGGTAAATTAATTAAAAAAAAACAAATTTTTTAACTATGCTGTACTAAGTAATTGGATCTCTTTCCATACATTTATTCAATGGACCATTTGCCAGCAATTATATTGTGTATTTTATGTCAGAGATAATTCAGAGGCATAACTTTTAAAAAAAAAAGATCGTGACTGGAATTTTTTTTGCAGATGGTTGGTTTCTTACTTAATTTTAGAATGATTTCATCTGAATTATAGAAAGTAAAATCAATTTCTAACTGACAGCCACATTGGCAATAAAAGATTACAGCCAGGTGGAAAGGGCAATAAAAGAGCTCAAGCTCTGTCAAATTATGCAAATTTCTGGGACTTGTTTCAGGCTTCTTGGGGTCAGGATCAGAATCGGGCAGAAATTAAAAATTGCCCTGTTAGCTGGCGTGCCAGTTACCTGGCTCCATCCTGCCCCCGGGCCTTTTTTAGTGGAGGAAGGATGGAGAGGTAGCAGGGTCACCCACCCACACACGGCATGTAACTGACGTGGCTCAATAAGGGTCAGTTAAGCCCAATGAAAGGAGGCCGACTTGGATTTTCCTGTGGGCTTCCAGATTCTCACAGGCAACAGGACCAGTTTAAATACCTTGGAGGCAGGCTCCTGGCGGCAGACTGGGGGCTGGGGTGGCAGTGGTCCAGGCAGGCTGAGAGGCCCTCCCAGCCTGATTGGGTGCTGCAGGCTCCTCCTACCCCAGTAGAAAAGCTAGCTTGATTGCAAAAGTAATATTTTTAATTTAAACTTTAAAGAGGCTGGAGAGCGGGTGCCTCCATTTTGAAGCACGCTCTCTCTTATTTACCTTCCACTACGGCCTGCTGCTTCCTTCAGGCTGGAAGCCCCCTGATTGACCCTTCAACTTTGAAAGCCCACCCACCATCCTTAATTGGATTGTGAGCCAGCCCTCTGGCCATTAATTGGCCACCCTGGGGAAAGTCCCATTTCCCACAGTTTGGCTTCTGACCCACATTTCAGTCTGTCAGCAGGGTTCGGAAACCGGCAGGAAAAATGCTGCCTCTGGAATGAGCTTAATACTTAAACAGGAAACCTCTCCCTCGCATAGAAAGTGGGGTATTCCTTGGCCACTGTTTGCAGCTGAGATTCACACTAAACTGTCTGCTAACTTGAAAATCGAGCCCAAAAATCTCAGTGGACATAGCAATTTAAATTTGAAGGTTGGTTAGACTCATTCCTATTACATTAAACTAACTTGTAGAATATATTTTTCTCATATAATCAGTCATCTGGGATCACAAATGATTGTGCCCGACTGTTTTGAAGTTTTTCTTTGATAGCTATGAGCTACAAAGAAAATTTACAGCTTGAACTGTAAGTCACCTGTAATTTTATAATTTTGTGCTTATCAAAATATAGGATGGCAGTGCTGGAAATAGAATAGACAATGAGAGTGACACATAATAGGAAGATGATCTTGAGAGTCCATGCTGCAGTAATATACTATGAGATCCTGTTGCTTGTTATTGACATACAGGAGTTTCACTTGTACCCAGGTAGCTTTAGTATGAGTACAGGTTTGTCTTCGGCCTCAAACAAACATTAAATATTACTTCTTTTCCAAAACTTGCAATTGATTTGATCAAAGTTGAAATTAGATGCCCCTATTTAACAAAGGTAAGTTTTGCAAACTACTTACTGAATTGGATTTATATTGAACCATCACTTCCTCTTCACACTGTGGTATAGTTACTGTCTTTGAATTTGGTGACATACTAATATCATGCCTTGATGGTCGAGGCTCCAGCTTTACATTCATTCTCAGGGTCTCCAGCCTTTGTACATTGGGCTCAGAGGGGGGCATAGGTCTGAAGTTCTCTTTATTTTGTGTTGTGGGTTTTAGCCTCTGAACTCCATAGCTAAGAAAGTCTGGGTGGTAATCTTCCATCATGTTTTTGGAGCTGAGATTACTGTAGTGTTTTTCTGAAAATGTATCTTGCACATAGGACTCCATGCGTTGTAGGGGCTTCATTTCCATTTCGTAGTTACTAAGTTTTTCTTCGTCCTGCTCATGCAGTTGGCTACCTGAATCATGATTATGCAACCGATAGGATGTCCATGAAAAAGTTGGTGACTCTGTCTCTTTTCTGTCAGTGGGTCTGTGTTTGTATTTGCATTCATTACCTCTTTCCCTGATCTCCTCAGCTATCGATGGTGTATTTGAGTGGCTGCTTCCTTTGCTTCCTCCTCTTCGATTGCCCAATCGCTGCTTATCATTCCAGTTAGTAGGTCTTGGGTATTCATCCCTTCCACCTTCCAGCAGCACCTGAATGTCTTGCCCTTTGTCATGTTCTAAGTTGACCTGTCTCACAAGCCTTGAATTCTTTTTTCTGTACTTTGGTGGTGAGGTTGATGGTGAGCTGGATGATCGGCTTGGTACAGGGCTGTGTTCTGGAGTAAGATCTGGGGGTGTTGTTCCCTTCCGGTAGAGCTCTGGACTCTCTTCGGGAGGTGGACTTTCTGATGAAATTCTGTCTATCTCGTTCTCAGTTGAGTTCTGGTGCTTTGGCCTTTGATACTCAATTCCTGATGGGAAAACAATTCCAGCATTAAACTTTTAATAAATCTTCAATATGCACATTCCTACCCCTCTTGCTAACATCTACATCATTGAATATTTATTTAAATGCAAATGATGCAAAGTACTTTACTCAACCGATTATGAATAGGAAAACTTTTATCTATTCTTTTCACAGGATCTGGGCATGCTGGCTAGCCAGCGTTTATTGCCCATCCCTAATTGCCCTTAAGAAGATGATGGTGAGCCACCTTCTTGAACTGCTGCAGTCCCTGTGATGAAGATGCTCTCACAGTGCTGTTCAAGAGGGAGTTCCAGAATTTTGACACAGTAACAGTGAAGGAATGGTGATATAGTTCAAAGTCAAGATGGTGTGTGGCTTGGAGAGGAAATTGTGGTGGTGGTATTCCCCTGAATCTGCTGCCCTTGTTCTTCTTAGTGCCAGAGGTCATGGGCTTGGAAGGTGCTGTTGAAGGAGCCTTGGTGAATTGCTGCAGTGCATCTTGTGGATGGTACACACTGCTGCCACTGTCTATTGGTGGTGGAGGCAGTGGATGTTTAAAGTGGTGGATATGGTGCCAATCAAGCTGGCTGCCTTGTCCTGGATGGTGTTGAGTTTCTGATGTTAGAGCTGCACTCATCCAGGTAAGTGGAGAGTATTCCAACACACTCCTGACTTGTGCCTTGTAGACAGTGGACAAGCGTTGGGGTGTCAGGGGGTGAGTTACTCTCTGCAGAATTCCTAGCCTCTGACCTGCTCTTGTAGCCACAGCATTTACATGGCTGGTCCAGTTCAGTTTCTGGCCAATGGTAACTCCCAAGGTGTGATAGTAGGGGATTCAGTGTGGCAATGCCACAGAATGTCAAGGGGGGACAGTTGTATTCTCTTGTTGGAAATGGTCATTGCCTGGTACTTGTGTAGTGTGATTGTTACTTGTCATTTATCGGCCCAATCCTGGATGTTGTCCAGGTCTTGTTGCATATGTTCAGCTTTTCATGTGTAGGCTACCTCCATTTTGGATGCAAGTTTGGCTCATGGGATTAGCCAGTCCATCTACTAACATACTACCTGTTATCAGAGTCCAGTGCTCCCCTCCTGTCCTACTCTTGTCTCTTGTCTCCTGTTTTCTCAGCACGTTTAACTTCAGATACCAGTTCCCATATATGGAGGATGGGAGAAGAGCTAAATATAAAAACTGAGGGGGAAAATGTAGCTATGGATGAAGGTCAAAGAAGAAATGGCTTTAGGACTGTTCTATAGCATTAATTCCAGGGTCCAGGTAGTGGATTCTCCTTGATTTGATAGAATGATCCCATAGCTTTCTTATCAGGATAACAGTACTCCACCTCCCTCCAGCCTTTGAATTAGAATGAATCATCATGATGTCAGCCATATATTTACAGCAGCACGTTTTTTTTAATACTTCCTTTCAAGAAAATTGTGTAAGATACTAAATGGCGATTTCAAATCATTTTTAGATATTGCTAACGCCTTGTTTGTGCTGCATTCCTTTACTTTTGTGGGCATGATCTGCATTTTTACTGTAAATATATATAAGAAAATGCAAACAACACTGGCCAGAATTTTGCACTCCCTTCCCCAAGCAGTTGTTAGGAGGGCGAAGTGGGGGGTGGGGTAAGAGTGTAAAATTGCAGGGACAGGATTCCCTCTGGGTTCCCACCTGCCTGACCTCGCAGCAATTTTTACACTAGCCTGGGCAAGGCCTCAGATAGGAAGCCCCACCCCGCCCCTTGCCCCAGTGGGGCCCTTAAGTGGCCCATTAATGGTCACTTAAGGGCTGTTTCCCACTCAGCCTCAATTTTTAAGTTTGTGGGCAGAAATTCCATGGGGGATATCTGAAATTAAAGAAAGTTAGATCTTAGACGGGAAGGGGGGGTGGGGTGTGCCTCCATCAGAAGTTTCCTTCTGACTGGGGGCGCCTTCCCCTTAAAGACCTTCAGACTTCCCACCCAACCACACACCCTGCCCCCCACCCCCGGCCTATCCCTCACGATCCCCCCAGGCCTTTGCCACCCTTCCCACCCTGGAGCCCCGACACTTACTTGTTCATTAGATAAGTTTCTTACAGTACAACTGCTACTTTATTCAATTGAATTAAGTCTTGTTTAACCTTAGATTCCTACAGATCATTATAGTCCTAAACTTGGAAGAAATAGTACCCTCCTCTGAGAAAATAACCTTGAGACCTGAGCATGGTGGCCAAACTTTATTCTGAGGCCAATTTACCTATGGAAACAGGGATTTTTCTGGGAGGGGCTCCAATTGCATGTCCTGAGCCATAATATTTTTCTTCTTGAGTTCTCTGCCTGAAGGCAGGTCCAACCCACAGTGCCACAACTTCCGCCATGGCTAGGGCAAGGAGGCAGATCTTGAATCCACCCCAGCTAGAATAGGGATCGAACCCTGTGCTGCTGACACCAATCTAATCCAGACCAGCTAACAGTCAACTGAGTCAACCAGCCCCCAAGGAATCCAAGTAGCTATGGATAGTGATGGTAGAGGCTCCAATTTCTTTCCATCACATGGCTGAACAAGACATTCTCCCGCTCTTACTTGCTTGCCATTGGCTTATGTCTGAAGGATTTACAAGTTGATACTCAACCTATTTGACCACATTATGAACACACTTTCCTTGGCCATCAAGTCCTGGAGACTTCAACCTGGAGTTTCTGGCTCACAGGCAGGGATGCTATCACTGTGCCACAAGCAACGCCCCCCCACCCCCCCCCCCCCCCCCCCCCCACCAAGTAATAATATTGCCCATAAAATAATATACCAAAATAACATACCATTTACTGCTGATATTGCAATGAGGTTCCTCACTCCAAAGACTATTGTAACATGATAATGCCTACAATCTTCTTGTGTTATTAATTTTCACACTCATTGTCACCTCAAGCCAAAATTCCACAAACACTTGAACCAGTAATGATCAGTCAATACTGCGATATCATCACAGGTAACTATATCCCACAACACTGATCTTTAAATACCGTATCATCATATCAGCTCCATGTCCTTGCTCATAAGTATATAGCTATTGTGCAATTCTTGTTCCGATTTTGAATCTGAGGCCTGAATTTTTGTAATGACGGTGAGGGTCTCCAGCTTAGCCAAAATGGCACTGGAGTCCCACCCTTGAACCCAGCACCCAACATTTTTACTAGGGGGATACAGGGGCAGTTGTAGTTTGCACATCTGTGGTTCACAGTGGCAGCTGCCCTTGTAAAGGTGCAGCTGCCTTCAAACAGATCCAATTTTCATAACTGGGATGTCCATAACATGACTTGTGGGCATTTAGACCTTTCAGGAAATGGTCTAAACTTATTGGAGTTCTTCAGAGAGGTAGGTTACCCTCTTGGAGAGGTCCAGGGACATCTTTAGGAGAGGCCAGGTGCTGTTTGGGAGAGGTCAGGTGGCCTTTGGGATTGTTAAAATTAGACATGAATGTGTGTCAAAATTGAATAAACTCATTGGAACTGTCAAGCTATCAAGGCATTTAAATCTCCTGATTTTTTTTTAAATGGTGCAGTTTAAAAAACAATGCTTGCTATTTCACTCTGTTAACATAAGCCTGAGGGCTATCATCATATGCTCCATGACTGATTTCAAAGGCTCTTTAAAACAGTGGGGTACCCGTCAGTTCACAGTTTAATTGACTGCTCCAAGTGGTTATAAAGTCTTTGATGTGGGGCTATGAATACAAATGCTTGTTTTTATAATTGATTAAGCACTTGAATGAAATGTTTGTTTTTAATAAGGGATTATGTGGTTGAATGAACATAAATGGAGTAAATGGGTTTATGAATAAGAGTATTTTTTATAAAAATAAAGTCTGCAATAGATACTTAGAACTTTATTTATTTAATTTCAGCATGGTTCCTGAGGTTTGCCCATGGTGGATACTGGGTGAGTTAGCATGGAGGTTGTAAGGGCAAAGGGTGGTGGGTGGGAGGGCATGGATTAATATGAGTTGGTACCAAGTTGGCATAGGGACTATAAAGGGCCATGGGGGAATGGGTAGAGGGGCATAGGAGCTCTAAAGGTCCATGGGGGTGGGTAGAGTGTCATAAGGTCACACGGGTTGGCATGGATGGGGCATTGGGAGTGTGTTGGGGGGCGAGGGCTGCCGGGCTGTTTTTTGTTTTATTGCCCCAGCTGTAAAAAAAATCCCAGATCACTGAGGTGAGCCTTTCACACAGCCCATCTCTGCAACCAGCAGCCCCTGTGGCTGCCTCCAAACTGTTTCGAGGGCCCTCGGAATGAAAATTAGACCAACTGGGGCATTTCGTCCTGAGTCAGGTTTGTGGAGCCCAGGAATCCTCCTGACTGTGCTCCCGACTCAGGAGTGAAAATTCAGGCCTGAATGTTCATTTTCTATCAGTCATTGTCCCCAATCTCATCCCAGTTTTTCTTTTGCAATATCATATCCAACATTGATTGCCCACTTCTCTATCACTCTTCTGAAGAGAGACTCTTCTAAAGAGAGTCATACGGATTCAAAATGTTAACTCTGTTTTTCTCTCCATAAATGCTGTTAGACCTGCTGAGTTTTTCCAGCAATTTCTGTTTTTGTTTCATAAACTTTTAAAAGTCTTGTAAGATGCTTTCTATTTGCAATGTTACTTCATCCAGCCATTTTATTAACAGAAACCTTTTTATTCCAAGCAACCATTTTCTCAGGGTATCATTTTTCACTTTCTTCCCTTGTACATTTTAGTATGCAGTAATTATAGGGGTTGCCTCTCCCCAGAGTGCTCACAATAAGTTTTTTCTTTGGCAGTATTGTTACCAATACTTGGGCAGGCTCCTGCTCCATATATTGCATTTACTGTAGCTATAGCAAATGCACACACTTGTGCCAGCAAGCTGTAAAGGTATTAATTATAGTTGCCTTGAAAACTTGTGTAGACTGTGCCTTCCAAGATTGTGTTTTTGCCATAATGAAAGAAACTCTGTTCAGATTTGTGACTTGACTCATCTGTGAATAATGGCTTAAAGATGTTAACTCTGGTATCTAGAGTCTATTGAACCTGATATTTGATGAAGGTACCTCTATCTGTTCTCGTTAAAAAAACAAAGCCTTCTACCTTAGAGGAGTTATTTAACTTGAAAGATTATTTCCTAATTGGAAAATATACATAAATATGAGATAAAAACAAAAAACTGCGGATGCTGGAAATCCAAAACAAAAACAGAATTACCTGGAAAAACTCAGCAGGTCTGGCAGCATCTCCGCCGATGCTGCCAGACCTGCTGAGTTTTTCCAGGTAATTCTGTTTTTGTTTTACATAAATATGAGCCAAGATATTGTTCTAGCGTTGAGCTTTACACTGACAGGAAAGTTGTAACAATGCTAATTTGCAGCCTGTTTTACTGTAGAATAATATTTTCCTTTGAATGCCATTACAATCAATCCATGCAGAATATCAATGAAACCATCAGGTTGGGTACCTAAAGGAGGACTGCCCCTTATTGCTCAATCTCCCTCCGATAAAAGGGATGTTGCTAGAGAGACTAATTTCAACTGAGAGCTGAAACTTTTTCTTGGACAAAGCATAGATACCTGATGATGACAGACAGGCCTAATGAAGCCAAGGTTTAACAGTGAAGCACAAACAAGGCTGTGCCATTTTTTTCCCCCCACATAATCTATAACATCTACATGGCATTGCATATCAATGTGCTCCTCACTTTTTACTCGTCAGGCTCATTCCTAGCTTGTATTGGGGTGCAATGGCAGCCAGTTTGCTGTCCATATATGTATCAGGCAGGTGACAAGTGCACTATTCAGCATGGCCAATGATTTCATTGTGTCCCACTAATGGAGATGAGCAACATAAGTGCAAATTTACAGAACTATTGATTTTTCCAGAGTCGAGGGAAGTATTAATTGCTCCCATATTACCACTTAAACTGCTGTGCATATTGCAGTGCCCAACATGATCTACCAGAAATTACTTTAATCTCAATACCGACTTCGTACACAACCACTAGCACAGAATCATGCAAGGCCTAAGCCCTCACAGTGCCTTCATTTTAAGGCAAGAAGAATAAAGGTGGAAGTGATGTTCTTGGTATTCATGCGCAAGACAGAAGAAAGGTATAACTGAAACAAAACTGATACTACAATCAGATTACCATTAGTTTCTTGGTTAACAAGGCTGGAGTGAACCCACCCACCATTCCACAAGAGTTTCCAGTTTAACTTTATCTGTTGTTGTACTTCATAATCTCCCAGTGACCACAATGGCAAAGCCATGGCAGAGTAATAGGGCAACAATGACACAAAGAAATTAGTGGTTTAGCAAAAAGCAAAATTATTTAAAAAAAAGATTGTCACAGCGGCACCATTTCTTAAAGGAGCAACCTACACATGTCAAGTTACTATTCCTCTTCACTATCATGCTCCATCTTAACCATTATCTATTGTCATTTTATGTCAGGCTCTAGCTATTTTGCAACCAATGTTCAAATCAAGTGCAATGAATGTGTTTTATCAAGTAAATAGTATTTGAATGTTGGGGGTTTGAGTTGGTGCTTCTATTTTGCAATGCAGGACTTGTTCTCAGTGATTTCTTTGTGGAAGGAGTAAGTGTTTTGCTGGTTGCAGGATTTAACTGCTAGGTTGCTGGTTGATCTGGACATTCTTAGACTGTGCATTTGGAATGCCTTGCATGCAAGTCAGCCATGTCCAGGGGTATTGTGGCTGTCTACCATTGACTGCTTTCAATCAGCTTTTGCCATGTCTGATATGCCAGGGAAAGCATCAGCCCCATAAATTGTCCCACACAACTATTCAACGGCATTCTCATGATGAGCCTGCAGTATATTTTCCACAAGAGCTAAAAAGACAAAATGACGAGAAAAAGTCATTCAACGCTTGCAAGTCGTCCCACTCAAGACCTCCAGAAACTAGTTTTACCACCAATTCCACATCTTGCTACTCCATGCAATTTGTCAATTTTCTGCCAGGATTTTGAGCTTTTAAATGGATAAACTATTTAATCAAACTATAAAATCTAATTATGCATCACTTCAGTCTATAACCACTGATGGCTAATTATTAATGATGCATAAACAGAAGCTCGTTAAACCATTTTATTTATGATGTTTGCATCCTTACCTGTGTTGGTCACTGCACAGATGACATGCAATAAAATGTGGGTTTGGACAGCACGCTCTATGACCAGAATCTTCTGACCCCATTGGCGCTCGGCATCATGACAGGCCAAGGGGGGGAACAATATGGCGAGAAGGCCAAAAATCGGTTTCACACTGGCTTGAAAGCACAGCTGGATCATCCAATGGTGTCCGCCATGTCAGAACGCCAATCCCACTGGAGGCCGGTGTGAACCTGCTTTGCATCCCGCTATTGGGATGCAAAATAAGGCTCAACCGGAATTGTTCCCCCCCCATGCTACATTTATCGTTATGCTGGTGGGAAAACACGTCGGCACAGAACACGTCTGGACAAGTGTGACGTGCAGAAGTCAGGACTTGCCATTAGGGCCTTGCTCAGATCATGGACATCCGAGGGGGAGAAGATGCTGGAACCCTACAGATACTAAACCCTGGAGGAACACGTGTATCGCATGCTGGGTGAATTCTTATGAACATGGCTCCACTGTGAAGCAGCTCACGGAAGGTGGGAGCTCTCCGTTGATGTCTCGGATCTGCTTCGGAACATCACGGTCTTGGCCATGGGCTGCTATGGATGATCGGCAAAAGGGGGGGCTAATGAAGAGGAAGGTCCAGCTGTGAGTGGGAGAGAAAGGTGTACCGGGGGTGGGGTGGGAGAGGAAGGTGTACTAGGGGGGTGGAGGTTGGGGGGGGGGGGGGGGGGGGGGGGAGGTGAGATTGGGGGCGAGAAGGTGTCAGGGGGGTGAGATTGTGGGGGATGAAGATTTTGGGGACTAAGGTTGGGAGCGGGAAGGAGGGAATACAGGAGTAGGAGGGTGTAACAGAGGAAATGAGGCAAGTGGGGAAGTAGATGTAAGGAGGAGGAGGGTGTAAGGGAAGGAGCTTTAAGAGTGAACCAGGACAAGTTTCAGAGTGAATTGAGAGCTGGTGATGCTCATTGAAGCCCGTACTTGAGAGCTGGGTTTGTGCTCAGTAATGTCGGGGCGGGGAGGGTGGTGGGGGGTGGTTTGCTTCTGGACAGGGAAATGATCCAGAAGGGAAGACTGTAAACTGGTATTTGTACTGAACCATAGTGTAATAATAAAACAGCTGTGATTCACAGAATATCTTCTGCTGCCTGATTCGGTAAACCGATATCCACTTACTAAACAGGAAGGATTCTGGGAGGAGGAAGGAGTTCAGAGGGGGGAAGGAATCCAGGAGGAGGAAGAAAGTGTCTGGGGGAAGGAGGGCGTAAGGGGTGGTGGGAGGGTGTCCATGTGAACATGCCAGGTAGGGGGTCTGTGGTGTGAATGACTGCCTCCTGGGGAGCGAACTGAGAGTGGGTATGGTAGGAGGGAATGGTGAGTATGAGAGAGGGCAGAGGGAGCCAGAAGGGCTGGGAGGGTGAGGGTGCGACAGTAGCATTAGAAGGGATGGCGAGGGTGGTTAGTGGGGACTCGGAGGCAGACATGGACCCTGGAGATGGGAAGGAGGAGGTTGTGGAATTAAATGTGGATGGGGGTAAAATTTTCAGGAAGGTAATGAACATGCATGTTCACCTGGATATCTTGGAAAGAAAAGGGTTTGGGTTGGCAGGTGACGGTGGGGAGGTGGAAGATGATGTCGGGGGGGTCAACAGTGATGGGGAGCTGATCAGAAACGTAATGATTACCATTGCGGTCGAAATCGATAGCGAACAAAACCTCATGTTGGACAGTCACAGATGCTGCATGGGAGTGCGATCAGTGGGTGGGTGGAGATGCAGATCACTCAGATGTACAACTGAAAGACAGAACCCCAGCAGGCAGCACTGAAAATGCTTGGAACAGTGAGACGAGTGTGATAGATGAAGGTTCCACATGCGTGGCAGAGAGTTTGCATAAGGAATCGAAAGGCCCTGCTACACACATATCCCCCTCCAGAATCACTCGTCCGGCTGCATGCAACTGAACTGCTGGTTGGGGGCTGGGGATGCAGTGGGAGAACTCGTGAAACTGAAAGACACCATTACATGTTATTCAGTGAAAGTGAATATGTTTTCAGATTACAAAGTGACAAAATGTGTTCACCTGTGCAACCACTTGTGATCAGAATTTCTAAACCTTTCTAGGCTTACCACTTCTAGGTGCTGCCCTGATATCCGCAGCAGGGGTGGAGACAGCCTGTGTAATGATTGGACCTGTTATCTCAGATAACTTCGGCATGCGACCTCTGGAGAGCTATGGCCTTGAGGGCCCTGGCTTGTTTTGGTGCTCCTGTGAGCTAGCTGCTCCCTCTGCAGTGACATCGGACAAGGCTGAGGGGGCCACAGGTAAAGGGGACTCGGAGGGAGCAGACAGCCTCTGAGTTTCCTGAGTGGATGACCCAGGGGTGTCCAGCTGCCGCTCCTCCTCCCTTTGAGAGCCCAAGGGCCCCGGCCTGACTCTGAGGGGAAGAAGCATCTGGTGGGATGTTGAGGTGCCCTGTTTCCCTCTCGCGTTGCCACTGCAGAAACTCACCCATAGCTACCACGATGGAGCGCATGTCTCTGCGCATTCTGCTGCACCAGGGTCTCCATGGTGTCTACCATCCTCCCCATGCAGACTCCCACACGCACATTTACTTCATCAGACAGCAGGCGGACGCACTTCTCTGACTTGCATGCCATTCTGTTGAGGGCTTCCAACAGCTCTGCGTGATGTTCCCCTGACTTCTGCTGACTCTCCTCAATGAGTTGGAAGGCCAAATCTTGAGGCTCGTCATCTAACTCAGACCTTACAGATGCCTCTTCCCCAACAGTCCTCCTCCAAGTGCCAGGGAGCTTGGCTGAACCTGCCTCTTCCTGCTGCATACACGTTTGTGTGGTGACCACAAGATTGTGAACCCAAGCCTGCTCTACATCTAGGTCCCACTGAGGTGTGTGTCTCTGCACTGGTGGAGGGTGTGGGTAAGCACTGTGACAGGTCTTCCAGCCTGCTTATTTCCAGCTCTTCAAAGGAAAGGGTGTCCTCTTAGCTGGAGGTGAGGATGTGGATGGAGCTGAGGGACTGGCTGGCTGAGGGCACTTGGGAGAGTTCCCTGTGAACCAAAGTAGAAATAATTAGTACAAAAACAAAAATACCTGAAAAAACTCAGCAGGTCTGACAGCATCTGTGGAGAGGAACACAGTTGACATTTTGAGACCTTATGATCCTTCATCAGAACTAAGCAAATAGAGAAATTAGGTGAAATATAAGCTGGTAGAGGGGGGTGGGACAGGTAGAGCTGGATAGAGGGCCAGTGATAGGTGAAGGCAAAGAAGAGATTGCCAAAGATGTCATAGTCAAAAGGACAAAGGGGTGTTGACGGTGGTGATATTATCTAAGGAATGTGCTAATGGGGTCATTAAGGGTAGCAAGCAGGACAAGCTGGTGGCAGATGGCCCTATTGGGGGTGGGGTGGGGGGAAGGGATTGAAATGAGCTAAAAGGTGGAAAAACAATAGATCGAAATAAATTTAAAAATAGGTGGGAAAAGAAAAATATATTTGTAAAAAAATTATAAATCATTGGAAAAAGGGGGTTGGGATGGAGGAGAGAGTTCATGACCTGAAATTGTTGAACTCAATATTAAGTCCGGAAGGCTGTAAAGTGCCTATTTGGAAGATGAGATGCTGTTCCTTCAGTTTGGGTTGAGCTTCACTGGAACATTGCAGCAGGCCAAGGACGGACATGTGGGCATGAGAGCAGGGTGGTGTGTTGAAATGGCAAGCGACAGGGAGGTCTGGGTCATGCTTGCAGACAGACCAAAGGTGTTCTGCAAAGCAGTCACCCAGTCTGCGTTTGGTCTCTCCAATGTAGAGGAGACTGCATTGGGAGCAGTGAATGCAGTAGACTAAATTGAGGGAAGTGCAAGTGAAGTGCTGCTTCATTTGAAAGGAGTGTTTGGGCCCTTGGACAGTGAGGAGGGGTGAAGTAAAGGGGCAGGCGTTGCACCTTCTGTGGTTGCATGGGACGGTGCCATGGGAGGGGGTTGAGGAGTAGTGGGTGATGGTGGAGTGGACCAGGGTGTCCCGGAGGGAATGATCCCTGCGGAAAGCTGCCGGGGGGGGGGGGGGGGGGGGGGGGGGGTGAAGGGAAGATGTGTTTGGTGGTGGCATCATGCTGGAGTTGGCGGAAATGGTGGAGGATGATCCTTTGAATGCGGAGGCTGGTGGGGTGATAAATGAGGACAAGGGGGACCCTATCATAGTTCTGGGAGGGAGAGGAAGCTGTGAGGATGGATGCACGAGAGATGGGCTGGACACGGTTGAGGGCCCTGTCAACCACCGTCGGTGGAAAACCTCAGTTAAGGAAGAAGGAAGACATGTCAGAGGAACTGTTTTGGAAATTGGCATCATCAGAACAGATGTGATGGTGGCAAAGGAATTGAGAGATTGGGATGGAGTCTTAACAGGAAGCGGGATGTGAGGAGCTGTAGTCAAGGTAGCTGTGGGAGTTGGTAGGCTTGTAATGAATATTGGTGGACAGTCTATCACCAGAAATTGAGACTGAGAGGTCAAGGAAGGGAAGGGAAGTGTCAGTGATGGACCACGTGAAAATGATAGAGGGGTGGAAATTGGAAGCAAAATTAATAAATTTTTCCAGATCCAGACGAGAGCAGCACCAAAGCAGTCATCGAGGTACCGGAGAAAGAGTTGTGGGAGGTGGCCTGAGTAGGACTGGAACAAGGAATGTTCCACATACCCCATAAAGAGACAGGCATAATTAGTGCATAGTAGCAGAGTCAAGGAGAGAGAGCACTCACAGTTGTATTGAGAGAGGGATGATGTGGTGAAGGATCCTCACGTGGGTGTTGCCGTAGGCACGGTTCACATCCTCACCAATCAGCACAATGACACACTCCTCAAAGTGAGTAAGAGGCCTAATGTGGGCCACTCTGCTCCTGGTCTGAGAGCTCTCCCTGCTGTTGTGAGCCAGCTTCTCCTGCATCAAAACAGATGGAGAAAGCGTGAGCAGGACACATGGCACTATGTGGAATGTTTGTGTAGTGAGTGGAGCCATGGACGGGATGAGGACGCAAGCTCCAGAGGATATGAGCCTAATGGAGATGTGAGGGTGTCCGAGAGATTTAGTGGTGCTGTCCCTTGAGGTGTGAGATCCCTGTGGATGTGTGATGGGTTTGTGAGTGTGTGAGTTGAGTGATGAAGTGATTGACTTACCCTGGTGGAATAGAAGAGAGCATTCAACTTCTTCCGGAACTGGATGGCTGACTCCCTTTATGCTCTGGTAGCGCTGACTGCCGCTGCCAACGCCTCCACAGTGGGATTGGTGACTCTGATGGAACCTCCTGCAGCCAGAGTGGGTGTAGAGGACATCACAGTGGCCTTCCACTGAATCCAGCAGGCGCCCCAGAGAGGCATCACTAAATTTGGGGGCTGCTGTCTTCTTTGCTTTCAGGGCCATCTGTCGCCTGGAGCAGTCCTGGTCTGTAGACATGAAATAGGATGTGCTTTGGTTTCTTGGCTAACTCATTCACGGGATGTGGACTTAGCTGGCTGGGCCAGCATTTACTACCCATCCCTTGTTGCTCTTGGGTGGTGAGCTACCTTCTTCAATTGCTGCAGTCCATGTGCTGTAGATTCACCCGCAGTGCTGTTAGGAAGGGAGTTCCAGGATTTTGACCCAGCAACAGTGAAGGGAGAGTGATATATTTCCAAGTCAGGATGAGTGACTTGGAGGGGAACTTCCAGGTGGTGGTGTTCCCATCTATCTGCTGCCCTTGTCCTTCTAGATGGTAGTAGGTTTGGAAGGTGCTGTCTCAGGAGCCTTGGTGAACTGCAGTGCATCTTGTAGATGGTGCATACTGCAGCTACTGTGCGTCAATGGTGGAGGGAGTGAATGTTTGTGGATGTGGTGCCAATCAAGTGGGCTTTAAATATGGCGCCCAGAGCAAGGAAGTGCTGAGGTCACAGTGACCTGGCATGATTCCCACGAATGCATTAATAATGAGACGGGAGGCGCCGGGAATGAGACAATACAGCTCGAAAACCTGCCATTGTGGCCAGCGGGTAAAGCATCCTTTTTCCCACCCCACTGCACTTTGTGCAAATCTGGGACGATTCCTCCCTACGTTTTTAAAAGCAGTCAGAACTAAGTGTTTGTATATATTTTTTAACTTAGCCCCTTTCTCAGACCTGCCACAAAAAATGAAAACCCCTAGAATTCAATTTGCACTACGAAAATTGTAAGTAAGAATTATTGTCTCGCTCCCAGTGAGTTACACAAAAGATATTGTAATTGCACTCAAATGCTCAAAATGGGAAATTTACTTGAAAATAAATTCTGTTGAGCTTTGGCAATCAATCCCTAAACTGACATTTTATAACCAACACACAAATCAGAATGGCTACCGGCTAAAACTTGCTGACTGGGATTTCTTGATTGGCAGTTTGTAAGCAACTATCAATTGTTTCAATATACTCAGCAATTTAATCCACATGCTGACACCAAACAGGAGAGGGCCAGAACCTGCATATGACAATAAATAAAAAATTAAACCCTCTGGGACTGTAGAACAGAAAAAAATCAGAACCAATCTGATGAAGTATTTTCTTTTAAAAAAAAGGTTTATTCAGGTGAAAATTTTGTGCTACTTTTATCTTTAGCTGAAATTAGAAGAATACAACTAATGACTTCAGTCTATCACATGGAACAAAACACAGCAGACACCAATGTACCAGCCTTATTTTGTTTGGAAATCCCAGGAAGTTTGGGAAAATTAGCACATAAAAGATGTTATGCAAAATTTGCTCTTATTCTTATTGAAGCTCAGCAAATCGTTTCTGTTGTGATGTTGGCTCTGAATTACATTTTGGGACGGCCCTGTATGAATATGTCTGGGATTTCTCTCACCACACAGGTTTACCAGGAACATTGCCAATTTATTCTCAAACCTCAACTAAAACAGTGCTGAGGAAAATGGACACACACATTACTAGGCCACAGCATCATTTCAAAATCTTATTGTTCTTCGTTCAAATGTTCAGAATGTAATTACAGTAATTTTTCAGATCACATGGAGCTACAGGGTGCTTCAGGAAGATGAAGAATAGTAATCCTGTTTCATGAAGCATTTAAAGATCAATTTTCTCGAGAGTTTTACAATACATGAAAAATTATCTCAATCGTAGGTGGGTAGAGGATAAATTGGTGAGGTGGGTAGATAAGTAAGTGGGTAGGGGGTGGGTGGGTGAGTAGGTAGTCAGGTCGAAGGGTAGTTGAGTCAGGTTTAGAGGGTAGTCAGATTGGATCGTGAGGGTAGTCAGCTGATCAGGGGTGAGTCAGGAGATCAGGGAGTTGTCGGAGGGGAAGGGCAGGTGGTAATCAGTGGGTCAGGAGGATAGTCAGGCAGTCAGCGGGGAGTAGTTGAGAGGATAGTCAGCTGGTCAGGGGGCAGTTGGATGGTCAGAGGGGGTAGTCAGGGGGTTCAGAGGCAAGTCGGGTGGTCTGAAGGTAGTCAAAGGGTGAGGAAGATAGTCGGGGATCGGGGGCAGCTGGGGAGTCAGGAGGGGAGTCTGAGAGGTGTCAGGGGGCCAAAAGGGTAGTTGGATGGTTGGGGGTAGGTGATGTAGTTGTGTAGTTACCCAGGAGTTAGATTAGGTTTTAATCTGTCTAACATTTCCTGGGTAACAATTCATGTAGTTATTGTATTGTTGTCTGAAGTCTCAGACTTTAACTCAGAGTTAGAGACATTTGCGAAGGGTCCTGGGGAGCAGGGGAATTGCCAATCAGGAGTTCAAACTTCCCGGGCAGTTCCCATGGAGGTTCCCGTGTTAGGACTTCAGCAAGGTCATGATACACATCTGAGGCATATGTCCTGTCTCCTACAATTCAGAGACCGGAAGATTTGGTCCATTGTTTTAGGTGACTTTGTTGTTGTTAGGGAAATACATTTATTCAGTATTATCCTTTTCTGTTTCTGTAAAAATTGCCATGTCTTTTTTCATTTCCCATTGTATCGTTTATTTTTTACATTCTTTGCATTGTGTGAAGAGGAACAAGAATGTATTTAATGATACGAATGTAGATGCAAGGGTTAATTTAATTAGATGAACTTATTAATGAAATTTTATAGAGTCATAACAATATTGTATTGTCAACAGTTGAAAAATAGGTGCTCCTGATAATTTGAATGCTTAGTTTGAGCACATGATTGTAATGAAAGTTGTTGAATTCTATCTCCCCTTTTCTAAAATAGAACCTTCTGATCGCTGAGTGCTGAAGTATTATTTTAAAAATTTCATGCATTTTAATATTGTTTCCAGCATCTAGTATAAGAAAAAATTTATGCTCAGAAGCAGAGTCTAAAGCAAAACTCTGCAGGTTAATTTTGTATCAGTTCCATGTTGCAGCGTGAAGTGCAAGGCATTTAAGGACTTTGGTGGTTTGTGTTAAGTGAGCTGTTTTGAAAATTGTTTCCTGCAGGAGACAGTTGTTAATTTTCTACCAAGTAAGACGTCACACAAACTTACGGATTTATTTCACAAATACAATTCTAGTATTTTTTTATGTTAAATATATTATTTTGTAGTCAGACGGTCAGTTTAACATTTTGCTGTTAAAAGAGCATTAGTTACTTGAAAACGTATTTTTGACAAGCTTATTTGTTTGGGGAGAAAGAGAGACCAGATATGTCATGAGCAATTTTTGGTGCAAGAGCTCCCCAAGTAGTGATGAGACAATGCAATTTATGTTAGAGTATTGTGTATTTGTACACTTAGAAATGTAAACCAAGAAAAAAATTGCCAGACCTTTTCCTTGAAGATTATGCTGTTTTCAGTGTACGTGTTATAATTTGAGCAAACAACAAATGGCAGGGAAAGAAATAGTATTCTGACTTTACTTATTCTGTTTAATTGTGTTTCACTGACATTCCAAGAATTACCATTAGTGCGCAGATTTATTATTCCTCATGCTCATTTTAGTAAAATCAAATTACTGTTAATCTACATGAAGCAAAAAACTGTAATAAACCCAGCAGTGACACTCAGAGGTGACACTACAACTAACAGAGGTTCTAAGTACCATTTGAACATTGTCAAATCTCTTAACCTTTGAAGGACAATAATGAGCAAAGGTTCAATCAAATTAAGTTCTATCAGTATTAGCAGGAGTACCCAAATTTTGGAGAAATAATCATAACATCTAAGTTCAATTTAATGCAAACATGAAAGATCTTGCAGAAATCAGATTATGTTCCCAGGTACCTAAGTTACACTTAAGATGGGAATTCCAACTTTGGCAAAAAGTATTGTTGGAGGTTTTCCTCTCATGATGAACTAAGGTATAAGTAGGATACTGCAGGCAATGGGGGAAATTTGAAGGAGGAAACAACCTCGAAATAATAGCTTATAAAAGAAGAATATGGGACCAGTTAGCTCAGTTGCCTAGATGGCTAACACATGGTTCTGATTAACGCCAACGGTGTGCGTTGATTCCCATTCTGGCTGAGATAGATTTGGGACCTGTCTCTTTGCCCTACCCCTGAGAATGGAAGGCAATGGCAAACCAACACTGACCAAAACTGCCAAGAAAATGGATCAGGATGAAGTATCGGCAGACAATGAGCCAAGGACCTGCCTTTGGCACTGCACACATATCATACTAAATAGAAGAATGTTTCTGGAGCATTAGTATGTTCAGATATATTTCAAAAGACAGTCCAAGAGTTTAGGGAGTTTACAGCAAAATGTGGAACAATGTAATTCGTTAAAGTAAGTTCAGAGAAACACAAGAAGAATATGATAATTGTATAAGCCTGTGACAGATGTTAACTAGAAGTTAAGAAAATGAGGCTACCGAATAATTGGAAAAAAAGACCAGACAATCTGCTGAAGGCATACCCTTGAGGCTTGAATTAGTGCACTGCACAGGAAGATGGAGCTCTTTTAACATAGTAATCAAACTGCTCTAGGATTAAAGAGGTTGTAGATTTTTCTGCCCATGTTGTCCAAGATATATACTAGTACAGGAGAAGCTTAAGTGCTACCTGTTATTTCACTACATAAACTGAAAGAGTACAACTTTACCAAGATTGTAACCCTGGAAACTGGGCTCTATTATATTTGACTGAACTACTGCTACATTACTATTATTCTGAAACCTATTTATTGTATTTTTGATGATTCTATTGACAATTATATTAATATTGACAATGCAGAAGTGGTGAAATAAAAATTGTTAGTAATATGCCAAACTATAATCTGTTTAGATCTTGGTATATTTGCGATGAACTGAAAGTCAAATGTGGCATGATCAATGCTATACTTAATTCATGCTTCATGCTTGAGCTATGGCTGAATCTTTCTGGTTTGATCCATTTACATAAGACAGCCCAAGAACAGAACTGGACATTGCAAATAAACAGCAAAGCCAAACCATGCACTATTATTTCCACATACAAAATTATTCCTGCTCCAAGATAATTTTCAGGCTTTAATATCTAAACATAAAAAAGTCAGGGCTGAAATAAAGCCACATGAACTCTCTCATCATATCAACCATTAAAATCAAATTGTATTAAAAGATTAATAGTTTGTTCACTTCCAACACAATGTATTGTTTGGGAGACAAGATGGAGTTTTATGCTCCAAAGGTTCTCAATTTAGGAAATTTCTACGATCAGCTAAGTTTGGGGAAATGCTAACTTGTGGTAAATACTTTGCCTTTTGGGATGGGGATGGATAGGCGGCCAGATGGTGTGGGAGGGAGGTGGGAAGGGAATTGAGGGATTGAGTTACTCAGCCAAATTTGTGCTTCTCTTAGTTGCTGGACTGAGAGCAGCATTGGCAGAGGATTAGCAGTATATTATCTAACCTACCTTTTGGTTGGGGAATGTTTTATGGCACAAGGGTATATAAAGAGGGGGCAGGAAGTAAATAAAAAATTGAGGTGTGAAATAAATAGCAATATTTAGAATACTTTTAGCCTAGGATCATTTAAATTTGAAAACAATTCTGACTTTCTAATGCGTACCATGACAGTTTATGGTTGTCTTCATATTAATTAGCATTCAGCTCATTCAGCTCAACCTGCATGACTTTGATGGCTCTTCTTGTGTTGCTAATTAAATTCATGGAGATGATAAAACTCTGGCTCCAAATTCAACACCATTTGTGGCCTGAAATCAGAACAGCTCACCAGGTGTGAAGATGTCATTGTCCACCCTCGAAACAAAGAGTGGAATCTTGTTGTGGCATGAGGGATCTTGTCTGCCGGCTGGAGAGCCGGGGAGAAACCCACAGTGCCTCTTTTTGGTAAGGCCTGCTGAACCACACAGCAATCAGGCAGGGACGAGGCCATCGATGGGCCTTCCCCTGGAATCATGACCCCAGAAACGCAAGTCCTGCTAATGAGAGCTACCAGCCAATCAGAGGCCAGCAGCTCTTGCGCTCAGCAGCACCAATGAGGAAGCCGTGACTGCTGCTGCCAGAAGGACACCTCCCAGACTCTCAGGTTCGTGAAGGACCTAGGCTACAGATAAGTAATGTGAGGGGGAGGTTTGTGGGGTGGGGGTGGTAGGGAGATATGGTCAGAAATAAGGCAGGGGGGTGTCTCTCAATGCCACCGCAACCTCCCACCGCCCCCCCCCCCCCCCCCTTTCCCACTGTCCAGTCCCCTTATCAGGCACTGATTGCTTTTCATCGAGGGACCCACCCCGATGTGACAAGTGGCCGCACAGTTTTACCCGTTGTGTATGTTGCATGGAGACAGGCCTGCTTGCAGCTGGGTTAATTCCAGTGGCGGTGTGGTGAGCCCTTAATCATTCATTGGTCACTTAAGGGCCTTAATCGGAGGAAAGAAGGTGGCAGGATTTGGGTGCACTACTACCCCACCTCCAGCAAGAGCAGAAGATTGCACCCAAAGTCTCCAAATTTCCAAACATGATTTGGCTCTTGCAGTGATACCCCAATGAGTCTCCATTGATATATTGAAATGGGGGCACTGCAGTTCCAAATTTCCTGCTTTTAACCTTGCAATGGATTAAGTTAGAATGAGAAATATAAGGTGCAGCTGTGTCAGCTAAAACTGGCAGGAGTCAGAAGTCTTTTGAGCCTTGAAGGCACTTAAAAGTTCAAATGTGCAACTGGGGTCAACCTCAGGAGTGTTTTTTGCTTTATTTTTGAGCAATGACAGCTTTGGATCTCTTTCTGACCATCTCAGACTGTGTGAAACCACTGGGAAAATTTGGCCATTCCGCCACTACAGTGCAAGCTTCTCAGGGGCCGTTCTTAGGCATTTCTGTAGGCAGTTCAATGGCATTTCTTAACATATCTTTTTAAGCCATTATCTTAGAGGAGGAGGAACAGACAAAAAAAAGCAAACTGAAGCAGCATTTAAGGAGGATGCATTCCAACATATTACTCCCACCATCCTCCCAAAGAATATTGAGAAAACACAGGTCCTTTGAAGACATTGGTAGGGATATGTGTGCTGGGAGATTGCACTTCACCGAAGAGAGAAAAGGCCAGCTCTGTCACCTGGTTCATGAGGACCTGCAGCACCATTGTCCATGCCTATAAAGGTCACAACAACATTCAACTTATGGCACAGGATCATCTCAGGCAGTGACGCCAATCGATGTGCACCAGCCAGGGGTGCTACCCAGGCAGGCATATATCCAGTTGCTGGTGCTCTTTTCTGCAGAGTTGGGGAATTTATCCAGTTTGGCATCACAGAAAGGCAGCAAAGCAATAGAGCTATTGTTTTGCTGCTCCTATGGTTAACTTTCTCAACAGAAAGGAACTTCCTCTTTCTGTTTGGCTAGATTGCATGTAGCAACAGGCAAAAAATCCTAGACATTAATACAAGATTTTCTGAAAGTAGTCTTGATACACTCATTCTTTAAAATTGAACCATCCCTTTTCAAAGGAGAAAATCATGTTAACAGATGGCTTCTATTACTGTTCCCATAGATAATGACCTTTCTCAGAGCTACAAAGGAGTGCTATGATAAGACACATGCCTCAAACACTGAGGACTGTTGGAAATATTAAAGTGATGCTTTTGCTGACCTACAGGTAAGGAGAGGCTGTGAAATATTCTTCAGCTCATGTGTCCGTACATCTGTGGCTTCCTATGTCTCATACAATGTTGCAACCCAAAGGCTTGGATTGGAACATCTTGTCTTAGTGGCCCTAGCTGCTTTGAAGGCAGAAGGACATAAGGAGAGCATCAGAGTGATTTGATCGCTGCTGCAAGAAGCATCCGAACACAACTAATCATCGAAGTATTCTCATCTCTTTAACAATCACCACTGCCTTAACTCCTTCACTCCACCTTCAAATAAAGGACAAAAACTTCAATCCAGCAGTTTCATCAGGCCTCATGCAACTCCTCATTGGAAAAATTACTTTGGAACTGATCCTTCCCACTCCCAGAGACATATATAAGTGAGGTGAAGGCTATTAATTAAATTGCTCACCACTAATGAAACTGCTGATCGGCCAGTGAGGTAATAAAATAGAATCAAACAATGCAGCAGACTCTCACAGACGGCTGACATATGCCTTCTGTTTCCAGCAAGCAACACTTGCTTTTCAGTCATTATTGTAGTCTGACTTCATGCCTGATTTGAATGATAGCAGAGACAAAACAGAAAAAAAGGGATAAAAATGCATAAGCAAGAATAAGAAAAAGGAAGATAAAAATAGAATGAAAAAAATGTTAAACAAAAAATAAGTAAAGCAGCAGGAGAAAATTAAGGAGCTGAGAAAGGTGAGCCTGGTGAAAAACATAGGGAGGTATATTGTTCAAGGGCTCCAAGAAATGTAAAATAGATAGGGAGTTGGACATATTGCTTAATTATGGTTTAACTTTACCAGTTCTGTAGTTGCAGAACAGTAATTGGATCACTGCTCCAAAAGTTGGCTTTGCTTCACTATAAACAAGTTATAGCAATGCAAAATCTGCAATGAGTATAAGATGAATGCTTTGAAAACTGTTTTCTCAATTCTATCGAAAAACTTAAATTTCCAGCTCTAGATCAATATTGTCTCTGGTGTTT
Source organism: Carcharodon carcharias (assembly GCF_017639515.1). Classification (NCBI taxonomy): domain Eukaryota; kingdom Metazoa; phylum Chordata; class Chondrichthyes; order Lamniformes; family Lamnidae; genus Carcharodon; species Carcharodon carcharias. Next base: position 154,497,865 of record NC_054473.1, on the reverse strand, counting down.
TGGAATTCATTTTGTGTGGGCCTCACTTCAGAATATAAACATCTTGAATGCATACTGAATATTAACACCTCCGTGGAGTGTTATGGTATTACACAATCAAGCTGCTCTTCTTTTGATTAAATATTAAACCAGGCTTCCCTTATGCTACTGATAGAATACAATATAAATCTCTTGTCAATATTCACAGATCCCTAGCTAATATCTCCCAGGACATACCTTCGTTACACAGTATGGAATCCAGGACCATAATTTGAACTCTATTAGAACATAGATTGTGCACCGTGATCAGTCTTCTGTGCTATGTTTTAAAGATTAATTGCCTTAGTTAATAGTTAACAGACTGGAAAAACATTTTTTAACATACTGACCATTGCCTGGGTGTTGGGTAGATGGTGAGAACTCTTTGGCAGTGATCCTGGCAAGCTGCGCTTCATCCTGAGCTTTTTGAGCAGCTGTTTCAGCCACCTCCGATTTTGACTTAGCGTGAGATGTTCTGTATAAGGAACATGAAGCAATAAAACTCTTTAGAGAAGTGACAAATACATCTGACAATTTATAAAAAGTACAACACCACTGTGTCCAGCCTATAGCATTCATTCATCATGTTGAACTTAAGAGCATACTGCAGGCAAATTCCATATTTGGTGATCATTCTTGTTCCCATCTTAAATAAACAGGAAGCTGGGCCATTCAGCCCTTGTTATGATAAACCCGAAAAACTATGCTCTTAACCTCTTAATAGTTTTCCTTGCTTTCTATATCAAAAGTTAGATTACAAAATATCTCCATTTTTTTGTTACTAAATTCCCAATTCTGGATCTAACACCTGATAAATCCTGAAACACTCAGGAACAAATTGCATTGGCATTTAAACAGTTCTACTGCCTCTGACTAAAACTGCAAGACTACCCTTAAAATTGAATTTTTTGCTTTTCCAATAAGATGATTTTGAGAAACAATGATGGAGTTATTTCCCTGAAAAGTCAAATCCATCTTTTAATAAGAAGATAATAATTCAAGAATGTATTTTTTAAAACATTTTCCATTTCATAAATTTTCCTTGAGAAAGGGTGTACTGACACCATTATATAGTTTGGGTAACAAAAATATATGCACGAAGTTAGTTTATTCTCCAAATTATATGTGCAGTCCAGGAAAACTGGCACCTTCATGTCTTATTTGAAAGAGCGGGAGAAAAATCATCTGAAATTTGATATTTAGTTCTGGAACTTGGTTAAAACAAAGAAAGATGTTTTATTTTGCTCATCTGCTTAAGTGAAGATTAATGTCCTATCATGCGCTGTATATCATAGCCACATTATACTTGCACATTAGACTATTCTCTTGCCAGTGCCAGTGATATGATTCCGTGAAGGGCTCTGGAAGCTCAAGTAGACATTATATAGATAATCATTGGTTTGCAGCAGCATTTTTGCATCTGAATTTTCACAACATCAAAAGGAGCAAAAATCTCTCCAATACTAAGAACAAAATCCAAAAAATCTGCATTGAAGCAAAGTCAAAGTATTCAATTAATGATTGACCAACAGGGCCTCAAATTTAACATAACTACCATCCTGTGTGTTAAACACACCTCTTCTTCCAATGTCCAATTTTGCATTGATTTTTAGAGTAAAGGGTGATATGTTAATTACGATTTTCAAGGTTGTTTTAATTATCATAACATATTTTCTGTACTGTGACTGTTGATGGAAGGCTTGATTTTGCTTTTTCTCTCCATTTCCTTTTTACCCTCACTCAAAATCTTTAATTTCACAACAACTTGCCAATCAGTAAAATAAAAAGGACAAACTGTAAATGATGGAAATCTGAAATAACAATGGACAACTCCAGGTACATATCTTTCATGAGAACAGGTGAAGGGCCCATGCCAGAAACTTCATAAGCTGTCTTATCTTCACAGATCCTAACTGACCTGCTGTGTATCTCCAGCACTTTATTTTAATTTCAACCTTCCAACCAGGACAGCTTGAGAGTGAAATTATAAGCTCGACCCCACAGCTATGACCCCTGGGCCTTTTTGACCAGTCAAGCAGGAGGAGAAGCAGACACCTGTTTGATATCAGGAGCAGGATTTTGTTTCATGGGTGGGTGCCTCGATATCGTGGTCAAATGGGGGTCCCAACCGCGCACTGTGCCAATCCAACATGGATTGGCTAATTAGTGGCCGGAGGCTGTGTTTACTGTCCAATTAAAGGTAGTGGGTGGATTCTCAAAGCTGGGGGGCTAATAGAAAGTTCTCCAGCATAGAAGGAGCAGCTGCCTGCCATTGCAGGGAAGGAAGAGAGAGGGTGCCTCCATCCTGAGGCACCTTCTTAACAACTTTTTAAAATTTTAAATGGAAAATGGCCACAGTTGCCGTGTCACCATTGTGGAGGAATTCATTCTGCATTGCGGCCTAGGTGGGCAAGGTGGGGGAGTTTAAAAGCATCCTGCAGAGTCAGCCCACCCCCGCATCCCTGTCTGCTGCTTCTAGGCAGCTGCTGTACTCCTGGTGCTGGGCCCACTGGCCAACTGGAAAATTCCTTGCTTGGCCTTTAAATGATCTTAAATTACCCACCGCTTGCAGGCGTGAAATCACATGCCCATCAGCCTCTGTCCCCACCCCCCATATCAGGGCAAAAGTTCTGTCTCAGATAACTGCAAGGTTGAAGTAAAGTAGGCTAGAGTACCAGCCCCTGTTGAGTGTGTGCCTGAGATGTCCAAATAATGGGAGTTTATATGTGTCTTCATTTAGGCTTGACAAAGTGAAGCACGATAGTGCTAGAAATTGCCTATCTTTATGCTTTAAAGTTAATGCAAAATTCAAACTGTGCATGTCGGCTATGGCTCCGTTGGTAGAACTCTCACCACTGAGTCAGAAGGCCGAGGGTTCAAGTTACATTCCAGAGATCTGGGCACTAAAAGACTGATACTCCAGTTCAGTATGAGGCAATGCTGCACTGTTGGAGATGTTGGATGAAATGTTAAATCAGGGTCCTGTTAGCTCTCTCAGGTTAACATAAAAGATCGCGTAGCATTATACCGAAGAAGAGCAGAGGAGTTATACCTGATGACTTGGCCATTATTCATCTCTCATTATTTGGTCATTATCAAATTGCTCACAATCCAATGGGCCTTGTTGTGTACAAATTAGTTGCTGCATAGCCCACATTACAACAGTGATTAAACTTCTGAAGTACTTCATTGGTTATAAAGCACTTTGGGGTAATCCTGAAGTTATGAAAGGTGCTATATAAATGCAAGCTTTTCCTTTTCCTTTATCAATCGCTCATATGATGTATCGATAGGGTGAAATGCCAATCACCAGTCTTGTTGCCCAAGCAATTAATCAGGACCCAAACTTTAGAAAAAACTTTTTTCCATGAGAAAGGTATCTGCTTTGACCAAACTCCACCTTTGTGCCCACTCAGGGCAACGTTGTTGACATTTGTTATCACCTCACTGCTGTCAGACTGCCCACCTGACCCAGGCACAGAAAGTTAGAACTTCCTTCAGCTAAACACTGGATAGTCTGAAGCTATTGCTAACAGGCCCTGGCAGAAACTGCACATCTTTGCTCCCCATTCCATCCCCCTCCCCAACCATTTGTTCAGGTTGTATCAGATTATGCAGAACCTTCATATCCTATTTGATGCAGAGCTGAGCTTCAAAATTACATTATCAAACACCAAGGGCTGACTTTTCTGGTTGCCGGGGTGGGTGGAGGTGTGGAGTGCGGGTGGGCGTGGACCCAATTGCCGTTCGCGATTGGATCTGCACCGCCATTTTATGCAGGCGGGCTAATTAAGGCCCACCCAGCGTGCTTCATGACTCCCATGCATAGCGGGAGTGGGTGGGCAGCAGCGGGCGGGCTCAGCCCAGCGGGTCCTATGGCGACCCAACGGCCTGTATAAAGGAAGACCCTGGCAACCTTGTAAAGGCTGCTCACAATGGCTGGGCGAAGGTCTCTGCAGAGGGGCAATGGAGGTTATGCAAGTCCGGAAGGTAGGCCATCGGGGCAGGGTAGGGCAGGGGGCCAGTGTGCCCCTCGTTTTTCAGGTGACTGCCTTGCTGCCCTCCTCCAGGCAGTGGCAGCACGGGGAGAGGTGCTGGTTCCCCAGGATGGGAGGAGGAGGCCCCCCCACATGATGAAACCTGCCTGGGAGGAGGTGGCGAGCTCCCGGGACGTGGTGCGGCACAACTGGATCCTGTGTCACAAGCGCTTCAATGACGTTGCACTCTGGAAGGGTGAGGACAATGTTGGTATTGGTCACTTAACCTGCAGGTCGGCTTCCACCCTGCTGCACCCCCCCCCCCTCCCCCCGCCACCAAGTCTGAGTGTAGTGACTGCGTTAAATCATTGACAGCATGTGCTCTTTGCTGGGTGGGCCAGCAGATATTGCCCCTGCCGAGGTCACCCTGAGAGGGTGGTGATGTGATGGGTCCTACGCCTGCAGCATGTGGCACACTGAGACCCACATGACTGTTTTGGGGGCAACCTGGAGGAGCAGCACCTAGGCACAAGTGTTACAACTCCAGGACATGTCGAAGTCAGGGTGATGACATGCTGGGAGGGGAGATTCAAGGTGGCGTGGCAATAAACCATCTGCTGCCCTCTGCGCTCCACGTGCTTGCGCCTTCTTTTTGCTATGGCAGGATATGCCGTGTGGTGCTTACTGTGATGTAGGCAGCATGTGACCGGGGTGGGTGGGGGGTGTTGGGGGGTGGGGAGCAGGCCTAGCATCTTTGTGTGAGTGTTTGGCAGCAGCGGGGTGAGGAGGCACTGGAGCCCTGATATGTCCCACTCCGGTTGGTGTGGGCTGTGCACGAAGATTGCACAATTTGCATAATCAATGCTCTTCTCTCATTTTCAGCAGAAGAATGCTCATAACGCTGCAGAGTGTGTGAGGACTGGCGGTGGCCAGGCACAGTTAGCCATTCTCAACTGGTTTGAGCAGGAGGCCCTGGATTTGGAGAGGCGCCATGCGCCCAGGTCCACTGGTGTCAGTGAGGCTGGGGTGCCACAGCCAGGTATTTATGCCCAGCAGTGAGGTCAGCATTGTTCTCCCAACAGACATTGCAGTGCTGAATGTCAAGTGATTTAATTTTGCAACATGGCTTGACCATTGCTTATGGAAGGATGAGCACATAATGATCCGGGGGACAGGGATGTACTTTGTCATTGTCTCCACGTTAACTTCTAGCATCAGCGGAGCAGGGCCGGGAGGAGGAGCAGGAGAGGCCCCCTCTCACACCTGAGGGTCCTGAAGTCTCACCAGTGTCACATCATCTGTGCCAGGCAGGCACCAGCACAGATGCTAGCACCTCAGTGGGAGTTAGAACATCAGCTAGTGTCCCGAGGCACAGCGGTGAGGGCACTTCACAGTCACTGGAGGAACTGGCAGAGACAGAGAGTGCCAATGGTGCCAACAGTCGGAGGACTGCAGGGGACCAGGCACATGCTCAGTCGGTGCCTGATGATGTGCCTCTGGAGTCATCCACAACGCAGCAGGGGCATGAAATGCGGCCGGGTGTGTTGGAGCATCTGGGGGAGATACATGAGGCAATGCTTGGCTTGGTCTCCGTGGTGGAGGAGTCTACATGGACACTCGCCAAAACAATGAGCCACATGTCTGAGCGCCATGCATCCTCCATGGAGAGAGTGGCGGCTCTCATAGAAAGGCTCCCCCAGGAGACCCATCAGGGCTTCCTGGGGATGCGCTCTGACCAGCAAGCCCTCACATCGGCATTGACCTCAGCTGGTCAGTGCCAGTGTGGGAGATGGTCTGGGCACCAATTCTCCCAGCTCAGTGCCCGTCCATCCACAGTGAGCAGGGAGGTCCGAAGTGACCTCACGTTGGCGCAGCTGCTGCCTGTCATCTCTGTGGGCACCTCAGGGTGCTCCGGATGAGGGTACCAGATCCTCCGCCCCTCTCCCGGTGACCGCTTCATCCAGTGAGGCTGCGACGACTGGGGAGTTGCCAGCTGGGGAACTAGCAGCTCCCTCCCAGGCGGAGCCAGCACAGGCTCCACATGCCAGATGACCACCACCAAGGTCATCGAGGCCAACAGGACATCAGAGTCAGCAGGCTGTCTCAGATGCCACTCCTAGCAATGGAGCAACACCAAGACGTAGCACCCAGAAATGTAAACATAAGGCACATTAAGCACACCATGGGTTTATCACTGGTGCTTTTGTGTTGACCCGAGATGAGGTCTTTATGATATGCTTTGAATTGGAACACCAGTGTCATTTTTTTGGCTTAAGTTTCTTTGCCTGTGATTTTAAATTCAGACATGTGACCATGGCTGAGGGTGCCTCTTTTCTTCTGCATGTGCTTGCTTTCCAAAAATGTTATGAGTGCTTTGTGGGAAATTCAGTTTTACTAACAAGGCCCTTAGTCACTGTTCCTAACCTGGCAGATTTGGCACTTAGGTATCGAGTATGTAGCCTACTGCCCAGGCTTGTCTCGGAGGTCCATCTGTGGTGTGCTAGCTGAAGGTTCATTGGATTAAAGCCTCTTGGGTGTCCCTGCCTCCCTGCAGTATGCCCGGGTCAGCGTTTACCCCTCAGCATTTCCCTGTGTGTGCTCATCCTCGGACTCTCTGCTGGACTCATCGTGTGTAGCCGCAGCCACTGTGTCAATGTCTTCATTGTCCACTGTGTCTCACCTTTCCAGCGCAAGATTGTGGAGAGCGCAGCATGCAACCACTATCAGCGACACATGATCTGGGGGGTACTGGAGTGCGCCCCCTGAGCGGTCCAGGCATTGGAAGCGCATCTTGAGAAGACCGATGGTTCTCTCCACTACAGCCCTTGTGGAGGTGTGGCTCCTATTGTAGCGCTGCTCAGCGTCTGTTCTTGGATGGAGGAGAGGTGTCATGAGCCGCTTTCTGAGGGGATAGCCCTTGTCACCCAGCAGCCATCCATCAAGCTGGGCTGGAGCACTGAAGAGCCCCGGCACCTGGGAATACCTGAGGAAGTAGACGTTGTGGGAGCTGCCTGGGTACCTTGCACAGACTTGTAAAATCAGCATCCTCTGATCACATATTATTCTGCACGTTCATGGAGTGGAAGCCCTTCTTGTTGATCAAGGCATCGGGCTTACCTGCTGACGCCTTGATGGCCACATGTGTGCAGTCTATTGTATCCTGGATTCGGAGGAAGCCAGCAATGGCCGCGAAGCCTCTGGCTCGCTGGATCTGGCTTGCCTGGTCCCAACAGAAAGTGGATGAAGGTAAATGCCTGTCTAAACAGAATATCTGTAACCTGCTTGACACAAGTGTGGACAGCTGATGGGAAGACACCGCAAAAATCACCCACAGACCCCTGGAAGGAGCCAAAGGCATAGAAGTTGAGGGCAGCTGTGACCTTTAGAGCCACTGGCATGGGGTGTCCACACACACAGTTAGCGGAGATCTCAGGCCCAATCATCTGACAGATATAGTTGACTGTCTCCCTTGAGAGATGGAGCCTCCTTCAGCACTGCACCTCAGGCATATTGAAGCAGCTGCTTTGCCACCTGTATATCCTGGCAACAGGATAATGGTGTCTTCTGCGGCCCCTTCTACCTTGGTCTACCTCTTGGCCCTGCGCCCCTTGTGCCTATGCCTGTCCTCCCAAAGGTGGCTCTCTTAGAGGCTGAATGTGCACTCCTGGCCTCCTCCCACTTTGAGCCCTCCCTCCCCCCTCAGAGGAGATGCCTCCAGTAGACAGTTCAGCTCCCATTCCCAGGCTAAGGGAAGGCTTCCTGAAACCTGCAGGCCCAAAAAAGATTCCTCACTGCAGAGTGCTGATCTGAAGGTTCAGAGTCCAGACAAAGTATCTGGTATGTGTTTTGAAGTATTGCAGATCACAAAGGCAGGTTTCAATAACTTTGAAAAATTAATATTTGACTGTGCACACTCACGACCCCACTGAGCCCTCTTATCCCGCCCTTGGATGAGGTTTATACAAATCTGTCCTACCCGCCTGCCCGTTGCACCTGTGCGCTGACCCAAAGATCACACAGGCATTGAAAAATCAGCAGATTGGTGAGTCAAGGGCCTTAAGTGGCCCGTTAATTAATGGTGGGCGTGCAGTAGATATCATTGCACACTCGCCCAACGAAATAATGCAATGGCGTGCAGTGACGTCAGAATGCTTGCCCAATGTCCCCACGTGTCATTTTACACACGGACGTGCGGGGTCCGCCCCTCAACACCAACAGGAAAATTCTGCCACAAGGGCGGAATTTTCCGGCCCTGTCAGTGGCGGGCATCGTCACAGGTGGGACAGGAAAATTTGGAGAGGGCCAAAAGTCAATTCACTTTTGGCTTCTCTCCAATTTTTCCTGTCCCACCTGCAACAATTCCCGCAATGTCAGGGCCGAAAAATCCCAGCCCAAAAACAGCTGGTTTATATCTCAGCCACCCTCCATCACTGAGACTCTAGCTTGATTATTCCAATTCCCTCTTTGGCAGCCTCTGCGTCATAAACTCCACTTTGTCTATCTTCAAATGCCCACAGCTTCTCCTCCATTAAGCTCCACTCACCCATTAAGCCTGGTCTGCATTAACCCTCCTTCATTCACCGTCAGCTACCACATTAAATTTAGTTTTTTTAGGTTTAAAATGCACATTTTTGTTTATAAAGCCTACCAGGGCCTTGTCCCAACTTATCTCTGCAACCTTCTCCAGCCTTATATCACCTCTCATACACTTTGTTTCCCTGACTCCAGCCTTACATGTATCACTCAATCCCCTTTGTCTGATCATTGGGAGCAGAGTTTACCTCTAATTTGATCTCTCTAGATCTCTCTTGGTTAGCATCTCCACCTCTTAAAAATCTACATAAGTCAACCTTTCACTTTCTAAATCTTCCCCTCCATGGCTTGAGCTCTGTTCTCTCATTTATCTCCATTTTGAGGTACCTTGTGATGTTTTGTATTTTTAATAGCTATAGAAATGTATGTTGTTGTTAAACATCTCAAGTGAAATGAGTTGGAATAAAATCTTCCCATTTATTTGTGTTAGATCTTTAATGTTATTAAATTATTATAGATATGTTTTACGTTTGCACTTTATTTTAAAGGCTATATAGACAAAAGACTTAGCAGTAGAAAGAAGTAATGACAGGGATTCAAATAAATTGCTTTTTTTGGAGGGAGCATGTTGTTTGAATTTTCAAATGGATTTTGAACATCTCACAACATAATTTATTGATCGGAGGTTACTGAAAGAATGCTGCTCCTTTATCTTGAAGTCATTACAGGAGATGATGACGTCATTGCAAGGTAGCTTTTTATTTAATGACTAACTAATGAAATTGCTAATAAATGCCAGCTTATTCCCCAGTGCTCATTATTTTACCATAAATCATTAATGTTTGCTTAGTAATGGAGAAGGAGCTGAGTAAGACAAAACCAGAGAGCCATCAGATTAAATTTGTGACGACTCTCTCGAATACTTGGTCTGCTTTACTCTGCTGGAGCCAGTGAAACTTGCAGTAATATGGCTTATAATCATGTAAAAAAAATTACTTTATGTGAGAAGAATCATCTTAATTGCTATTAATTTCAAAAAATTCCCACTAATATATTATACTAAATGATTTGTCAAGTTTTCTGATGCTTACTGATTAATACATGCAGAATTCAAATATTTTTGAAACAGGCTGAGGAATCATTGGAAGAATGATTAGTCATAAACCATGATTTGATTGAATAACAAGCAGATATTAATCCATATTATTATCATGCTTTCTGAAAGAAATCTTCAAATTTTAAGAGCTAAACCAAACATGATTTGTCTCCAAATTGCTATGTTGACTGGGGGGTAAATTCAATACTAATTTTCAGAAACAATGAACTGCACTTTCTAAAGAGGTGAGCCCCACTGCCAGGACAAAAAATGGGACCCAACACTGTGTGGGCCAGGGGCAGGTAATTAACTGGCCGCTGCTGGGCCCACCACCCAATTGAGGATGGTGGTCCACCAGCCCAATCAGAGGCCTTTGCAGCACCACCAATGGAGGTAGCTGCTGTTGGAGACTACAGGAAGAAAGAGCTTCCATGCTGAGGCATCCTCAAAGACAAGGTCAGCTTATTTAAGTACGGTACCAGGGCCAGACAGGCAAGCCATGGAGATCAGATCAGGAGTTGCACCACCCAGCAACAACGCTGAAGCCTCAAGAGGCAGCCAATGCCAGCGGGGGGCCCCACCATGGGCCATGGAATGGCCGTAAAAGAGGACTCCTCCCTGGGAACCTGCTGGGAAGCCGGCAAGGTTTACCTGGTGTTCTCCCCATGTGACTATGGCCCCTCCCTACCAGGTAAAATGCCAGCAGGGCTGGGGGACTGACCCTTACTTAGGCACTTAATTAGCACAATTTTCCACTCTGTGGGCAGCTGTGCCACTGGGGTCCTCACAGCTGGTAATATGCAGTGGCAGTGAGAAGATATGGGCTCCCCACCCAACACCTTCTACAAGTCCCCCTGCCTTCCAGCCCATCTCCATCTCAGTGAGCTCATGGTCAATCCACAGGATGTGGCGGATGCAGTTAGCATTGATTCACTCCAATGCAAATTAGATGGATTTATTTCAGAAAACAAAAGTTTATGTTCCAGTATTTGAGTGATTTGAGATATGACGTGTGGCAATTGTTGGAAAAAGGTTGACTTTGAACCTGTTGCTACCAAAGCTCTCCAGCACCGGTGGGGGGGGGGGGGGGGGGGGGGGGGTTTCCTTGTTGTGCACTAAATGGCAAAGATTGATTGCTATGATTGGTCAATAACTCCATTATTACTATATTATGTGACAACAAGGATGGTGAAATGTAAACTTGATGCACCTTGGTTTTTTTATTGTCCAGCGATTTCTACACCGAAACCAGGGCAGTGGATCTTAGCTGAAGTTATGGAAGCACCAAGCTAACAGGAGCTGCAGCAATTTCTTTGCTTCCCTATTTTTTTGGGCACAACCATTCACTATAGTTTTTATAAGTTGCAAAATGCATCGAGAGAGGATTTTCACCCACCTACCACAGATTCTTCCAGGAAAATGGGGCTGTAGGTAAAAAATATATTTTTTAAATCAACCATTCACTGGCCAGCTTGATTTGCCCAAAACAGGCATGAGCCATATTATAACACTGTTTTTAAATTGGTGTCCTACATCCTAGGACCCCAGTGCAATTCCGGGGTTTCGATGTTTCCAACAGAACTACTCATTAGGCAGCCAAACCAGCAGGCTTTAAAGGGAGCCTGCAGGCTTCTCCAAATGACCCAAAACAAACCTGTGTCACTGCTTCTTGTCAGGGCACGGGGGACATGCCAGTCATTCAGTTCCCCTGGCACACTCTGTGCCTCCCCCACTCCCAATCACCCCCAGGCACACTTAAGCATTTAAACCAGAATTTTGGGGCAGAATTATTTTTTTTCAAATCATAAATTATCATTTGATTCTGAAACAATTAATGGCCCTGTATGTTTATTGGAAAGCTTGAATAGTAGAAGATCATAATCACCTGGTTTCACTGACTGAAGTATCTTTTTTATGGCCCTTTTAAGGACGGAAATGCTGAAGGAACATGTTGAGCACTGGAGGCCTACAGTGAGCACAGTCTCTTTTTGATTTCCCACAGAATCAGTTCTCGATCTTAGTTGAGAGTCTGCAGGCAATGACACATTTCTTTCATGCCTTGGCAGCAGCTTCAAGTACAGTATTGCTGGAGGCCTGGCAATGGGCTGCTTACTCTCAGCCCTGATGCTGCGCAGTATAAAAAAGCAAGTCAAAGTAACTTCAAAAATGGAAAACAGCAAGATTTTTAAAGATGTGGAAGAGAATCAATCACATTTTTAATCAACATTGCATTTCAAATTGGAGTTGTGACTGAAACTACTGGGTCAAATGGTGGTTTTTTGGGTAGCATCACAATTCAAGCATGACCAGCAGCCAATGATTTTGTCCCCACTCTGTTGAAGCTAATCTTGTTAACAGCACTGCCCAATGAACTGAGGAAAATACCCTCTTTCCTTGTCCAAACAAATTTCAAAAAATGCCTTGCTCCCTTTCTGTTGTTTTCCATAGAACTGCCCACAGCACAACAGGGAACTAGCTTAGCCCAAGGGGTTTGAGGGAAAAACAGAAGAGCTTTCACACAGTGAGATCTAGAGGATTATGTTGCAGTGAAATGACTGCCCTGTTAAATATTTATACATCAGAACAAAGTTCAGAATTCAGGGAAACTCAAGTTCCAGATTAGTGGTAAAAACAAAAAACTGCGGATACAAAACAAAAACAGAATTACCTGGAAAAACTCAGCAGGTCTGGCAGCATCGGCGGAGAAGAAAAGAGTTGACGTTTCAAGTCCTCATGACCCTTCAACAGAACTGAGTAATTCTAAGGAGAGGGGTGAAATATAAGCTGGTTTAAGGTGGTGGGGGGGAGGGTGGTTGGGTGTGGGTATGGGTGTGGTTGTAGGGACAAGCAAGCCGTGATAGGAGCAGATAATCAAAAGATGTCACAGACAAAAGATAATATCACCACCTTCAACGCCTCTGTGTTCTTTTGTTCTTTTGTCTGTGACATCTTTTCATTATCTGCTCCTATCACTGCTTGCTTGTCCCTACAACCACACCACCACTCCCCCCCACTTCTCTCCCCCCACCCAACCACCCTCCGCGCCACCCCCCTCAACCACCTTAAACCAGCTTATATTTCACCCCTCTCCTTAGATTCACTCAGTTCTGTTGAAGGGTCATGAGGACTAGAAATGTCAACTCTTTTCTTCTCCGCCGATGCTGCCAGACCTGCTGAGTTTTTCCAGGTAATTCTGTTTTTGTGCCAGATTAGTGGGTTCTCCTTCTTCGTGATAAATTAGGAATACAGGCCAATACTTTGAAAATTTGTCTAAATTTTGTATGTGATTGTGAGAAGAAAGTTAATTCTGAGGGTGTAATAATATCAGAACATTTCGATCTGCTAATTCACTGTGGAAATAAAATCTAAAGCTCAAATTTAATGCTTTTAGAGTCCACTTGCAGAACAGACCAAATATCTCATCCATGGTTTCAGTTATCTTTTTATCATATAACAGACCATCAGAACTCTTCCATATCTCCAGCACTTATGAGTTATAAGTCTCTCATACCAGTGGAAGACCAGCCATAACTCACAGTCACTGATGAGATCCATTGTACATGTCCATATGATAAGCAATGTAAAAATATCGAAAGTATCTGGGGACTGACCCGAGGTTGACAATACTACAGTTAAGTAATGTGATTTTTAGAGCATCAAGGAGGCACCAAGAAGGATAGTTATGGGGGATGCTTTACAGCCCATAAGCCAATGTATTTTCAGGCACTTAAATAGATGGCTAGCCCACCAACCTCACACACACACCTGAGCCGTCCCCCATAATACAGTGGGTGGGTAAGGCATCAGCCTGCTCATCTGCCCTGAGGGCTATTGATCCCTTTAACTGGCCCAATTAATGGCCAGTTAAGGATCTGTTTCCACCCCTGCCACAATAACGTGTGGCTGGAGAAGGCAGAACAAAGGAAGCCAGCCTGCTACTTCACCATCTCAGCTAAGAAGGCAGAAAGGAAAGGGTGGCATCTCATTTGGGGGTGCCCTGTGATATCATGGGTACCCCACCAAGATGTTACCCCTTACTTTGTGACTCACCCCCTGGACTCCAAAACCGCACCTCCCCCCCACCACCGCAGCCCATTCCCCCTTGCCCCGCCTCCCTCCTCTACCAAAAACTCCCGATTCACCTGAGTGCACTATCCCCATGTTGCCTTCCTTCTTGGGACTGCTTGTACTCCCAGCAGCAGCCACTATTGAGCTCTGGCATTGATGGGCTTACTCAGCTCCTGGTCACTCAGATTGGCTGGCAGTTCTGGAGGGCCAGACTTCCTTTTCCTGATGGACAGAAGTCCCACAATTACCTCATTAAAGCCACCCGCAGACTACTATCGCTGCGGGGCAGCCTTTTTTTTAAGGTTAGTTGGCTCATGACTGACTTTTCTACTGGGGGCAGGGAGGGCTACAATATACTAAAATTCAGCCCTATACTCTAACATATGCAAACATATGCAAACACACACACACACACACACACACACACATATGTATATTTGGTCATGCTTTATGACGGGTGCAGCCCTGAAGAATTGTAGCTCCAGTAAATGATTTTAAGAAAAGCTATTAGAATTAACTAGTTTTTGGGAAAAAATATTTGAATGAATTCTCAGGATCCTTGAAAGGATCAAGCAATTTAATGTCACTTTGTTTTCATGTCATGGTGCTAGGTTACCAGACAAAGCTTAAGTAATATTCAAATCTTTGATGATAAAAATGGCTAATACTCTTTAAATGCAGAATTGACTACTTTTGTCTTGATGGCGCAACACCACCCACCTGGGCCTAACCACTCACAGCCCCAGTCACACCAGTTTCCATCTGGCATAATCTAACATTACTTTTTTTAAGAATAGGCCTGATATTTAAGTCCCATTGGGGAGCTGACTGGAGTGGACAGAAATTCCACATGGGAGCCTTTGTGGGAGGCCTGGCAGAATTTATCCACTTGGTTTTATTTGAACTGGTCAAATGGCCATTTCCAACAGAAAACAGAAGCCAGGGGCAGTTACGGTAGTTGTAAGACGGGAGTCGAAGGCAGCAGAGGCCTGGACTTTCCGACAACATCACAAAGCAAGTCAGAAATGCTCAAACCATCCCTCATTTACCAGGGGGTTCTGCCAGTTATGATTAGAGACAGGTGCAGCCCTGAAGAATTGCAGTTCCTGTAAATGATTTACAACAAATTAAAGAACTTTGAGAAGAAAAATTAGAATTAAAGAGTTATTGGAAAAAATATTTGAATGAATTTCACTATCAATCAGTAAAAGAATCAGGCAATAGATTGATGCCATTCTGTTTTTCAAGTCGTGGTGCTATGTAACCAGAAAAAGGTTTAAGGTGATTGAGATTGACCTGTCTTATAGCCTATTAATTAGGCGATCAATTCTTATCTAAAAAGTGTATATTTATATTCTTCCCCCTATGGTAACCATCATTTACAGACTTCTGTGATTCTGTAATTTACACAATATCTTTTTAGTGGGAGGGCATAGTAGTCTTGACAACAGAAATTTCCAGAACTGCTGCCAATGGCACTGTGCATTAAACCAGCAAGATATCTCCTTAAGACAAATGTTCTAATTATGATCCATTATTTTCTGAATTAGAGGAACCCATGATCTGAAATGATCATCCTTTGTCAAATCCAGTGTCATGGGGCTAGATTTTAGGGTCCCCCAGGGGTGGTTTGACAAGTGGGGGGACCATTAGATTGGTTGCCATGCAGTGGGCACTGTTCCCGATGCCTACCTGCTCACCCCTGACCCTGCAGCCATCTTACCAGCAGTTGAGGCATCGGGAGGCCTGTCCTCTATTAAGGCCCTTAAGTGGCCAATTCATGGCCACTTAAGGGGCTCCTCCTGCCACCGCAGGGATTTATCCCATGACAGCAGAGGCCCACGTCAAGTGTGCAGCCTAGCAGCCCTCACTGCTCAGGCTGGTGGACAGGCAAAGGAGTGGCTTCTCCTTTTCAGGTCCCCTATGCCCATGGGAGGCCCCCCCAGCACTTCCCACATCCATGTCTCCCTTTACCATGTTCCCTGTCCATCATGACCCCCACCCAACCCCCCAACCTCACCAGAGCCTGCCAGCCACTTACCTTCGCACCAGGCTCCATCGATGATCGCCAATGAGGACTGGATGCAGTTCTAGCAGTAGCCACTGGTCCTGGGGCTGCTGGCCATTTCATTGGTCGGCAGTACTCAAAGGCAGGACTTCCTCATCAGATGGGGCTGAAGTCTTGCCTCAAACCAATTAATGGCCCGATGATTGTTATATGATTATGGGGCAAGCCTGCCAACCCAGGATCGGGCTCACCCCTGACTTTTATGCTGGAGGTGGCAGAGACCCGCATCCTCCCTAAAATCCAGCCCCTGGTTTTTAAACTAAACCTAATTAATGCAATCTCAAACAGGGCACTGACATGTATCCATCAATTGTTTCTCCAAGGTCTTTATACATTTTGCTTAACACAATTTGAAACAATTACCCTCCTCTTATCTTTGAAATTGGAGCTACTGGGGGCCAAACAACAACATTATAGCCATATTTTATTGCCACTCATTTGTTGGAAGGCAAAGTTCAATAATGAATAACCTGAAAAGGAGAAGCTCAAAGCTGGGTAGCAAATATCATGTATTGCTTACAACATCCAAGATCTTGAGGGGTATGGACAGGGTAAATAGTGAGAAACTGTTACCACTCAAGAGAGCATCAAGAACTAGAGGGCACAGATTCAAAATAATTGGCAAAAGGAGTAAATGTGATGTGAGGAAAACCTTTTTCACCCACAGGGTAGTTGGAGTCTGGGACAAACTTCCTGAAAGGGTGGTGGAGGCATGTTCAATCTGAGGTATTCAAAAGGGAATTGGATTGCCACCTGAAAAGAGAGAATGTGCAAGGTTACTGGGATAAGGCAAGGGAGTGGGACTACATGGAATGCTCTTTCAGAGAGCCAGCGCAGAATCGATGGGCCCAATTTCCTCCTCCTGGACTGTAAAGATACTGTGATGCTGCGATGAACAGTAGTACATATGTGTAGGTCCCAATAATAACAGGAAGCCAGAGAGGGCACAGGGGAGCATGTAATTAAGGAACCTGGCGAGGCTGAGCATGTGCAGGCTCTGCCAATCTTTGCAGCACAGCCTCAGTAGAATATTGTTGGGCCCCCTGTTGCTTAACAGCCAGCCAAGTTGACTGTGAGGCCATTGAGCAGGCGTTCACCACTATTCCCTTCACCCTCATGTATTTGTAAGCCCTCCCCTTAAACGTATCAAAACTACCTATCTGTTTCAACCACCTCACCTGACGGCGAGCTTCACATTCTCACCGTACTTTGTTTAAAGAAATTCATCCTAAATTCTTCATCTGATCTGTTGGTGGCTCTGTTATATGCCACTTTGTTCTGGGCTCACCCTCAAGTGGAAACAATCTCTCCACATCCACCCTACCAAACCTCTTCATAATTTTAAAGATCTCCATCTAGAACACTGGAACACTACACTGTCATTATTCAACCTTTTTGCATGTTTGAAGGGTCGCTGAATAAAGTGCATGCTTAATGCTGCATCAGATGTTTACTGCGCTAGTTGGTAAATTTCTTCAGAACTCAGGCAGTAGCACAGTTTGTTTATTCTTTGGAGCTTGTAGCAAAGGTCTTGTAGCAGCTCCTTAACTAAAATTATTGTTTCACCTGAGTGCACACTGATGAGCAATAGTAGAGGTGAAGCAAATCTAAGTCAAAGGATGAGAAGGTGCAACAGTATTAGGACTCAGTTAGACAGATGGGGAAATGCAGCAGGATTCGGATTCATGCAAGTAGCTGTACTTCCCATGTTTCACTCAATGAATGCATGGCAGTACTTAGGAGAGGCTGCGAGAGGACAAATTTGAAAGCCTTCAAATTCAATGAGAGCAGGATACAGGTTAACTACTCGGGGTGCAGGGCACTATATGGATGTCCTTATATTCCATTTCAAACATTTTGTCAGGCTAGGAATAACTGCACAAAGATTGAGGAAAAAATATGATAAGGAGAACCACATTTTAGTGAATTCTCCACTTCCCTTGAGTACCTTGATCGGTACGCTCTTTGTTGCAGTGCAACCTTGATTATTGGCCATTTCACAGCAGGGACTTCTTCTCAATTACAGTAAATAATTGAGGTTCCACTCTATTAAGCTCTTAGTGATTTCTGAATAATAACTACTTGGAACTGGAATATGAAAAATGGCTGATTTATTTGAAAGAACTAGTGTATTCTATGGTGGATTCAAACAACAGGTTCAACATTGGTGTGGCATCAACTTGTAGATCAGGTGTGAAAGCCCAAACTGACTCCAAAGTAAATCTAGTGACATGCTTTCCATATTGTTGCATTAGAATATAAGAAATAGGAGCAGAAGCAGAAGCCCTTAATCCCTTAATATCCAAAAATCTATTGATCTCTGTGTTGAATCTACTGAATAGCTGAGCATCCACAGTTCTCTGGGGTAGACAATTCTAAAGATTCACACCGTTTTAAGTGAAAAAATGTCTCTTCATCTCAGTCCTTAATGGCTGACCTCTTATTACAAAACCGGGGCCCCCAATTCTAGACTGCCAGCCAGAGAGACACCCTGTCAGCACTCACCCCATCAAGTCCCTTAAGAATTTTATGTTTCAATGATATCACCTCTCATTCTTCTAAACTGTAGGGAATATAGACATAATCTGCTCAATCTCTCCTGATTAAACAAGGCCCTCATCCCAGGAATCAGTCTAATGAACCTTTGTTACATTTCTGCTAAGGCAACTATGTCTTTCCTAGGAGACCAATACAGTACCCAGTGCTCCAGGTGTGGTCTCAGAAAAGCCCTACGCAATTGCAACAAGACATTTTAACTCTTGTACTCCAATTCCTTTGAAATAAAGGCTATCATGCCTTTTGCTTTCCCAGTTGCTTGCTGTACCAGCTTGTTAGCTTTCCATAATTTATATTCAATAACATGCAGGTCCCCCTGCATACCAACATTTCCCAGTCTTACCATTTAAAAATATTTTCTTCCCTTCCAAAAGTGGATAACTTCACACTTCACCACGTTATATTCCATCTTCCATATTTTTGCCCTTACTTAACCTGTCTATATCCCTTTGCAGCCTTTTATGCCCTTCTCACTGATTACTTTCCCAACTAGCTTTGCATTGTCAGTAAGCTTGAATACATTACATTCAGTTCCCTAATTTAAGCCATTGATATAAATAGTAAATAGCTGAGAACCAAGCAATGATTACTACTGTACCCCACCATTTATACGCTATCAAACCAAAAATTACGCATTTACTCCTACTCACCAATCCTCAGTTCACGTTAAGATATTAACCCTAATCTCATGAGCCTTAATTTTGTGTAAATATGTCTTGTGTGGCAACTTGTTGAATACTTTCTGAAAATTCAAATACATTACATTCAATGCTTCCTATTTAACAACCCTGGTAATTACAACATCAAAAAAAGAGTGGGAAACCAAAGTTCTAGTGAAACCAATTTGTCAAACATGATTTCCCTTTCATAAATTCTGCCTAATCAAACTGTGATTCTCTAAGTGCTCTTTACCACACTGATAGCAATAAATTCTTGCATTTTTGCTACTATAGGTGTCAGCCTGTAGTTCCCTGTTTTCCCTCCCCATCCTGTCTTGAAAGGTAGAGTTATGTTTATAACCTTCCAAACCGTGAGGAATGTCCTAGAATTTAAAGAATTCTGGAAGATTAAAATTAATGCATTCACCATCTTTTTAGCTATAAAACCCTAGGATGCAGGCCATCTGATCCAGTGTATTTGTCCTTTAATTTCTCTAACCTTTACCTTTACGAACAATAATATCCCTATGTTCTTCAATTTCACTAGGCCCTTGACTTCCCACTATTTTCAGAATGTTTTTGTGTCTTCTGCGGTACTGTAAAACCTTCTTTCTTCTATCCCTCCCTTTACTGTCTGAGTGTGGAAGTGATATTGCGAACCCTCCTTCCAGCCTTTTGATTGTGTGTAAATAAACTAACCCTTTGAGTTCATCCTATCTTGAGTTTGCTGTGGGGTTATTAATAGAAACTTGGATTGCACAAAAAATGAGGGGTTGGGAAAAGGTGCCACTGTTTATAAAGAGGGAAACAAATCAAAACATCTTTCTGTTTACGGGTGGGTGGTGAGAGGAGAAATTAGTGCTGTTTAAATTAACGGTCCCCCAACCCTGTCCATAACACAACTTTATATCTGCTTCCTTTAGTTTAATAATATTTTAACTTCTCTTGTGAGTCATAGTGGGTCACTTTTCTTTAAGGGGATGTGTATTTGTTGCAAATAATAGTTTAATTCCTTAAATGTATGCATTGCTTATCTACCGTGATATCTTTTAATCCCAATCTACCACAGCCAACTCATCCCTCATACCTACATAGTTTGCTTTGTTCAGATTTAAGATCATGGTTGTTGCAGTGTCAAGTCAGGTAACACTGGTTTCAAACTGGTTGTAGTTTAAATATACCCTAAGATATTAACAAACCAAGCAGCAACTCCAAAAATAATTACTTAGCACATCACAACAGGAAACCAGTTTTATCCAGTTTTCTAAATTTCTGGAACTGTTGCTGACGAGGACACTGCAGTAACATTCCCACAGCAAGCTCATTACATGCAAGCTCTGCAGTTTCATAACCACTGCATTAATCAATTGCAAAAATGTCTTCTAGGATTTTTTAAAAGCGCGATCAGACAGAGAGGAAACCTCTTCCTGGAATATTGTCATGTTATTCCTGCTATCAAATTGTTTTTCTACCTCAACTACTATTACTTGCTGATAACTGGCAGCCCTGTGCTGGCACATAGCACAGGCTAGGAGGGAGTGTTTTTTTACAGACATCAACAGCACAGTTAACATCTGGATATTGATCAAATTTCCTTTCATCTGTGACATTAAAATGGCCTAATGCAGGGGATTTAACTGGAACAAACACATGATCAGTGAGTTGCAATCAGCTAAAACATTGTTCATGGCTGCTGATGCAATACAGAGACATCAAACAAATCCTGATACAATTTGCTTTCAGTTGACAATTGTGTTGCCTGTTAAACTGGAAAAATATCCTGCAGTTTAGATTAGATCCTTTTAGCTTCCTGAACTGACTCTTGAAAAGTTGAATAATGTCCCCAGGCTCTCCTGTCTCCAATGACACATTAGCTGTCATTAAGAATTTGATTATTTCATTTGTTATCACACGAGAAGATAAATTTGTCTGATATGCCATATGAAATTCTCATTCCTAACTTATTTCAATGTGTGGAATTAGTACTTTCTTAGTTTAAATGCTACCAGGCAAACATAAATAATTTTGTCTTTCATGTTTTACTGTATAATTATCATACAATTGTTAATGATTTGTCAGTAGTTGTTTGGCAGTATTCTGTATGCAAAAGCCCCTATAGTCATTTCCAAGGTTTATATAGGGCATACATTACAGCCAGTTGATACAATTATGAAAGTTCCTCATCTGGAAGTAATGCTAATAAGATCACCCTATCTGCTGCATTTTCCCTTTCTTGAATGTGCTGTGCTTCACTTTCTCAATGTATATTTGTGCTTTGTGGCTTTGCTTGTGCCACATCATTTATCAAAACAACTGAAGAGAATTTCAGCCTATGTTATATTTGTTATTCTCCCTTTTAGTAAAATGCATACCATGCTGTCCATATTGTTACATATTTCAAAAAATAGGTTCAAATGCTAACTCAACTTTAATTGTATTAAATTCATTGTTTTTATAGTTGCTTAAAATAATATCTTCATATGGTGTGAAAGATAGGTGCAAGTGAGGAGAAACTGAATGGTCGTAAAAAACACATGTTTAGCACTGAAAGGAATATCATAATTTTGTTACTGAGCTTTATTCAGTCCACTTCTCCCCTGAAGATTTGATTTAATTACTAATTTTCTACTTGTGACAACGCTTAACACCTGTGATATATCAACAATACAGAATGCATCTAAGCACTGCTAACACTCAAAGCATATTTTATGGTCAAAAAAGTAACTTTCCAATGAGCATTAATGGCAATTGATAAACACAATTAAGTAAAAAACAAATGTATGAAAAAGGAAAATGCCCTGCCTCTCCCCTCATAGAGATTTCGGTAATTTGATTTCTGACTGGTACCCGTTGTCCTTCTATCCTCTACAAGTGAAACTAGGCAATCTTGGTCTGTAATTATCTGCCTGTTTTGTCCCAACAAGTTAACTTGCAAAATCAATTCTTTTATCATTAACCTAGTATTTCCTTCTTAAAATCAAGACATTTTTTATGTGTTATTGAAATTTTGAGGTACAAATGAGAGGAAACGTGCTTCGCCAACACTTGTCTCGTGCACTGGTGTGCAGTGACCTAAACAACACAATGGGACTGGAAAATGGCCCTGAAGGCTGTTTAAAAATGTCAACAAGATATTTTTGTAGGATTTTCAGAGGTAATTCAAAAACAATGTCAGATGTCACATGTATGTTGGCGAAACCCAGCTGTATTTCACTAATACCCCTCTCAAACCTCCACTGCCTCTGATTTGTC
Organism: Carcharodon carcharias; assembly: GCF_017639515.1. Lineage (NCBI taxonomy): Eukaryota > Metazoa > Chordata > Chondrichthyes > Lamniformes > Lamnidae > Carcharodon > Carcharodon carcharias. Next base: position 154,475,638 of record NC_054473.1, on the reverse strand, counting down.
ACATTGTTTGACTGATGTCCAGTGCTGGAAGCATAGAAATTCCTTCCAACTAGGAAGGAATATTAGGAAGGCCAAAGCCATTGGACAACTTTTTCCCCCCATCATGGGGGGAAGGGTGAGGGGGGGGCTTCTGATCGGTGCCCCCAATTGGGGGCCTGCCGTCGTTTTACGTGGGCAAGCCAATTAAGGCCCACCCAGCGTGATGTCCGCCAGGAAGCGCTATGCACTCCCTGTGCAGGCGGGGGGGATTCCCTCAGCCAGGAGTGCACTCTTTCACGCATGCACATGGAGGAGCGCACAGATCTGCCTGAGGCAAAGTGCTGACATTTTAAACTTTAAATAAAGCTGAGAAAAAAATTTCCCTGCCATGTTCCCTTATTGTGACACTGTCACTTGAGTTGGGACATGTCCATAACTTTTATTTTAAAATATTGTGAGATTTTTAAACTTTCATGAAACCTCATCCCGCCCATGGATGAGGCATCCAGCTTTTTCTGAAGCCCGCCATGGCTCCCGGCCTGCCCACCAACCTTAAATCTGGACGGACAGGTCCATTAATGACTTCAACTACTTGTTAATGGCCTTAATAGGCTGTTGACAGGTCGGCAGGTGTGCAGCTGACTTGGGTGTGTGCCTGCCGAACTGAAAGTCTGAATGACGCGCCATGACATCAGAACACGTGCCCAATGTCACGCTGCGTCATCTTATGCGGGGGCCCTGTCCCCGCTCGCCAACCGGAAGATACAGCCCCTTATCTTTGGTCCTGCGCCACACTGCATTTCCTCACCACTGATTCCATCCCCATCCGTGGTCACTGTGTGGGGTTGAACTAGATTGTTTGCAACTTTAGTGTCTTATTTGACTCTTAGCTGAACTTATGAACCTTCATCCTTTCCAACACCATTACCATCTATTTCCACCTTTGTAGTAAACTCACCCCATCCCTTCTTCAGCCCTTTGCTGCTGAAACCTTATTCATGTTGTTGTTACCTCCAGATGAGACTATTCCAATGTTCTCCTGGCTGGCCTCTCATCTTCCAACTCAATTAACTTGACTTCAGCCAAAACTTTGCTGCCAGTATTCTATCTCACATCAAGATCAGCTTATCCATCACCACTATACACACCAACTACATTTGTTCCTGGTCCAGCAACACTGCTGATTTAAAAATTCATCCTTCTATTCATATCCCTCCATGGCCTCACTGGCAGCCTGCCACCCCCACAAACACCCCCTCCACCTCTACAACCTTCTTCAGCCCTACAACTCTTCAAGGACTCTACATTTTTCCAATTCTGGCCTCTTGTGCAACCCCAATTCCTTTTGCCCCACCATCAGTAACAGTGCCTTCATCTAGGTTGTAAGATCTGAGATTCCCCCTCTTAATCTCTATCTAGCTCTCCTCCTTTGGATGCCCCTTAAAATCTAATTCTTCGATCAAGCCTGTTCTAATATCTCCTTATGTCTGTCAGTGTCGAATGTTCTCTGATAACATTCCTCCTTAGTACATTTTATTATATTAAACACAATATTTAGATGCAAGTTATTATTGTGAACTGATTTGCTCATTAAATCCTTTGGTAAGTAACTGTAATATTTAAATTATTTAATAGAATGTGGTGTTAGAACATTATGGAATATCTTACTATGTTAAAGACTCCAGTGCTGTAAACAGTACTCCAAGTGTGGTCTCACCAAAGTTCTATATAATTGCAGCAAAACTTCCTTGCTTTTACATTCAAGCCTTTGTAATAGAGGCTAATGTGCCATTTGCTCTTCTATTACTTTCCGTAGCTACATATTAATTGTGTGCAAGACCACCCAAAATCCTTTAAATACCAATATTTACTAACTTCTTACCTTACTAAAAATGTTCTGTTTTTTAATTCTTCTTACAAAGTGGATAATTTCACACTTCTCCACGGTATGTTCCATCTGACACCTTCTGACCAATTAGTTAATTGGTCTATATCCCTTTGCATCGTCCTCACAGCTTATTTTCCCACCTAGTTTTGTATCATCAGCAAACTTGAATGTATTACACGTGATCCTCTCACCTAAGCCATTGATATAGATTGTAAATAGCTAAGGCCTAAACACTAATCCACGTGGCAGTTCAGTAGTTACAGGCTGCCATCTCAAAAATGACTTGTTTATTCCTATGCTCTGTTTCTCAGTCCAGTAATCAATCCTCAATCCATGTTAATACCTTATTCCTGAATCCTATGAGCCCTAATATAATGCAATAATCACTTGCGTGACACCTTATCAAATGCCTTCTGAAGATCCCATCTTTTTCCATTTATTCATGGGATGTGAGGGTCACTAGTAAGGCCAGCATTTGTTGTCCATTGCTAATTGCCCCCTAGAAAGTGCTAGTGAACTGCCTTCTTGAACTGCTGCAGTCCATGTGGTGTAAGTACACCCACAGTGCTGTTAAGGACTTCCAGGATTTTGACCCAGTGACAATGAAGGAACACTGATATATTCCAAGTTAGGATGTTATGTGACTTGCAAGGAAACCTTATGGTGGAGGTGTTTCCAGGTGTCTGCTGCTCTTGCTTTTCTAGGTGGTAGAGGTTGTGGGTTTGGAAGTGCTGTTGAAGCAGGCTTGTCCAATTGCTGCAATTCATCTAATAGATGGCATAATTTCCCTTTCATAAAACTGTGTAGATTTGACCTAATACTGTTATTTTCCAAGTTTCCTGTTACAATGTCTTTAGTAATAGTTCTAGCAGTTTCCCTGCTACTATTATCAGGCTGACTGGCCTATAATTCCCTGTTTTCTCTCACCTTCCTTTCTTGAACAGCAGGATTGCATTTGCTACCTTTCAATCATTGAGTCTGTTATGACACAGCATTTGGTAAAAGCTGAGTTATTTAAATCCCAGAGGGAAACTTGAACAACTGTCATAACCTATATTTTCAATTGGTATGTTTGAGATGCAGCTCTGAATAAAGGAATAAGACCACCGAGCCTCAAGAGGTTTTTTTATATAAAACTAAATGAAACATTTATTAATTTAACAAATTTAAACACATACACATGTCTACAAATTACTACCATAATAACTTTTAAACAAGTCCCCAAATTAATCACACCCAGGCAAATCTCCACCAAGGCAGCACTAACCCATAGATTTTAAACAGACACCATGTAAAGCACATTTGACTTTTTGAATTCAAAATGAGGTTCCTTGCACTTTGGTTCCTTTGCAGACACTGTTGTAGGCTTACAGGCTGGTTAGATCTTAAATGCCTCTGACTTACACACACAAACTCCTTTCTGTTTATACCTAGCTTTTCCTTTGAATGTAAATTTCCCATTGTATAATTAGGCTTTTAATGTCACATCTTCTAAAAATAACATTTTCATCCCATTAATTTTATTAGTAATATAACCACATTGCTTAGCATCTCCCAGCTGGGTGCAGGATGTTACTCCCATTCTTGAATGCTTTATTCAACAAATGCAAGTTTACACTTTACCTTCTATCCTCCTTACTGTTTGTCCAATTAACATCTCAAACTGCTATACATCTAAGCCCCCAGACTAGCTGGCTTTAATCCAATTAAGACACACACAGACACACACACAGACACAGACCCCACTACAATTCCAATTCAAAAATAATTTCCAATAATATTATAGACACAAATATCCCTTCATGACATAGTCATAGAAATGTACAGCACAGAAAGATGTCATTTGACCCATTATGCCTGTGCTCTGTGGAAGAGCAGTTGTACTTAGTTCCACATCTCTGCTCTTTATTTGAAACCGTGCTGTTCTAGAATCTAACATATTCTGGAAGATCTAAACCAAAGCACCCACAATCTCTGCAGTCCTAGGATGTAGGCCATCAGGTCAGTGGGATTTGGTAGCTTTTAGTCTCATTAATTTAGTCACTGAAAGCTAACATGCAGATACAACAAGCAAGTCAGAAGGCAAATGGTATGTTGGCCTTTATTACAAGAGTATAGGAGTAAAGAGTAAAGTAGAAGGAATAAAATTGACGCGGTAGTTAGGAAGGCAAATGCAATGTTGGCATTTATTTCGAGAGGACTAGAATATAAAAGCAGGGATGTGCTGCTGAGGCTTTATAAGGCTCTGGTCAGACCACATTTAGAATATTGTGAGCAATTTTGGGCCCCGTATCTCAGGAAGGATGTGCTGGCCCTGGAGAGGGTCCAGAGGAGGTTCACGAGAATGATCCCAGGAATGAAAGGCTTAACATATGAGGAATGTTTGAGGTCTCTGGGTCTATACTCAATGGAGTTTAGAACGATGAGAGGGGATCTGATTGAAACTTACAGAATACTGAAAGGCCTGGATAGAGTGGACGTGGAGAAGATGTTTCCATTAGTAGGAGAGACTAGGACTCGAGGGCACAGCCTCAGAGTAAAGGGAAGACCTTTTAGAACAGAGAGGAGGAGAAACTTCTTTAGCCAGAAAGTGGTGAATCTATGGAATTCATTGCCACAGAAGGCTGTGGAGGCTAGGTCATTGAGTGTATTTAAGACCGAGATAGATATGTTCTTGATTGGTATGGGGATCAAAGGTTACGGGGAGAAGGTGGGAGAATGGGGTTGAGAAACTTATCAGCCATGATTGAATGGCAGAGCAGACTCGATGGGCCGAATGGCCCAATTTCTGCTCCTATGTCTTATGGTCTTAAGATGTCTTACTGCAATAGAGCTTTGGTGATACCACACCTGGAGCATTTTGTACAAACGTGGCCTATATTTCCCCATTTTCTCTCACCTTCCTTTCTTCAACAGTGGGGTTGCATTTGCTACTTGAAAAAGTCCAACACAGAAAGATGTCATTTGGCCCACAACACCAGGGCTCTCTGGAAGAGCAGTCGTACCTAGTTCTACATCTCTGCAGTTACTTCCTTACCTAAGGAAAGATAGACTTGCCTTGGAGGGAATGCAATGAAGGTTCACCAAACTAATTCCTGGGATGAAGGAATTGCCCTATGAGGAACGATTAAATAGACTGGGCCTATAATCTCTGGAGTTTAGAAGAGTGATATGATTCAAACATACAAAATTCTTATCGGGCTCTACAGGGTAGAGGCAGGAAGGATGTTTCTCCTGGCTAGAGGGTCTAGAACCAGGGGATACAGTTCTCAGGATAAGGGGCAGGCCATTTAAGACTGAGATGAAGAGGAATTTCCTCACTCAGAAGGTGGTGAATCTTGGGAATTCTCTGCCCCAGAGGGCTGTGGAGGCTCAGTCTTTGAGTATGTTCCACACAGAGATTGACAGATTTCTACATATTAAAGAAGTCAAGGGATATGGGGATAGTGGAAAATGGTTTTGTAGTAGAAGTTCAGTCATGATCTCAATGAATAGCGGAGCAAACTTCAAGGGCTGAATGGCCTACTCCTGCTCCTTTTTCTTATGTTCTTTTGTCCTAATTTCTCCAGTACTTTTTCTTTACTAATATGAATTACTTCATGTTTCTCACTCTCAGTAGGCCCTTGGTTCCCAAAGAACTAGTAAGTTCTTTGTGTCTCCCACTGTGAAGATAGATAGAAACTATTTGTTTAATTTTATTTTTGAAACTTTCTTCTTGTTAAATATACACTTGTAATTTAAGTTCATAATAAATTTAGTTGGCTTTACAAATAACCTACCTTTAAGGAAGTAGATACTGGAGGAAAATGGCTCTTTGGTTTTCCTCTGTAATTTAAATTTTCCTAAGCACCACAATGATTGTCTTCCTTCTTTTATCTGCTGTTACTTTTTAAAACATTAGAGCAGTGGCAATGATGAGATTATGGAAATACGTAGTTCTAGCACGAGGTTGATATGTATAAAGGCTGGGCCTTATGATCCAAGAAAGACACACTTATGTTCTACTGTGGGGTTGCTTTGCTCGTGAACCGGTTGCATGCTTATCTGTCGGCAGGTGAGTGGATTACAATATACTGCAGACACAGAGGTCAATGTGAAATGAAGCACGTGCTATTTATTTACACATGCAACAGAGCATTAACATGATGTGTGCTTCTCCAACCAGACCCTACTCGAGACTAACATTTACATGGTAGCCCATGCTACACAGCTATTGGGTCTTACAGTCACGTGGTCAATCTGCTCACATTCTCTTAAAGTGTGAGTATTCCGCCTCAGCTTACCACACACATGCTATTGTAACTAGATTGCTCAGGCTATGTGAGTAGGAATTGTTGTTCACTTTTTAAATATCGAATACAAAGGATAAAGTTTTTAGTTCAGTGGGCAGGCGCACGCCCGACCCGAGCATAAAATGACACGCAATGACACCGGGTGTGCATCCTGATGTCATTGCGCACACATGTGATATTTCTCTCAGCAGGCCTGTGCTGGAGTCAGCAGCGCACTTGCCGACAATTAAAATGCCTATTAAGGCCATTAAAAATTTAATTAAAAGACATTTTTTGCTGTTGGCGGGCAGGCAAAAAAGGCCAGGCGGCATTTGCACCTTTTTTGGAAACCTCATCCACGGGTGGAATGAGGTTTCCTAAAACAAATAATAATCAAATAAAAACTTTATTTTTTCATTAATAACACGTGAGTCACATGAGGGGACAGGTTTCGTAATATTTATAAAATCTTTAATTTTTAAATCAGTTCATCTCCCTGAAGCAGCTCTCTGCCTCACGGAGATTATGAAGTGGGTGCATGCGCAAAGGTCACGCTTGCCCGGCTCGCACCACTCCCCGTGCCCACACAGGCAGCGCTCAGCGCTGCTGCTCATGTTTCACACTGCGCAAGCCTTAATTGCCCAGCCAGCATGAAATTACCTTCCGGGCCTGATCGCGGGCAGTGGTTGGCTTCCCGACCACCCCCGCTGAGTTCGCCCGCCAAGGACAAAATTCTGCCCAAAGATTATTTGTACCTGAACTGTAGTATAGTCCTTTGCAGGCCTGCAATATTTTATAGAATATGCTATGTTATTTATGTGGGGCTGGATTAGTTACCATTCATAGTAAATGGGTGGAAAATCTACCTCACAGGGCCCAGAGCAGAAAACATTGAATCTATAATTATCACTGAGTAGCATTACTGCTGAACAGATTGCAACTTGTTATATTCTGAAAAATAAATATATGAGCCAACAGTACCTGAGAAAATTTTTTTTACTGAAGGACCTTAAAATGCACTGTTAGGGTATGAGCAAAATCCTGCTACAATTTGCTCATGAACTTAAATCATCTCAGAAGTTCCAACCTGCATCATTTCAACTTATCCATGACAGACTCAGTAATGGTTTCCATGTATAAAGTCCACCATTGTAAGAGCTGATCTGCAGTATTTCTAAATGACAGGAATAACAATTGTCATGACAGCAGATCACAGACCTGAATTACTAATGAGCACATTGAACTTTTTGAGGAAGGCAAGTGCTTTTTTAAAAAGGACATTTAAGCAAAAGCTAGCTGAGACTGTAAAGTAACCACTTTCCAATGTAGATTATGCTTGACCGTCTAGTCCAGAGGGGCCCTGGAATGTTGCACCTGAAAAGGTGTCAAGACCCACTTCAGACAGAGGCACTTGAAAGGAAGAGCTGCGATGCAAAAGACTGAATCTTAATCTCCTGTGGTTGCAGAGGCAATGGAGACTGATTACCATCTCAGCAGGAACCATCTCCTGTTGAGTTATAGCTCAGAATGTGGAAATGGTCTGAGTTGAAAAAAAGCATATTCTGGGTGAAAGACATGTTTGTTTTATCCCTTCCAGGAATACACAAGGGAATGGGTTAAAAAGCCAGCTGCAAATCTGGTCTGTGTGTTCTACTTCTGGTATGCAAGTGTGTGGTGCAGAGGCCACAGCAGAAGAACATCAATGAGACATCCCTGTAGCTTGGAGGTAACAAGTTGATCTCGTTCTCCCTCTCTCTCTCTCTTTCTAGCTAGAGGCAAGTCAGCAAAGCCACAGTCAAAAAGGAAACAGAACAACTCCTTCAGCTAACCTGCAGAACCAGTGTCTCCAAACCAACTGCTCAACTGCCGAAGTTAGCTCATTCAAAATCACCCATTAAATGGCTGCAACATTGACCCATCCACATCTCATGGACAAGCCAAGGACTGATTTGTATATCTTTTTTAACTTTTACTTTTGGACTCAACTTCTCAGTTCTGATCTGTGTATATGTGTGTTGCATTTTTATTATTTTTTCTTAGGTTTTTAGTAACTAATAAACTTACTCTTCCTTTGACTCAAGATTAAACTGGCTCCTTCTAAAACATAAACACATTTGTACTGGGAAAAACTATCCATGAAGGAAGTGATCCTTTTAAGTTAATCTTGTTGCGGCCAACCGAAGGGGTTGAATAAAGAAGGGGAGCCAGTTCATTCCTCCTCACCCAGGAGCACAACAAAATTGGGGTCCCACTTGGGAAATTAACTATTTGGAGTATCTCATTCTGGATTATAATAAATTGGGGGACCTCGCCCAGGGACTGGTCATAACGCCATCGTTGTCCTAAAATACTGTGAACAAGGAGAGGTAAGGCTCAAGGCAGTCACTTAGGCAGTGTCTTTCACATCTCAATGAGGCTGAGCTCATACATTGAGAAATTATATTATAGATTTGATGATAGTAATGACTAAAATCATGGCAGGAAGAGTTAGAAGGAAGCATTGATGAATTCTTTATACTCACCATCTTACCAAATTTCTGAAGTAACCAACACACTAGAGTAGAGTTTCAGTTTTGGGTCAGTCAGTGGTTCTGGCGTAAATTGTACCAATTTTAAAAAGCGCTTCTCTCTCAGCACCTGCACCTCCCCCCAACCCCTAGTTCCCTCTCAAACTTATTTGCAGTTTGTCAAACATAAAATCGGCTATGAACTAGCTCATCTGGGCAGTGCTTTAAAATGTAATTTTTTAAAAATGCTTTAAAATATTCCTTGATATATTTAAGAATGGTAATTTAGTAAATTTTGAGTGATACAGCTTAAAATGTGTCTGCCTACCACTTGTGGGTAACTTGATTTTAAATTAATGGAAATCAAAATTATGCAAAACTAATTCCTTGTTAAATTGGGGGTGTACACAGACAGTAATCAATTCCTTAGTAAATTTTTAAAAATTTAAACCCATCAGACATGTCAATTAATGACCTTGTGTCCAAAAAAATCCAGCTTAAATCTCTAGAGTTATTTTCTTTAGAGTTCAGAAGAATGAGAGGTTACCTCATTGAGACATAGAAAATTCTTACAGGGCTCGACAGGGTAGATGTAGGAAGGATGTTTCTTCTGACTGAGGGATCTAGACCAGCGGACACAGTCTCAGAATAAGGAGCAGGCCATTTAGGACGAAATTAGGAGGAATTTCTTCACTGAGAAGGTGGTGAATCTTTGGAATTCTCTACCCCAGAAGGCTGTGGAGGCTCCTTCATTGATTATGAGATTGATAGATTTCTAGTTATTAGAGATATCAAGGGATATGGGAATAGCTGAGGAAAGTGGCGTTGAGGTCAAAGATCAGCCATGATCTAATTAAATGGTGGAGCAGGCTTGAGGGGCTGAATGGACTCCTGCTTCCAATTCCTATGTTAATTTCTGGAATCTCCTGTAGGCCTGCAAATGGGACTAACTTACCCTGTGGATGTTGCCATTTTGTGGGCAGGGCCAGCCTCTAGCACGCTATTATTAAAGCTAGTTCAAAAGATCACAGAAACCTGAGTTGCACTGAACACATTTTATGCCTAAAATTCTATGATTTGTGCTGACCATAGTGACGTTGGGGAAATTTTGCCAAAAAAACCAGAACAATCGGGTTGAAAGTCCTGGTTGTGATTTCCAAAGGCTTCATTGAGCATGGCTAGAGAGGATCCAGGAATTACAATATCTGTCGTGGTACCTCGAATCATTCTTTGAAATCAGTATCTGGAGGATAATATGTTATATAACACCTGCTACCAAATCCTTCTACTTTTGGGTGGGTAGTCACTGCTGTGAGGATGATGTATCAGCTGCCAAGTGAATGATGATGATGGGATGTGGAGTGAATATTGAATTCAATACCATTTGAAGTTCAGTCTCTAAGTGTATCTTGTATCTTCTGTTTGACACAGGAATTGAGGCATCTAACCTGTATATTTGAGCAATGATGAGGTATATGCACTTACAGTCAAATAATTTCTCAATTTGTGTTTATGGTTAATGGAGAATCAATGTTTCTACAAGCAACTGGTACTGGGGATACAATTCATATGTAGGAAACTGATAATATTGGTTTGTGAACAATATAGCCTGATAGGTTTAAAAATAATATCATGTTCTTTGTGAGAACAGAGCTGAATGAAAGGCCTACATCTAAGGCCTTTTCTCCTATCCCCACAAGAGTTCTTCAGGCCACTTCATTACTAATGGAATTGATGTATTTCCAGAATTTCTGATTTTGTTCCAAAGTTTTATTCATAATTTCTTCCATATACCATAATACGCCATTCCACAAACACAATGGGAGTTGTTGGGGGGTTGGAGGTGGGGGTATGGGGGGGCACATGTGAGCCACCTGTTTCTTCCATGAAAAGCAGATGACCACAGAAGAAAGTCTTGTGAGCATCCTGGACTCTTAATTGTCAGGCAGGCTTTCAATTGGCCACCCAGTACTCCTGCCCAAAACAGGTTGCTTAAATGTGAAAATTCATTCTGCATTGGCTGTAAATTTAATGTACAAATGGCAGAATAAGTGCCATGCTAGTCACAGTTGTCCCAGGTGTTGAGCAGTCAAACAAGCAGCCCTTAAAAGGATCTTTGGAGGCTGTTTTTGTAAATGTCTTTTTTTGTAAATTTTTGTGGGGCTAAGATGGGCACGAAAATCCTTCAGACCACTGCTGGCCCATTCTCATTCTCCCCAGGAATGCATCACATAAACAGGCCAAAACTGCTGGCTACATCCTTGCAGAAGTTGAACTACTTCCTACTGCTTGGTAGTAGCAATCTACAGTCTAGTTGGTGCCTGCAGCTCCCCAGTAAACATCAAATGAGACCTACATCTGAAAATGATTTGTGCCTCCCAATAGTCAAGTAGCTCGGGTACACCACTGGTTGGAGTTATAGCTATCCTGCAGGATAATGGTTCCCCCGATCAGATCATTGTTCGCTGTGTATTGCACATATTCACGAGTGGACCCAAGGCTGCCACTTTCAGTCCTGAAAAGTGCAGTCTATCTGAAATTACCCTGGAAGGGTGAAGTATCTCAAAAATTTGAGCACCAGGTGAAGCTAGCCATTTCACACTATGCAGTGCCTATGTGAGTGGTGTTTTCCACTAACATGATACTGCCGTCAAACCAAAAAGACATTCTGCCTACTACACAAATAAGTAATGTGATATATGAATTTCAGTGCCAGTGCGATACCAGGTAAGTAGGCCCTACGTCCCCGCAACTGGTGGATTGTATCAAACAGCATGCCCCTTCAGCAGTTCACAATAGACAGAGTACTGACTGTACTCAACCAACCTATGCTTGCAAAACCTGGAACATAATATTCCGCGATTGGGCACCATCTGTTAAACAATCCCAAGTGTGCTAAGACTTATACTAACAACCAATTTAAGATTATCAGTTGGCTCACATTGTAGCTCACGCAGGCTTGCTAGAAGCTATATATATTCATATGTAGGGACCTGTCTTCTGCAGGCAAAATTAATATGTCTAGACATTGCACATTTTTTGAATAAACAAAAGCATGGGGAACAATTGCTGCCTAGTGCATTCAACATGGCAACTTCTTGCCAACCAATCAGCACCCCTTTTCTCATGCAGTATAAATTGTTGTTCCCTTTGAAATTTGGCATTCTTGTGTCTGTCCTGATGAGTGCATGATGAAAAGATTTGATAGGATGTCTTTTTTTTTCAGCAATACTCAGGAACATTGTGATATGCTTATGCTACAAACAGCCCTGAAAAGCTTAGCAATTATTTCATGGTGTGATTATATAAAATAACAGGTGTCAGAGAGGACTGGGTGTAGCAGTATTTAAGTCTGACAGGGATTGTGTGTTTATTTGTGACAAGGGTTGTGTGGTACTGATGCCACTCAATGGAAATCCATGTGCTACCAAAAGTAAAAGACTATAACCAACTGAAGCACTATCAAAGCCTTGTCAGTCTGATTCTATGTCAAAGAAACCTTCATTCACTGCTGATCAATAAAATAAGACATTGTTATACATGGGTATTGATAAATAGCAATTATATTCTGATGCAGGAGTGTGGTGTCTATTAAGAGCTAATTCATCAGAAATTAAATATTTTCCAGAACTATTTCTAGATTCCTAATTAATGTTATAAATAAATCTAGAAGAGCAGAGAACAGTCATCAAGATGAGTGCATTATATAATGAAAGATGATCACAATAGAGAGTTCACCAGCTTCCTTTTGAAATGATGTTTCTCTGTCATCTTAAAGTGGTGAGCTATTGCAAGCTTGACCAGAAGTGTCAGTCTGGCTCATGTACTGCAAGAACTAGTACAGAGTCTGCCTATCAGAACCGCTGCATTCCAGAACATACCTTCTCCTCCGATGCATCCTTCCAAACACCAGGTTTTTTTTTTGGTAAGTGTTACAATATTATTGCTGGAGAAATCCACTGTTATGTCCTGTTTTCTGAAAAGCCCTGTGGGCTGCAAGGTTGAATTATAAATTCTTCTGGTAATACCCCTGATAGTGAGTTCCCCAGTGAGTACAAGAGCTGAACACATGAGGAAGTTAATTCCCCCTGGTCTGTGCACAGTTGGTTGATCCTGGTTGAGGCTGTGGTAGGAATGCAACAATTGACCTCTATACCCATGAGTTACAAAGGGAAAAATCAATCAGAATTGCTGCCCTTGATCACTGGTTTGTGACCTGTGCTAGAATGCCACTTTGAGGACAGGATTGGGTTCATCAGAATTGCTTCTATGTGTGCCTGTGGGCAAATGGATTAAATGCTTACTGTCAAGGAGAACTGGTGAATAGTGATCATTAAAGTCAAGTATTGGAGGGTTTCTGACACCCTTGGAACAATAAACCAGGAAGGAATCAATGACTTCAGGAGGGGATGGGAGAATGTGGCAGGAAAAAATTATTATTTTAAATAATTTAGATGAGTGAATAATGTGGAAGGAAATGATGTTACAAGAAGCCATGCTCATTTATACAAGAGCTCCACCTAATCTTGCAGTCTTCCTATTCACATCTCACATAGAATCACAAATAAGTTACAACAGAAAAGGCCATTCAGCCCAACCACCCTGTGTTGACATCTGTTCTAATCCACTTACCATCCTATTTCCATATCCTTTTGACCCTGTTTCGTTCATTCGCCTATCCAATCAAACTTTGAACACTGATATCATTCCTGCCTGAATCATTAAGTGAATTTTGCAGCCTCACAACTCAAGTGTGAACAAGTTTCTCCTGCCCACTGATATACATCTCTTAGATTTATTCTTGTTTCTGTGGCCCTTCATACTTGACACCTCAACCAGTGAAACTGTCTGCCTTTATCTACCCTGTCCCACCCTTTCATAATTTTAAACACTTCTGTTATATCTCCTCACAACCTAGGTTATTCTAATTAAAAAAGACCCAGGGAAAAATTGGATAAGGCCCAAAAACAGGTACCAGGATCATGATGAACTAATAATCCTCAACCGTTTGCTGGCTGCAATCAAACTTGGTGCTGTCTGCTCATTTACAGGATTACAGTGTGCGGCCAGCACTAAGTGCACTGTTGTGCAGCTATATACCTGAGTAGGAGACACAAAATCATAAGAGGCTAGCATGAGTTCAAGCTAGTCTGCGCTCCTTAAAACAAGCCTCCGAGTTCTTAAAGGAAAAGTGCATTTTGGCTGCAAGAGGTGCCAGAGTTCATTTCACAAGTGACTTTGACCTGGGAAAGTCCCGGGAATAACACAACTTGATATAGAGCAGTCTCAAATGTCTCCAATGTAGCACTGGAGGGCCTCGTGCATTAGGTCAACAGGAGGAGACAGGTCCACAAAGGGGAAAGAAGTCAGACATACTTTGAGAAGGCAATGGGAGCAGATAGCCATGCAAATCACTGTCAACCATATAACCCTGAGGATGCAGTGCTGAAAGAAATTCAATCTCATACAAGTGGTCAGGATTGGTAAATGCATCTTCAAATGCTACGTTCCATCAGCTCCACTGCTAGCTTCACACACTGCTCAATGCACCACACCCTAATCATTCACCTACCAACAACTTCCATCAATCACAGCTCAAACCTAACATTCATAACTTCACCTTACCTTCACAAACATAGCACTGCTTCAATCCTCCTGCACATCTCAAAGCTTGCACACACTGCCAGCTATTGAACTATAACAACCACATCACCCAAACATAATGCACCACACTCACTGACGCATTTCCCCCTCTCTTGCAGTTTAGGGCACAGATGGCAGGCAACAGGGAAAGGAACGACAGTGTTCACCATCACTGGAGAAGCCATGACTGATGTCATGTCATGGCCAGTAGCACAGCTGAAACGATCAAGGGTGACGGTGAGTTCTTACCTAATCCTCCATCTCATGTTCCACTTCCCTCTCATTGCTCAATCTCTTCTGATTTCCACGCTGCACATGTGTAAGCACATACCTCTTGTTTTTCCCCGCCTCCATTTTGCCTTTCTCCTTTCAGATATCCAAGAAGTGCCACCTAACTAGGCAGTAATCCAGAAGTGTGAAATTTTTTTAAATTATTCATTCATGGGATGTGGGCATCACTGGCTAGGCCAGCATTTATTGTCCATCTCTAATTGCCCTTGTTCAGAGCGCATTTAAGTGCCAACCACATTGCTGTGGGTCTGGAGTCACATGTAGGCCATACCAGGTAAGGATAGCAGATTTCCTTCCCTAAAGGGCATTAGTGAACCAGATGGGTTTTTACAACAATCAGCTACTGTCATGATCAGACCTTAATTCCAAATTTTTATTGATTTCAAATTTCACCATCTGCCATGGTGGGATTCAAACCCAGGTGCCCAGAGCATTACCTTGGGTCTCTGGAATACTATCCAGTGACAATACCACCATGTCACTGACCATAGGAGAGTCTGAAGATGAAGAAATAATATCACTTGATCTCGCAGCCGGCAGTTAAGATAGTGGCACTGTGCCTACTTTAGAGGGTAGAATAGAGGCAGGATCTGCACATGGTAAGTCACCGGACATGATGGTCTACAGCCAGGGCAGGAGGAAAGGGCCATGTGGATGTCAGCTCACCAGAGCGTGAGGTCGCACACGAGTTCTGCTGCTGGGACTTCAGAAGAGGACTTCAATGAGGTTGCATACAGGAAAGGGCCGATGAATGTGCACGTAGGAAGCTGGGTGCACTGGCAGACCTGCCAATAACCCAATGGTCACTGCCAAAAGAGCATGGGGAGTTAGGTCCAGCCTGGCACTGGGCTTTGCACAGAATTTGGAGCTTAACCTTTTTAGCATGAAATTGGTGGCCAACTCCATTAGCACACTTGTGGACCTACCCTTGATACAGCATCTGATGACCAATAACTGAGCTTCCAAACATCCACAAACAGAAGCCACCCAATATCTAAATGCTGTAGTGGAAGCTCAGACTGAGATCATGAGCTCTCCACTTGCTGCACCAAGCCCATGCAGGCTCAGACTGCTGCCATCATAGCTCTGCAAGGGGCTTGCAGAATCTCACTACAGTCCAGCAATCTGTAATCCAACAGATTACTGCCGCCCCAGGGAAATTGCTGGGGCTCTGTGGAGCGTGAACCTGCTACCCATGCTCAGGGTAACAATATTTGTTCTCCCACCACTGCCCCTCCCACCAGTGCCCTTGCTATTGCCTGTCAGCCAGTCCAAACTGCTCCACCCATGCTGAAATGGTGCAGACCGAAGCTGGGCATCCTAGGGCCGGAGCTGCTTGAAGTGATCCTGTAAGGTCATCTACATTCTCCCACAGTGAAAATCAGCGGCCTTCCACCAGCCAGGCTGAAGCCAGGGTAGCACTGTGTAGGTGCAGTAGGTCAGGCAAAAGCTCATGGAGAATAGGCACTAAGGGAAAGCATAAGAATGATTAGTTATTTTTGATTTGATATTGGTTGGTTTGTTTGGAATGTTTGTTTTTGCAATGGCTTTTTTTTCAGTGTGTGGCCAAGAGGACGCTGTACTGGTCAGGAGCAGAGGGAAGATAACATGAAGGACTGTTGTTGAATGGGGAATTGGGGTTACATTCATTGGACTAACAGTTGGATGAGCCAATCACAAACAGTGTGGCCAGAAAGGAGATCTGTTGGTTGCCTCCTCCCTTTCTCCTCCTCCACCACCTGATTGTCTTTTCTCTCCTCCCCCTCTGCTACTCACTATATACCTGTTGGCAATGGTTATGCCCTCATGATGGTGAGGTTTTGCAGTTTACAGTAGGCCACAATCAATCGTGACACATGCTCTAGAAAACGCTGCAGTGTTTGTAGTGTTCCTCCCAGGTGGCCTAGGCAGTGGACACATTCCTTAGGCACCTCAATGATCTGCTCAATGTCATTTTGTGTATGGGTTGTGCATTGGAGCCATGAACCAGGTGGTTGGGAGGTAGCCTTTGTTGCCTCTAATTATATGATGTGGCACAAATACTAATGGTACAGTGGACTGGCACAGAATAAAGGCATCATGACTGCTACCAGGACACTGGGCATCCACCTGCATGATGTACTGAGCATGATCATACACGTACTGCACATTCAGGGAGTTGAATCCTTTGCAGTTGCAGTACACCTCTGCATTTGGATGGTCTGCTCACAAAGCAACATGTGTGCAGTCAGTGGCACCCTACACCAAGAAGAAGCCTGCTATCCTGGCAAAACCACATTCACACAGTGCCTGTTTCTCCCTGCCAAAGAGTGAATGCAATATATTCTCCTCTCCAGGCATAGAGGGTGTTAGTAACTTCCTGTGTGCAACACCTATGACTGGGAGAAAGTGGTGAGCTGAACCCTTGGAGTGAGAACCAAGACCTTCACCGTGTGCTACACCACCCTCTGTAGATTTCACCAATGTTAAATAGCAACAGAAAGCTCACAGCATTTCTATAAACCAGACAGGAGAAATCCATCAGTAACTAAGCTGAAATAGTGCTGATCGGGGGTCATTCCAGCTGGAAATCATGTTTGGCTGTGTGAGGTTGAGGGGGGTGTGGTGGTGGGGGGGGGGCGCATTAGCTGGAGCATTGAGGTTGAAAATGGCACTGCTACAGTCAAATCAGCATTGTAACTCTTTCGAGTACAAACCCGTTTCCACCTGTTTCAGATGAAGTTACATTGTTTCATGGTTTGCCATTGTGAGATTTGAACTCTTGATCTTGGGGTTACAAACCCAGTACCATAACTGGAGCCACAGTCCGCTCAACTTGCACTTACTGCACATGCTGCAGACGCATGTGCTAATGTCCTCCACAATGTGGTGTCTGGCATGGCCCACACCAGATGTTTGCACATGTGCCACAGATGCCATTTTGCACCCAAAACTGCATCTATAGCATCCAGAGAGCTGGTGCTATGGAGCCGAATTTTGCAGCTCCAATTTTTCAAGTCTTTCTTCTTATTTCCTTATACAAAATAGCATCCTTGTGAATCTGTGCACCCTCTCAATATCCTTTGTATGGTGTGGAGCCCAATATCACGCACAGTACACGAACTGAAGTCCTGTTAAGGTTTTATCTTAGCTCATCGTTACCTCCGTCAAGGTAAAACCTGAAAAACCATTAGCTAACCTTAAAATCTTGTTTAAGAATTTTTTAAATCTCGTGTTGTTTAAAATCTTGTTAAATCTTGCTGCTGCTTTTAATGTTCTGTGAACTTGTACTAAAACAAAAACAGAATTACCTGGACAAACTCAGCAGGTCTAGCAGCATCGGCGGAGTAGAGTTGACGTTTCGAGTCCTCATGACCCTTCCACAGAACTGATGCTGCCAGACCTGCTGAGTTTTTCCAGGTAATTCTGTTTTTGTTTTGGATTTCCAGCATCCGCAGTTTTTTGTTTTTATCTCTGTGAACTTGCACTTCTGTTCTTCTACATCGCTGAGCTTCTCCCATTCAGAATATAATTACTGCCGTTACTATCTTTTTAACTAAATTAATTGACGCGCAATGAATTTTTTGTTAAAGTCTCAGAAACTTAACATTGTTGTATATACATAGGCATCTCCCCGAAAAAAACCTCAAAATGATATTTTGAAACTTAAACATTGATAGGCAATTGTATTTTTTAAGCGGAGGGTTTTTGAAACAAATTAAAGGTAATATCGTTTTTAATATTGTTATTATAGTGCAGACTTCACACAGGTGCTTCTGTCAGGAGCCCACTTTGTTTAATCTGTAACTAGACTGCAGCCAGTCACAAAACGAATGGGACTAGCAGGAGTAGAGTGATACCTGACAGGGATTCACGGGAAATGCAAGTGATCTCAATGACTGTACTGGAAACGTAATTAAATTATTCTGCACAACAGCCTGTTCAGTAGAACATTACATACCAAGTTATTGATACATTTTTTAGTCCACTTGTGAGGATTGTCTGAATAATACTTGAGTGAATTCATTTCTTGAGAGTTGTAGCCAGTCTGACTTGCAGAATAAAATCCATATCAAACCTTAGCATTTAGTTTCCATTAAGCGACACTTAAACTATAGAGAAAAGAAGCTTCAATTTTACGAGCATGAACGCCAAACAATGGAAAACCTTTATCAATTGGCTTAAAAGGTTTGTTTACATGAAGTAAAAGGCCAATTTTGGAATGCAAAAAGGACATGAAAGACCTGATTGATTAAAGCTAAAATTCACACATGATTTCTTTTAAAAAATAAGAAAATCCAACCAGAATGTTTCAGAAAAAGGCTAAAGGACTGTAATGGATACATTGTGTAGATTTGATTTTTGAGTTGAATTTCAGCCTGGGTGAGTTAGTCAAATGGGATGCTGCCTTTTAAAATGGTAAAGGCAGCATGTAAAACCTATAGTCAGTCAGTCTGCAGTTGAATTATCATCCATTAGATTCTAGCTAAAACCTCACAGGGACAGCTCTCAGTCCATCCATTCCATATCCATCTCCTCCTTGGTCGTAAAAAAACACTGACCTTCACTTGAATAACTAACACCTGTTAAATGTAACTCTACAAATCCCACTCTAATCACACTGGGCAGAAATTTCCATTTTTGAAACGAAGTGCCGTGGCATGCGGGTTCCACAGCATGTTTCCCGCTGGTCAGAGTGACAGGAATTTGTGCCCAATTTTGCACTCAGAAGCTAATTAATTATGCAGAGGTGAGTATCTCTCTGAATCACATAGCAGGTCAGGAACTCATTCGCCTGCCCCGTCGTTCCCTAACAGGGTCAAAGTTCAGGGCGCCATATTTAATCGCCACCTGAACACACACATGCCCTCTCTCCAGCCCAGCTGTCTCAGGAGATGTCTCGAGATGGCTGCACTCAGGAAGAAGGCTGCCCCGAAGTTCAGCCACAACTTCCTTGAGGCTTTGATAGGAGAAGTACGCCAACAACAGGATGTCCTCTAGCCCAGGAATGGCTCCAGGAAGCCCATCAACCTCACCTCACTGGCCAGGGATCATGTGCTCAAAGGGTTTCACTGCTCGCTGGCCTGGGAGGTCGTTGCAAAGGAAGTCAGCTTGTCAGACACCCAGAAACATCATATGGTGCAGGAAGAGGACGAATGATCTCATCCGCTCTGCCTGGGTAAATCGACATTCAGCTCACTCCAATCTCTCACACTTATCATGGCATCACGCACTCAAAGAGTAACACTGCTCAGGGATCTCACACAATGTTAGCAGGGGACTCATCAGCAATGATTGCCTCACGATCACTTCCACATCACCAGCTTCTCATCTATCATGAAGCACTAACTCATCCTTAGCCCTTACTGAAGAGGGCTCACCACACACAGCAGGCATACATGCTTCCCAACTTCTGCTCAATTCCTTCTCCTCACATTCCACCCATTTATCTTCATGCAGGCTAAGCTTACGCAGAACAGGAGGGAAAAGTCCCAAACCGCAGGAGGGATGGCCGACATCCAGGAGCCCACTTCCTTCAAGAGGGTTGTGGCTGAGCTGGCTAGGGAGAACAGGGCTCGTCCCAGTAGGGAAGGCAAGATCGGCCTCCCCCATCAACCCAGTATGGATGAGCCCTCCATGAGTTGATCTCATCCTGAAATTCACAGTGAGTGACATGAAATCTTGTACTCAGCCTGTTCATCAATTAAATCTATCTTCTCTGTCTTACAGGCACCAGCAGGTCCAGGCACACCAGCAGGGCCAACATAAGCCCCCAGCCACCCCCAGTCACCTCAGAGGAGGATGCTAAGAAGCCATCAAAGAAGATCCTTCACTGCATTCACCTGCTCCATCCACCAACGCAGTGACACACACCCTAGTGGGTTCTAGATTAGGCTTGGGGGTCACTTTCTGGAGAACACCTCACTGACACGTCTCCACAGCAGTCATAGGCAATGACAGCCCAGGTCTCTGGCACTCAGAGGACTCCTAGAGATCAGACACCCACTGAGTCCCAGTCAGATGATGATGACTCTGCAAGTGGCTGCCGAAAAAATGCTGGAGGTGCAATGACGGGCAGGGGAACATCAGGCAGATTTGCGTGGGGCAGTCAACAGACTAGAGTGAAGGAAAGAGGAGTCCGTCCAAGTTCTGACTGATATCGTAGCTCTGCGAGCGCCTCGGGGTCACCACGGGAAGGGTGGCATCCACCTTGGAGACCTTGGTCCAGTATGATTTGCAAGATTTGCACTTGGACCTGCACTCCATAGCTATAGACATCGGTAGGATCAGTGACAAGACAGGAGGAGGGCAGGGTACCTTGACCTCGCTCCAGGTGCCCCTTCTCCTCAAGGGGTCAGGGAGGGACCCACTGGCATCCACAGAGAGGATAAACATCTGCTGGACAACCCAAGGGCCTCCACACAGGACACTCGAAGTATGTCCAGTTACCCCGAATCCCTCCTGCCTGTGAGCCCATCAACTCCAGCTGTTCAGGCCAAGACCCAAGCAAATGCCCCTGATCAGGAGCCCTGCCAAGGTCATCTCAGACAGCAGGGTGTAGCAGTCAGCAGGCTGTGGATGTGGGGCTGCACCCAGGCATACCAACAGAGTTAGAAAAACTTCACAATTTTAACATCACTTCTGGGTCATGGGTGTTCAATTGCTGTATAAATCATGCACATCTAAATACATTTGCTGTTCATGAGAATGGTCTCGTCATTCAAAAGCATTGTCTATATGCATCTATGTGACCTCTTGTCGTAAGGATGAGCCATGCTCCCACTGAGTGATCACCTCCCTTCATGAACCTCACATTCACATGTTGTCACATTCACCTGACTCATGATAGTCACTCTACCCTTGCATTATCTCAGGGAGATGTCTTATATTCTTTATTGGAAATGTGTGCAAAATGTGCAAGTGACCTTTATTCCTTACAGGTCAACATGGAGGAAGGCCTGCTCAATAGCCTTGGAGGGTTAGCTGTAATTGTATCCCTCCATTGGTAGTGCCAAAGCATAAGACCTGCAACCATGATGGCCTCTCCAACCACACGTGCATCTCATTGCCCGCTGAAGTTTCTTATTAAGATGGCAACAGGTTCATCAAGTCCTTTGGCACAATGTTTGCACTGTTGTGCTAACACTCTCTTCCCTGAGCACATGGATACAGGGTTTGCTGCTGATCCTTCCAAAGATTAGGCCATGTTGAGGGCTGAAGGTGCAAGTCCAAATGCTGAACATGCTCTCGGTGTCACAAAATGCCTTTCCGTGCACTGGCATGGCATTAAGGAACAGGAGGAATGTGGCCATGTCCTGTTTCCTGCACCTTACTCCTCCTGGAATCTTGTGGCTATCGGTGTGGCACGGTCACGTCTTCCACGTCGTGATTCTTTGATAGCATCCTTATGTGGAAGCTGATCCTCATCTCCCGCTTCAGTTTCTTGCCCACCCTGCTCTTCATCATCCAAGGAACTCTCAGCCTCTCCCATGTCTCCCTCTGGCAAGGGATCCCCTCTTAGAAGTGCCAGATTGTGAAGTGCACAACAGACCACAACTACGCAGGACACCTTCTGCGGAGAGTACTGCAGAGCCCCACCTGAGCAGTCCAGACATCGGAAACACATCTTCAGGATGCCATTGGTCTGCTCGATGATGGATTGTGTGGCTATATACACCACATTGTATTTCTCCTCCAAGGCACTGAGGATGACGCAGATGTATCATGAACCATTGTTTGAGCGGGTGCTCTTTTTCCCCAAGCAGCCAGCCCTGTAATTGCTGAGGCCCTTCGAATGTGTGAGGCACCTGGGAGTGACTCAGGATGTATTAATCATGGGAACTCCCAGGGTACCCAGCACAAACGTGTATAATGTGCTTCTGATTATCCTACACCAGTTGAACGTCAGGGAGTGGAACCCTTTCCTGTTTTTGAACATCAGGGGCTGCGGCCATGGAGCCCTCAAGGTGACATGTGTGCAATCGATTGCGCCCTAAACTCTAGGGAAGCCTGAAATACCGGAAAACCCCAGAAATCTAGCAGCCTGGCTAGTTTCATCGAGTGCGAACTTCACATAATGATTAGCCTTACTGTAGAGGGCAGCTGACACCTCTTTGATACATTTATGTGCTGAGGACTGAGAGACACCACATTCCTGGAACCAACCACAGGCAAAAAAATTGAGCACGGCGGTGACCTTCAGGATCACTGGTAGGGGATGTTCTCCCAGTCTATGGGGCATTAGATATTTTAGCAGAATGTGGCAGATATGATCCACCACATTTCTGGTCAAACCCAAATGTGTGTGGTATTGTCTCTCGCTCATCTCCTGATAGGAAAGTCTTCTTCAGTCGACACATGGTTGCATGAGTCACCTCCATGGGATGGATCTAACCTACTTATTCTCTGGTTATTATTGGGGCACCCCTGGGCCATGGACCTCAGGCTGGGCCTCCTCTTGAAGATGCACTAGGTGGTGCCAGGCCCTTCTCCTCCTCA
Source organism: Carcharodon carcharias (assembly GCF_017639515.1). Taxonomy (NCBI): domain Eukaryota; kingdom Metazoa; phylum Chordata; class Chondrichthyes; order Lamniformes; family Lamnidae; genus Carcharodon; species Carcharodon carcharias. The sequence continues at coordinate 154,452,581 of NC_054473.1, read as the reverse complement.
ATCGGATCACCGCCATCAAGAAGGCAGCATTGAGCGCAGGCTCCATTATTTAATCCTTCTTCTCCTTTTAGACTAATAGATCCAGTAGATTAATGAATACTGGCAAATATAGTAACACTCCCACTCACTAAAAGAAAGCCACTGTCATACCCTAGAGCTGCGTTTGCGTTACTAGCTTTTCGCTGATACAGCCTTGTAGCTGAGGTGCAAACTCACAGATCTAAGTGGCCAAGATGCTAAACCTGATACATGACATCTCAATCCCACAATTGGAAGAGGTTTGGACACATTCATGAAATGTACCACCCTACCAAACTCACTCCTGCAATCTCTGCTCTGACATACTAGTAAAGGATAACTTGTACATGAGAAATGACTGGATGCCCTTTGGCCTGTTATCCATGCCAATTAGCGAAAGTACATTAGAGGCTTTCATTGGTGATCTGGAAGATATGCAGCAGCTGTGCCTCCTTAACAGGTGCCTGCATTCTCCATTTTCACATTGCTCTCTGTTAATGCTCAAATGGAGCAATTGTATTGTGAAGCCAATGACTCCTGCAGTCTCTCATTAATGTGCAGCAGAAAGCATTGGCTCCAATGGCATCTTCTCAAGGAAGTCTTCCTCTTTTCTCTCCGCTCTGCCTCCATTTCAATGCTGTGACTCTATAAAGTTTGAGATTGCCTCCTGAAAGGGCCCTTAATCTGGCAGTGTGCTCCTTCGACACTGTCTCAGACCCCTCCCAGATTCTTTGCCAGTTTCGATTTTAAAGTGCGCCATTACTTTGTGGATTCAAGATGGTGGTACTTTATTTTTATTTTGAGACCAACTTTGACCCTCACCCTGTCAGTGTTCAAGTCCTTCCAATTTTCCTGGAACCTCACAATGTACAAGTAGACCACCCTCCAGTTATTCTCCAGCCTCCCCCAGTAACCGTGGACTCCATTGTCATTGCTGTGAACATTCCAGCCCACCCTCTGAGCCCATCACTGTTGACATCCCCAAGCACCATGTAGACCTCACCCTACCTATCTCGATGTTGTGTGCATGGTCACCTACAGATGAGAGCCCACCCAAGAGAGCTTCAAATACCAACCCCCCGTTATTACATTTTCCCCATTTACAGGCTGCAGATGCATCCCCTAACCATGACCATCCTATCTGCAGTCCACTACTGAGCCAGACAAGTCCATCACCAATGACAATAAACATGCCCTGCACACCACGCTGTGTCTTATGTCATGAAAACTTTAATCACAGAAAATGGTTCATCCTCAAGGACTTAGGACATTCTGGAAGAATTTGTGTTTTAAAAGACACTATCCCTTCAAGGGATAATGCAGAATAATGCAAGGGATAATGCTGGAAATAGCATCTTTTTACAAGAAAGGGTAATTAAGCAGTCAAAAAAAACTGTCAACTTCTTGACCTGGGTGAATTGTGTACATAGGGGGTTACATGGTTTTTGTGGCTCTGGGGAAAAAAAACATGCCTGGAATGGTGTTTCAAAGTGGGTTTGGGTTTTGCTTTGGGAAGAGAGGACCAACTGCTTGAGAAGAAAGACAGCAGCTTTTTGTAGTCCAGAGCCAGTTCATAGCCAGAAGTGAACACAAACTGCTCCTGAGATGCTCTACATGCTGGAATAGAGTACCCTTGAGTATTCCTTGAGTCCACCTGAAAAACAGAAAATGGTTCATCTTCAAGTACTTATGATATTCTCGAAGAATTTGTGACACTGTCACTTATAGGGTTAATGCAGGACTATGATTGCTATACCTGGAAAAAGCAGCCTTTTACAAGAAAGGGTAATTAAACAGTTGAAAAAACACTATCAACCACTTGGCCCAGGTGAACTGTATACAAAGGGGAGGTCACATGGTTTTTATGACTCTGGGAAAAAACCATGCTTGGAACTGTGTTTTAAAAGTGGGGTTGGGTCTTGCTTTGAGAAAAAAAGGACCAACTGATTGAGAAGGAAGACAGCAGTGTTTTGCAGTCCAGAGCCAGTCCACAGTCAGAAGTGAATACAAGTTGCTCCTGAGATGCTATACATGCTGGAATAAAGTACCCTTGACTATTTCTTGCTTCCGCCTGAAAAGCAGCGCCAGGGTCATTGATTATTTCACAGATCAGTACTGAGAGACCAACTGTGCAACGAAGGTGGCACAGTAGGACATGACACAGCAGGCCAAGCGGATGATGGCACACAGCACAAGGTCACTTCGGGCTGTTGGTGTTGGAGACAATGTGGCTGTCCAAGTGTCAGCATTTGACCGCAGCAAAGGTGACCTATCAAATGCTGTAGGTGTGATGCTGGCAGCAGATGGGACTGGCTACATCATTGGAACGGCTAAGGGGATTGTGAAAGGCAAACTTGCTAGGAATCAGTTTGAATTTGTGCAGTACAGTAGGCTGAGTGCAGAAGACATTTCACCAGAACAACTCAGCCTTCGTGAGATCGTACGTGCTCAAACTGCTTGTGGCGGGCAAGGCTTCCAGGGATATCACTGCAGGAATAACCGCTTATCAAGATGATGTTCCTGCTTGAAAGCAGTTCTCCGCTGCAGCAGTGCCTGTCACAGCCACAAGTCCTGTGGCAAAGTTGACCAGTGCTGGCATATTAAATATGAATGAATTGTAATTCTGCTGTTTTTGCAAACATTCATGCATAAGCTATCCGAGTGGTTTGGGTGTGATCCTGAATGAAATGTAAGGGAACATGAACTAATGAATTTGTAATTTTTGGATGTCACAATGGATCTAAAACGTACATTGAATAAAGCCACATTATGCATGTATGAATTGATCCTTTATGTGTTTTTGCTGTATTGTAATCATTGATGAATATAAGCTATATCTGTATGGTTTGGATATAATACTGGGTGAAGCAATGGAGGACAGTAAATTGAATTAAGCAGATTATACATTTGTGAATAAAATTTCATTTTTCTTTCATAAAAGTTGGCTATTTGATGATCTGGGCAAGTTTTCCGATGCCCATTTCATGAACTAGGAGGTTAAACTGCCAGTTTCATGAACTGTGCAAGTAGGCTGCCCTCAATTTTACTGGCCATTTCATCAAATGGACAGTTTCACGAATTGGGATGTAATATATATATTTGGGTGAGGAAGAAGAGGAGCTGGAAGCTGGAAGGGAAACCAGATTAATTAGGCAGCATTAAAAAAGAGCCAGACCTTCAACCAGGATCTGTAGACCTAAGCACACTGGGACCAAGATCACCCTCAGGAGCTTTCTCTCAGGTTGTAGCGCTTTTATCATGAAGCTTTGGAGGATCTCTGCTTTCTGTTGCAGCCAGATATTGCAACCAAGGTCCACAGCACGTACAGCTCTGACAGTAGCAGAGAAAATGACCACAGCTCTGAACTTTTATGCCACTAGCCCATTTCAGTGAGTCACACTTTCATCTGATCAGCCAGTGAGTTGTGCAATCCTCTATGAATTAAATCACCAATTCACTCAAAACAGCTGAATTTATATAATGAAACAATGTTTGCACAAGAGGTGACTGAAAGGGATAGATTTATTTTCAGAATTGCCAGATTCCCCAGGGTTGTGGAGTTATACCCACATGACATTGAATGCTCCAAATGTAAATTATGTAAGCCACAAAATCTTCCATTCTCTAAAACCACAGCTCATTTGCAATTAATCATGGAGTCATAGAATGGTTACAATGCAAATGGTGGCTATTTGACCTATCGTGTCTGTGCTGCTCCTCTGCAGGAGCAATTCACCTAGTGCCCCTTCCCCTGCATTTTCCCTGTAGCCCTGCATATTTTTCATTTTCAGATAATGATCCAATTCCCTTTTGAATGCCTCAATTGAACTTGCCTCCGCCATATTCTCAGGCAGTTTTCTTGGCAGCCTGTTCCCACAGAAGAAGGCTTCTGAAAAGAACTGATTGAGTGTTCCTTTGCACTGTTGCCATGGGTGGAAGCAGTCTATGAGGCATGCTTTTCTATTATTACTGGGAACACAAGTCTGGTTACCAGCAATCACTGCAGAACAGACCTCAAGGAGGAAGAAACATCATTTAAAACCCTGAATGAGTGTCAAGTGGGTATCCTCCAAACCCTCAGAGATGCTGCTTATGTATGGTGCCACCCATATTGAATTGATTGACTTGTCCTGAAGCAGTGAAAATTTTGCATTTCCTCTGCAGCAAAACATTGAACTCTCGATTGTTGACACACAGCCCAACAGTGATTCCATCATTATCCCAGACATTTTCCACACATTTTAGAGAGGCTATTCTGGACCAGGTTTGCAGGCAGTTAATTCCCCAAAACCTGATGTTGGGTAGGGTCAGGATCCCAATCGCCATCATATCTGCCAGCAGCTTCTTTTCATAGCAGATCTCCACTGCAGAAAGAGACTAAGTATTTTTGCCTTTAATACTTGTCATTCGTGTAAACTTGAGGCAGTAAATAAAATTCTGTTCAATGTTTCAGTGCAAATTAGTACATAAAGAATTGAAACAGACTAAAAACTAGCTACTGTATATAAATTTGACTAAAATATGGCAGAGCAAGTTGTGTATTTTGACTGCAGTATCTGGGAGTTTGTAGACAGTGAAACTGTTCTGAAAGGATATGTCTGCAATAGATGCCTTTGCCTTGAATCTCTCTGATTCAGTCATTGAGTAGAATTTCATGGTCAGGGTGGTGGGCCAGTCCACTGGCTTTCCAGCCAGTGGAACTCCTTGAGGCCATTTTCAGGAGTCACTTTGCAATTAAGTCCCAATTCGGTAGCCTGCTGGCTGCAAACAAGTTATGAAAACAGACAAAGGAAGCCCTTCATCTGCCTCATGCATCACCAGATGCAGGAAGTCTTCTAAGAAGTACTATGGCAACTGGCTGTTGTCAAGGTTCCTTATTCCACCGGGGCAATTTCCTGCTGAACCTCCTGGCATGGGGCGAAAGTCCCACCTCTGAGAGCTGCCTGTCAATCATCTCTCCAGTACTAGCAATGCCACTAGACTGGTGCTACTGTTGGTACTACAGTTGAGTCTAGCGGAAGGATCAACACTGAGTCCTCTGGACCAAGGTAAATGGGGCGTGATCGCCAGGGCCTATCAGGGAAGTGAAGGGGAGGGGCCATGACAATCATTATTATGAGCAGAGGAATGGATTTCCGAGGGACCCTTCAGTGGGTCCTTCTTTTGGGCATAGGATGTCCAAGACAGAGGAACCCCATCCCATCAGGCCAAAGGCATACCTGCCAGAGTTTACCCTCTTTCAGCAGGGATCATTAGTTGAAAATTCCATCCATTGAGCTGCCGTGCATGTTGAAACACTCTGACACATAGGGAAAGGGCAGAGTATCTGGACAGTTTGCTCTACATGGTAGAAAGGTGCAGGATCAGAACAGGGTTGGTGTGACCAATAGCGTACACAGGAAGGGGAGCTGGGATAAAATAATGAGGATCTGCACAAAGCTTATCTTTTCCAACAGATACACTTGTTACATAGACTGTCAGAAGAACAATCAGAATACAGACCTTGGCACCTTGGAGCAGGAGGCTGTCCAAAGGTGGGAGGAGGGGAATCATAATGCCTGTATGATATTTGTAGGGGATTCAATAAGTAGGATGACAGATACCATCCTTTATAAGCAGGATCGAGAGTTACACATATTATGTTGCCTTTCTGGTGCCAGTGTGAAGGTCATCTTGACCTGGCTTTAAGGGACATTGGAAAGGCATGGGGAGTCATTGTGGTCCATGTTGGCATCCACAATATGGGAAAGAGTAGACCAGAGGTCCTGTTCAGAGACCACTAGAAACTAAATTTAAAATCAGCATTTTAAGGGTTAAAAAATTTCTGAACTATTACTTGAGCTACATGTAAATTGATATATGGATGAGAAGCTTAGGGAGGTGAACATGTGACTGAAGGAATTATGGGGAAAGAGGATTTCATTTTGTGGGACACCAACATCAGTACCAGAAGGGAGCATCCCTGCCTCTGAGCCAGGAGCTCTGGGTTCATTCCATTCCAGGCTTGATGGTCACGGAAGGTGCATTCATAACGTAGCCAAAACAGGTTGATTATCAACCTGTAAATCCTTCCAATAAGCCTATGGCAGGCGGTAAGAGCAGGAGTGACGCCTCTCAAGCTATAGCCTCTGGCAGCAGGCTGGCAACCTATTCCAGGAAAACTTAGCCTTGGAAAAAGATATGGATATGCTTTGTCTGCCTCATGTGTCTCTAGACATGGAAAAGTCTCTAAGTTGAGCATCAATACTGGCACAAGAAAGAACTGTACTGTTGGGATAGGCTCCATATGAATTGGGCTGGGTCCTAGTGGAAAGGATGAATAGGGACATCACAAGTACTTTAAACTAGTAAATGGAGGGGGGAAGAGCTCAGGTGAAAAAGTAGCATAAATAATGGCCTGGATCCTCCGTGGAGCGGCAATTATCATCAGATTGCCGTTCCCCTCAAACTTTTCCACACCTTGATCCTGCTCCTCAGTTCTTGCCGGGACTTCCAGGCCCAGGTTCTCCAGAAATGCGGAATGCAGAACGCAGCATCTACCCAAGAACTCTGTTCAGCGCTGTAGCACTGGGGGGGGTAGAAAGGACATGCCCTGTTTTTTGCAGCACTAGTTGTCTTATGGTAAGTTTAAAGGACCAGTGTGAATGGATGAGTGAATGAATGGGTAGGTGGTGAGATGGTAAATGGGTAGGGCAGAAGGTGGGTAGGGCAGCAGGTAGGTGAGTAAAGTGGGTAGGGTGTATGAGGTAAGTGGGTAGTTGGGTAAGGTAGGTGAGGTGGTATTGGGTAGGACGGAAGGTGGGTAGGGCAGCAGGCAGGTGGGGTAGTAGGTGTGTATGGTGGCAGGTGGGTGAGGTGATAGGTGAGTAGGTGGCAGGTGGGTATTGTGGTAGGCAGTTGAGGTACATGTGTAAGTGGGTAGGGTGGATGAGGTAAGTGGGTAGGTGGATAGGGTGGGTGAAGTGGTAGGTGGATAGGGTAGGCAGTGTGGTGGGTGGGTAGAGCTGCAGGTTGCTAGGGTGGTAGGTTGCTAGGGTAGCAGGTGGGTAAAGTGACATGTGGGTGAGGTAGTTAGGTGGGCAAATGCGTAGGTGGATTGAGATAGTTGGGTCGGGAGTGGTAGTCAGGCCAGGGGCTAGTCAAGTTTGCTCAAGGGGTTAAGTCGGATGGTGGGGGGTGATAAGGTTTGGTCAAGGGGGGTAGTCAGGCGGCCAGGGATTAACATGGTCAGGAGGGGTAGTTAGGGGTGTCAGAGGGGTAGTCAGAGGGTCAAGGTGGTATTGAGGTGGTCAGTGTGGGTAATTGTGGGGTCATGTGAGTGATTGAAGGGGGTTGGTCAGCTCTATAGTCACCCAGGAGTTAGACTAGGCTTCTTCTATCTAACATTTCCTGGGTAACTGATCTAGCTCAGAGTCAGAGACTTTTGCAGAGTGTCCCAGGGAGCAGGGGAAATATCCACTGGGAGTTTAAACTTCCCAGGCAATTCCCACGGAGGTCAGTGCATCGAGACCTCCATGGGTTCCTGACATGCATCTTGGGTCATACATGCAGCCTCCAATGATCCGGAAACTGGAAGATCTGGGCCAATACTTCTAAAACAAACAAAACAGAAGACTGTAGAGTAATAGTCAAAAAATGTGCTCTAGGCACGACAGGTAAACAGAAACTTTTTTTTATTCTTTCACAGAATATGAACATCACTGACTAGGCCAGTATCTATTGCCCATCCTTAACTGTCCTTGAGAAGGTGGTGGTGAGCCGCCTTCTTGAACCGCTGCAGTCCATGTGCTGTAGGTGCACCCACAGTGCTATTAAGAAACAAGTTCCTGGATTTTGACCCAGTGACAGTGAAGGAATGGCAATATAGTTCAAAGTCAGAATGGTGTGGCTTGGAAGGGAACTTGCAGGCGGTGGTGTTATCGTGCGTCTGCTGCCCTCATTCTTCTAGGTGGTAAAGGTCACAAGTTAAAGGTGCTGACAAAGGAGCCTAAGAGGTACGAAAAGCCGAAGAGAATTAAGGTAAAATAATTAAATCAGGAGAGAGAAACAAGAAATTTATGAGAAAAACATGTAAACAGAAGGATGGATTAGAGTGTATGACTCAAATAAATGTTTTTTATATAAATGTAGTATATTGCAAGATCTGAGCATTTTGTTACACTGCCCTCTCTGTTGGGGAAGTGTAATAAAGTTAGTTCAATAATGGCTGCCTGCTGTTTGGGACTCCTAAAGTTGATTCTGAGGAAGTTTTAATAATTTGAAACTCCATGTGCACATTGTATTCAGGTACACGGTGGTGTAGCTGACTGTACCAGACAGCATGGTGAGCGATTGAAAAAATAGCACAGCAAGCATATTTAGGGACAATCGGGGAATTCAACCCCAACAACAGGGACTGGTATAATTGCAAAAGAAGGTTTCATATTAGGCTGAAAGCAAGTAAAATAGGGGATGAGGGTAAGGTAAATGTTTTCCTCACCATGATGGTGCCAGATGCTTTTGATGTAGTTTCTAACTAATGTTGCCTATGACACCCCAGTACTATGGCCTATTCTGAAATTGATGATTCTGGACTCATGGCACAGCTAAGAATGAGATTGCACTGAGAGTTGCATTCTGTGTAAGGAAGCGGCTAAACCCACTGCAGATTACATTCTCAAATTTGTAAAAACTCTTTCATATCACTGTGGGTATAGTGGGAACTTAGAGATCAACCTTACAGACAGGTTTGTAGGGGGCCTAAAGGACAGGAAAATCCAGGCCAAGTTTTTGAGCAAAGGTAATGAGCTGACGAGGAATCGGGCCCCGCGCTGAGGCCAGAGCCATGGAAATAGCAGAAAGAGATAGTTGCAAATAGCAAGCACATTCTTTTCCTCAGCTGATAAGGGAGGTCCAATGGATTTCAGCGAGATCCAGGCCACAGCAGCCCAAGTTCACAGTCTCAGAGTGAGAAATGTAAATGCTACCGTTGCCATGGTAGCCGCCAACCATTTAATTGCCCCTCTTTTCAGTCAAAATGCTACCCCTGTGGGAAAGTCAGTCATCTCCAGACAGCATACAGGAGTAGAGGAAACAGTGATACTCCTGGTCGTGGCAAAGAACCAGTTTGGGGCAAAGAACCAGTTTGTAGCCAAGTACCAGGTCAAGACCATGGTAAATCTGAAGCTAGTTCAGCAGCCTGGAAATCCTTGAAAGCACATGTTATATGTGGAAGAAGAAGTTGATGTTATTGAGCAAGAAGATCAGGAGTTGTACTCGGTCAGACAGCATGAAAAACAGCATGAAGATGAGGGTAAAAGGGCTGAAGATATAATTTCAATGCCCACTGTAAAAATGAAAGCTGGAGATTCATAGCTTACTTTTATTAGTGATGCAGCTGCAGCAGTGTCTGTTATCTCAGAAGCAGAGTACAATAAATCCCTAAATCTCATTTCTCACACAAAATGGGTGTGAAACTGACAAGTTATTCCAATAACAGTATTCCAAGGTCAAGTTAGAGTGAGGGTGGAATATGATGATCCATCCTATTATTTGCCATTGGTAGTAATAGGGGGGAACAAAGTCTCCCTGATGGGAAGGAATTGGCTTAAGAAGGTACTTTTAAACTGGACTTAGTTATTTATAGTAGGGATCAGTAAGAGTATAAAAACAAAAAAACTGCGGATGTTGGAAATCCAAAACAAAATCAGAATTACCTGGAAAAACTCAGCAGGTTCGGCAGCATCAGCGGAGAAGAAAAGAGTTGACGTTTCGAGTCCTCATGACCCAAGGAAAGGTGTGAAATATAAGCTGGTTTAAGGTGTGTGTGTGTGTGTGTGGGTGGGGGGTAGGGCTTGTCCGTACAACACCCCCCCCCCCACACACACACACACACACACACACACACACACACACACACCTTAAACCAGCTTATATTTCACCCCTTTCCTTGGATTCACCTAGTTCTGTTGAAGGGTCATGAGGACTCGAAACGTCAACTCTTTTCTTCTCCGCCGATGCTGCCGGACCTGCTGAGTTTTTCCAGGTAATTCTGTTTTTGATCAGTAAGAGTATGTCTGATATTGAGATCATGCTAAGAGTACAAAGTGAACTTTGACCAAAGAGGACCAACTGATAAAATTAGGCCTCACAGGGCTGAAGTCAAAATATAGAACAATGTACAGCTGACACAAAGCTTTATGCACAGTTAGAAGCAACAATTAAAGAACTGAATAGATGAGAAAGAACAGTGGAAATTAAGAAGATGAAGAGCAGTGAATTGGCCACAACCTTTGTGGTAGTTCAAAAAGCAGAAGGGTCCGTTGGATTTGTGGAGATTATAAACAAGTGGTAAATAAGGTGACTAAGAATGACACTTATGCACTGCCTGCCAGTGAAAATTTGTTTTCTAATTTAGCCAACTGAAAAGTATTTAGTAAGATAGAATTTTCAAATCTATATTTGAATTAGAATTAACTGACAAGAGCAAAGAACTGTTTTCCAATCATACACACAAAGGGTTGCGCAAGTACGAAAGGTTACCATTTGGGATGTCTATTGCTCCCACAGTATTCTAGAGTGTCATGGATCAAATATTAAGTGGGGTGAAAGGATTGTGCTGCTTCTAATATGACTTTCTAATTAGCACTAATACAGAGAAAGAGCACATTGTAAAGTTGAACAAAGTCCTAGATTGACTTCAAAAGATATGGCTTCAAAGATAAAAAGCACAAGTGTTGCTTCATGGTGTCAAGTGTAACATGCCTGGGTCACCAAATAGATGGTGATGGTATCCATCCAAGACAGGAAAAGGTTAAGAAGATTTTGAAAGCAAAGAGACCAGAGAACAAAGAATAACTTAGACCATTTATAGGTGTGGTTGTGTATTATTCTAAGTTCATCCCCAGCTTAGCCAATCCATCCCCTCCATTGTTTCAAGTGCTCAAAGATAAGATAGATTGGAGTGATCTGTGGAGTGGCAGAAAGCATTAGATGAAGTGAAGAAAGTACTGAGTAGGGGTGCCATTTTGTCCCACTATCCCAAGAACCAATTGATTTTAGCATGTGATGTCTCACCACAGGGGTTAGGCGTGGTGTTACCTCACATAATGAAAGGTGGTGTGGAGAAGCCTGTAGAACATGCTTCATGTACTTTAATGAAGTCAGAACAAAATTACTCACAGGTTGAGAAAGAGTCAATAATGATCATATATGGTGTTACTAAGTTCCACAAATACTTGTACAATAGGAAGGTCACTTTGTTAACTAACCACCAAGCTCTTATGATCATACTTGGTCCAAAGAAGGGAGCACTCATCTCTAGCAGCAGCATGGCTTTAGAGATAGACGTAAGTCAGCAGATCATGCAAATCTGCACATTCTTTCTAGATTTCCAGTGAAAACTGATTCACTTTTAACCACTGAGTTACCTGTGAATTACTTTACATATACAAATAATATGCAAGTGTCTACCATGAGAAGTTAGTGCAGAAATGTGCAAGAATGTGATCCTCAGTAAAGTCCTCAATTGTGTCATGAATGGCAGGGCTAAATCGTGTGATGATGAGAAATTGGAGGAGTATTTCACGTAGAAATTAATTGAGTGTAGATCAAGGCTGTCTCCTATGGGGTTTAAGAGTCATTATTCTGCCAAGGTTTAGAGAGAGATTGTTGGAGGAATTTCATCAAGAGCACACAGAGGTAGTCCGTATCAAAATAGTAGCAAGAAGCCATTTTTGGCATTCAAAGGTAGATAGACATATTGAAGAGTTGATGAAAAGTTGTGAAGTGTGCCTCAGAATGAGAAATTATCCAACCAAGGCTCCTTTCATAATAAAAACAGAAAATGCTGGAAAAACTCTGCAGGTCTGACAGCATCTGTGGAGAGAGACTTCCTGTTTCTCTCTCCACAGGTGCTGTCAGACCTGTTGAGTTTTTCCAGCATTTTCTGTTTTTATTTCAGACTTCCAGCATCTGCAGTGTTTTGCTTTTATCTTAAAGTTCCTTTCACTCCACAGTCAAACACAAGAAATCCATGGGAATGAATACATGTCGATAGCAAGGTCTTAACAGATTGTGTAGGACCCCTATTTAAAACCAGAAGTGGGAATCAATATCTTTTAACAACTATTGATGTTTCAACAAGATTTGCTGAAGCAGTGCCTCTGGGGAAAATTACGGCAAATATGGTAGTGGAAAAGTTAGTTCAATTCTTTACAAGATACAAGTCACCAAAGAGGATACAATCTGATCAAGGCTCAAATTTTATGTTACAAATATTCAAAGAAATAATGAATAGCTTGGGAATAAAACAATTTAAGTCTTTAGCTTATCATCCATAATCACAAGGAGCATTAGAAAGATGGCATCAAACTTTAAAGACCATGATTAAAGCCTATTGTCAGGAATGTCCTAATGATTGGGATAAAGGAATTCCATGTTTACTGTTTGCCATTAGGGATGCCCCTAATGAGGCCACAGGATTCAATCCTTTTGAACCAATATATGGGCATGAGGTAAGAGGACCCCTTAAACTAATTAAAGAAAAATGTATAAACCAAAGTTCAGAGACTACACTTTTGACCTATGTGTCAGATTTCCAGGAAAGATTAACCAAAGCATATTAATTGGCCAAAGGGCATTTGAAAATCACTCAACAAACAATGAAAGCTAGAGCAAATGAAAATGCCAAAGATTGAAATATTGTTGCTGAAGACAAGGGGTTAGTGTTGTTACCTATCTCAGGTGAATCATTAAAAGCAAGAATCACTGGACCTTGTCAAAATCATGAGGGGTTTGGACAGGGGAGAAACTGTTCCTGTTGATGGGTCAAGAATCAGACAACAGTGATTTAAGGTGATTGGCAAAAGAGCCCAAGGCAACATGAGGGAAAAAAAAATGTTGGCAGCATCTGTGGAGAGAAACAGAGTTAATGTTTCAAGTCCATATGACTCTTCTTCAGAGCTAAAGAGAAGTGGAAATGTGATAGACTTTATACTGTTTAAGAGGGATGGAGCAGGTAGAGCAAAATAGAAGATCAGGGATAGGTGGGAGCTCAGGAGAGATTGACAAAAATGTCACAGACAGAAGACAAAGGGAGTGTTTAATGTTAATGTTAAAGACTAAAAAAGGTGTTGATAGTGGCATAAAGTTAAGATAGCTGAATGTGTTAGTAGCAGAACAAGGGTCAGTACTCTGTGAAAGTACAACATTAAAACAAGTGATAGATGGCTTTGTGGGGTGGTGGGGGGCAGGGTGGGGGGGTGGTTGGTGTGGCATGGAGGGTGTTGAGGAAAAAGGATAAAAATAAAATTTTAAAAAATTAATTAAATAAAAAAATAAAAAAAGTGAAAATAATTAAAACTAAAAAATTGGATTAAAAAAGCGGTAAAGGTGGAAGAGAGAGTCCATGGTCTGAAGTTGTTGAACTCAATGTTAAATCCGGAAGGCTGTAAGGTGCCTAATCGGAAGAGGTGCTGTGCCTCCAATTTGCATTAAGCTTCACTAGAACATTGCAGCAGGCCAACGACGGACATGTGGGCAGGAGAGCAAGTTGGTGTATTGAAATGGCAAGCGACATGGAGGTCTGGGCCATGCTTGCGGACTGAGCGAAGGTGTTCTGCAAAGCAGTTACCTAGTCTACGTTTAATCTCCCAAATGAGGAGACTGCATTGGGAGCAGCAAATACAGTAGACAAAATTGAAGGAGGTGCAAGTGAACTGCTGCTTCACCTGAAAGGTGTGTTTGGGGCCTTGGACGGTGAGGAGAGAGGAGGTAAAGGAGCTAGTGTTGCACCTTCTGCGATTGCATAGGAAGATGCCGTGGGAAGGGGATAAGGTGTTGGGAGTGATGGAGGAGTGCACCAGGGTGTCCCGGAGAGAACAGTTTCTCTGGAATGTTGACAGGGGGTGGCGAGGGGAAGATGTGTTTGGTGGTGATGTCATGCTAGATTTGGCAGAAAGAGTGGAGCATGGTCATTTGAATGCAGAGGATGGTGGAGTGAAAAGTGAGAACAAGGGGGGCCCTTTAATGGTTCTGGGAGAGAGGGGAAGGGGTGAGGGCAGAGGTATGGGAGATGGGTCGGACACGGTTGAGGGCCCTGTCAATCACTGTGGGGGGGAAACCTCAGTTAAGAAAAAGGAAGACATGTCAAAAGCGCTGTTTTGGAAGGTGGCATCATTGGAACAGAAGCAACGGAGGCAGATGAACTGAGAGAGTGGGCTGGAGTCCTTACAGGAAGCAGGGTGTGAGCATCTATATTTAAGGTAGCTGTGGGGGTCGGTGGGCTTGTAACGAATATTGTAGACTATCTATCATCAGAAATGGAGACAGAGAGGTCAAGGAAGGGGCAGGAAGTGTTGGAGAAGGACCATGTGAAGGTGAGAGAGGGTGGAAATTGGAAGCAAAATCGATAAATTTTTCCAGGTCCAGATGAGCGCATGAAGCAGCACCAATACAGTCATCGATGTACTGAAAGAAGAGTTGTAGGGTCTGAGTAGGACTGGAACAAGGAATGTTCCACATACCCCGCAAAAAGATAGACATATGTGGGGCCCATGCAGGTACCCATAGCCACACTTTTATTTGGAGGAAGTGAGACAAGTTATAAGAGAAATTATTCAGTGAGGGAACAAGTTCAGCCAGGCAGAGGAGAGTGGTGGTGGATGGAGATTGTCCAAACCTCTGTTTAAGGAAGAAGTGGAGAGCCCTCAGACCATCCCGGTGGGATGGAGGTGTAGAGGAGGCGGTTAGGGCCAGGGAACTGGAAATTGTTGAAATGACGTAGGACATCAGAGGAACCACGAATGTAGGTGGGAAGAGACTGGACAAGGGGAGAGAAAATGCAGTCAAGATAGGAAGAAATTAATTCCATGGGGCAGGAACAGGCTGACACGATGGGTCTATCAGGACAGTCCTGTTTGTGGATTTTGGGAAGGAGGTAGAAGTGGGCTGTGCAGGGTTGAGAGACTATGAGGTTGGATGCTGTGGATGGAAGATCTCCTGAGGAGATGAGGTCAGTGAAAATCCTGGAAATGATGGCTTGATGTTCAGTGGTGGGGTCATGGTCCAGGGGTAGGTAGGAAGAAATGTCTGAGAGTGGGGGCTCAGCCTCTGCAAGGTAGAGGTCAGTATGCCAGTCAACAACAGTGCCACCCTTGTTAGCAGGTTTGATAGCAAAGTCAGGGTTGGACCTGATAGAACGGAGGGCAGAAAGTTCAGGAGGAGGCAGATTGGAGTGGGTGAGAGGAGCAGAGAAATTGAGATGGCCAATGTTACGCCAACAGTTCTCGATGAAAAGATCAAGAGCAGGTAAGGGGCTAGAGGGAGGAGTCCAGGTGGAGGGAGAATACTGAAGGTGGGTGAAAGGATCTGTTGAATGGGGGAAGGACTCCTGATCAAAGAAGTGAGCATGGCGATAAAGGCGATGGAAGAAGAGTTCAGCATCATGTCGAGCCCGAAATTCATTGAGGTGAGCATGTAAGGGGGTGAAACTGAACCCTCTACTGTGTACAAAATAGTCAGTATCGGAGAGGGGAAGGTCAGAAGGTATAGTGAATACATGGTAAGGGGCTGGAGTTAGAAGAAGGGATGGGGTCAGAGGACGGGACAGGAATATACGAGTTTATAAAGTTTATCGGAAGGATAGGGAAAAAGGTAGGGGGAGGAGTAGCCTTAGTGATGAAGGATAGAATCACTTCAATGGTGAGAGGGTATTTATTGGAAAATGGTACATGTCACTCCACTACTTAAGAAAGGAGAGAGGGAAACCAAAGAATTCTAGGCCAGTTAGCTTAACATCTGTTGTTGGGAAGTTACTAGAGTCCAAAATGAAGGATGGAGTACTAGACACCTAGAATATTTTCAGCTGATCAGGAACAGATAGCATGAATTAATAAAGGGTGGGGCATGCCTGACAAACTTGTTTGAATTTTTTTGAAGAGGTGACTAAAGTTGTGTAATGGGGTGTGGGCATAGATATTATTTAGGTGGACTTCCAGAAGATATTTGATGAAGTTCATCATAACAGAATGTTAGCTAAAATTGAAACTCATAAAATTGAAGGCAGATTATTGACCTGGTTAGGAAATTGGCTGAGTGGCAAGAGCCAGAAGCCAGGATTATCCAACCAGAGAGTAGGGATAATGGAGAGGTACTCTAATCGATAGGATGTGAGTGGTTGTGTCCCTCAGGGATCTCTGCTGGGGCTTCAACTATTCATGTATTTATTAATAGTAGATGATGGCACAGGAAGCCACATATCCAAGTTTGTTGATGATACAAAGCTAGGTGATATTGTAATCAATAAAAATGGAAGCGTAAAATTACAAAGTAGATGTTATAAATAAAAACAGGAAAGTTTTTGGAAATACTCAGCAGGTCTGGCAGCATCTGTGGGGAAAGGTTTTCCCTGCTGAGTATTTGTGCACTTTTCTGTTTTTAATTCAAATTTACAGCATCCACATTATTTTACTTTCATACAAAAATAAATTAAGTAAATGGGCAAAACTGTGACAAATGGATTTCAACACAGACAAATGTGTAGTTCTCCACTTTGGACTGAGTAATCCAAAGGCCTAGGCTCATGCTCTGGGGGTCTGGGTTCAAATCCCATCATGGCAGCTGCTGGAATTTAAGTTCAATTAATAAATCTGGAATTGAAAGCTAGTCTTAGAAATGGTGACCGTGAAACTATCATCAATTGTCGTAAAAACCCATCTGATTCACTAATGTCCTACAGGGAAAGAAATCTGCCGTTCATACCCAGTCTGGGCACATGCAACTCCAGACCCAAAGCAATGCGGTTGGCCGTTAACTGCCCTCTGAAATGGCCTAGAAAACCACCCAGTTCAAGGGCAATTAGAGGTGGGCAACAAATGCTGGCCTTGCCAGCGATGCCGCCATCTAATGAAAGAATAAAGAAGATTACTTTCTAAATGGTGAAAAACTAGTAATGGTGAAAGTCCAAAGAAATCTGGGGTCTAGGTGCATAAATCATTAAAATGTCATGGATAAGTACAGAAAAAAAATCAAAAGGCTAATGGAATGATGGACTTTATATCCAAACCTCTAGAATACAAGGAGGTAGAAGTTATGCTGCAGCTATACAAAACCCTGGGTAGACTATATCTGGAGTACTGTGTTCACTTCTGACACCAGACCTTAGAAAGAATTTACCGGGCTTGAAGGAATGCAGCATAGATTTACCAGAATTATACATGGACTCCAATGGTTAAAATGCCAGGAGAGATTACACTAACTAGAATTGTATTCCCTGGAATTGAAGAGATTAATGGGCAATTTGATCAAAGCTTTCAAGATATTAAGAGGAACTGATGGACTAAGATGCAGATGGAGAGAAATTATTTCTACTAGGAGTTTTAAGGGGTTTAGGAGTACAGGGCATAGACTAAAAATTTGAGCCAGACCTTACAGGGGTAAAGTTAGTAAACACTTCCACACAGAAGTTTGGACCTTTTTTTATTCATTTATGGGATGTGTGGGCATAGCTGGATAGGCCAGCATTTATTGCCCATCCCTAATTGCCCTCGAGAAGGTGGTGGTGAGCTGCCTTCTTGAACCACTGAACTGCCTTCTACAAACAACAGTTGATGTGAGGGTCAATTATTAATTTTAAATCTGACATTGATAGATCTTTATTATCCAAAGGTGTTAAGGGGTAGGGAGGAAAGGCAGGTAAATGGAGTTAACATAATAGATTACTCACAATCTCATTGAATGGTGGAACAGACTCAAGGGGTTAAATGGCATATTCCTGTTCCTATGACCTTATATCTTGTCTTATGTCTCTGCTCAAGTACACCAGGCTCCACATTTGCACCTTTTGGCTTCCTTATGCTCTTTGTATCAGCACATGCCAATTCTGCATCTAATCTATAGCTGCCCCCTTGAGTGGTGTCTCTGGGCTGCTGATGAAAGGAAGAGGGTGAATACTGAGGTGCATGAGTGGTCACCAGGGTGTGGGAGGTAGAGGGGACGGCAGAGATTTGCTCTTCAGCAATCTTCTCTACTGTCTCCTGGATTGCAAGCCCTGGTGGCAAAAGAACAAAACTATTAATTCTGGAACTTTCAAGCAGCATTCTCTATTCATCAACTACTTTGTGAATCCCTTCTGAGGAACGTGACAGTTGATGGAGGGATTCAAATAACAAATAAGAAAAAATGTGTCCTCATAAATCCTAACAAAGGCAGAGATATCCCAACATCATTCCCAACTGCCAGGCCAATGTGGAAGACAAAATGTTCATTGCTTCCTTTTCATGTGCTGCCAAATGGCAGATGTTGACATCCTCCTCTAAGAACTGGCATTCCGGGGCATTGTGCACTGTCTCCACTGACAGGAGAAATGTATAGCAGTAACTGGCTTCTAGTGTTCAGATCCTGCAGTCACAATCAGTGACTCCCTATGTTTTTAACTCCATCCAGCTCTACAATCCTTCACAAACATTATCCAACTCTGACATCTTACACATTCTTGATTCCCTTCACCCCATCACTGTCAGCCATACCTTTGGTCATTTAGGCCCAAAGGTCTGTAATGCCCACGTTAAACTTCACCTCACCACCAACATACTCTAATTTTCTTTTGGAGTGCACAGGCGATTTGTTTAAGTGCACAAGTCCTTTAAATCCTTTTGCACAGCTGTGAACGTGTGGTAAATTAAAGAGGTTGACTTGTGCCCGGCCTGCACGGGAACTTTCCGGTTATTCTGCAACCATGCAGCTTACCATCATTCTCTCATCCTTTAAAACACTCATTAAAATATAACTCCTTGTCCAAGCTTTTAATTACCCCTCCTATTATCATCTTAGGCTTAAAATGATTCTAAATTTTTCAATGCTAAAGGCACAATATAAATGTATGTTGTTTTCACATCACCACAGCCATTATTTTTCCCTGGTCTTTGCTGAAAAATGTGATAGTTTCCTCCCTGTATCCATTCTTTCTCTAATTTAGGTCAGGAACATTTCTCCATCAGCCTCTTGAAAAGTTAGGAGCTTACCTTTTCGTCCCCTTGTCTCCAGCCCTTTCAGTCTCTATTCTGAGCCTATGTAGCCTTTCAATTGCATACAGTCCTTCAAACACAGAAATTGCACACTTGCTATATGCCCCTTTTCTGAATTTTTTGAGTTTTCTTCTGCTGATGGGTCTCCCACTTTTGAATTAAATTAGCTGGTCCCAAAATTTCTGATGGTGTCAGTCTCCTCCAATTTTAGTGGGCATAAATCTCCCTCTACCAGATGCTAGTGAAATGAAGCCCTGTGAACTACTGCTTTTATTGTAAATAGATGTAACCTTTATTTTCTAGCATCAGGCAAGCTAAGTGGAAAATTATAAGGGAGAAGTGTTTTGTTTGCCCATCAAAGAGAAAACCTAGTCCAGTGTTTCTCAGTTTTACGGTAACCATTAGTGCTACTTACGGCTGTGGGTACCAAGCAAATTTGTACTGGACCAGATCAAGCTGGTAAATGTTGACATTAGATATTTTAAAATGTCCACCATTATTTTGTACTGGTTTGTTTATTAAATCTCTTGACAAATAACTTATGTATAAATTAATTTGAAATTGACTAAACAGAAAATATATTTAACATTCACAGAACGCCTTATTGCTACCGGTCAGCAGTAGCTGAGAAATGTTTAAAACCCTGGTTTATATTGTCAACTAATGCATTTCCTCCAATCCATTGTTTAATCTTCATTTAATTCAATCTGATGATTGAAAAAGAAATCCTGTTTCTTTATATACGCTTGCTTTAATTGTGCTTCATTTCTGGCAGCTTCACTCTGATCTCTGCAGTCTCTTGTCCCATGAGTCTTTTGAAGCAGACGTTTGCTGATCTTGCCTCGAGCTCAGATTTGCATCACTGATGATTACTAGCTCAGGGAAGCATTATTAAAATGGGCAGCACGTGTAACTTTCTCTTAATCAGTACATTTCTGTCTGGGTGGCAGGAGGTGAGTAGCTTAACCTCTAATTACCTTTGCCTAACTGTCAATTCCTCAAATGTTTGCCAGAAAACCTATAATTTCACTGAATATAAGCAAAAGCCATTCAGCCCGTCAAGCTTACTCCCTCCAATGAACATGCAAATTTAATCTATCATAGGCTCAAGCCATTCATTTGATCTCATTAATAAAACTTCTGCAAATTTCTAACTGATCTTCAAAGTCAATAACTCAAGCATCTAACTGAAGAACCTCAGTACAATGTGGGTGATGAGTGTTGAAGTACTAATGTTCAAATCCAGGATAGGGAGAAACATAGTTGGATCATCTCGATCTGAGCTCTGACACAATGCTGATTTGTCTCTCCAGAGTGTCATAGGGAAAATTGGAATGGAGATCTATGTCTGAGAAGCTTTTAGTGACTAGCTATGAGGGTATTGACGTCAGTCCATGTGCAGCAAAAGCATCAGTGTCAGTTACACAAAAATCCAAAGAAATAAAAATGCTAATTTAGCCTAATAACTTCAGTTTCCTACAAAACAATGCTAGTTGTGTTGCCGATAATATTTTAAATATCTGACATTATGTTCCAAATCATTCAATTTTTGGTGCAGACACCATGTTTATCCAGCTGTTTTTTTTTAAAGGAGTTAGTTAATATTAATTGTTTTTGCTGGAGTCAGTTCCATAAATCCACTCTCTGGTGAGATTGAAAGCATTCTATTCTCTCATCAAACCTGAGATTTCTTAACTCTGTATTTCCATTCTTTAGTTTGGCGTTATCCAAGCATTTAGCATTAATTTAGTCTTATCCAAGTCAAAAATGCTCTTAACTTTCCTTTATTCATGTCCCTCACAGTTTTGTAGGCATTGATGGTCTTCTGTTTAATCTTTTTCCCTACTTAAATAAAGTTTACTTCGTTATGTCTTTAATTATAATTGAGACATTAACTGTATTCAATAATCAATATTCTTTTGACAGTAAGGTGCTTGAAATTGCACCACTACCTACATTCCAAATGCAGACAATCCCATGTTCCCTACCTCCTACTGCTCACCCTATAGACAGAGGATATGCTGATAATGGATGAGTTCCCGAAGTGCACCCTCCATTCTCAAGAAAAGCTGTCAGAAGATACAGGGTGGAAAGGGCAAGCTGCCAAAAAACGCTGGCAAATGCAGAAACATTTGTCTTGTGGATATTGAGCAAGCCTTTCACCCTAAAGGCAGCAGATTTACCTACTGCTCAAACAAGACTTACTCCAGTATAAAATACTTCTCCACGAAGCAGTTCATTTATTCAATATCTGTAATTGTAACAATCAAGTACGCAGCCACCTCACATGTAAGGGTCATCCTGACGGTCACGCTGTCCAATGTGCCATCCCATTCCCAGTACTGACATCTTGATGCCACCCTTCTTGATGACCAGGGTTTCTAACCTATCATGTACTGAAAATAATGAATGCCTTAATGCGTCTCCAAATCTTTTATGATGAATCTAATATAAAGGTTATTGTTACAAACACGAAGTTTATAAAACTGTCATGTTTAGGGATTGTCTCTTCAATTTAAGGTAAAATGGAGGAATGAAGGGGGTCATGACACCTGCTCTAAATCCTACCCAAAACAAGCCTAGATGGCTTGATTGCTATGGGCCCGAGTCAAGAGATTTGTTGGGAAGGAGCAAGATGTTCACACCTGTGGACAATGGTAAGAGGGTCTGTGCTGATTATAGATAGAATGTTAATCTCCAAGTCTTACTTTAAATTGTTTTTTTAATTCCAAGCTAGAATGGAGTTGGGGATCTAAAGGATAGGTAATTTGCATTTTTACCTGGATACAAGGCTCATGAGATTCATTCTGCCACAGAGATGGGTTTTCAGAGGGGAAGAGTCCATAGCAAGCCATGTAGATTCGGGTTACAGGGTTTTGGGCTTCCTAAAATATCAGTGAACCTCACAGAGCCAGGTCAGTCTGCAAGAATCTGAGAGAGAGGCAGCAGGAGATAGAGGCAGCTAGTCCTGCACTTGAAGCAGACAAAATGCTAATCCTAGGATTCATCATGTTGCAAGCGGGTTGGAACTTGCCCTCAGATTGGAGAGACTAAGTTAGTAAGGAGTTAAAGGGGGTTACAAGATTCTTATAGCTTGGGCTAGGGAAGGAATCTCCAGTATAACCCTCACAGTGAAAGTCAGCTCTGCTGTTAGAAGTCACCAATCTGGGAAAAGGAAAAGGAGGCAGTCCATCACGGGTGGAGAATAGCTTTGTGGTTCTGGGAGAAATAAAGTGTCTACTTAAGGATAGCATAAAATATGACCATGACATGAGATTTTTAGTCACTTTGTAAGTTAAATAAGGAAACCTTTCTGTAGTTTAGAGGATATGTTGCCTACATAAATAGTATTTAGTGAATGTTGATTTTAGTTTATTACAGTAAAAGTCTTAAAACTTGAAATCTTGTTGTGTGATCTTTCCAGTCAATCCCTGGAAATTCAAATATGTTTTAAATATTATCAGCCTCTCTGGGGATTGTAACATTATGGCTGAAACACATTTTAATGAGAGTATCGCAGAGTTTATAGAAGAGTGACTAGATGGGCTGAATGATTTCCCTTGTCTGCATTTATCATTGCATGCCAATAAGATAGTCTTTAGAGATCACACAACTGCCTATAACTCTGCAGAAAAGTGCAAAATAGTGGATATATAGACACAACACAATGGATAAAGTTAAAACAGCATGAAGGCCTTAATTCAGGCCAAAGGTGAGAAGCATTGATGACAGATATGATGGAGACATTCACTACCAAACTGTCACATTGATCTCTCTCAAGACACATAGAGGATTGAATTTTTCTCCTGTCGGTCAGTTATAACTTTGATGGCCTAGGAAATCTCAGACAAATGGTATAAATGCCATTTAATCCATCTTTTTGTTGGTTACGTGACTCCTTCCATGAATTAACAAGAAACATGCAGGAGAATCCAGCTGGAAATTTATCCATAAAAACAAAAAACTGCGGATGCTGGAAATCCAAAACAAAAACAGAATTACCTGGAAAAACTCAGCAGAAATTTATCCATGTATTTTGAGGCAGATATACTAAATTACAGAAAAATATACCCCTGGCTTTGTTCTGTCCCAAAATAGAAAAATCTTCAAGCATACTTTTTATCAATATTGGTCTTAGAATCAGAATAGATAGAAATGGTGTACTTGTACTGAAAACAGGGAAGTTCAAACTAAACTGTTGAATCTATAATCCAATGTCTACACATCCAGTACTGCTTTAGTACAAAAGCTTCTGGACATAGGATGGGAAAGAAAATGAGAGTTAAAATTCTCATGGGCTTCTAGTTCAAACTTGATCGAGCTGTGACCATTTTTTTTCCAAAAGTAACTCAGCAAAGATTGTGATGATTCATTGTATGATTTTGTCTTAAACATTCATTTAGGAAAAGTGGTCATTTGTCTAAATTACAATTACAAATTTATAATTACAATGCTCTCTCATACCTTATGTCATTCTGGACGTTTGATATACCCCCATCTCAAATGTATAAATCAGAGGCTAATTACCCATTCTACTTAATGATGGTTTGTTCCAATTTATTAAAATAAGCTAATATTATAGTGGTAAAAACACATGAGTTCCTGCACAGAGTGAGGGTTGATATGTTAATTCATTACAAATTTTGCTGTGATATTTTGTGAACAGCTCGGAGGATGCACATGTCATGTTGCCTGTATCACACAATTCAATGTGTCACAAACTTGCCCTTGGGCATCTATATGTCATTTAAAGTTTCCCATTGTCACAACCTACAGTGTTGAGGTTTTGACAGGGCAGTATGTCAAATCCATGTAAAACCTACCAATGTCAGCACAGCACAAAAATGAAACCAAGCTGTTTTCACCTTTCAGATTGGGCACTAGATATTCTAAATTATAAGATCTTTAGAAAAGAGGGATAGTAGCACTATTAATGAAAGACACAAATGCAGCGGTAGAAAGAAGGAATGATAGAAGGATCATGCAATGGAAACAGTATGGATGGAATTAAAGTACAGTAAAATTGCAATGCTCTGGTAGATATTATCAACAGAGCTCCAGACAGTAGTGATGCAGTAAGGGAATGCATAAACACAGAGATCAAAGAAGCATGTGAACTGTTATAATTGGAGATTTTAATTATGTCATATTGGGAGAAACAGAATAGCTCACATAGTAAAGGCACTGAATTACTAGACTGCGTCCAGAACCTGAATATTGCTGAAAAGAGAGACATGTTGTTGAACCTCTTCATCTTGCACTCATCAGACCTAATGCAAGAATGCCAAATTTCAAACAATCAAAATAATTTATACTGTATAAGAAGAAAAGAGCTGATTGGTTGGCAAAGGCAATGCCATAGAGAAAGCAACAGGGAGCTAGAGGCTCCCATATGGGTAATTCAAAAAAGGCACAAGGTTTGAACATTCCTTTTGTCTGTACAGAACGTGTCCCTGTGTATGAATGTATATCACTTATAGCAGGCTTAAATGAGCCACATTATGAACTCAACTGATCATCTTACATTGCTTGTTAGTGTAGCTATTAACACACGCAGGGTTGTTCCGCAAGTGCTGCCCAGTCACAGAATCACATCTGACAGTACTGTACTGACAGTGGTGTTGCAATCCTGTCACAAGGAAGTCCATACTCTAGTTGTAAGTGAGAACAGTTGTTACTAACTGGGGAAAGATTAGGGCATTTTTCTTAAGTATGTATAAGAACCAGTTTCCATCTGTGAGGGGGGGATGGAAAAGAAAGTCTGTGCCTGTGTTTTCTGGGAATAAAACCTATGTTAAGGAAAAACCGACTCATAGTTCCTCCTTTACTCGGTGAATAAACAGTGAGTTTTAACCCAGTCGACATTTTGTTTTGGGTTTGCAAGTGTGGGCTGGTTGAGTACAGTCCATACTCTGCCTATTAGGAAGAGCGGGAGGAATGTGTTGTTTGATTCGATCAGCCAATCATTGGGTTGTACAGCCTATGTACCTTTTTTTTATTCATTCACGGGATGTGGGCTTCACTGGCTGGGCCGGCATTCATTGCCCATCCCTAGTTTCACTTGAGAAGATGGTGGTGAGCTGCCTTCTTAAACTGCTGCAGTTCCTGTGGTGTATGTACACCCACAATGCTGTTAGGAAGGGAGTTCCAGAATTTTGACCCAGCGACAGTGAAGGAACAGCGATATATTTCCAAGTCAGGGTGAGTTACTTGGAGGGTTGAACTTTCAGGTGGTGGTGTTCCCATCTGTCTACTGTCCTTGTCTTTCTAGATGGCAGTGGTCATGAGTTTGGAAGGTGCTGTCTAAGGAGCCATGGTGAATTCCTGCAGTGCATCTTGCAAATGGCACACACTGTGCATTGGTGGTGGAGGGAGTGAATGTGGATGTGGTGCCAATCAAGTGGCTGCTTTGTCCTAGACGGTGTCAAGCTGCTTATGTGTTGTGGGAGCTGCACTCTTCCAGGCAAATGGGGAGTATTTCATCACACTCCTGACTTGTGCCTTGTAGATAGTGGACAGGCTTTGGGGAGGCAGGAGGTGAGCTACTCATAGCTGGATTCCTAGCCTCTGACCTGCTCTTTTAGCCACAGTATTTATATGGCTAGTCCAGTGCATTTTCTGGTCAATGGTAACCCCAGGATGTTACCTAGGCAGTCAGAAAGCAGTCGGAGAGGCGGACTGGTGGGAGATACACAGAGTGGGGAGAGAATAAATGCAACCCAGGGAGTGCGGCCTACATCACCCAACTTGGGGAAGAGCAGTCACAGAGGTGGACCTGCAGGAGATACAAGGAACGGGGAGAGAATAAATACAGCCCCAAAGGAGCGCAGCCTACATCACTCACCTTGGGGAAGAGCAGTCAAAGAGGGGACCTGTCAGCTGCTTGGAACTGGCCCACGCTGAGTTCGAAAGGAGAGTGAAAGAAAACAAATTGTGACATTATAGGAAAGAAGCAATTTGATTGGTTGTAGAAGAAGCTAGCTGTTTGGTGAGTACCTGGTCAGTATTTAATAAGTGTTTAAGGTTTATTCTATTCATAAGGCTTAGAATAAATTAGGAACTGTACTTTTTAGTAAGGTTTATTAATTAGGGCCAACTAAAACAATTTTCAACTTGGATAAAACAGCAAGCATTCAGGGGTTAAAACAGTGAGAGTTCAGGAGATAAAACAGCGAGAGTTCGGGGGATAAAACAACGAGAGTTCGGGAGACAAAACGAGAGTTCAGGGGAAAAAGCAGCGAGAGTCCAGGAGATAAAGCAACGAGAGTTCAGGAGATAAAACGACGGGAGTTCAGCAGATAAAACAGCGAGAGTTCAGGAGATAAAACAGCAAGAGTTCAGGGGATAAAACAACGATAGTTCAGGAGATGAAACAGTGAGAGTCCAGGAGATAAAGCAGTGAGAGTTCAGGGGATAAAACAACGGGAGTTTGGGAGGTAAGCAGCATGAGTGGAGAGACAGTTGTTAAATTGAAAACAGCGTGAATAGAGAAACGCAAGTTTCCAAACAAGCACACAGAAAGTAAGAATTTATAGGCACAGAAGAGGGAGCTGATTTTTGAGTAAAGGCGAAGAAGTTATACTCTGTACTAATCACCAGTTTATAGTTAACTGTACAAGAGTAAGGTTAAAGTAAGTAAAAGTGACTAAAGTTTAAGTAAAAAAAGTGATTTAAAAGTTTAAGGCTAAGGCATGGCAGGACAGCTCAGCCAAGCAGAATGCCCGCCCTGTGGCATGTGGGAAGTCGCAGACACTTCTCGTGACCCAGATGCACCCATGTGCAGGAAACATCATCAGCTGCACAAGCTTGAGCCCCGTGTTTCAGAGCTTGAGCAGCAGCTGGAGTCACTGAGGTGCATCCGTGAGGCAGAGAATTATGTGGATAGCACGTCCAGAGAGATGGTCACACTGCAAGTTAGGGGCAAGCAGGGAGATTGGGATTGGGTGACCGCCAGGCTGTCCAAGAGAAACAGGCAGGTGGTGCAGGAGTCCCCAGAGGTCCCGCTCACTAACCGGTTTTCCATTCAGGATATCGGAGAGGGCGATGGATCCTTGGAGGATTGCAGCAAGAGCCAAGCCCGTGGAACCACATGTGACCCAGCTGTAAAGGAGGGGAGGAAGAAGAGTGGAAGGGCAGTACTGATAGGGGATTCTTTAATTAGGGGAGCAGACAGGCGTTTCTGCAGCCATCAACATGACTCCAGGATGGTTCGTTGCCTCCCTGGTGCTAGGGTCAAGGATGTCACAGAACAACTGCAGGACATTCTTGTGGTGGAGAGCGAACAGCCAGAGGTCGTGGTCAACATTAGCACTAATGACATAGGTAGGAAGGGGGATGTGGTCCTGCAATCAGAATTTAGGGAGCTAGGTAGAAAATTAGCAAGCAGGACCTCGAAAGTAGTAATCTCCGGATTACTCCCAGTGCCACGTGCAAGCAAGTACAGAAATAGGAAGATAAGACAGATGAATGTGTGGCTGGAAAGATGGTGCAGGAAGGAGGACTTTAGATTCCTGGGACACTGGGACTTGCTCTGAGGGAGATGGGACCTGTACAAGCTGGACAGGTTGCATCTGAACAGAGCAGGGACTGAGTTCATTGAGGGTCGTTTTGCTAGTGCTTTTGGAAAGGGTTTAAATTAACTCAACAGGGGTGTGGGAACTGAGAGAGAATATTAGAAAGTAATATCAGGATACATGGAATGCTGGGGGGGGTGCAGATAACACTAAAATAGAGAACAGTAAGTTAATAGATGGAGTCAGAGTAAGGGAGCAAGTAATGAAGTCTAAATCAGGTTACACTGCATGTATGTGAATGCATGGAGTATAGTTAATAAAATTGGGGAGTTACAGGCACAGATTGCCTTGTGGGAGTATGTTGTGATGATAATGACTTAAGGAAGGGCAGATCTGGGTGTTAAATATTCCTGGTTACAAGGTGTTCAGAAAAGATAGGAAAGGGTAAAAAAGGAGGGTTGGCGCTTTTGGTTAAGGAGAGTATTGCAGTACTGGAGAAAGAGGATGTGTCAGAGGATTCAAGGACAGAATCGATTTGGTTGGAGCTAAGTCATAGAGTCATAGAAATATGGAGCACAGAAAAAGACCCTTCGGCCCATCGAGTCTGCGCTGGTCAAACAAGTACCTAACTATTCTAATCCCATTTTCCAGCACTAGGCCCATAGCCTTGTATGCCATGGCATCGCAAGTGCACATCCAAATACTTGTTAAATGTTATGAGGATTTCTGCCTCTACCACCCTTTCAGGCAGTGAGTTCCAGATTCCCACCACCCTCTGGGTGAAAAAATTCTTCCTCACATCCCTCTAAACCTCATGCCCCTTACCTTAAATCTATGCCCCCTGGTTATTGATCCCTCTACCATGGGGAAAAGTTCCTTTCTGTCTATCCTATCTATGCCCCTCATAATCTTATACACCTCAATCAGGTCCCCCTCAATCTCCTCTGCTCCACGGAAAATAATCCCAGTCTATCCAATCTCTCCTCATAACTAAAACTCTCCAGCCTAGGCTACATCCTGGTGAATCTCCTCTGTACTCTCTCTAGTGCAATCACATCCTTCCTATAATGCAGATTCCAGAACTGGACGCAATACTCTAGCTGTGACCTAACCAGCATTTTATACAGTTCCAGCATAACCTCCCTGCTCTTATATTCTACCCCTCGGCTAATAAAGGCAAGTATCCTATATGCCTTCTTAATCACCCATTACCTAAGGGACCGGTGGACACGCACACCAAGGTGCCTCTGATCCTCGCTACTTCCCAGGGTCCTACCATTCATCGTGTATTCCAGTGCCTTGTTTGTCCTGCCCAAGTGCATCACCTCATACTTATTCGGATTAAATTCCATTTGCCACTGATCAGCCCATCTGACCAGCCTGCCTATATCCTCTTGTAATCTAAGACTATCCTCCTCACTATTTACCACCCCAACAATTTTCGTGTCATCCGCAAACTTACTGATCAACCCTCCTACATTCAAGTCTAAATCGTTTATATATAAACAAACAGCAAGGGACCCAACACTGATTCCTGTGGAACCCCACTAGACACAGGCATCTAATCACAAAAACACCCCTCAACCCTCACACTCTGCTTCCTGCCACTCAGTTAATTCTGGATCCAATTTGCCAAATTGCCTTGGATCCCGTGGGCTCTTACCTTCGTAATCAGTCTCCTATGCGGGAACTTATCAAAAGCCTTGCTGAAGTCCAAGTAGACTATGTCAAATGCATTGCCTTCATCTACACACCCTGGTCACCTCTTCGAAAAATTCAATCAAATTGGTCAGACATGACCTCCCCTTAACAAAACCATGCTGATTGTCCTTGATTAATCCCTGCCTCTCCAAGTGTAGGTTAATTCTGTCCCTCAGAATTGCTTCCAATAGTTTCCCCACCACTGAGGTTAGACTGACTGGCCTGTAGTTCCCTGGTTTATCCCTTCCTCCCTTCTTGAATAATGGTACCACATTGGCTGTTCTCCAGTCCTCTGGCACCTCTCCTGTGGTCAGGGAGGTATTGAAAATTATTGCCAGCGCCCCTGCTATCTTCTCCCTTGCCTCACTCAACAGCCTGGGATACATTTCATCCGGGTCTGGAGATTTATCTACTTTTAAGCCTGCCAGATCACTTAGAACCTCCTCTCTTTCTATGCTAATTTCTTTAATTATATCACATCCTTCTGCCTGATTTCCATACCCACATTGTCCCCCTCACTTGTGAACACTGACACAAAGTATTCATTTGGAATCCTACCTATGTCTTCCGGCTCCACACAAAAATTACCACTATGGTCCTTAATGCGCCCTACTCTTTCCCAAGTTATCCTCTTACTCTTAATGCACTTGTAAAATTACTTTGGATTTTCCTTTGTCTGCCAATGCTTTTTCATGCCCACTTTTTGCTCTCCTAATTTCCTTTTTAAGGTTCCCCCTACACATTCTATACTCCTCTAGGGCTTCTGCTGTTTTGAGCCCTCTGTATCTGCCATGAGCCTCCCTTTTTCTCTTCATGCAATCCTGTATATCCCTCGACATCCAGGGTTCCCTGGATTTGTTGGTCCCACCCTTTGTTTTTACTGGAATATGTTGGTCCTGTACTCTCCCTATTTCCTTCTTGAATGAGTCCCACTGCTCTGATGCAGATTTACCTACAAGTAGCTGCTCCCAGTCCACTCTAGCCAAATCATATCTGATATTATTAAAATTGGCCTTCCCCCAATTTAGAACTCTGATTTCTGGTCCATCCTAATCCTTTTCCATAACAACCCTGAATCTGATGGAGTTATGATCATTATCTGCAAAATACTCCCCCACTGATACCACTACGACTTGCCTGGCTTCATTCCCTAAAATTAAGTTCAGGACCATCCCCTCTCTTGTAGGACTTTCCACGTACTGGCTTAAAATGCTCTCCTGGATGCATTTTAAGAAACCCGCTCTCTCTAAACCTATCACGCTATGACTAACCCAGATAATGTTGGGGAAGTGAAATCCCCCACTATTACTACCTTATTATTTTTATACTTCTATGAAATTTGCCTACATATCTGCTCTTTATTTCTCTCTGACTGTTTGGGGGCCTATAGTACACTCCCAGCAATGTGATTGATCCTTTTTTGTTTTTAAGTTATATCCATATGGCTTCATTTGAGGAGCCTTCTAAGATGTCATCCCCCCTTACTGCTGTAATTGATTCCTTGATCAATATTGCAATATGACCCCCTCCTCTTTTACCTCCTTCCCTGACTCGCCTGAAGACCCTATATCCTGGAATATTAAGCTGCCAATCCTGCCCCTCTCTCAACCATGTCTCTGTGTCAGCAATGACATCATACTTCCATGTGTTAATTTGTGCCCTCAACTCATCTGCTTTATTCATCAGACTCTTTGCATTAAAATAAACACCATCCAACCTCGCCAAACTCCCTTGTGTCTTAACTGGCCTATAATTTCTATGCCTTCCAAACTCACTTGCTCTCTCTTCTAATTTTGGCTGTGCATCTCCCCCTGCTGAACCTCCTCTCAGGATCTCACCCCCCCTGCCAAGTTAAGAATAAGAAGGGTGCAATTACATTGCTCGGTGTGGTATATATACCACCCAACTAGTGGGAAGGATATAGAGGAACAAATGTGCAAGGAAATTACAGAGAGGTGTAAACATCATAAAGTAGTTATAATGGGGGACTTTAACTACCCCTAAATAGACTGGGATAGTGGTAGTGTACGGGGCAGTGAGGGACAATTGTTCCTAGATTGTGTTCAGGAGAATTTCCTACAGCAGTATGTGTCCAGCCCAACAAGAAAGGAGGCACTGATAGACCTGGTTCTTGGGAATGAAGTGGGCCAAGTAGATGAAGTGGGGAACATTTAGGGGATACTGATCATTGTATCATAAGGTTTACGATGATGGTGGAAAATGACATTGGTTAATCCAGAGTAAGAATAATCAACTGGCACAGAGCAGACTTCAATGGGGCAAGAACGGAGCTGGGCCGGATAGACTGGAACCAAAGGTTGGCGGGAAAAACAGTAGCTGAACAATGGGCTACCTTCAAAGAGGAGATGGTTTGGGCACAGTCAAAGTATATTCCCTCAAAAGGGAAGGGTAGGACAAACAGATCCAGAGTTCCCTGGATGACAAAGGAGATGGAAATTAAGTTAAAGAAGAAGTGTGCGTACGACAGGTGTCAGGTAGCAAATATAATTAAGAACCAAGAATATAGAAGATTCCGAAGGGATGTGAAAAAGCAAATACGAGAAGCAAAGAGGGATTATGAAAAAAAAACTGGCAGCTAACATAAAAGGAAATTCCAGAGTTTTCTATAAGCACAACAATAATAAAAGGGTGGTAAAATGAGGAGCAGGGCCGATTAGGGCACAAAAAGGGGATTTACACATAGAGGCAAAAGGCATGGCTGAGGTGTTAAATGAATACTTTTCATCTGTGTTTACCTACGAAGTTGATGCTGCCCAGGCCATGGTGACAGAGGAGGAAACTCAGTCACTAGAATAGTTTACAATTGATAAGGAGGAGATATTGGATAAGCTGTCAGTACTTAAAGTTGATAAGGCACCAGCACTGGATAAGATGCATCCAAGAATATTGAAGGAAGTGAGAGTGGAAATTGCAGAGGCACTGGCAATAATCTTTCAATGTTCCCTGGATTCAGGGACTGGAAAATTGCAAACATTATGCCCTTGTCAAAAAAAATGGTTGTAAAGATCTGCCCTGCAATTACAGACCAGTCAGTTTAACTTCGGCGATGGGGAAACTTCTAGAAACAAGTATTCGGGATAGAATTAATAGTCACATGGAAAAATGTGGGTTGATTCGGAAGAGTCAGCATAGATTTGTTAAAGGAAAATCATGTTTAACTAACTTGCTGGAGTTTTTTGATGAGGTAACAGAGATGGTTGATGAGAGCAAGGCCGTTGATGTGGTGTATATGGACTTCCAAAAGTGCCACACAATAGACCTGTGAGGAAAGTTATATGTCATGGAATAAAAGGGACAGTAGCAACATGGATACAAAATTGGCTGAGGGATAGGAAACAGAGAGTAATGTTTAATGGGTATTTTTCGGGCTGGAAGAAGGTTTGTAGTGGAGTTCCCCAAGGGTTGGTATTGGGACACTTGCTTTTCCTGATATATATAAATGCCTAGATCTTGGTGTGCAGGGGACAATTTCAAAGTTTGCGGACGACACAAAAATTGGGAGAATTGTAAACTGTGAGGCGGACAGTGTAGAACTTCAAAAGGACATTGACACATTGGTGGAGTGGACAGATAGGTAGCGGATGAAATTCAATGCGGAGAAGTGTGAGGTGCTACGCTTTGGTCCAAAGAACATGGAGAGACAGTATAAAATAAAGGATACTATTCTAAAGGGTGTGTAGGAGCAGAGAGACCTGGGTGTGTATGTATGTAAGTCATTAAAGGTGACAGGACAGGTAGAGAGAGCTGTTTCTAAAGCATACAAAATTGTAGTCTTCATTAATAGGGGCATAGAGTACAAGAGCAGGGAGGTTATGATGAACTTATAAAAGACACTGGTTAGACCTCAGCTGCAGTATTGTGTACAGTTCTGGGCACCACACTATAGTAAGGATGTTAATGCATTGGAGGGAGGGCAGAAGAGGTTTACGAGAATGGTTCCAGGGATGAGACACTTCAGTTATGAGGAAAGAGTGGAGAAGTCGGGACTGTTTTCCTTGGAAAGGAGAAAGCTAAGAGGAGACGTGATAGAAGTTTTCAACATCATGAGGGGTCTGGACATAGTAGATAGGGAGAAATTGTTTCCGCTCATAAACTGATTGTGAATCAGAGGGCACAGTTTTAAAGCGTTTTGCAAAAGAAGCAAATGCGAGGTGAGAAAAATCTTTTTCACACGAGTAGTTTGGCTTTGGAATAGACTGCCTGGATGTGTGGTGGAAGCAGATTCAATTGAGACATTCAAGAGGGCATTGGATAATTACATAAATAGAAAAAATGTGCAGGGTCGCAGGGAGAAGGCAGTAAGTTCAAATGCTCAGAAAGCCAGTGCAGATATGATGGGCCGAATGGCCTCCTTCTACACCATAACAATTCTGTGATTTTATATTGATAGTGGGGGATTCAGTGATGGTAATGCCTTTGAATGTCAAGATGTGATGGTTAGATTCTCTCTTGTTGTAGTCAATGTAGTCATTGACTAGCATTTGTGTGGCGCGAATGTTACTTGCCATTTGCCAGCCCAAGCCTGGATATTGTCCAGATCTTGCTGCATTTGGACACGGACTGCTTTCGTACCTGGGGAGTTGTGAATGGTGCTGAACATTGTGCAATCATCAGTGAACATCCCACTTCTGACCTTATGATGGAAGAAAGGGCATTGATGAAGCAGCTGAAGATGGTTGGGCTGAGGACACTACCCTAAGTAACTCGTGCTGTGATGCCAAGGAGTTGAGATGATTGACCTCCAACAAGAACTAACACTTTCTTTGCGCTAGATGTGACTCCAAGCAGTGGAAAGTCTTCCTCCTGATTTCCACTGACTCCAGTTTTGCTAGGGCTTCTTAGCTCCTTGATGCCACACTCGGTCAAATGCGGCCTTGATGTCAAGGCCAGTTATTCTCACCTCAACCATGGGAGTTCAGCTCTTTTGTCCATGTTTGAACCAAGGCTATAATGAGGTCAGGAGTTGATTGGCCCTGGAGGAACCCAAATTGGGCATCAGTGGGTGGGTTATTGCTAAGCAAGTGCCGCTTGATAGCACTATTGATGACACCTTCCATTACTTTACAGATGCTCAAGAGTAGACTGATGGGGCAGTAATTGGCAGGGTTGGATTTGTCCCACTTTGTGTGTACAGAACATGCTTGGACAATTTTCCTTATCATTGAGACTGGGGATATTTGTGGAGCATCCTCCTCCAGTGAGTTATTTAATTGTCCACCACCATTCATGACTGGATGTGGCAGGACTGCAGAGCTCAGGTCTGATCCATTGGTTGTGGAATTGCTTAACTCTGTCTATCACTTGCTGCTTATGCTGTTTGGCACGCAGGTAGTCCTGTGTTATAGCTTCACCAGGTTGACACCTCATTTTTAGGTATCCTAGTGCTGCTACTGGCATGCCCTCCTGTACCTTTCATTGAACCAGGGTTGATCCACTGGCTTGATGGTAATGGGGGGTATGGTGGTCCATGAGGCTACAGATAGTGTTCGAGTACAATCCTGCTGCTGCTGATGGCCCACAGTGCCTCATGGATGCCCAGTCTTGAGTTGCTAGATCTGTTCAAAATCTATCCCACTTAGCACGGCATGATGGAGGGTATCCTCAATGTGAAGGCACAACTTCATCTCCACAACGACTGTGCAGTGGTCACTCCTGCCAATACTGTCATGGACAGATGCATCTGTGGCAGCAGGTTGGTGAGGGTGAGGTCAAGTATGTTTTTCCCTCTTGTTAGTTCCCTCACCACCTGCCACACACCCAGTCTAGCAGCTGTCCTTTAAGACTTGGCCAGCTCGGTCAGTAGTGGTGCTACTGAGCCATTCTTGGTGATGGACATTGAAGTCCCCCACCTAGAGTACATTCTGTGCTCTTGCCACCCTTAGTGCTTCCTCCAAGTGCTGTTCATCATGGAGGAGCACTGATTCATCAGCTGAGGGAGGATGATACATGGTAATCAGCAGGAGGTTTCCTTCCCATGTTTGACCTGATGCCATGAAAACTCATGGGGTCCAGAGTCCATGTTGAGGACTCCCAGGGTAACTCCCTCCTGAATGTATACCACTGTGCCGCCATCTCTGCTGGGTCTGTCCTGCTGGTGGGACAGGACATACCCAGGGATGGTGATGGTGGAGTCTGGAATATTATCTGTAAGATATGATTCTGTGACTCTGTCAAGCTGTTGCTTGACTCGTCTGTGGAACAGCTCTCTCAATTTTGGCACTAGCCCCCAGATGTTAGTAAGGAGAACTTTGCAGGGTCAACAGGGTTGAGTTTGCCATTGTCATTTCCGGTGCCTAGGTCAATGCCGGGTGGTCCGTCCGGTTTCATTTCTTTTCTGAGGCTTTGTAGCACTGTCCCTGAAATTCATGCATGGTGTTGTTCAATTGTGTGACAGGTAGAATGTCTTTTTGGACTGACAGCAGCATCCTATTAGTGGAAATATCACTCACATTGCCACTACATAGTGACAGCGTGCAACAGCTTGCTTAACTAATTTTGAAATACTTTGTCTTTCCAGGGTAATTTGTGGTAGACCAGACATGCTTCAAATCTGAAAGTGGCAGTCTTTGGCCCATTTGCATTGATGGGCATCGTTGGCTAGGTCAGCATTTATTGCCCATCCCTAATTGCTCTTGAGAAGGTGGTGGTGAGCTGCCTTCTTGAACCACTGCAGTCCATATGGTATAGGTATACCCACAGTGGTATTAAGGAGGGAGTTCCAGGATTTTGACCCAGCGACAGTGAAGGAACAGAGATATATTTCCAAGTCAGGATGCTGTGTGGCTTGAATGGGTACTTCCAGGTGGTGGTGCTTCCATGTATCTGCTACCCTTGTCTTTCTAGTTGGTAGTGGTTGTAGGTTTGGAAGATGTTGTCTTTGGAGGCTTGGTGGGTTCCTACAGTGCATCTTGTAGATGGTACACAATGCTGCCACCATGTTTTGGTGGCGGAGGGAGTGAATGTTAATGGTTGGGGTACCAATCAAGTCGGCTGCTTTGTCCTAGATGGTGTCAAGCTTCTTTAGTGTTGTTGGAGCTGCACTCATCCTGGCAAGTGGAGGGTATTCCATCACACTCCTGACTTGATGGTGGACAGGCTTTGGGGAGTCAGGAGTTGAGTTACTTGTCACACGATTCCTAGCCTCTGACTTGCTCTTGTAGCTACAGTATTTATATGGCTAGTTCAGTTCAGTTTTTGGTCAATGATAACCCCAGGATGTTGATAGTGGGGGATTCAGCAATGATAAGCAATTGAATGTCAAGGGGCGATGGTTAGATTCTCTCTTGTTGGAGATGGTCATTGCCTGGCACTTGTGTGGTGCGAATGCTACTTGTCACTTGTCAACCCAAGCCTGGATATTGTCCAGGTCTTGCTGCATTTGGACATGGACTGACTTCGTATCTGAGGAGTCACGAATGGTGCTGAACATTGTGCAATCATCAGCGAACACCCCACTTCTGCCCTTACAATGGAAGGAAGCTCATTGATGAAGCAGCTGAAGATGGTTGTGCCTAGGACACTATGCTGAGGAACCCCTGCAGTGATGTCTGGAACTGAGATGATTGACCTCCAACAACCACAACCACTTTCCTTTGTGCTAGGTATGACCCCAAGCAGTGAAGAGCTTTCCCCCTGATTCCCATTGACCCCAGTTTTGCTAGGGCTCCTTGATGCCACACTCGGTCAAATGCAGCCTTGATGTCAAGGGCAGTCACTCTCACCTCCCCTCTGAAGTTCAGCTTTTTCTCCATGTTTTGGGCCAAGGCTGTAATGAGGTAAGGAGCTGAGTGGCCCTGGCAGACCAACTGGGCATCAGTGAGCAGGTTATTGCTTGGTAAGTGCCAGTTGATAACACTGTTAATGACCTGTTCCATCAATTTACTAATGATCAAGAGTAGATTGATGGGACAGTAGTTGGCCGAGCTGGATTTGTCCTGTTTTTTGTGTACAGGACATACCTGGGCAATTTTCCACAATGCCAGGTAGATGCCAGTGTTGTAGCTGTATTGGAACAGCTTGGCTAGGGGCGCACCTTTGCATGATAAGGCCAAACTTATAGCACGTGGAGCTATACCAATCCCAATGGGTATATTGACTTGTGAAGGTAGGCTTGCAGTAGACAGTAGTGGAGGAACCATTAGCGGATTTCTCAACTAACACGTTGAGGAAAGGGAGCACATTACACTGCTCTATCTCAAAATTGAATTGGAGGGTGGGATGGAGCACATTAGGATCAATGTACATGTTGGGATTCGTATAACTCTGTACACGTTAGAAAAATTATTCGAAAGAAAATAATTTTACTGAATGTGTTTGTTTTACACTTTGATATCTTCTTCTTCTTGAGTTCTCTGGCTGAAGACTGATACTTAGTGATTATTTGCTGAACCACAGTAAAGTGCCAAGATTTTTTTTATTACAGATAGAGTGAGGAGGCAGGCCCCGAATCTATCTGGAATGAGGATCAATCCTTGTGCTATTGGTGTTAATCTGATCCACACGCTAACCAAATGAGCTAACTGGCCCCCTTACATTGACATATATCATAATTAAGAAATTAGAATGAGTTCACTTGTAAGCCGATTTTTTTTTGGAAAAGATGCTTTCTTTAATACATTTTAATTGTTCTTGACAGAATATTTCTACAAATGTTCCTGAGAGCCTTCTTCATGTTTTTAAATGTTTTGCTGTCTGTTTTTTAAAAGCAAGCTAAAATTAGAAAGTGAAAAACAAAGAAAGGAATGTAGTTGAATTATAGCATGTGTATACTGTCCCATACCATCGCAATGCTTGCTGACTTTATGGTCACTCATTTTCCACTCCAGCATATAACATGGTTTAAATATTATCATTCTGTGCAAAAATTATACTGCATTACAGTTACAAGATTTACAGGAAAAAACGTCATCAGTTTTTCCACCACCGCCCCCCGTTTCCCATCCCCCCATAATAATGCAGAAATGAACTCTTATTCAATCTTTCATTAGTCGTGAAGCTCATGTTTTCAACTAAATATGGAAAAGCTGAGGGGTGGTTTTGGCTGTGTGCATCACCTTTCAAGAAATATTTAACTGTAACATTTA
The DNA here is from genome assembly GCF_017639515.1 of Carcharodon carcharias. Taxonomy (NCBI): domain Eukaryota; kingdom Metazoa; phylum Chordata; class Chondrichthyes; order Lamniformes; family Lamnidae; genus Carcharodon; species Carcharodon carcharias. The sequence goes on along the minus strand of NC_054473.1, from coordinate 154,414,241 downwards.
TTATGGATAATTCCCCACCAGAATTACCATACCTCTCATTAAATAATTTTAAAACAGAAATTTATTTTATAATGTTGAATTAAGTCTTGTAGGTTCTGATATTAACTAATCATCAAAAGACAAACCAAGAGCCTAGTTTTAGTCATGGCCTAAACCTATCTTGCCGACTCGTTTTTTAATATTGGTGCAGTATACATTAGCTTCACTTTGTAAGCAATTCAATTCCCAGTGCAGTTCAATGTATTGTCATGCAGATACACAGTAAATGCAGACACATACATTGGGGCTGCTACTTTACCTTGATCTGGGTTTTGTATGGAGAATTGCTTCACCTATAATCATTATGTTGCTGACTAGTTGTAATGATAAATATTTCTTTTTGATGTTGCACCATTCTAAAATGAATATACCATGCTATTTTGCTATTGGATTTATGTTCTCACACTCCCAGCTTTTCTCAAGGTATTACCATGCGGCTAGGGTACAGTTCCATGACAGTCAGTCATCGAAATGACCATTTTTATGTATGAGCCATAACCTTAGCAGAGAGCTCAATTGCATGCGGCATAATAGCCATGCCTATCAATAGTCTACATCCATGGACACCTCCATTGCAACATGGGTCATGGAACAGCAATGAGCTCTCTCTCTCTCTTCACCAACCAACCCTTGCACATAATCAGAGATTGTACCCATTTGTACCCTATTCTGTCTGTCAACTATTTGCTACATAAACATTCTCAGCTATATGAGTTTAGATGGGGAGATGTTCTGCTCCATAAGAAAAGAATATTCCTGTTGTATGAAAGTTAAACAGCATTTTACATAGTTAAAATTGAAGTTGAAAGCAGTTGCTACATTTTTCTTGCAAACAATTTTCTGATTATTTTAACTGGTGAATCCTTAAGTATTGTTCCAGTGTTATTTGTTAACAAGGGTGAAGTTACATTAAACTAATTGGAACAGAAATTTTTTTTAAAGTTTAGATTACAAAGGCAATTTCAAAGTCAACACTTAAAATGTATTATAATAAAGATTAACACACTTCTGTTTTGACAATTCCTGTCAATTTGGTTATTTCCATGTCATTTCTCCTTGTCAAATAAATACTCACATGCAAACGTATTGAAGCAATTGGCTGGACTCTTCTTTCATTCAACTGAAACACAACAGAGATGAATTTCTGAAAAGATTTTCCTGCTCTTGCACACTAACTTTGCCAGAAGAGCTATTTTCCCAATGTTTCCACAGCATTTGCGCTAAAATTATAGAAGTTATAGCAAAGTGGCAATGACCTGGAACTTGCTACTTATGACGGTTATGGAAGTGAAGATGATCAATGGTATCAAAAGGAATTTGGACGGGCACTTGGAAATAAACTTGCAGAGATATGGGAATAAAATGGGAGAAAGGGATTGACAGGATTTCTCTACAGAGAACAAAACAAAAACAGAATTACCTGGAAAAACTCAGCAGGTCTGGCAGCATCGGCGGAGAAGAAAAGAGTTGACGTTTCGAGTCCTCATGACCCTTCGACAGGACTTGAGTTCGAGTCCAAGAAAGAGTTGAAATATAAGCTGGTTTAAGGTGTGTGTGTGGGGGGCGGAGAGATAGAGAGAGAGAGAGGTGGGGGGGGTGCGGTGTGGTTGTAGGGACAAACAAGCAGTGATAGAAGCAGATCATCAAAAGATGTCAACGACAATAGTACAATAGAACACATAGGTGTTAAAGTTAAAGTTGGTGATATTATCTAAACGAATGTGCTAATTAAGAATGGATGGTAGGGCACTCAAGGTATAGCTCTAGTGGGGTTTTTTTTTTTATAATGAAAATAGGTGGGAAAAGGAAAATCTTTATAATTTATTGGAAAAAAAAGGAAGGGGGAAACAGAAAGGGGGTGGGGATGGGGGAGGGAGCTCACGACCTAAAGTTGTTGAATTCAATATTCAGTCCGGAAGGCTGTAAAGTCCCTAGTCGGAAGATGAGGTGTTGTTCCTCCAGTTTACGTTGGGCTTCACTGGAACAAGGCAGCAAGCCAAGGACAGACATGTGGGCAAGAGAGCAGGGTGGAGTGTTAAAATGGCAAGCGACAGGGAGGTTTGGGTCATTCTTGCGGACAGACCGCAGGTGTTCTGCAAAGCGGTCGCCCAGTTTACGTTTGGTCTCTCCAATGTAGAGGAGACCACATTGGGAGCAACGAATGCAATAGACTAAGTTGGGGGAAATGTAAGTGAAATGCTGCTTCACTTGAAAGGAGTGTTTGGGTCCTTGGACGGTGAGGAGAGAGGAAGTGAAGGGGCAGGTGTTGCATCTTTTGCGTGGGCATGGGGTGGTGCCATAGGAGGGGGTTGAGGAGTAGGGGGTGATGGAGGAGTGGACCAGGGTGTCCCGGAGGGAGCGATCCCTACGGAATGCCGATAAGGGGGGTGAAGGGAAAATGTGTTTGGTGGTGGCATCATGCTGGAGTTGGCGGAAATGGCGGAGGATGATCCTTTGAATGCGGAGGCTGGTGGGGTGATAAGTGAGGACAAGGGGGACCCTATCATGTTTCTGTGAGGGAGGAGAAGGCGTGAGGGCGGATGCGCGGGAGATGGGCCGGACACGGTTGAGGGCCCTGTCGACGACCGTGGGTGGAAAACCTCGGTTAAGGAAGAAGGAGGACGTGTCAGAGGAACTGTTTTTGAATGTAGCATCATCGGAACAGATGCGACGGAGGCGAAGGAACTGAGAGAATGGGATGGAGTCCTTACAGGAAGCGGGGTGCAAGGAGCTGTAGTCGAGATAGCTGTGGGAGTCGGTGGGTTTGTAATGGATATTGGTGGACAGTCTATCACCAGAGATTGAGACAGAGAGGTCAAGGAAGGGAAGGGAAATGTCAGAGATGGACCACATGAAAATGATGGAGGGGTGGAGATTGGAAGCAAAATTAATAAATTTTTCCAAGTCCCGACGAGAGCATGAAGCGGCACCGAAGTAATCATCGATGTACCGGAGAAAGAGTTGTGGAAGGGGGGCAGAGTAGGACTGCAACAAGGAATGTTCCACATACTCCATAAAGAGACAGGCATAGCTGGGGCCCATGCGGGTACCCATAGCCACACCTTTTATTTGGAGGAAGTGAGAGGAGTTGAAGGAGAAATTGTTCAGCGTGAGAACAAGTTCAGCCAGACGGAGGAGAGTAGTGGTGGATGGGGATTGTTCGGGCCTCTGTTCGAGGAAGAAGCTAAGGGCCCTCAGACCATCCTGGTGGGGGATGGAGGTGTAGAGGGATTGGACGTCCATGGTGAAGAGGAAGCGGTTGGGGCCAGGGAACAGGAAATTGTTGATGTGACGTAAGGTGTCAGAGGAATCACGGATGTAGATGGGAAGGGACTGGACAAGGGGAGAGAGAAGGGAGTCAAGATAACGAGAAATGAGTTCTGTGGGGCAGGAGCAAGCTGAGACGATCGGTCTACCGGGGCAGTTCTGTTTGTGGATTTTGGGTAGGAGATAGAAGCGGGCCGTCCGAGGTTGGGCGACTATCAGGTTGGAAGCTGATAGTCCCATCTCCCGCGCATCCGCCCTCACGCCTTCTCCTCCCTCACAGAAACATGATAGGGTCCCCCTTGTCCTCACTTATCACCCCACCAGCCTCTGCATTCAAAGGATCATCCTCCGCCATTTCCGCCAACTCCAGCATGATGCCACCACCAAACACATTTTCCCTTCACCCCCCTTATCGGCATTCCGTAGATATCGCTCCCTCCGGGACACCCTGGTCCACTCCTCCATCACCCCCTACTCCTCAACCCCCTCCTATGGCACCACCCCATGCCCACGCAAAAGATGCAACACCTGCCCCTTCACTTCCTCTCTCCTCACCGTCCAAGGACCCAAACACTCCCTTCAAGTGAAGCAGCATTTCACTTGCATTTCCCCCAACTTAGTCTATTGCATTCGTTGCTCCCAATGTGGTCTCCTCTACATTGGAGAGACCAAACGTAAACTGGGCGACCGCTTTGCAGAACACCTGCGGTCTGTCCACAAGAATGACCCAAACCTCCCTGTCGCTTGCCATTTTAACACTCCACCCTGCTCTCTTGCCCACATGTCTGTCCTTGGCTTGCTGCATTGTTCCAGTGAAGCCAAACGTAAACTGGAGGAACAACACCTCATCTTCCGACTAGGGACTTTACAGCCCTCCGGACTGAATATTGAATTCAACAACTTTAGGTCGTGAGCTCCCTCCCCCATCCCCACCCCCTTTCTGTTTCCCCCTTCCTTTTTTTTCCAATAAATTATAAAGATTTTCCTTTTCCCACCTATTTTCATTATATAAAAAAAAACCCCCACTAGAGCTATACCTTGAGTGCCCTACCATCCATTCTTAATTAGCACATTCATTTAGATAATATCACCAACTTTAACTTTAACACCTATGTGTTCTATTGTACTATTGTCGTTGACATCTTTTGATGATCTGCTTCTATCACTGCTTGTTTGTCCCTACAACCACACCCTCCCCCCCACCTCTCTCTCTCTCTATCTCTCCGCCCCCCACACACACACCTTAAACCAGCTTATATTTCAACTCTTTCTTGGACTCGAACTCAAGTTCTGTCGAAGGGTCATGAGGACTCGAAACGTCAACTCTTTTCTTCTCCGCCGATGCTGCCAGACCTGCTGAGTTTTTCCAGGTAATTCTGTTTTTGTTTTGGATTTCCAGCATCCGCAGTTTTTTTGTTTTTATTTTTTTTCTCTACAGAGAGTCAGCATAGACTCAATTGGCCCAGAGACCTCCTTCTGTGCTATAATGACTGGCTCTATGGGCCAGATTTTCAAATGGCTATAGGGTTGGGACTCCCAGTGTGGATGCGATTTAAAAATCAAGATCCAAGAGGCCACTTCAGGTTGCAGACATCTCTGAAAAAGTTTGGGATTTTCAATGGGCTGGTAAGGTGATGAAAACTGGAAAGCCATCAATTACCAGCCCAATAAGTTCCTTAAGGAGCTTGTTAAGGAGCCTGCCCAGTGCAGAATGGATTGTTTTTTTCTGAGAATCGAAACAGTGCGGTGCACATTAGTGCACAGCTGGTGGGTTCACCCTTGGGCCAAAGAAAGTTTATCTGCATTTGTCTTAAAATGAACTTTGATGAGATAACCAGCTCCAGGTCATATGCCGTACCTTAGGTTGGTGTCCATAGCCACTTTCTTCTGTGCTTCAGCTCCTGGCCTTCCCATGAGCTGCCTCTTCCATCCAGCATGACAGCAGCAGCCCCCAACATATCTGTCACCTCCCTTTGCCACATGCGCCAAGTAGTTATCTCTCACCTCCTGGAGACATTCGATGCCACTAATTGGGTGTCAAGCTCACATCTTGCCCAATTAAGGAATTTGCATTTTAAAATAGCGTCGAAGAGCAACGCAATTGAAGTATGGAATTCACCTGGTCTTCAGGTTCCCGACCCCTCCTTTGAAAATCCGGCTGTATAATTCAGCAGCTTCTCCAAAGTAATTCATCCTCATGCATGATGTCTCTTATATAAGGGATACAATTTCCATGAAGGTTCCCCTTTCTCCTGCTGTAAATTCAGTGGAAGTTTAACTGAAGCCCTGAAAAAACAGCGTAAACTGGGTTTACAGTTACAGTAGGAGGGCAGAGAAATGTCTGTGGAAATTGTAGGCATTTTCCTTAAATCTAAGGGCTAAATCTTTGGAGAGGTTCTCCCATTAGTTTGCTGTAAGTTGGGTTTACCTACTTACTTTTTATTTGTTCATGAGATGGAAGTATTGCTGACAAGGCCAACATTTATTATCCAACTCTTATTGCCCTTGAGAATGTGGTGGTGAGCTGCAATGTGGTGGTGAAAGTACTCGCACCATTCTGTTAGGGAGGAAGATCCAGGTTTTTGACCTAGTAATGATGAAGGAACAGCGATATATTTTCAAGTCAAAATGGTGTGTGGCACGGAGGGGAAATTGCAGGTGGTGGTGTTCCCATACATCCGCTACCTTTGTCCTCCTACGTGGTAGACTCTGGTTTGGGGGGATGCTGTCAAAGAAGCCTGAGTAAGTTGCTGCAGTGCATCTTGTAGATGGAGCACACTGCAGCCAAGGTGTGCTGGTAGCGCAGGAAGTGAATTATCTTAACCAAGAGTTGTCTTCACTTTTTACATTCATGATTAGGCAATCCCTAAAAGAGAACGCTAAAACTAATGGTGCCTTCCCCTAACTCTGACCTTTCATTCCAATGAAGACACTCTGCCTTTCTAGGAGGAAGGTGAGATAGAGGGTATTAAACAAGAAAGAGGGCAGCTGTCAGTTGCAAGTTCTTCAAAAACTTGTGCTTTTCTTCCTTTTCATCCTACTATAATTTGCATTACCAGCAAACTGCATCATATGACCCTTCTGTTACTCCTTCTAATGAAAGTTACAAGAACTCTTCCCCTAGTCTCTATTCCTCCTTTTCTCATTCTCCCTCCTACCCTAGACACATAGCCAAAATATTCTCTAGCTTTGTTTTTGCTCTTACCCATCCAGATAAAAAATGCATTCCAGCCTTTTTCATGTCTGTAAAGAAAACCCAATAATTATTAATAATCAACTTTAGCATTTGAATGATAGGGCAGAATATTGCTGTCGGCGTGTGGGGGCGGGCCTGACATGCCGACGCGTAAAATGACGCGCGATGACGGGTGTGCGTCCCGACTTCATCGCGCATAATTTCAATATTTTGTTCAGTGGGCGTGCGCCAGAGGCAGCTGCGTGCCCACCGAACTGTCAATGGCCTATTAAGGCCATTTAAAAAATAATTTAGTTTGTTAACAATGCTGCCCGTCCAACCTTAAGGTTGGCGGGCAGGCGAAGAGCCCAAGCGGCCTTCATGTTTTTCAGGAAACCTCATCCATGGGCTGGATGAGGTTTCCTGAAGGTTTTATAAAATAATTAAATAAATATTCCACACTTCACAAACATGTCCCAGCTTATGTGATGCTGTCGCATGAGGGGACATGATTAAATAATTTTTTACTTTACTTATGAACAAGTTTTATCATCTACTTAATCTCCCTGCGGCACGGAGCTGTCTCAGGGAGATTGCTGCGCTCTTTCACGCGCATACGCAAAAGAGCACAGGCCCCTCCTCCCCCCATTTGCACAGGGAATGCTGAAAGTGACCAGCTGCACGTTTCACTGGGCAGGCCTTAATTGGCCCACCCATGGAAAATGCCAGCGCACAGCCGATCACGGGCGGCAATCGGCTTCGTCCCTACCTGCATTCGATCCCGACCAGCCCGCCTGCCATAGGAAAAATTCACCCCATAAGTTAACTCTGAGTATTAAGTTATCCAATCTGATTACCTGATAAAAGTTTTCAAACAGTGTTAGTGATATTTTCATAATGGGATGTAACAGGATGCAATTGATCCAACTGTAACTGGGACAGATGCATTAGGTATTAACTTTAAATTATTCTGTAAATTGAATCTCACTTTTCAGTATGAAATCTCTTCTTGAAGGTATGTTTTAATTAGGCTGGCAAATAAGTAATGCTTGTTTGGGCAATTATGACACGTAGTATTATCATATTTGCTTTTGTAATTTTGCAGCTCTGTAAGTGCATTAAAAAGTATTGCACCAAAATCCTAAAATTAATCCCAAATTGATATAATTCAAACTTAATTAAGCACTAGAACAAAACATGCCTAATATAGGACTTACTGGTTAAATGAATGTTACGGCTAGTTATGTTAAACAAAATCACTAAAAGGTTGGTTTAAAGAACACTTAAGAAGAACTAGGTTCTATCTTAACATTTGCAGCAAGTAAAGATTTTGTCAGTTACTCTGACGGCAGTAACAGCATGATTTACTTCCTCAAGAACTGCACATGTTAGCTTTTGGGTGTGCATTTATTTTGTTGTGAAATACAACAGGCACAATCCCCCAAATTTGAAACATAGCAAACTGCATTTAGAGTCAAGCCTGGAAGGGGTCACTACCACCTAACCATATCCGTATATAGCACTGAATAATTTGACCATAACATAACAAATCATAGTCACACATAGATGACAGATGCTAGAAAAGGAATTAGCAAAAGGCTGAGAAGGTGAAAGCAAGTTGTGAGAGAGTACACAGGCCTATGGCTGCACACCTTATTAATCCAGCCAATATATTTAATCATTGGTATATTGTACTGTTGCTAACATCAAAGAAAATAAAAACAAATTGTGAAATATGAATAATGCATTATTAAATATCAGACCTATATTAAAAGTTCAGCCTCAGGTGACTATAATAGATCAAGAACAATTCAACATGATTTTTCAATATGTTAATATTTGTGTAGTTAAAGTTTGCAAATATAGGGTCTGAAAGTTAGATGAAAAAATGTGTGTACATGGGTATGGAATGGAACGTTAAAAAAGAAACGTTTGTATTTATATAGCACTTTTCACAATCACCAGAAATCTCAAAGCACTTTAGGCTGATGAAGTACTTTTGTCACTGTGGTAATGTTGGAAATGTGCAGCAAACTCCCATAAACAGCAATGTGAAAGTAAGCAGATAATCAGTTATTGTGATGTTGCTTGAAGAATAAATATTAGCCAGGATACCAGGCATGACTCCCCTGCTTTTCTTCGAAATAGTGCCATGGGATCTTTTACATCCACCCATGCAGGCAGGTGGGGCCTCAGTTTAACATCTCATCCAAAAGACAGCACTTCCTCAGTATTGAGGTACTGCACTGGATTGTCAGCTTTAATTTTTGCACTCAAGCCCCGGAGTGGGACTTGAATCCAGAACCTTAGGGTCAAGCATGCTAGCAACTGAGCCACTACTGATACAGACATAAAATGAACCTATATTTTGAACCCATATAAAATTTATATATTTCCATGACCATTTTAGATGTATATAATGGTGTAACTTTTGGGAGGAAATTTGTTTTTCCTTGAGTTTGGTTTTTGTACATTCTTAAAAAATAATGCATATAACTCACCAAGGCTCCTGAGACAGCACCTTTCAAACCCAGAACTGCTACCATTCAGAAGGACCAAGGGCAGCAGATGCATGGGAACACCTCCACCGGAAAGTTCTCCTCCAAGCCACTCATCATCCTGACTTGGAAATATCTCACCGTTCCTTCACTATCATGGTTCAAAATCCTGGAACAGCCTCCCCAATAGCACTGTGGGTGTACCCACCCCACATGGACTGCAGCAGTTCAAGAAGGCAGCTCACCACCACTTTCTCAAGGGCAGTTAGGGATGGGCAATAAATGCTGGCCTAGCCAGCGACGCCCACATCCCTAATGAATAAAAAAATGTACACTAAAAGTTTGATGATATCTTCCCCAGATTAGATTCTATTTGTATTATGGTCAGTGTAAGTTCTGTTGATTGCTCAGATAACCAAAATACTGCTATGTAAAATCAATGTTTAACAGCTGAATTGTATTATGTTTCTTCTTCTGTGGAGAGAAAGTTAATTGGATTGTAAAGATCTGTGCTTATTTCCACTTTGACCTTCTAGGAAAGTAATGGCACTGATGGTTCACTCAAAAACAGAAGCTGTTCAATTTTTAAAAATGTTTGAAAAAGCTATTTTCTTAAATAATGAAGCCAAGCAAAAAATATTTTTTGTTTAGACAATATAAATGCTATGATATTCAGTGAAAAGAATGAAACATAATGAAATTATAGTTCCCAATTTCATTATAACATTAATTAGAGTATAATTTTGAGTATGTAAGTATATAAAATGTAACTGTTTTAATTCACCTTTACTTGCACTGCTGCTTTTTTTCCAAAGCTTCATGAAATTTACAAATCCATCTATGTGCAAATAGTCTGGTAGTTGACAACTTTAAATTATTAATTAGCATGCAGGATATTTTCAAGAAGCAGTAGTGCAGCTTTAATATCCAACAGTTATAGTTTTGTTTCCAAGTAGCTACAGCTAAAGGTTTGATTGCTGTGCTGAAGAACGGAGTATTGGATATTGACAATCTCCTGATGAAAAAATGGAAGTGAGAGATATAAATACATCAATCTCAAAACCTCTGACAACATGATTGTTCATATTGGCATACTGAACTATTCTTTTCTGCGTAGAAACATATGCATTTATTTAGCTTAAAGTTATTTTTATTTAAAGATTAGCATTGAAAGGAAACTGCACTCGGCCTGTGTTAAGAGAGATAGTAACCTTCTGATCTCTAGTCTGATAGTTTAATCCTGTTCAGGATATCATCCTGAAGTAATGGAGTAGGTTGAAGTGCTTGGCCATTGAAATGGCACTGGTTTTTACCAGTAGATAGTGAAAACAATATCCTACAATACAGTACCAAACTCACATTAACCACCTGCAGATTAGTTTGAAAGAAAAAAAAATAATCAAGTCCACCTAGCCTTAGTTTAGAATTGAACTCTATTTTCTTGATTGGGCGACATTCTTGTTTGCAACAATTCAAATATTCCCATTTTCCCACTATCAAACGTCCAACCAGAAGAACAAGGAGGGAGAAGCTTACATCAATGTTCCATTGAAGTACTTAAGTTCCCCAGAAAGAGGACTGTGTCATTACACCAACGACATTTGTCTGTGCAGTCGATATTCTGAGTACTGATATCTTTCCCATAGCGAAGTCTGCAGAATTGTCTTCCATTTGTACTATCAATTAAACATTTAGTATAGTACAATGTAAGAGAGTGTAGAATAGTACTTTGTAATTAATTAATTATCATGGTAGCTGTTAAGCATAACTGATATTAAGCAAAGATACAAGTTCAATTAGCATTTGTGTAGCATGAGGATGTCATGATCTGTTCATTCCCTAACATAAATATATGTCAATTAATAGCATTAAAAATACCAAATTAGAAAGTCTGCACTGCTTGTTAAGAAAATAGTTTAAGAGGGAATAACTTTAACCTAATCTGCCCAATGGGAAACCAATGGGATCAGATTGGCTGACCAATTTACATCCCACCGAATTTTACTCTCCACTGATGTCAGATACACATAGGGAACCTCACAGCTGCTTGAAATCTCCTTTGCAAAGTTTGATTGCAACTGATGACAGCAAGTGTCGAGCATGTTGTGGTCAATTTCTTCAGACGCTTAGCAGCCACATCAAAGGTTATGAAAGGAAAGCTAAGTTTCAATGTATTTACTAACCTTGTTGTGGAGCCGGGAACAGTTGGAGTGCAGGTGCCCAAAGTCCACCCCAATGAGTACATCTTCAATTTTAAAATGGCATCATGAACCAGAGCCGTGCAACCACCAGGTAAGCTAGGCAGCTGCCTAGTGCACCAAAATTTGATAGGGCAGCAAAAAACTGAATGACCTATTCATGAAACTACTTAAGTAAACAAACAGGCTTCAACAGCAGGACTGAGAAGTCTAGATCTACTAATATACATCCACATATACTGACATACATATAAATTTCCATATATTTACATTTCAGTCCTTCCCAAAATTTCTTATTATATTCCTCATTCAGTTTATGCAAGTTTTACAAATCTGTATATCTACATGATCATTCCAAAACTGTAATGATATCAAAAAACGTAATTTAATCTTGCCTACTCTATTGTAATGATTATTGATTGTGTAAATTGTGTGTAACATCATCTAGTAATTGTATCAGAAACACATAGTATCACATCATGTGAGCCATATTACACATTATAACGTGCATTTCTTCTAGTACATATCCCATGAAATGAGAATGCATAATCAGTATTCTTCTATAATTCTATATATTCTTCTATATAATCAAAATTCTTCTTCATGTAAAATAAACCTGTAATTATAAAGGCAAAATTTTAATTCATACTAATGCACATTATTAATTTTTGAAAGTTAATTGTGGGGGGAGAGATTCAGGGCGCAAAGCTGAAGGTTCGCCTAGGGTGCCTAATATTCTTACACCGGCCCTGTTATCAACACACAATAGTCTCTCTATTAATTTGACTCAGTTACATGGGTGCAATTAATGCAGTACCGCTTATGGTTGAAATAAATTTTAATTGCAGAGGTATCATAAGTTCATTAAGGATCCATTTGTTTCCTTGTAACAATGACAAACAGTATAGCAAATGGAGTTTATCATTAATGCAAAGGTTATTTTTTCCACATTTGCCATATTTGGGTGAATGGAATCTAAAATTGACTTCACCTTCAACTGATTGCAGCTACAAAAATTATAACAAAACAGAAAAAAAACAGCATAGAGAAACATGATTTAAATCCTGGGCAGACCAATTTTTAATTTATCATGACAACTTTCACACTCAATGCTGCACAATTCTGAGTGCAATAGGAATTATTTTATTCAGGTGTCAAATGGCTTTTACTCTATTTCAATGCTATATGGTTAAGCTAAAAATAAATATTTCGTTCCCTCAGTTTCCTTGGGATGGAATTTTAGCTCCAGCAGAAACTGGATGGCGGACTGTTAAAACCGGAGTACAAGACACACCTGCTGGCTCTCCAACCCAATCCTGCCAACTGCAATTTTAAATTGCAGCCGCAAAGGACACCTGCCCAAAGCCAGGGGGTTTCTTGGTTTAATGTGTAGATTGCAATATTAACTCCAGCCTGGTTAGGACAAACCTATTGGGAACAGAAGCCTAGACTAGAAGGTAGGTTTCTTTAAAAGTATGCAATTCCTTCTGAAAAGAGCATGAGGCCCCACTCACTAAAACCTTGGGCTTCTCCTGTCCCTGGTGTCCCTCCCCATCTGACACTTCTTATAACCCCGCATGTTGTTTCCTGTTGTCCAGAATCCTGCCCCCACCTAAGCACCATGTAGCTAGTATCCATCAGTTTCAGGTGAGAGACTGTTTCTGATTAGATTTCCTTAAATTTATGCACTTTATTTCAGCTAGTACATTTTCTTTATATTTTCACTATTTTAAATTTACGCTATTTCAAGGCTGATAGAGCTGCTGTAAATTTCAAGAATTTTTGAGTAAAGTATCCTATACCCCAGCATTGATCAGCCTTCAAAGTGCTGAGAGCAAAAATTTAATTCCCCATTTCCAAAAAATAATTTTCTGTGTTTCATTTTAGACGCTGCATCAATACTGAAGCTGTGCTTTGTTTTCCTTACAACTGCTAAAAATTCAAAGTACAGCAGTTTGATCTATATTTTAAAGCATTGTTGAAATTCAGTCTGCAGCCAACAAGAATCAACTGATTCAGCTTTAAATTCAATTTTGTGTGCAATTTGTTCAGCAGGAAACCAATTTCAGTTTCTGCTGATCAGCTTAATCGACAAACCACATTGATCCATCTTTACCAGTTGCTGGGTAAAGGCATTAATAAAGGCCTTCCTTCAGATCCAGTGATGTGGGTAGGTAGAGAAAGCTGAAGTACAAGGAATTTGGCATGAAATCATGTTACTGTATGGTGATAATGTCCTAATGTTAAAAAGAACAACACTCTTATTAACAATGCAGATCGGCAAAGTGTAGTCTGCTGCAGTTCTTCAAGTGAACAGATAATATAAAATTGCTTGTATCTACCAGAACTATCACATTTGTAGAAAGCCTAGAATATTCGTTGTAAATTATTCAGTAAAAGGTAATGATTAATCTCAGCTACCAGAATGGTAAAATCCAGGTAATAAGGACTCAAATCTCTTCAAAACATTGATAAAAACAAAAGAACTGCGGATGCTGGAAATCCAAAACAAAAACAGAATTACCTGGAAAAACTCAGCAGGTCTGGCAGCATCGGCGGAGAAGAAAAGAGTTGACGTTTCGAGTCCTCATGACCCTTCAACAGAACTTGAGTTCGAGTCCAAGAAAGAGTTGAAATATAAGCTGGTTTAAGGTGTGCGTGTGGGGAGCGGAGAGATAGAGAGACAGCAATCTCTATCTCTCCGCCCCCCACACACACACCTTAAACCAGCTTATATTTCAACTCTTTCTTGGACTCGAACTCAAGTTCTGTCGAAGGGTCATGAGGACTCGAAACGTCAACTCTTTTCTTCTCCGCCGATGCTGCCAGACCTGCTGAGTTTTTCCAGGTAATTCTGTTTTTGTTTTTTCTCTTCAAAACATTGTTGATTATGAAAAAAACACATTCTGATCCCATTGAAGAGTCACTGGCAACTGTGTTTTTAGTTAGTTGGGGGACGAGAGAAGCTGGGACTGTTCCCCAAAGATCTATCTATGAAGGTTAAGGGAAAACTTAAAGAGGTCATTCAAGATTACGAAGGGTTTTGATAGCGTAAATAAAAGTAAACTTTTTCCACTGTCAGGCGAGTCAGTTTTTATTACATGAGTTTTTATTAGAAATACCAATGAAAGCACAGAATTCCTGGAAAAATCTTGCAGGAAAGGATGGGCTTATTGAGTTTAAAGGTCATTTCTTGTTCATAGAATCATACAGCACAATAGAGGTCATTTGGCCCATTGTGCCCATGATGAGAGCTCTTTGAAGAGTTATTCCCGTAATTCCACTCCACTGCTCTCTCCCCCAAATTTTTCCTTTCAAGTGTATATCCAATTCCCTTTTTGAAAGACATCATTGAATCTGCTTCTACAAACCAGGACATTTCAGATCACAACAATTCGCTGCGTCAGAAATTCTCCTCATCTTCTCTCTGATTCCTTTGCCAATTATCTTAAATCTGTGTCCTCCAATTACTGACTCTCCTGGCAGTGGAAAAGGTTTACTTTTATTTGCACTATCAAAACCCTTCATAATCTTGAATGCCCTCATTAAATTTTTCCTTAACCTTCATAGATAGATCTTTGGGGAACAGTCCCAGCTTCTCTCGTCCCCCCAACTAACTAAAGTGCCTTGTCCCTGGTACTATTTAGTAAATCTCCTACTCCATGTTAAAAATTATCCTGGTCTATGAACGATAAAGTTGATTCTTGTCGTAAAGCAAGGGCTGAATTCTCTGGGGGAGGCTGAAGCCCTGTCACCAGGGCTGAAAGCAGGAGCCAACCCTGCTTTAGCCAGTGAAGGAATCCTGGGGCAGCATGTTGCCAGCAGCGGCCAATTAACAGGCTACCCTCTGTTCACCATCCAATTGAGGATGGTGGCTCACCACCCCCCTCCAATCAGAGGACTGGCAGCTCAACAGCCTCAGCTGGTTCACTGCAAGCATCTTTGCAGAGCAGTTAGGTTTAGGGGAGGAAGACAGGAGCAGCTAGGTGGAGTCCCTCTATGGGTCAGGGGGTGACTGAATTAGGCAAGAGCCAAAATTTAAATTTCCCTATGGCAAGTTCAGATGCCAAGATTAAGTGAGCGGTGTGTCTGTGGCATGCCGGCCTGTTGCAGTTCACACTTGTAGGGGGTTTGGTTAGTTCAGTTAGCTAGGCAGCTGGTTTATGATGCAGAGTGATGGGTTCAATTCCCATATCAACTGAGGTCATTCATGAAGGCTCAACCTCACCCCTCGCCTGAGGTGTGGTGACCCTCAGGTTAAACTCACCACTCTGTCCAGTGAGAGAGCAGCCTATGGTCCTCTGGGACTATGGTGATTTTCACTTCACACTTGTAATATATTTGAATGCCATGAATACTCATTGGCATAAAGCTTTTTATAACTACATCCTACGTTCAAGATAAAGTCAGCAACACACAAGAATCTCATGGCACCTGGTTCACCTTTGTTTAAAGATGCTGTGCACCAGTTGGTTTCTTGCAGTAGTGTCTAAGGTTTCCTTTGCTGAGCTCTGTGCCACAAGGGAGTGGAGCAGGAGAATGGCAGCTTGCAGCAAGGGAGAGTCAGGGTCGGGGTGGGGTTAGTGTTTAGAGTGGGGTCAGGGGTATTGAAGAGTGGAAGAAGGATCCAAGGGAAGCCAAAGAACATAGTTAGGAGTAATCAAGGAATCCAAGGGAGCATAGAAAGTGTGATTGGGGGCTTCAAGGAGTGGAAGAGGGAAGTGTCCTAGCGCCCTGGGTGTGGTGGGGGCAATCAAAAACCAAATAAAGGGCCTAAAAGACAGGGTCAGCACTGTCCGCAGGTGGGTCCATCTCAGGGTGTTGGCTGGCAGAAGGAACATTCACAGTCAGAGGTCAATTTGGTAGGGGGCAGGTCCAGTCTGAAGTTAGGATAATCGAAGGTCTTGTAGGGCGTGTGACGGGATCTAACAAAAACTCGAAGGATGATGTGAGGTGGGTCTACGATCAAAGGGAGAATGTCAACAGGGACGGGCGTAAGCATAGTGGGGGAAGAGATGGCATTTCCAATTGGAAGGTGACAGAGCCCAGGGGAATGGGGAGAGGTTGAAGGGATATAGAGGGAATGCGCAGTGTGATATTGGGACGATCAAGGATGATGGGGAGACATGAGGGTGAGAGGGGGATGGTGGAGGGAAATGGGTTCTACCGCAAACCATACAATGATCATTGTTACAATGTCTCCACAAGCACATGTGGTGCCAGGATTGGAGATCCAAATGGGAGGAGTCCTGTGTGTGGTGGGTGGACATTCGGTTGTGGACAATGGAATAAATTGAAAATCTCACTGCTCATCAGTTCTATGGGTGAAATCCCTGGATACACATGTTCTCATAACTCTTTCTGCCTTCTTCACACAATTCAATTGCTGGAATACCTATGGATCTCGTACACCCAATATTCCTGCAATCTCAGGAACAAGAGGAGAGGTTGCAACAAGCAATGGCTCTTGCCAGTCAACAACAGAGCCCGCAAAGCCAGTCGCAGGCAGGATCAGAGGGGGAGGCAGGTCAGGATGCAGCCATCCAGGGAAGGCACTTTAGTAGACAGGCACTGGCGTTTGCCAGCAAAGTTGTGTCCATGACTCAGACTCTCCCTTTTTGTCCAGGAGGCTCTTTTATAGCCCACTAGTAGCTGCAGCATTGTTGACTGATGGCTGGTTTTACCTCCCCCACCACGAAATTGCATGTGTTTCCCATGCAAGTTGCTGGCAGTTAGATTTTTATTTAGAATCTCCTGGGAAACATGAGAGTAAAAGAGATTAGAAGTGGCACATAATTCTGGTTATGCCATCGGGAACAGTATGCCACAGTTAAAATTCCCCCCATGTTTCTGCTTGTTTCTCTGAAAACCTGCCATAATTTCAAAACCCAGGAGGCTTTTTAGAGCCAAACTTGTAACCCTTGGGCTTAGGTGGCTCTTATTCAAACAGTATTTGCGGTGTACTTACTGTCCAGATGTTATTCTTGCATAGGCACTGTTAGTAACCCCAAGTATTGGTAAAGGTTGTTCAATACTGATCAGAATTTCTTTAGAGAGAGTTTTATGAAGGAAGCTACAGCTGGCATGAGAAAATATGCAATGAGAAAAGGGTCTTTCACCTTATGCAACTTGTTCCTTGTACGGCCAACAAGTGTGGTCTAACTAATCATGGATCTAACCTACAGAATGAGCAAGCTGGCCAGCCAATCTCCACAGTGGGAGGCCCAGTCCATTTTTAGGGCAGAGCCTCATTAACATGTCACTAGCTAGATGCACAATCCAATTGTGCATCATGCTCCACTTGCTGGCTCAGAGACGTTACAATATTAGATGGTCCAGAAACTCAGCAGGCTGGCAGAAAGGTGGGTCTATGGGAGAGAACAATAGTAGAGAGGACAATGAATGGGTTGGCATGCTGACTGCTTTTGAATGGGTAGAAATGGAACTAAGCATGAGCATTACCAAACAGATAGACCATAGAAGAGAGGCAGTGGAGAACTATATGATCAATTATGCCAAATGCAAAGGACGATCAGATGTGAGAACACACTATGGACACAGTTGCAGAGGGCATCATTGTTGACTTTGAGTAAGGTGAATTCAGTGCAAGGATTAAACAGGGTGTGTGGAGAGATGGGCATAGAGGTAACAACACATTCAAAGAAATGGGGGTTGAAATTGGGACAGTAGTTGGAGAGGACAAAGGAGTGAAGGGGCCTTTTGAGGAAGTGGCTGATGGTGATGATTTAGAAAAGGAGAGTGGGTGTGTTTATACCACCTAAGATTTGAACAATTTTTGTTTTCTTTCTTCCTTTTCTCTCCACCCCATCCAACACCCTCAAATCTAAACAAACTCACCCTAACCAGGCCAGGGAAGTTAGAACCCATAAGTAAAACCATATGTGGATGTGAGTGCTTCCAGGTCATATGATTGTTATCAGAGTCACCTGATTATTATTTGACAGATTCTGCAGCTCCCACTGAGTCTGATATTTCATTGTGTCTACCATTTATTTGAGGTCCTTCACATCACTTAACTGTTGAAGAAAATGCCATCAGCCAATAATGCCCTGCCCAAATTCAGCTAAGTGAATATAAAGCTTGAGATTGAGTTAGACTGCAACAACTTGATGACAGCCTTTGTGAAGTAAAGGTGTCTGAGACATTGCTGCGCAGTGAAGTTCAGGTAGGAGACCCAGAGCCAGTATGCCACATTCCTCTCTCCCCCAGCTGCTGCTGCTCTGTCCTTTCTTCTTAACTGTTTCCCCTCATCCTCCAGCCCCAAATGCAGCCCTATCAAACCATCCATGATTGCAGTGAAACTATTGCGATAGTACCCATAAGCAGTGCAGCACCAGCAGGGGCTTCTTATCAGGAGTCACAGTTAAGTTATAGATTTCATCATAAGGTCAGAAGTAACGATGTTCGCTGATGATTGCACAATGTTCAGCACCATTTGTGACTCCTTGCAACAAGGCCTGGACAATATCCAGGTTTGGGCTGACAAGTGGCAAGTAACATTCATGCCACACAAGCGCCAGGCAATGACCATCTCCAAAAAGAGAGAATCCAAACATCGCCCCTGATGTTCAATGGCTTACCATCACTGAATCCCCCACTATCAACATCCTGGGGGGTTATCATTGACCAGAAACTGAAACTGAACTTGACTCACCACATAAATATTGTGGTTACAAGAGCAGGTCAGAGGTTAGGAATCGTGCAATGAGTAACTCACCTCCTGACTCTCCAAATCCTATCCACCATCTACAAGACACACGTCAGGAGTGTAATGGAATACTCCCCACTTGCCTGGAGGAGTGCAGCTCCCACAACACTCAAGAAGCTTGACACTGTCCAGGACAAAGCAGCCCACTTGATTGGCACCCCATCTACAAACCTTCACTTCCCCACCACTGATGCACAGTAGCAGCAGTGTTTACCATCTACAAGATGCTGCTACTGTGCATCAGACTCCTTCAACAGGACCTTTCAAACCCACGACCACTACCATCTAGAAGGACAAGGGCAGCAGGCATATGGGAACACAACCACCTGGAGGTTCCCCTCCAAGCCACCCACCATCCTGACTTGGAAATATATCGCCATTCCTTCATTACTGCTGAGTCAAAATCCTGGAACTCCCTTCCTAACAGAGCTGTGGGTGCACCTACACCACATGGACTGCAGCGGTTCAAGAAGGCAACTCACCACCACCTTCTCAAGGGCAGCTACAGATGGACAATAAATGCTGGTCCAGACAGTGAAGCCCACATCCCATGAATTAATTAAAAAAAAATTGCAGAAAATAGTCCAAAAAAACCTAAAAGTAGCAGCCTAAAAGGACAAACTGCCAACTTACCAATATGTAATGGATTAGCCCTTTAGATAGCACTGCTGAAAAGTCCTTGCACCTTGAGTTTTGGAGCGAGTTTATCACGTGGCAAGTCAATCACTGAGGCAGCTGAATTTTGGAAAAGAAGCCCACAGTAATCCTTGTAGCCCTAATTACCAATTCACATATGTCTGATGTGTGCCTTGGACAAAAGCAGCCCAACTAACATGGCAGACAGTGCATTCCCGGAGACATACAGGTGTGTGTGCACCACTTACCATGTTTCCCGCATTACAACTGTGACTATATTTCAAAACTACTTCTTTACTGGCTGTAAAGCACTTTGAAATGTCCTGAGGTTATGAAAGGTGCTATATGAATCTAAGGGCGGGATTTTCCGCACCAGCCCATTGCCGGGATCTTCCAGTCCCGCCGCAAATCAATGGACTTCTGGCTGGGGCACCGCCTCACCCATGACGGGACCGGAAAATCCCGGCCTAAGTCTTTCTTTCCACATTGGTCTCTCTGGCACCAATGAATTCCTAGGCCCTGGTTTACTCATTAGACTCAATACTGACAAACACCCATTAATCTTTGTGCAATGCAGCTCTGTTTTTATATATGGGTAGTCAGATCTTAATAAGGGTTTTTAAAAAGAAGATACATGTGAGATCTGTTCCTTCTGGCAGGTGTTAAGGATCAGTAAAGGATGTTAAGGGTTTTCTGCCAGTGACAATCCAATTCCCAGCAGGTGTAAGACTACAGGAGAAAATTGCTAGTTTTTTTCACTTTTGAACCAGCTTACATGGTTCAACAACTGCACTCCACATGAGCGAGCTGTGCACAAAAGCAGGTTTGCTAATACTAAAATTTATGTCAATTGAAGACAACCAGGAAGGTTCATTTTTGAGCATCATGTCTTAGTTGAGTGGTTCTACTGAGCTAATGGTACAAATTTTAAAGTAACCTGGCTACAAATTATATCACTCATAAGCCACAAGTTGCTTGACTTTTTTAAAAAAACAAAGGCTGAACGTTATTTTCTTTTAAAAGGATTTACAGCTCATTTGGCCTTGATTAGATATTCAGAGACATTTTTTGTCCAAGAAGTAGAAATACTCATTTACTTGTATCTATTCAAAGGCCATCAATTATTATTTTCCCTCTGCATCAACAGGAGAGAACAATGTATTTGTCAGCATAAACTATTCCACATTTTCATTTCAAAAAACTATGGCTCCTACTATGATAAAACGTAGCTGATAGAGATGTTAATCTCAACACAAATCCAGATTAGGAAAGATATAAATTGCCTTTAGTTTCCAAATCAAATGGTATAAATGGCGAAGGGTCTGTGCAAAATTTTAAATGATTTCCCTTTGGATATTAATATTGGAAACTTACAATATTCTGTCATGGAATAAGTAACTGTTTCTAAAGTACAAAACTGTAGCATGTCATAACAAAAGTTAACTAGTTCAAAATCATGTTACAATTGAGTAGCTGTTACAGGATTTAACCCCTTTTATTAATCCAACTCACCTTTATTATTTTATCCCTCATTAATACCACTCACTTTCATATATCTCTTCTCCCTTATAATGTTCTGTGTTCAGCTAACAGGAAGCACTTTCCTGAGCAGCAAAAGACTGTGCCTCAGACTACTCTATATGAAGTAAACTCCAACTGCTCTATTTTGGAGTTTGATGAAATTTATAACATTTCCAGTTGTCAAATTAAAGTCTCCAGATAGTAAGTACTAGGATTTAACCTCATGACTATAACTGTATGAAATAAACATCTTTACTTCTCTACTGTTTTGGTGCCTTTCTAAACAGAAGTTTAAACAAGTGAAAACCTTAGTGAAAATTAATGACTGGGATACAGAAGTGATGATTACTTACAGACATCAGTGGAAAAGTGTCAGCTTTTCGTACATACCAATTAAGCACAAGCATCGCTGCTAAGTTATAGTTAGTGTTGGTTTCAGAATCAGGGTGAAGATAAGGCTGAGAGGCTGGAGTGGTGGGGCAGGGGTGGTGCTCAGATTTAATCGACAATCCCTGGATTTGGCAGTTGGTAGATAGTTGCTGAGTTAGTGCCATTATTTAATTGTCCACTGTCAAATCACAGCCCTAAAGTTAACCTCTCCCATTAGCTCATGTTCCTCTTCAAGTTACATCATTTCTTCTGTTTGCATGCCAGAACCCTTCTCTCTGTTGGCTCTTGCCCACATTGCGCTTGCCAACTCTGGCATTTTTTCTAGCAATATTGCCACCTTGACACCAATTCCCTTCCTGGCTCCTTCTCAGTCCTCCTTTAATCTTCCAATATTACTCATCTTGTTCTCCTTTCTAAACCTCTGAGTCTTTCAGCCTAACTCCTTTAACCTTTTCATATTCTCTTGAACTAATGTTATCAGCACCAAGTTAGCCAACCTCAAATTAACTGGAGGTTCATGGGCCAAGCTGCCACTCACACTGACCACCTCCAGTGGCTCTGCCACTGTGTAGGATACAAGTAATACACTTATTTCCAAACTACCACTTATACAGCCATAAATCAAATCGGTCTGTGCCATTTCTGACAAAATGGTTATTTGTTTACAAAAAGTTAGGTTCATACAAAATCATTGTAAATCTCACAATTTGATGTGAGTCAGCAGCCAGCTTCTTACCTGGATGCAGAAATCTCAGCTTTTTGTTTAGCAATAGCTGCAGCCCGTTCAGCTGCTTCCACTGCCCTATCCACTTTGTCCCGAATCTTACTTGTCCGTAGAGGAATCAAGTTCTTCCTCTTCCCACTCACCAACACATTCTGTTTATATTTGCCTTCTTCTTTTGTTCCATCTGGAAACGTTGTACATCCATAACCATGCCTCTTGTTGCTCAGCCACTCCCCTTCAAATTTCAAGCCATCAGACCGGTGGCTTAACCCAAAACCAGAGCGTTTGTCATTTTTCCATTCTCCAATATATGTTTCTGTTGTTGTTGCATCTATATCATCTTCAATGACTGACAAATCTGTCTCAACCTCACCAAAACTAATCGTGGAATTGATATCACTGGCTGTAGAACTGACCGTACTCATCCCAGCTTCACTTCGAAATGAGCTCTGCTTGCTTCTTTGGCTGGCCAAGGAACTTTTGGATTCGGACTTCCGGAGTTTCAATCCACTCAAAAGGGACCTGCGAAAAATCCCTTTCTTTTTGTTTTTGGTTGAAAGAAGATCATTGTCACTATGCATAGTGAGAACAAAGCCCCCCCTGGATCCTGCAGGACTTCCAGCTGGGGTTTCTGGGTGTATGGCTGTACCATTACTATGTTCACTTCTTAGAGAGTTAATAGAAGTTCTAAGAGGAGACCTGATAACAGCAGCCATCCCATAGGGAACACTCTGACGCACACCATACCCATGGCGCATTCCTCCAACCCATTGTCCTTGATAGGTACCTGTAACAGAGAACACATCAATTTTAAATATTTATCATATTTATAGCATATATATAAATATATAACTTAAATAATGAATAGATCTCACTGATCAGACATAGTTGAATAAATCCGGATATCGGCTAATTCTTGTAGGCACTGATCAAATGTTAGACACTGATTCAGCAAGGTTTACTGAACTGCCTCTCCCTTTCACAGGGCTACCATCTCTATAAGAAACATCCTTATTTACACCACACAAATAAAAATCAAAATAAAACATAAATGCTGAAAATCTGAAACAAAAGAAGAGAATGCTGAAACTTGCAGCAGGTGAATCGGAGGACTGATAAGTCAACGTTTCAGGCTGGGTGTGTATTTTGTCTGCATATCTACTCAGATCTGCTCACTTGTCAGTGAGATTTGAAGATGGCCAAGT
This sequence comes from Carcharodon carcharias, assembly GCF_017639515.1. Lineage (NCBI taxonomy): Eukaryota > Metazoa > Chordata > Chondrichthyes > Lamniformes > Lamnidae > Carcharodon > Carcharodon carcharias. The sequence continues at coordinate 154,390,859 of NC_054473.1, read as the reverse complement.
GTTACTTCATTTGGGCCCATAATACTTTAACCTGATAACAATGATAAGTGACAAGTAACATTCATGCCACACAAGTGCTGAGCAATGACCATTTCGAACAAGAGAGAATCTAACCATCTCCTTCTAACATCACTGGCATTGCCCCCACCATCAGCATCTTAGGGGTTATCATTGACCAGAAAATTAATGAACTAGCCATATAAATATTGTATCAACAAGAGTAGGTCAGAGGCTGGGAATTCTGTGGTGAGAACTCAACTCCTGACTTCCCAGAGCCTGTCCACTACCTACAAGGCACAATTCAGGAGTGTGATGGAATACTCTACACCTGCCTCAATGAGTACGGCTCCAACAACAGTCAAGAAGCTTACCATCATTCAGGATAAAGCAGCCTGCTTGATCACCACCCCATCTCCCACCTTAAACATTTATTCCCTCTACCAGTGACACACAGTGGTAGCAGTCTGTGCCATATACACGATGTATTGCAGCAACTGACCAAGGCTCCTTCGACAGCACCTTCCAAACCTGTGACCTCTACCCCTAGAAGAATAAAGGCAGCAGATAAATGGGAACACCACAACCTGCAAACTCCCCTCCAAGCTACACACTACCCTTGGAACGATATCTCCATTCCTTTACTGTTGCTAAGTCAAAATCCTGGAACTGTAGGCATACCTACACCAATTTTTTTATTTGGTCATGGGATATGGGTGTCGCTGGCTAGGCCAGCAGTTTATTGCCTATCTCTAACTGCCATTGCTCAGAGGGCATTTAACAGTCAACCACATTGCTGTGGGTCTGGAGTCATATGTAGGCCAGACCAGGTAAGTACAGCAGATTTCTTTCCCTAAAGGGCATTAGTGAACCAGGTGGGCTTTTACAACAATCAACAATGATTTTATGCTCATCATTAAACTTTTAATTCCAGATTTTGACTGAATTCTAATTCCACCATGGTAGGATTCAAAACCAAGTCCCCAGAGCATTACCCTGGGTCTCTAGAATACCAGTCTAGTGACAATACCACTACACTACCGCCTTGCTTATGGATTGCAAAGACTCATGAAGGCAGCTTACCACCACCTTTTCAAGGGCAATTAGAGATGAACAACAAATTCTGGCCTTGCCAGCAATGCTCACACCCCATGGAAAAATAAGAAAAAATAAATTTCCAGTGTGCTCTTAATCTACCGAGAAAATACAAAACCAACTCACATATTGTTCAGAATTATAAGGTTAAAGGTTAAAACAATCTTCTGAAGTATCCATGGAGAGAGTTTGCTTCAGCTGCCTTGCAAATGAGGCAAATATATAATTTAATGTTAGGTGCAATTTTAAGGGGTCTAATGGATACAGTAAATAGAAGTAGACTCTCCTCTCCTGCCCCATGTTATAGTACTTACACATGCCTGTGTCGCATAACTTAGTAGGCTGCAGTAGTTCAGGTGTCCTTCCATATTAAATGCGAATTATCACCAGCTATTTCATTACTGACATTAACTAGGTGATTAGATGAACAATCTTATCATATTGCATTAGGTAACTTCTTGTCCCCCAGTGGCAATAAAAAAGTTTGAAGTCCACTTACTCCAGGAGAGGCAGCAGGACTGCTAGCTAAATTCTGCCTCTTATGCATGCTTCTTGGGTTTTACGTCTTTGATCGATCAGAGTGACCTTTCAAACTATTCCAATTGGAAATATTTGGATGAAATGCTCAAACCTTCTTTAGGATACTACAGTATTTGAGAATGGATAGTTTAACATGCTTCAAGCTGCTAACCCAACAGTTAGTTGAGAATTGAAAAATTTATACATTTGATTTTGTGGTAGAACTGGCAGAGACCTAAGGCCAAAACATTGAAAAGATAAAGAGAGAGAATATCCTTTATACTGACATATATGAAATAGATTTCAAAATTTTCATGGCAATAATAACATTTTTCAGCCTGGCACTAATGTTAAAATCAGTGACTGAAAAACATGTTCTTCATTATACTTTTGAAAGCTATCAGTCTGTTACTGTTTTTGATCACTGTTACAGATAGATTCTAAATTGTCTTTATTTAGAAAATAATACTTCTTTTAGAAAATGTATTCAACACAAAGAATACAGAAACTAAACTTCAATAGCAGTATCAATATAGAGTCAATATTGTTGCAGCCTTTTAGGTGATTTCACAATACTGAAAAAGGAATGTTATTTTTGAGTATTTGCTCCTGCTGCTTGTAGTGCTCCTGCACTTTGCTTATTGCTTTGCTGAAGAAACCCAACTGGAAACAAATTAATTCTTTGCTCTTTCACAATATCTGTATGAGTGCTACTAAAATTTAATATTCCAGTGCAATAAAAGAAATGAGTTGTACTTGAAACAACTTGCTTAGGAATTTAAAGGACACCCTTGTGGAAAGAGAAACCATTTTGCAGAGGAAGCCCCAGAACAGATCATCATGTGATTCAAGGCTTAAATATTGATGTTATTAAAGATGGGATGGTAGAGATAGAAGCAAGGGTTTGCAGTGGTTGAGGGGCCGAGACACAGAGCCAAAGAAAAAGATTAAATGTAAAAGACTTAGCACAATGATCCAGAGAAACTTTGTCACATGGAGAGTTGTGAGGTTGTGGAATTCACTTCCAGGGTTAGTGGTTGGGGCACAAATGCTCTGACATGACAATTGGTTCCCATATTTTATTATCTAAGACAGACCTCAGCCCAGTCATTTACTCTAAGAACGGAATTTTCCATGCCTGCTGGCGTCAGGCATCATGGCAGGAGTGAGCGGACAATATGGCGGGAAGGCCAAAAATCAGTTTCACAATATTGCGAAACCAGTTTGCAATGTCTACTCCACCCATCAATGGCAGGCTGCATTTCCCGCCGCTGCACATCAGGAACTTCATTGTAATACATCTGCACATCATTATAAGCCCAGCTTGCCGGAATCATCCCCCCACGCTGGATCATCCAAGTACATCAGCGTGATTACATGCCAGCCTGTTTCACAACAGCATCTATAAGGCGTGCAACTGGCGAGCTGCACTTCAAGGGGAACTCAGAGGTAAGTGCACACTAATGTTGCACAGCGCTTGCGAGGGTCACCTGTTGGACCTCAAGGTTGAGGTGCCATCCATTCAGGCAAGGGCACAGGCAAGTCGCATTTTCCCGGCTGGCTGACAGTGCGGTGCCAAGGCAAGGACTGCACTGTGGTTTGAAGCGAATTTTGGGGGAGGTGGGCAAGGGCTCCACTGCGGTTGAGGCAAGTTGGGGGGGGGCAAGGGCTGCACTGTGGTTGAGGCAAGTTGTGGGGGGCAAGGGCTGCACTGCAGTTGAGGTGAATTGGGGGGGCAGGAGCTGCACTGCAATTGAGGTGAGTTGGGGGGGGCAAGGGCTGTACTGCGGTTGAGGTGAGTTGGAGGGGCAAGGGCTGCACTGCGGTTGAGGCAAATTGTGGAGGGCAAGTTGGGGGGGGGCAATGGCTGCACTGCGGTTGAGGTGAGTTGAGGGAAGCGGCCACACATTAGGTAACCTTGTGTAAAGTGACCATTCCTCCACAAGCTGAGACAGTTCAGGCACAGCCACATTGACATGCTTTGAGTTGGGCCTCTAGCTTATCTGCCTACCCAGACAACGCAGAGGCCTGAATGTGCCACCAAATACCCCAGAGCTTTTCACCCTTTGAGCACAGACTGCAAACTAATGAGCATTTTAGTGGACTGCAGAACAGTTGGACGACTGGGTACGTTGTACAATTTCCTTGCTAAAGCTGACCATGGAGCAGTCGCTGCTGGAGGCGCTCACAGCCCCTTGCAATGTCAGCGTCCCGGTTTGGGCCTGTCTCCCCCATGTTTCCAGCTAACAGCGCAGCTTTGCAGTGTGGGTTAGGAGAATGCCTGTGCCTGAGCTGAGAGCACAGCATGCAGTCTGGTGGGCAAAGCTGCAGCCAATTGGTTAAGTGGAGTGGGGCGGAGGTGGGCGGGGTTTCGGGCAGCCATGCAGCCCACTAAACTCTGGCCATCCAAGTGGTGGCCAGCACTCTCTGGGATGCGTTAAAGGGCTTTCAGATCCTCTCCTTAACCAGGAAAGATTCTTAGTACACCCAACCTAGCCCATGTGTCTCTCTCTTTCATTCTGCAGGAGGAGTACATGGAGCCTGGTAACCAAATTGTATACGACGTGGCTTACAGAGAGCAGAGACAAAGGAGAAGAGAGCAACGGAGGCACCTGGCTGGGCAGACGGAGGAGTAGCGCCCTCAGGAGGAAGGGGCATCAGGGGCTCCAGCGCATGCCGCTGAAGATCCATAGCGAGCCATCACTGGTGAGTGCCTAGCTAGCCCCAGGGTCTATAGATGGCACTTGTCATTCCTGCAGATGACCGAAAACCAGTGTTGCTGAAGTCTGCACATGTCTAGGGAACTGGTCGGTCACATCTGACCCCTGCTGCAGGATTTGGCGCCAAGGGGACATGGAGGGCATCCACTGCCAGTGACCTCAGTGCTCAATTTTTACTTCAATGGACCCTTTCAGTGCTCCACAGGTGATCTCTGTGGGATATCGCAAGCCTCCATCCACAAATGCATCCATGAGGTCACAGATGCCATTTTTGCGAAGGCAAAACAACTTTATGCATTTTACCCGGGACAGGAAAGCCAGGATGCAAGAGTGCTGTGATTTGCCAAGATCTCAGGTTTTCCACAGGTTCAGAGTGCCATTGACGGCAATCAAGTGGCACTCAGGTCTCCATAACAACAAGCAGTCAACTGCGTCAACCGCAAGGGCTTTCACTCGCTGAACTGGTGTGCACCCGCCACAAATGCATCCTGCAGGTCTGCGCACGGTTCCCAGGGAGTGTCCATGACTCCTACATTCTCAGTCAGTCTCAGATCCCTGATGTCTTCTAGGGTCCAGAGGCTGCAGGGATGGCTTCTCAGGGACAAGGACTACCCACAGAGTATGTGGCTGATGATGCCCTTGTGGTGGCCTCAGGCTGCAGCGGAGCGACGGTATTAAGAGGCTCATGCTGCAACTTGCACCTTGGTGGAGCAAACCATCAGGATCCTGAAGATGTGGTTCCAGTGTCTGGACTGCTGGAGCCCTGCAATAAAGTCCACAGAGGGTGTCATGCATCACCATCACCTTCTGCACCCTTTACAACCTGGTGCTACAATGGGGAGAGGAACTGGCTGAGGAGGAGATGGAGGAGCTGGAGGATGATGAGGAGGACGTCGACGGGGATGAGGGTGAGGAGGGCCTTGAAGACAAGGATAATGGCCATAGCTTTGGCCAGATGAGGGAGGCATGCTTGGGAGGCCCTCATAGCTGCTAGATTCGTGGAGGATCATGACAACATGTAGAGAGGAGACACTATAGATCCTCACAATGCATCTCCAGTCTGGCTGATGGCAGCGCACGTACCCTCTGTGATAAGGATCCTGTCATGGAGAGGCAGTGGATGCCAATAGTCCCTACAGTCCAGGAGGATGATGACGACATGCAGTGGGGACAGCTTATGTGAATGTCTGACTCCTGTCTGGCTGTTGACAACTCGCTTGTGCTCTGTGAACAGGGTCATATGGAGATGCAGTGGGAAAACTTTAATTTTTCCTGATCTTATGGCATCCTTCATGAGCTGAGCCCTTTAGGGCCACACTGTCACCGGACACAGATGCTGATGAGATGGGGGAGCCAGCTGCACCTCAAAGATGCTGAGACCAAACAGAGAGAATGTCAGAACTCTGTGCCACCGGCCGAGGACATCCTGGCAGCATTGAGAAGCCCCATCGAGGTACAGGAATGACTGATGTGTCCAGTGACAGTGAAGGCACACCATCAGTAGGCTGGGAAGGTTGCACAAAGCATAGGGAAAAGGCCCTCAACTGAGACACCTGCCTTTATTTTATGCAGAAAGGTTTCACACCTGAGTGATACAAACACTGCTCATCAGAATAAAGAGCCATCGGAAGGGAGATATTCTTGGGAGTTAATTAACAAAGTGAACATTATGCACAAGTGATTAACACCTGTGCCCAGGGTCTGCAACTACATCTTCTTAACTTTCCTAACCCTGCTGCTATGTCTTGATGCTCCCCTGACATCCACAGCAGAGGTGGAGGCAGCCTGCTGACTGCTACACCCTGTCTGTGGTGACCTAGATGGTGCCCTTTGAAAAGCCAAGGCCTGAAAGTCCCGGCCTGCTTTCAGGGTCCTGCTCTGTGTCAGTGGCATCCTCCTCGGCCTGTGGAGCTGGGTTTGCTGGGGTCACTGGACCAGGGGATTTGAATGAGCCAGACATTCCTGGAGTCACCTGGGTGGATGGCCCCAGGGTGTGCACCTGCTGATCTTCTTCACTATGGGTGTCTGAGAGCTCCAGGCTGACTCTGTGAGGAGAAGGGGAAGTTGGATTGAGATCAAGCTGACCCACAAACCCCTTGCGTTGACATTGTTGGAGGACAAGTATGGCATCAGCAATGGAGTTCAGCACATGCAGCAGTGCAGGGCTGATGTCCTGGACCCAAGGTCTCCATGGTAGCCGCCATCCTACCAGTGTTGACCTCAGTGCATTGGCATGCCGGCACTATCAACTTAGACTAAAGGCAGATGGAATCCTCCATCATGTCTTGTAATCTGTGGAGTGCAGCGGACATCCCTTCCTGATGTTCCTGAGTTTGCCTTTGCAGTTCCAGCAACTGAGGTATGACCGAGTACAGAGGCTCATCATCTGACACGGACTCAGCAGATTTCTGGTCTCCAGCAATCTTCCAAGTGCCGGATACCTGGGAAGCCCCTGCATGCTGTGGAACAGATAGTGTGGTGCGCTCACCAGATTGCAACCCTGAGGCTACTCTAGAGCTAGGTCCCACCGAGGTGTGTGTCTCTGTGCTGGTGGAGGTTTGGCTGAGTGCTGTGATAAGTCTTCAATGAGGATTTCAGCAGATTCCTCTTCTGAGGTGTCTTTGGGCTTTAATCGAGGACTTGGGTCGTTGACTCTGTCGGCTGTTTCCCAGATATGTCTGTGAAAAAGGAGCGATAATTAGTGCATGGCAGTGGCCTATGAAAGAGGACACATCACTCACGGCATGGATGCCAGATGGATGTTGCACTGCTGGGTCCTCACTTGGTTGAGCAGCACTGACCTCACCATCAGCACTGGAACAGTCCAGATCCTCACCAGCCTGCTGGGTGGCTCTGTTTCAAAGTCTGTGAGGACCTTGATTTCAGGCATTTCTCCACCAATCCCTTTGTTGTGTGCCAGCTTGCCCTGGATGAATACAGATGGGGAAAGTGTAAGCAGGGCACCTGCCAGGCCAGGTGATAAGTATGCCTGGCATGTGTGGATGGTGAGTGGTCCCGTGGACGAGATGAGGACAATGAAGCTGTGTCTGAGGGGATGAATGGTGATGTCCCTTGAACTGGCAGTGAGTGAGATCCCTGTGGATGTGTGATGGGCTTGTGAATGTGTAAGTTGAGAGTGACGAGAAGAGTGACTTACCCTGGCGGCACGGAGGAGATCATTCATCCTCTTTTAGCACTAGGTGGTCTGTCCTCTTTTGCAGGGCATTGGTGCTGACCACCTTTGCCACCACCTACCAAATCAGACTGGTAATGTTGCTGCCCCTCTTGCTGCCAAAGTGGTGTTGGAAGACATCATGATGGGCCTCCACGGCATCCAAAGGGCATTCCAGGGATGCATCACTAAATTGGGGGGCTACAGTTGTCTTGCCTTTCGGGGGCCATGTCTTCTGTGCAGCAGTCCTGGGCTAGAAGCACTGGGAGATGTTCGCTTGTCTGCACTTTAAATATGGTGCTCAGCGTGAGTTGGTGGCAAGGTGACAGTGAAACGGCGTGTGTCGCAGGAATGCATAATTAATGAGGTGGGATTGGGATGATACGACATGAAAATCCGCCATTGCTGCCTGCGGCTAAAACGTTCTTTTTCTCACCTGTTACTGCACATGGTGCAAATCTGGGACAATTGCGCCCTAAATGTTGAGGAAATAGTTCAAGACAAGGGATGCTAGGTAATGTCAACAGCAGCAGCATTTAATAAAGCCTAAATGTAAGTACTTAACAATATGTTTATCTTAATTTACTTCTTTTTTAATAGCTGTTTCTGGATGTGGTCCATGGCAAGTGCCAGAACAACAGATCAGGCCCACAATAGAAAATTAGTTTGACACCCTGGTACAGTGGAACCTAAAATATAATACAGAAGATGTAATAAAGCTGACTAAGTGGATCAGGACAGAGTTTCTGAGTAAACTGTGCCCACTACAATAGCATGAAACTACTCAAGAGTTTCCTAACAATGAAGCCCCACCAGATAAACCCCAAAACAATTATTTCTTAGAAAGCCTCAATAAGTTATTAGTAAATCAATGGGTTCTGATCACTAAGCTGTTGAAGACATTGTTTACTTAAAATATGCCTTAATGATAGACTGCTGAAGAATGTCAGGATGATCCTTTTTCCTGGCAACCTTTTTGTATGCTAGATAAATGTAAAGGGTAATTCTAAACTGAAATTGCAAATACAGTAAACAGATTGCTCATTCTTTCCATTTTCCAGCAAAGTCATTTCTGTGGTCACATCACTATTATTTTACATCTCTACAACAATCCTCACAATATTGGCAAGCTTAATTCCTGAAAAAACTAGAAAGGTCTACTCCAAAACCTTCTCAATTATTGTCATGCTGGGAAAGTTTGCAATGCCCCTGAATCTGTAATTCATCCTTCTTTAAGGTGCTCCCTAAAGTCTACCTCTTTAGCCAAGATGGCCTCTGTAGGTTATCTGTCCTAATGTCCCTTTTTGTGGATTGATGGCCAATTTTGTTTGAAAACACTCTTGTGAAGCAGCTTAAAATGTTTCATTACATTTAAAATGCTATATAAATGCAAGTTGTTGTTGTAGTCACACTTACAATAATCTTCTTCTCATATGTAGAGACAGCTTCAAAATCAAGACATGCGGGATCCTATAATACACTGACACACAGCTGAAACACAAGCTGTACTCTACACTCATTAAGTTTTGACCTTCATTTAAATTAGGTTCCTCCCCCATATTGCAACTGGAGAATGTTTTAATAGTCATTTGGTAGTATAGAACTTGAGTATTGCTGAAAAAAGAGACATGTCAAAGATTTTCATCTTGTACTCATCAGGACACATCACAAGAATACCAATATAAGTGGGAAACAACAAGTTATACTGAATGAGATGAGAGTGCTGATCATTTGGCAAGTGGCTTTTGATTGGTGGAAATGTTGCCATGGAGAATACACCAATCGATGGTGACTGAAAATTAACTGCCAACCATTGTTGAAATTTAAACCAGGCAGCTTGATTAGTCAAGGCATTGCCCTGAGGAATGAGTCAGCAAATGGTTGTCACTTATTTGGCTTAGCCAAAACAGGCACGATGTGTGTACAGCGCCCTGTGCATTAATATATGTAGCTTCCAGCACACACAAATGCACCAAACTGCAAGCCCAACTAACAAGCTTAAACTGGCTATCAGTGTAATTCTTAGCACACTGAGGATTATTTAGCAAATGTTGTCCAATCACGGAATCACATCTAATGTTGGGCAATGTGTTTTAAATTTTGCAAGCATGGGCTGGTTGGGTACGGACTGTACCTTGTCCATTATGAACAAGGTTGGAAATTGCTGTTTGATATGATCCGCCAGTCTTTGGGACATACGGCCTACATACCTAGCATCACACTGGTGCTGAAATTCATATACCACATTACTCATTTACATGATAGGCAGAATACCTTTTTATCTTAATGGCAGCATCCTGTTAGTGGCAAATACCATTCATATTGCTACTGCATAGCAGCAGCGTGAAACAGATAACTTACCCTTCCAGGGTAATCTGAGGTAGACTGGGCACTTTTCAGAGCCGAAAGTGACGGCCTTAGGCCCGTTTATAAGGTTGCGTGATATACAGTGTGAAATAATCTGATCACGGTAGCCATTATCCTGCAGGATTCCTTTGATACGCCCTATTTCAGCAGCAAGCTTGCATGGTGAGCAAATGGCTCATTTTGTACTGTTTATCGCGCAACCTCATGAATGTGCCTAAGGCCATCACTTTCGGCCCTGAAAAGTGCCCAGTCTGCCTCAGGTTACCCTGGAAGGACAAGGTATCTCAAAAATTTGAGGAACAGGTGAAGCTAGCTGATTCACACTGCCACTATGCAATAACAACACGAGTGGGATTTGCCACTAACAGAATGCTGCCATCAAGCCAACAGGTCATTCTGCCTATCACAGAAATGAGTAATGTAATATATGAATTTCAGTGCCAGTGTGATGTTAGGTATGTTGGCCATACATGCCAAAGACTGGTGGATCATATCAAACAGCATGTCCCAGCCACTGTTCATAATGGGCAAGGTACAGACTGTACCCAACCAACCCATGCTTACAAAATTCAAAATGCAGTGCACAACATTTGACGTGATTCTGTGATTGCACAACATTTGCTAAATAATCCTCAGTGTGCTAAGAATTACACTGACAACCAAATTAAGGTTGCTAGTCAAGCTCGCAGTTTGACACATTTGCCTGTATATGAAGCTACATATATCAATACACACGGCCCTGTTCTTTGCAGACAGAAAGAACATGTACACATATTGCGCCTGTTTCAACTAAACAAAATAAGTGTCAGCCATTCGCTAACTCATTGCTCAGGGCAGTGCCTTGACCAATCAGGGTCAAGCTGCCTGGTTTAAATTTCAAACAATGGTTGGCAGTTAACTGTCAGTCACCATCAATTAGTGCATTCTCCATGGCACGCCTCCACCAATCAATCAAAGGCCACTTGCCGACCAATCAGCATTCTCTTCTCACACAGTATAAATTGCTGTTTTCCCCTTATATTAGTATTTTTGTGAAGTGCCCTGGTAAGTGCAAGACGAAAATATTTGACATGTCTCTCTTTTCAGCAATACTCAAGAACATGCTAAATGAAAAGGAGGCTATTGCTTTAAAATTAGGGAAAAATTTGTGCATCTCTATCTTTTGTTCCCTATTTCACCTCAGCCTTAGCTATATTGCTCCATTTCCCTACATCTTTCCTCCCTGGCCTATGTCTGATGTTATTACCCCACATCCCAAGAAAATGCCCTAGAATGCTGTAAGAAGCTAAAAAGCCCTTCTCTAGCTGCTAGTAGTAACATTTTTAAATGACCTGACCTCACGTTACACTGCAGGTCCATTGTAGTGCCAGTGCAGGTACCCCATCATGTATCGAGTATATGCATGTATTTTGGTATTTTATATCTGTGCACCAACATTTTTTAAAAGGATGCAGGTCTTAAATCCAAGGTGACCCAAATTCTAATACTCATCAATGAATACAAAAAGCGACGGAGTGTTTTCAACTTTTCAGTCTGGATTTGCATTCATTCAGGGTAATTAAGTTCAATTTTTATTCATGGTTATATCTTTAATTATATTCCCTAAAGTATATGTATATAAATATTTCGTATTTTAAAGGAAACTTGTAGATCTCCCTTGCCATTGTTCTCCAGCAGCCTGTGACATCAAGTTCTGTTTCTGATCTTAACCATTGTCACCCTACAGCTTAAGATATGCCAGTATTTCACCTCTCCCTGTAATACAGCAAATTTACTACACCAGTCCATCACAGGACTAACTCAAAACAAAAATATTACACACTTACTGGTACTGAGAGCTTCGGGTCTCTCAGATGTATTATTTGTTTTACTAATTAACTCCAATTTAAAAACTTTTTATGACACAAGAAACTTTTTGCATGGTAATTTTGTTGCTCTAATTAGCAGTATGTGTTTATATTGTTTGCTGTGCCAGCTCATGTAGCGTGTGCGGATCCATTGCAAGCATTTAACAGGGAGCTGGATGAATTCCTGACTGTGACATAGAAAAGGAACGTGGGGCACTGGGCAATGTATTTGAAGATCAATATGACATCCTGGAATTCACTTGTCCCCCTTGGGATTCAGAGAGGGGTATCCCAGATTCTTTTTCCCTGAATTGATCTAGGGTTTTTTCTCTGCTTCCTGCTTCTCCCAGGAAATCGTGTAGCTGCTGTTGGGTGGGAACACCAGGGATCATAATGCTGATTGCACTATGGGATAGGTTGGATGGACCAGCTTAATTATATAAAAGCAAAATATTGCAAATGCTGGAAATCTGAAATAAAAACAGAAAAAGCTGGTAAAACTCAGCAGGCCTGGCAGCATCTGTGGAAAGAGTAACAGAGTTAACGTTTCAAGACTATATTACCTCTTCAGAGCTAAAGAGAAGTAGAGATGTGATTTGATGGATTTTATACTGTTTCAGAAGGGGTGGAGCAGGTGAAGCAAGATAGAAGCTCAGGGATAGGTGACAGCTAAGGAGAGGTTGACAAAGATGTCATGGACACAAGACAAAGGGAGTATTAGTGTTAGTGGTAAAGGGTAAAGAAGGTGCTGATAGTGGCATAAAGGTAAGAAAGCAGAATGTGTTAATAGCGGAACAAGGGTCAGTAATCTGTGAAAGCACAATATAGAAACAAGTGACAGATGGCCCTGTGGGAAGATGGGGTTTGGGGAAAAAAGGATAAAAATGAACAAATAAATAAAATAATAAAATAAATTTTAAAAATAAAAAAGAAAATAAATAAATAAATTGGATTAAAAAGGGGTAAAGATGGAGGAGAGAGTTCATGGTCTGAAGTTGCTGAACTCAATGCTAAGTCCAGAAGGCTGTAAAGTGTCAGCTTGTGGTGGGCTTCATTGGAACATTTCAGCAGGACAAGGACAGACGTGGGCATGAAAGCACAATGGTGAGTTGAAATGGCAAGTGACAGCAAGGTCAAGGTCATGCCTGCAGACTGAGCAAAGATGTTTTGCAAAGCAGTCACCCAGTCTCCGTTTAGTCTCCCCAATGTAGAGGAGACCTCATTGGGAGCAGCGAATACAGTAAACTAAATTGATGGAGGTGAAAGTGAAGCGTTTGGGGCCTTGGACAGTGAGGAGGGAGTAAAGGGGTAGGTGTTGCATCTTCTGCGATTGCATGAGAAGGTGCCGTGCGAAAGGGATGAGGGAGTGATGGAGGAGTGGACCAGGGTGTCATGGAGGGAACGGTCCCAACAGAATGCTGACAGGGTGGGGTGAGGGGAAGATGTGTTTGGTGGTGGCATCATGCTGGAGTTGGCGGAAATGGCAGAAGGTGGTTCTTTGAATGCGGAGACTGGCCCTTGACATAAGGGCCACGCATACAGAAGATGGAAAGTCTTGAACAAGTTGGGTGAAAGTGGGTGGAGTCATGAGATTTCACAACGCTACCAAGATTTAACACTTTGCTGCACAAATGGGAAAAATAAAATTTCCAACTTTCAGACTGAACCATAACTCAAGTGTAATAATGCCTGTGCAAAGGGAACTTCTTCCAGTCATTTTTAACATTAAGTAACTAACTTTATTATTTGAGATAGAGTTTGCACTAGCTTTATCAGTGTTTTCTGGGTAAAACCAAGCAAACGAGCACAAAAGATCGTGGAATTTTAAACATAAGTTATGTTGAGTGTAATTGAGTTTTTGCAATCTTTAACGTTGGTTTAAAAATTAATTAATGTGAGGTCAGCTGTGCACACAAAACTGGCTGTGACCCCAGTCAAAAAAATGAGAATGGTGAGTTTCTGCCTGTCCTGCCCATTTGTGACCTTTCAAGGATTCAAACTGAACTTAAGATAAAAGCAAAATACTGCGGATGCTGGAAATCTGAAATAAAAACAGAAAATGCTGGAAAACTCATCAGGCCTGACAGCATCTGTCGAGAGAGAAACAGAGTTAACGTTTCAAATCTGTATGGCCCGAAGAGTCATACAGACTAGAAATGTTAACTCTGTTTCTCTCTCCACAGATGCTGCCAGACCTGCTGAATTTTCCAACATTTTCTGTTTTTATTTGAAATTGAACTCATTTTCTCATACACACAGGCACAAGTAGGCACATTTTAAAGATATTACAGATTAAAATTATGCAATTTACTAAGAAACTAATGAAACTAGTAAATGGTTTAGTACAGCTGTTTTTTCAAAGCAATTCTCACTGATTTAAAATCAGGTACTCGCAGGCAGAGGACTGGGCTCATTAAAAATATGTTTTTTGGGATAAATCAATTTTCAACAACATTAATAAAACTGCACCCAGTTATCACTCATACATAAATAAATGCATCAATGAATACTTTTTAATGCAAATCAAACAATTGCATTTTAATATGCTTACCGATTCCATTAGTTCATGGAAGATTTTATACTTTTGATTGCGGATAAATCTTAGTGGGAACTTGAACTACAACCTAACTAGAGCAATTTATGCCCAATTTCCCGATTGCGCCCAAAGCGAATATTTATCCAATTACTCATTTTTCTCAGAATTGTTTACTTTTTTATGAAGAAAGGAAATGAAACATAAATGGAAGAATTCTGAAATAAAAACAGAGCTATAGAACCATATTAATAATATTACTTTTTTTAGCTACACTACTTGACCCCAATGATGGGGGAAATGGCAGGCAAAAAAAATTAATCATTTGATCAGATTTGATTGCTCAGCTTGTGATGATCCTTGGTTGCTGATTGCAGGTTTTGACAAAAAGCTGACTGAATGATTCCGTGGTACTTTCTCATTGATGAATGGTAGCATTTCTACCCTTGCCCGGTGAATGGAAATTATTATTGATTGCTCTGCATTTAGTCAGGGGATATTTCAGCTAATGTACTGGTTACATGAGTCAATCACTACTTTTTCATTTTACATTACTTTTGTGTTATTGCCTATAGGCACATACCATAGACAATACATTTCTATAGGCAGATGCTTGGAATACCATATTGAGTTTAAAGATAGACTTGGAAAATTTATATTTGCAAAATACTATGTCAGGGCAGTAGCACATCTTACTCCCTCAGTACATAAGAAATGAGAGCAGGAGTAAGTCATTTGGCCCTTCGTGTCTGCTTCACTATTCAGTAAGATCATGGCTTCACTACTCAGTCAGATTATGGCTCTACCTCAACTGTACCTTCCATTATCCCTTGATTGCCTTAGTATTTAAAAATCTATCAATTGAATATTCTCAGTGACTGAGCATACACAGCACTCTGGGGTAGACAATTCCTAAGATTCACAACCCTTTGAATGAAGAAATTTTTCCTCATCTCTGTCCTAAGTGGTTGACCTCTTATTCTGAGATCGCGACCCCCTCATTTTATGCGCTACAGTCAAGAGGAACATCGTCCCAGCATCTACCCTTTCAAACCCCTTCAGAATTTTATGTTTCAATGAGATCACTTCACATTCTTCAAAACTGTAGGAAATATAGGCCTAGCCCACTGAATCTCTGTTAGGACAATCCCCTCATCCAGGAATTAGTCTAGTGAAATAAAAACAAAAAACTGCGGATGCTGGAAATCCAAAACAAAAACAGAATTACCTGCCAGACCCGCTGAGTTTTTCCAGGTAATTCTGTTTTTGTATTAGTCTAGTGAAATATTCATTACAATTCATCTAAAGCAAGTATATCATTCCTTCAGAAAAGAGACCAAAACTGTACACAGTACTCCATGTGTGTATTCACCAAAGTCCTAAATAATTGCAATAATGCTTCTTTACTTGTTTACTCCAATCTCTTTAACATACAGGCTAATATATCATTTGCTTTCTGAGGTGCTTGTTGTACCTGCATGTTAATTTTCTGTAATCTGTGAACAAGGGCACCCTGGTCCCTCTGAATACCAACATTTCCCAGTCTCTCACCATTTAATGGTGCTTTTCTATTTTTCCTAACAAAGTGGATAATTTGCATTGCTCCTTGTTATGGTTACATTTACCATGATTTTGCTCACTCATTTAACCTGTCTACATCCCTTTGCAGTGTGTTCTTCTCACAACTTAGCTTCCTATTTAACTTTGTATCATCAGCAAACTTATATACATTACACTCTGTCCCATCTTCTAAGCCATTAATACAGATTATAAATAGCTGAGACCAAAGCATTGATCCTTGCAGTACCCACTACTTACAGCCTGCCAACTAAAAAATGACCCAGAGATAAAAACAAAAAAACTGCGGATGCTGGAAATCCAAAACAAAAACAGAATTACCTGGAAAAACTCAGCAGGTCTGGCAGCATCGGCGGAGAAGAAAAGAGTTGACGTTTCGAGTCCTCATGACCCTTCGACAGAACAGTTCTGTCGAAGGGTCATGAGGACTCGAAACATTAACTCTTTTCTTCTCCGCCGATGCTGCCAGACCTGCTGAGTTTTTCCAGGTAATTCTGTTTTTGTTGTAAAAAATGACCCATTTATTCTTACTCTGTTTTCTGTCCATTAATCAATCCTCAATCCATGTTAATGTATTATCCTCAATTCCATAAACCCTAATTTTGTGTAACAACCTATTGCGCCTTATTGAATGCTTTTTGAAAATCCAAATACATTACATGCATTGGTTCCCTTTTATCTACCCTGCCAGTTGCAAACTCAAAAAATTCTAACAGATTTGTCAAATGCAAGTTTCCTTTCATTAATCCATGTTGACTGTACTCAATCATATAATGATATTCTAAGTTACCAAATCCCTAATATTAAGTTCCAGCATTTCCCCTACAACTAAGAGGCAGCAGCATAGTGGTATTGTCACTAGCTCGGTAATGTTCTGGGTTCAAATCCCACCACAGTAGATGGTGAAATTTGAATTCAATAAAAATC
Organism: Carcharodon carcharias; assembly: GCF_017639515.1. Classification (NCBI taxonomy): domain Eukaryota; kingdom Metazoa; phylum Chordata; class Chondrichthyes; order Lamniformes; family Lamnidae; genus Carcharodon; species Carcharodon carcharias. Next base: position 154,374,104 of record NC_054473.1, on the reverse strand, counting down.
TGGAATTGAAAGTCTGACAATGGCCATGAAACCATTGCTGATTGTCATTCACTAATGTCCTTTAGGGAAGGGAATCTGCTGTCCTTATGTGGCCTGGGCTATATGTGAATCCACAGCAATATGGTAGGGATGGGCAATAAATGCTGGCCTAGCCAGTGATGCCCACATCCCACAATGAATGAATATCAGGCATACGGATTTGAAATGTTAACTCTCCGCAGATGCTGTCAGACCGGCTGAGTTTTTCCAGGTATTTTTATTTTTGTTTCTGATATCAGGCTAAACTGGCCTTTAATGGTATGGTTTGAATAGTGCAGCTACATTTGCAATCTAGAATCAAGGAAATTTTGGAAAATCAAAACCAATGCATACACTATCTCTGTAGCCATGTCTTTTAAAACCCTAGGATAGAGGATATCAGGAATGTCTTGACCAGTACTATTTCTTTCTTTCATGTATGTATTTCTTTACAAATTCTAATTTCTTAAAGTTCCTCATTCAGGCTCGACATTTTCAGAATGCGTTTTGTGTCTTCTATTGTAAACAAAGTATTTGTATATGCCATTTCCTAATTTCCCATTGTGATTTCCCCATCTCAGCCTTTAAGAAATTTACTTTTGCTGATCTCTTTTTACAAACCTGTTTTTAAATCTGTTTTTATTCATCTTTCTAGTTTACTCTCATATTCTCTTTCCTCTTTCTCTGTCAATTGCTTGGTCATCCATGGCTAACTTCTAAAATCCTCCCAATCTTTTTGACAGAGAGACTACCTATTATGGTGGTAAGAAGGCAGCTAGGCCAGACTGCCCTAACAGAAGCCAATTGGATGGCCCTCTTTGGCTGGAGTACCCAGAAGTCACTGGCCGCAAGTAAGTTCCAAAATAAGCAACAGCAACCTTCCATCAGTTTTGCTGAGGCCACAAGGAAAGCATCTTGTAGGAGAATTAGAGTTAGTAAACTTTTTTAAAGAAAGGCACCAATGGTTTACAATGAAGATAGAAAATTGTGGAAAAGCTCAGTAGGTCAGGCAGCATCAGTGAGAGAGAAAAACAGACTTCATGTTTCAGGTCAACGACCCCAGTTCTGATGTAAGGTCTTTGACCTGAAAATTTCCCACAGGCATCGGGAACCCAGTGCTGGGTCCAAATGTGTGTCCTGACCATGCACTTTCTGGGAGCCAAATTAGGAGAGCTATTTCCTGGAGGCAGCCTCCTAACTGTCCGCCACCATGCTTGCCATCCAATTAAGGATGGTTCCTGGGATTCCAATTTTGCCAGCCCAATTACAGAGTTATCAGCTCTAGAGCCTTGGCAGCCCCACTGAGAGTGGTGGGCAATGCTGAGGCAGGCAGGAGAACAAAAAGGGGAGAATATTATAGGGAGTGCAGACAGAAACCAGACTCCTCCCCCTCCCGGAAACAAAAACGGCATGGAGCCAACCTGCTCCACACCAGCCCGCTGTCAACTGGGGCAGTATGGGACTTCTGCCCCTCACTTGGGAAGAAATCCCCCCCTCGGGAGCTGCTGACCAATCAGATAGGGTGACAGCTCCATCAGTCCCAGCAGCGCCAGAAGCGCATTAGGGGGCACTGCCGGGGCTGCAGCCATGAACAAGAAGAAGGCCCATGGATCCTGGAGCCAAGTAAGTCTGGGGTCTTAGGCAGGGAGAGTTTGGGAGTTTAGGGAGGGGGACAAGGGGTGATGTGTTTTAAAGAGTAGGTGGGTAGGGAGAAAGGGAGGGTACTATATTAAGGGCACATCCCCCTTTTTCAAAATGGAAGCGTCCTCAGAGGGTTAAAACTAATTACATTTTTTAGAGGGGGAATGCAGTTGGCCCCACACAGTGGAAGGGAAAGACCTCTGGAGGATCTTTGGGGCCAAAGCTGCAGCCTTTTCTTCTGAGACCCATCAATGGGGCATGGGGCTTCTGACTCCAGTGGCCCCCATGCCTGCCATAGGGCAGGCCATTACTTCAATGCAGGCAGCCTCAGTTGTGGTAGTGGCCTCCACATCTGACGGGAAGTTACAAAATGCCTGTAGGTCCACTATATAGCCCATAAATGGGATCTTAAATATTTAAATCAGTTTTCCTCTTCCTCCTCTAGGAAATTTTCCTGGCAGCAGGAGTGCATCAGGGAGCAGTCCCAATGAGCACTCAGCTATTTTTCTGGCCTTGGTCCTCCAAGTCTGACAGGAAAATTCTGTCCATTAAGTCTGCTTCTCCCTTCATAAATGGTGCCTGACCTGCTGAGTATTTCCAGCATTTTCTGTTTTTATTTCAGATTTCCAGCATCTGCAGCACTTTACTTTTGTATCATTGATTTACACTCGGGTGCAAAATGAATTCATGGCGATTATTGCATTTGCCATTAAATTAATCACCTATATCACATTAGGCACTTGCGTCTGCAGTGTGGTTTAAAACATCTTCTAAATCTGCAAAATGCTAGTATGCTATTAATATGGCTGTTTAGTTCAGGTTTAAGGGAGTAGTGAAGGATGCTATAAGAACTGTTAATCCAGAGGTCGATATGTGAATTTTCAGGGCAGAGGGATAAGCAAGTCACCAGAATTGCTCTTCATTTATTTCATCCCTATCCCTGGTATCTCTGGCTGCAAGGCTTTGAAGTATAATTCCTTTTACTCCTTCCTCACCTTCACCCTGGTCTTTCTCACCCAATGAAAACCGCTGCTGTTGCCCTGCCTCCTCTAAATTCAGCCATCTATGAATGGCTAGCCTGTGCAGGATATAGCATACCACTATCAGGCGAGAAACTCATTGTGGGGGACATTATAGGAAGTTTCTAGATAGGTCCAGACACCTGAACCTCTGTTTGAGGAACTCTCTAGTGTACTCGATCATGATCTTTGTGATCCCATAGATTTAATTATACAAGTGTTGTTCAGTCATGATGGGTTTGCTGAGTGATGTCATGGATCATTATGTAGGTATGTACTGTACTATGGCAAATGTACCGTTGTGTTCCTATCAGGGTCAAATATTGGGGAATAGTTGAAAATTGCAGGGTAAAAGCATCATGGCACCTGCCTGGAACTCTTACGCAGAGGTGTATTATCCTATCTCTGTGACTGGAGATGAGTCGCACATTAACTGAGTGGTAGGCCTTCTTTTTTACAAAGTCTGCTGGCTGGTACTCTAGTGCCCTGATAGCAACATGTGTGCAGCCTATCAGGACCTGGAAGTGAGGGAAGTCAGCCACTGTTCCAAATCTCTGAACTCTCTCCTGTTGACTGTTGATGCGGGTGGGAAAAGTAATGTATAAGTTAGCCAGCCCTGGCGAACAGGGCATTGGTGACCTGCTTATTGCAGCTGCACATGACAGACTGAAATATATAGGATTTGTATCCCAAAGCAGCCTGCAGGGATATTAAGCTCTATGGTGACTTTCAGTCACGAGCAAATCAGTCTGTATTGAGAAGCACAGTACTATCCCTCAGATAGACCCAGAAAAGTGATTCTTGGCTTTAGACTCTGTGGGCTGGGAATGGCCTTCTATAAGCAGCCACCCTAACCTTCTGTATTTTAATAGGCGCATCTGCTGGCTGCTGAGGCTACTATAGCTCATCTTTCTGTATTTCCTTCTTCATCCAAATCAAAATATATACTAAGTTTATAATGTGGTACGATAAACTGTCAAAGATTAAATGGAATAAGTAAGGTTAAAAAAAATCTGCAAAGAAGCATCCTGGAAGTTGGAACCTCTCTTGGTAATCCAAACTGCACAATCACACACAGATCCCTGTGATCCAATTGCCTGCACTGAGTTCCCTTTTAAATACTGCTGTTAGTGGCCCAGAGAGGCCAATCCCCCTAGGTTTTATAAGTAGGTCGTATGCTGGGCAGGCTGACTAAAAGGAGTGCATAGTTAAAATAACGGTTGGGTGGAAATTAGTAGTAAGTACTCTGAAGCAACTTAAACAGTGCTGTACCACCCCTCTTTCTGCCAGATAGGGTGGGTTAAATTTTCTCAAGTGTTTACAGTGGAAGATAACATGGGAAATGCAGTCTATCACTTTGGAACACAGCTTCAATATAACTTCAAAGTCTTTACTTGTCTGTGATCCTTCAGGATCATGAAGTGCAACAAATGTCCAAAATCTGTTTTTGCCTTTGTGGATGGATGCAGTACTTAGCTATTTAATAGGTTTCACTTGGGAAATTATCTCCCCACCATCCCACCCACCTTTCAATGAAGCTTTCCCTGCAGTTGCAATGAAGTGGGCTGCACAATGCTTCACAGTGTAAATATTTATAATACTGCTCAGGACATTGCTAACATGGACATATATGAGAATATCCATCCAGTAGCCATATTGTTTGAATTTCATAAGAATATGATGCATGGGAAATGTTTCCTTCAATAATATTGTACATTTAAAGGGTCTTCTGTTTTCATTCCTTTATCAAAGTCCTTTTTACAACAAAATAGCAATTTATACAAGGACCTGATTTTGTCATTGTTCTAGGCAATTACAGTGCATTTAATTCCATATTATTCTTCCTATGCATTTGTCGACTTAATTCAATTGTTGCTCTGTCTTATTGCAATATTCATAAAAAGCTTGTTTTATTGCTCCTTCATTTGGTGACCATGATGATATTGTAAAAATCCAATTGGTTTATTAATGTCTTTTAAGGAAAAAAAATCTACTCTCCTTGTTCAGTCTGACCTATATATGATTCCCATCCCATGCTAACTTGGTTGGTGCTTAACTACCTCTGAAGTGGCCCAGCAAGCCATTCAGATGTATCAAACCACAACTCAGTAGCTCAAAAAGTAGGTCCACCTTCACCTTATCAGTACAATTAGGGATGGGTAATAAATGCCATCCTTGCCAGTGGTGCCTGCATCCTAAGAATGTAGGAAAGAGAAAAAATAATTATCCTGGATGGATTCAGTGGATGTAGTGCTATTCAAGATGATTGGATTTTGTGGCTTCTAACAACAATTTTCATGCTCAATTTATTCCTCTATGGACAAAAATTTGTCACAAACGTTATTAGAACTCTTTCTGAAGCACAAGGCCTGCTGACATCCTCACAGCAAGACTGCTGGAGACTGATCAGAACCATGGTGAGCTCCCAATCAGCATGATGTTGTCTGAAAAGTTTTCCTTTGAAGCTCAGATATTTGTAGCTAATTCTATATATTTAGTCAAAACAATGTGATGCTACCAATATGGCTAATCTCTCAATCTGGCCTTTCAAAGAAATCTAAGATGTGGAACCCATCGAAACAAGTCCTACAGGAAGACACGGTTTAGTGGTAATAATATTTGTTTCTCAAACAAATGCCATTGAACCATCAACCTGCTTGTCATTCATACCCACAGTTTTCGTCTAGCTTTAAAGAATATATTTCCCTGGCATTTGGTTGAGCAACTCATAGCAGTATAGAAAAATAGCCATTGTGTATGTTACTCTACTACAAACACTCCTGTCAGCCAGCCATGTAATCATGGATAAACCTTCAGTTTTGACTGCTCTGCCATCATACCTTAAGGATACTGTGAAAATAAAGGTCACTATGAGAGGGAAAGAAGGAGCAAATTCAAAGATAAAACTGACTATTACTTGACCAATTTTAATAATAAACTCAAGCCAAAAGCAAATCCATTATGCCGAGTTTCAGCACTATGGTACAAGTCAGAGTGTTATATGGTTCTCATACTGTATGCAATATTTATTGCTTTTAATAAATACAAAAGAAAAGTGATGATTTTATTTGGTGATTATAGATGTTTTCTAATGTAGGGAGACTAGCAAAGAATTTGTATTTATTGTCCAGGGAATTGAGTATCAATGTGTGCTAAAACAGACATCAAAGAACGAATAGTGATATTTAAGGGTAGTATTAAAATAATATATATTAACTTTTTAAATCGTGATAACTTGGATGATATGTTGTTTTTCTAATCACAAGATTATGTGCTATATAACATACAAATGATTAATTGCATTCTCTCTACTTGACCTATCTGATTGGTTTTGATGGATCAGGCAATACCCTCCAACTATTCTGCATTCTTAGTACGGACAACTTCCAATCTCAGTGGGAAAAGTTTTTTTTTTCTCTAAAACTCTAATTGGCAATTTTGCAAAGTGACAATTAGCATGCATGCTTGTGCAGTGAAAATCTAGCAATGAGCCGGTCTATCACTGAGGCATACAACAATTCATTGTTAGAATTATAAGAGTCGGGAATGAACTCTGCAAAGCCTACCTGGAATATTGGAACATCGTTTCCCTTCAGAGTCAACTTGGGAAATTTTTACCCACATTGTATGAGGAAAGTATCAGAAGCAATTTTAATTATTTGAATGCCAAGTAGGCAGGGATGCAGCTGCACAGCACCTTAATTTCACTAGCATTTTCCTTATGAGCTATATACAATGAAATTTTAAACCTTTTATAAAAGAATGTGTTTACAATATTGTTTCATCTTACACAGAGGAATTTTTACACCACTGTCTGTACAAATGTGGTCTCAAACTATAGTTTATTATACTAACAGTAAAACTAATAAAAGCCCAATTAATTGAAAGCCCAGTATGTAAAATAAACATGAATTTCTTCTTTCCTTTATATCCATCATACTTTCATATTGTTATGTCAAAATTACAATAATGTCACAGCAAGAAATTGGCTTACATGATACAGAAAGACAAGGGGATCACAAAGCAAAGCTTGGAAACAAAGCCATTGAATTATATAATCATATATTATAAGTGATTTATGTTGAGATTGTTTTTGATTTTTTGAATTATTACATTTATTACATATATTTCAGGTGGAATATGGGTTTCATAAGCAGATTGGTTGGAGGGTATTGTTGGACCCACCAGAACCAATCAAATATGTCAAATAGAGAGAATGCAATCAATCATAGTTCATATGTTATATAGCACACAATGTTAGGAACTAAAGATAGTTTAAGTAAATTATATTTGTACTTGTGAGTGTTAGGAATGAGTTTTAGCTTTAAGTTTGATTTGTATTTCTGTGACTGTGTGTTAAGAAAGGGAGAACTTGAGTTTTAGTTTCATTTTAAAAGATGCCTGCATTTTAATGAAGTTTACGATTCTTGAAGGGGAGTTAAAAGAAACAAGGTGGAAAAAAACTACTGTTGCCTAGCAACAGGGGTCCAAAGAGAGAGGCCCCACACTGACCCAAAGAAATCAAAAGCAGTTTGAGTTCAGTTGATTATTCTGCTCTAAGGTGAAGGGAGCAATTGAAGTTTCTCTCTAGCTTCATACTAGCAGACTGCTGAGGAGAATAAGTCTAAGAATCTTAGATGAGTTGCTCTAAAGTTAAAGTAACAGTGAATGTCAAGTGAGTTATGGATCTCAAGGGAGATGCCAAGTTGGCAACAGTTTACTGGAAGAGGGAACTGCAGGGAGCAGGTCCTAAAGGAAAAAGAGAAAGGTCCAAGAAGCCCTTTAAGTTAAGTCAAAGGACAAGGGCATGAATCTGGAAAAAGCCATGTTAAGTGAAGTCAAGAGTCTGGAGCAGAGAAAGGCTCCAAGCTTAAAAGGAGAAAGCTGCAGGATGCAGACCTAAAGCAAAATAGGCTTTGGCGAACCAGAAGATCCAAGGAGACAGCCAAAGTTCTGTAACTCTTTACCATGGGCATATGAAGCAGTGGTGTTCTGTTGGCATGGCCGAGCATTTGAGAGTGAGTGCGTGGAAGAAAGCTTGAATGCAAATGGCGATCCATGGGAGTGGAACATCGGAAGGAGAGTTCAAAACCCTTGAGGTGGACACTTGGGGAAGGCACCTTAGGGAAAGCATTATTTAGGAGAAGATTCCAAAGCGAGTACTTCAAGAGTGGAGATTGGAAACCCTCGTGTGAAAGACAGAGTTCAGTAAGACCAGTTGGCTTATGGCATGACAAGTGTCAGGGGGAGGGAGTTGATGAGGGATCCATAGCATCTGTTTGGGGTGGTATCTGTCACTTGATTTCAGAGTGTGGTATGTCTGACCACAGGTCACCTATTGTTTAACATGGACTGTGTACTTATTGGGAACATTAAAGTATAAGATAGCTTTTGTTAATTGTGTTATCCTTACTAACCTGTATATATCTGCAAAGGTATAGTTGTAGGTGAGGGATTATTGTAACATAGTTCATCTTTTCTTGTTTAATAATGGGCGGAATTATCTGAGCCCGCTGGCGGCGGGTGTGAAAGGTGGCGTGAGTAGAAAATATGGTGCGACCTACTTCATGATGGCATGGAGGCAGGTTGTGATCATCCACTCAGCCCGACAACGGCAGGCTATGTTTCCCACTATTGGTTGGCGGGGAATTAATTGTAAAACATCAGCATATAATTAAAAGGGCAACCCGCCAGGGTCTTAGAACCCTGCCATATCATCCGTCTATGTCAGCGGGAAGCTACAATGTGTTTCACAACAGCACGCAAGTGACGTGCACTTGGCGGCCTTCACTTTGGGGGAACTGAGGTGAGTGAGCAGTAGCAAACTCCACAGCTTGCCCGTTGTTTACAGGCTACAGGGGCATGGGGTGGGGGGGGAGTGCTGGCCAACCTCAGAGGCGACTGCTAAGGGTAGGGGGTGTGTCCAGGGGCGAGTGCTGGCCAGCTTTGGAGGCAACCGTTGTCAGTTTGAGTGGCAGGGGGTCAAGTGCTGCCCTGGCGCTGCATCCCGTGCACAGGCAATCGAGGTGGGGGCAGGGTAAGCAAGGAAAGTGGCCACGCATTAGGGACATCTGTATAAACTGATCATGCCTCTGCACCTGAGGCAGATCAGGCGCAGCCACAGTGATATGATTGGGATCGGGCTCCTAGCCTGCCCACCCATGCAAGCAATGCAGAGGGCCACCAAGTGCTCCATACCTTACCCCCCACCCACCCCCACCCCAGCACAGACTTCGAGTCTGCCACCACATTACTGGACCGCAGAGCAGTTGGATTGCGCATATTGTACAATCTTCTCGCCAACTCTGGCCATGTAGCAGTCACTGCTGGAGGTGCTCACAGCCCCTTGCAATCTCAGCATCCCAGTTTGGACCAGTGTCCCCCATATTGCAGGTTGACAGGGAAGCCATGCAGCGCACTTATCTCTGACCATCCGAGGGGTGACAAGCACTCTCTGGATCCTGGTGACCTAGCTGTGTGCCTGATGGCCTACAGGGACTGTACAAGACTGAGCAACTGAAGCTCCTGGCTGTGCAGAAGCAGGAGCAGCAACCTCATGAAGAAGTGGCAGCAGGAGCTCCCGCACACGCTGCCCAGAAGCGACAGCAAGTTGCGGCTGGTCGGTGCCTAGAGACACCCAGGGTCTATATACACCACCTGCCATTCCTGCAGATGACTGAGAACCAGTGTCGCTGAAGACTGCTCATGTCTAGGGACCTGGCGGCTCACATTTGCCACTTACTGCAGAACCTGGCACCAAGGGGACATGGAAGGCATCCACTGCCAGAGGCTGTGAAAGTGACTGTGGCACTCAATTTTCATGCCAGTGGCTCCTTTCAGGGCTCCACAGGCAACCTCTGTGGGATTTCATAATCCGCCACCCACAAATGCATCCACGAGGTCACGGATGCCATCTTCTCCATGGCACACAACTTTGTGCATTTTACCCGGGACTGGGACAGTCAGGATGCAAGGGCCATTGGATTCACCCTGATCTCGGGATTCCCACAGGTGTAGTGTGTGATTGACTGCACTCATGTGGCGCTCAGGTCTCCGTCACTACACTCGGTGGACTTCATCAACTGCAAGGACTTCCATTCACTGAACGTGCAGCTGGTGTGTGACCACCAGAAACACATCCTGCAGGTGTACACCCTGCATCACTCACAGATCCCTGCAGTCTTCCAGGGTCCACAGAGGCTGCAGGGTTGGCTCCTCAGGGACAAGGGCAGTGGCCGTGGCTGATAACACCCGTGCAGTGGCCTCAGACTGCAGCAGAGTGAAGCTATAATGAGGCTCACGCAGCAGCTTGCAACTTGGTGGAGCAGATCATCGGGATGCTGAAGATGCAGTTCTGGTGCCTGGACCAGTTTGGCGGAGCCCTGCAATACGATCTGCAGAGGGTGTCACACATTGTCATCGTCTGCTACATCCTTTACAGCCTGGCGCTCCAGCGGGGAGACGAATAGGCTGAGGAGGAGATGGAGGAGCTGGAGTTCTCCTCAGATTAGGAGGGTGCTGGCAGGGTTGAGGGTGAGGAGGTCCCTGATGGTGATGATGACAAGGATGAGGCTCTCTCACTGGCTAGATGAGGAAGGCACTCGGGAGGCCCTGATAGCTGCCAGGTTTGTGGAGAATGATGATAACATGCAGTGAGGTGTCCCCATAGTTCCTCACAGCGCAGTTGTGAACATTTGACTCCAGTCTGGCTTATAGCAGCACCAATACCCTCTGAGAATGCTCCTGTCATTGGAGATGTAGTGGAGGCCCTAATAGTCACTCGATCACAGGAGGTTGATGACAACATGGTGAGGACACTCCATAGATCTTTACATAGCCTCTGGGAATATCTGACTCCTGTCTGAGGGCAGCTCATTTGCACTCCATGTTCAGGGCCATCTCAGAGAAGCAGCCATGAAACTTTAGATGCATCTGATGCTGTGTCCAACTTCAGCACCTCAGCCTTTCAAGAGCTGGAGCACAGCATCACTGGTCACAGATGCTGGTGTGAAAGGGGCCAGACCCACCTTAAAGGTGCTGAGAGTGCACAGAGAGAATGAGAGAACTCTGTGGCACCTTTCCACTACATCCTGGCAGCAATGACCAGCACCGCCGAGGTGCAGGCATCAGTAATGTTTCCAGGGAGTGTGAAGCTGGTCCATCACTGTGGTCTGAAGGTTGCACAGAGCACAGGGAAGAGGCCCTGGATTGAGACACCTGCCTTTTATCTTGTTTCACATCTGAGTAACAAGAACACTGCTCATCAGAACAAGGAGCCACAGGCAGGGAGACATTCTTAGGAGTTTTTTGACAATAGTGAGCAATATGTACAAGTGATCAACTCCCGTGGCCAGGCTGTGAACTACTTTTACCTAAATTTCCTAACCCTGCCACTACAATTTGGTGCTCCCCGGACATCCACAGCAGAGGTGGAGGCAGCCTGCTGACTGACGCCCTGTCTGTGTTGACTTTGGCGGGTGTCCTTTGGAGGGCTGAGACTTGGTGTACCTGGTCAGCTTTCGGGTCCTGCTGTGTGGTACTGGCACTTTCCACGGCCTGTGAAGTTGGAGCTGCAGAGGTCACAGGAAGAAGGGATTCGGATGGGCCGGTCACTCTCAGAGTCACGTGGGTGGATGGCCCGGGCGTGTGTACCTGCTGATCCTCCTCCCTATGGGTGCCCGAGCACCCATGGCTGACTCTGTGAGCGGAAGGGGTAGCTGGAGTGAGATTGAGCAGCCCAGCACCCCTCTCACATGCACACTGTTGGAGGCCAACTATGGCATCAGCGATGGAGTTAAGCCCGCACAGCAGTGCAGGAGTGACCTCCTGGACCAAGATCTCCATGGCAGCTGCCATCCTACCAGTGTTGACCTCAGTGCGTTGCAATGCCAGCACTATCACCGCAGCCTGAAGACGGATGGACTGCTCCATCGTGCCTTGCAAAATGAGGAATGAAGGGAGATCCCTTCCTGGTGTTCCCTAGCTTGCCTTTGCAGCCCCAGCAAATGTGACATGACCAAGTCCAGAGGCTCATCATTGGACTCAGACTTAGCAAAGTTCTGGCCTCCAGCAGCCCTCTGAGTGCCGGGGATCTAAGAAGTCCCTGCCTCCACTTGCTGTTGATCAGAAAGTGCGTTATGCCCACCAGATTGTGATCCCGAAGCTATTCTAAAGCTAGGTCCCACTGAGGTGTGTGTCTCTGCACTGGTGGAGGTTGTGGGTGAGTGCTGTGATGAGACTTCAGGGAGGGTGCCTTCAGATTCCTCTTCAGAGGTTTCTTCAGGAGATTTCTTCAGAGGAACGGAGGAGAACATTTATCCTTTTGCGGCACTGGGTGGCTGTCCACCTCTGCAGGGCATTTGCGCTGACCACCCGCTGCCAGCGCCTCCCAAGCCAGATTGGTGACTTTGCTGCCCATCCTGCGGCCAGAGCGGGATAGAGCACATCCTGGCAAGACTCCATGGCATCCTTTTAAAGATGGCAGCCGGCGTGATGCAACAGCGGGATGATGGTGGGCAGGCAAATGAGGGCCCGCTCGCCATGGAGATGGCGTGTTTCGCTGAAGTGAATAAATAATGAGGCGGGCTTGGGATGATACAGTGTGAAAATCTGCCATTTTTGTCAGTAGGTAGGATTCCATTTTACCTGCCCACTATCGTACTTAGTGCAATTCTGGGAAATTTCCACCCAATGTTTTTGTTTGTTAAAAGTTCATCAGCTGACTCCTGTGACTCTGTTCAGTAGTCACTCTCCACATTTCTAAACAAAAAATCAAAGTTAGGATCTATCAAGCCAATTTCCACCCAAGGATCTGACTTGTCCAGTAGTAACATTAGCTGGGATCATAACAACAATCTTGTCATTAGAAAAACAACATATCATTCAAGTTACCACGTACAACGTCATGAGGGTTCCATTAATTGATTAAAAGAGTTGAAAAATATTATTTTAATACTACTCTTAAATATCACTATTTGTTCTTTGCTGTCTGTTTTAGCACACATTGATCCTCAGTCTCCTGGACAATAAATACAAATTCTTTGCTAGTCTGCCTACGTTATAAAAACATACTATCACTGAATAAAATCACTATGTTTCTTTTCTTGTACTTATTACAAACAATAAGTATTGCATATAGTATGAGGACTATATACCACTCTGATTTATGTAACAATGCCAGGGAGATGGTGGCATAGTAGTATTGTCACTGGAATAGTATTCTAGGGATCCAGGGTAATCCTCTGGTGACCTGGGTTCAAATCCCATGGCAGATGGTGAAATTTGAATTCAACAAAAATCTAGAGTTAAAAGCCATTGCTGATTGTCATAAAAAGCCATCTGGTTCACTAATGTCCTTTAGGGAAGGAAATCTGCTGTCCTGGCCTGCATGTGACTTTTTCTATTACTCATTCATGGGATGTGGGCTTCGCTGGATTGGCCAGCATTTATTGCTCATCCCTAGCTGCCCTTGAAAAGATGGTGGTGAGCTACCTTCTTAAACCGCTTCTGTCCTTGTGGTGTAGGTACACCCACAGTGCTGTTAGGAAGGGAGTTTCAGGATTTTGACCCAGCAAAGGAACGGTGATATATTTCCAAATCAGGATGGTGAGTGCCTTGGAGGGTAAATTCAAGATGGTGGTGTTCCCATGTGTCTGCTGCCCTTGTCCCTCTACATTGTAGTGGTCATGGGTTTGGAAGGTGCCGAATGAGGAGCCTTGGTGAATTTCTGCAGTGCACCTTGTAGATGGTACTCACTGCTGCTACTGTGTGTGAGTGATGGAGGGAGTAATTGTTTGTGGATGTAGTGCCAATCAAGTGGGCTGCTTTGACCTGGATGGTGTCAAGCTTCTTGAGCATTATGGGAGCTGCACTCACCTAGGCAAGTGGGAAGTATTCCACCATACTCCTGACTCGTGCCTTGTAGATGGTGGACATGCTTTGAGGAGTCAGGAGATGAGTTAATCGTCACAGGATTCCTAGCCTCTGACCTGCTCTCGTAGCCACAGTATTTATATGGCTAGTCCAGTTCAGTTTCTGATCAATGGTAACCCCCAGGATGTTGATAGTCGGAATTCAGTAATGGTAATACCATTGAACGTCAAGGAGCGATGGTTAGATTTTCTCTTGCTGGAGATGGTCATTGCCTGGCACTTGTGTGGCACGAATGTTACTTGCCACTTGTCAGCCAAGACTGGATATTGTCCAGATCTTGCTGCATTTGAATATGGACTGTTTCAGTATCTGAGGAATCGCAAATGGTGCTGAACATTGTGCAATCATCAGCAAACATCCCCACTTCTGACCTTATGATGGAAAGAAGGTCATTGATGAGGCAGCTAAAGATGGCTGGGCCTAGGACAGTACCCTGATGAGCTCCTGCAGTGATGTCCTGGAGCTGAGGTGACTGACCTCCAACAACCACAACCATTTCCCTTTGTGCTAGGTATGACTCCAACCAGTGGACAGTTTTCCCCCGATTCCCATTGACTCCAGTTTTGCTAGCGCTCCTTGATGCCACATTCAGTCAAATGTGGCCTTGATGTCAAGGGCAGTCACTGTCACTTCACCTCGGGAGTTCAGCTCTTTTGTCCATGTTTGAACCAAGGCTGTTATGAGGTCAGGAGCTAAATGGCCCTGGCGGAACCCAGCTTCAGTAAGCAGGTTATTGCTAAGCAAGTGCCACTTGATGGCACTGTTGATGACCCCTTCTATTACTTTACTTATGATGGAGAGTATATTGATGGGGTGATAATTGGCCAGGTTGAATTTGTTCTGCTTTTTGTGTACCAGACATTTCTGGGCAATTTTCCACATAGCCGGGTAGATGCCAGTGTTGTACCTGTACCGGAACTCCAGACCTACAGCAATGTGGTTCACTCTTAAGTGCCCTCTGAACAAGGGCAATTATGGATGGGCAATACATGCCAGCCTAGCCAGCAACACCCACATCCCATGAACGCAAATAAAAAAGTACTGAAACTTAGCATAATGGATTTGATTTTTGACAACATATGTAAGTATATCTGTCATAATCAGCGCATTTGGCTTGAGTTTATTATCAACCAAAATTGGTCAATTAAAGTCAGTTTTATCTTTGAATTTGCCCCTTCTTTCCCTCCCATGGTGACCTTTATTTTCACAGTATCCTTAAGGTATGATGGCAGAGCAGTCAAAACTGAAGGTTTATCCATGATTACATAGCTGGCTGACAGGAGTGTTTGTAGCAGAGTAACATACACAATGGCTATTTTTCTCTACTGGTATGAGTTGCTCAACCAAATGCCAGGGAAATATATTCTTTAAAGCTAGACGAAAACTGTGGGTATGAATGACAAGTAGGTTGATGGTTCAATGGCATTTGTTTGAGAAACAAATATTATTACCACTAAACCGTGCCTTCCTGTAGGACTTGGTTCGGTGGGTTCCACATCTTAGATTTCTTTGAAAGGCCAGATTGAGAGATTAGCCATTTCGGTAGCATCACATTGTTTTGACTAAATATACAGAATTAGCTTGCAAATATCTGAGCTTCAAAGGAAAACTTTTCAGACAACATCATGCTGATTGGGAGCTCACCATGGTTCTGATCAGTCTCCAGCAGTCTTGCTGTGAGGATGTCAGCAGGCCTTGTGCTTCAGAAAGAGTTCTAATAACGTTTGTGACAAATTTTTGCTCATAGAGGAATAAATTGAGCATGAAAATTGTTGTTAGAAGCCACAAAATCCAATCATCTTGAATAGCACTACATCTACTGAATCCATCCAGGATAGTTAATTTTTCTCTTTCCTACATTCTTAGGATGCAGGCACAACTGGCAAGGATGGCATTTATTACCCATCCCTAATTGTACTGATAAGGTGAAGGTGGACCTACTTCTTGAGCTACTGAGTTGTGGTTTGATACATCTAAATGGCTTGCTGGGCCATTTCAGAGGTAGTTAAGCAGCAACCAAGTTAACAGGGGATGGGAATCATATATAGGTCAGACTGAACAAGGAGAGGAGGTTTTTTTTCCCCTAAAAGACATTAATAAACCAATTGGATTTTTACAATATAATCACGGTCACCAAATGTAAGAGCAATAAAACAAGCTTTTTATGAATATTGCAATAAGACAGAGTAACAATTGAATTAAGTCGACAAATGCATAGGAAGAATAATATGGAATTAAATGCACTGTAAATGCCCAGGACGATGACAAAATCAGGCCCTTATATAAATTGCTATTTTGTTGAAATAAGGACTTTGACAAAGGAATGAAAAACAGAAGACCCTTTAAATGTAAAACATTATTGAAGAAAACATTTCCCATGCATCATCTTCATATGAAATTCAAACAATATGGCTACTGGATGGATATTCTCATATACGTCCATGTTAGCAATGTCCTGAGCAGTATTACATCTATTTACACTGTGAAGCATTGTGCAGCCCATTTCATTGCAACTGCAGGGAAAGCTTCATTGAAAGGTGGGTGGGATGGTGGGGAGATAATTTCCCAACTGAAACCTGTTAAATAGATAAGTACTGCATTCATCCACAAAGGCAAAAACAGATTTTGGACATTTGTTGCACTTCATGATCCTTGAGGATCATAGACAAGTAAAGACTTTGAAGTTATATTGAAGCTGTGTTCCAGAGAGATAGATTGCATTTCCCATGTTATCTCTCCCATGTCCGGCAGAGTGAGGGATGGTGCAGTACTGTTCAAGTTGCTTCAGAGTAGTTACTACGGATTTCCACCCAACTGTTATTTTAACTATGCACTTCTTTTAGTCAGTCTGCCCAGCATACAACCTGCTTATAAAAGCTAGGGGGATTGGTCTGTCTGGACCACTAACTGCAGAATTTAAAAGGGAACTTGGTGTCAGTCTAACCACATGAAGGCCTCTTTCGACAATTGGCTGTTAACAAAAATGAATCGGGATCTCCATGTGAAATTACGGTTTTAAAATGAACCATTTCCACAAGCATTTGAAGCAATAACTTGCTTGTTGCATATATGGTTGGTGTCCATTCAGAAGCTCCTCCTCCATTAAATCTGTTATTCTAGGATGGAAGCAATACTGTTTTAAGACCTGAAATTTGTGGGATTTTGACAGCCAAGTGTCAATATTTGCCGTCCTTTATCCCTCTGAATTTTGAATCTCCACTAGCCACATATTCTGGGTCCTTATATTTTTTTCTATAGCTAGTGATATAGTGGGGAAGATAGGTTCAGTGGAATTGAGTGCAAGTTATTGATTTCATCCCTAGCAATTTGTGGAATGGGGGTGTGATCAATGCAAATATATTTCCTGATAGCCTGGGGGTGAGTGTACCCAAATTACATGAAGATCAAAAGATGTTCCTACAACAATCTTTGCTATTGAGAATAGTTTATAAATTCCTCTCTGTGAACAGTTAGATTTAAGCTTTACCAAATGCAATACAAAATAAGGCATCAACCACTATATTACACATTTTATTTACAAAAGTAATTAAACCACTTTAAGTCAAAGACTTTTATTATTTGATCTATTTCTGCCACATTTATTTCGGAAACCAATCATACTTTTCAGACTCAGTAAATTATAACTATAACTCCAATTAAAACTGCCGAAATATTCCTTAGACTCCAGCAGTAATCTTCTCTTTCTTCATACAATTGTGGAAGTTTGTATTCCCTAAATAGCAATTTCTGCACTATATGCAAAGTCTGAACAAAAGTCTTCAGGCAGTCCCACTTTACCAGAACAAACTTCACATCTTGTACAATTATATATGTACATTCTGCAAAACTGTGATTCTTGTATCTGTTGAGTTTGTTGCATACCAATACCTGTGGAATTTCTATTACAGACAAAAATAATCTGATTATCTCAGCCAATCAAAGATGGAATAACCCATCAATGCTGTCCATGGAACTCATTGGTTATTCATTTATCAAGCATCTCGCATCAAGCATCAAGCTCATGTCTTTTCTAGCTGCAACAGTTGGGGGTTGGAGAAATTGTGAATGTGGAGGCTGGGGACTGGACTGGAGCAGCAGTGACCCATATTACTGCTCAGCTTCTGGACCCATAAAAGTAATGTGACACTTACCTTTGGCAGACTACTTTAGTTCCATTACCAATAGAAGTGATTAGAGCCTATACCAACTCTGACCAATTCTCCTGAAATGGCAATCAGGATCCTATTTACATCATAGGACCATGATTTCCATATTAAAAGAAGTCCATTTCCTGAAACCACTCAGCTCCTTACCTCATTACAGCCTTGGTTCAAACATGGACTAAAGAATTGAACTCCAGAGGTGAGGTGAGAGTGACTGCCCTTGATCTCAAGGCAGCATTTGACTGAACATGGCATCAAGGAGTCCTAGCAAAACTGTAGTCAATGGGAATCAGGGGGGAAACTCTCCATTGGTTGGAATCCCTAGTACAAAGGAAGATGGTTGTGGTTGTTTGAGTCAATCATCACAGTCCCGAGATATTGCTGCCGGAGTTCCTCAGGATAGCCATCTTCAGCTATTTCATTACTGACTTCCCTCCATCATAAGGTCAGAACTGGCAATGTTAACTGATGATTGCACAACGTTCAACACCATTCACAACTCCTCAGATACTAAAGCTGTCCATGCTGATAGGCAGCAAAACCCAGACAACATTCAGGATTGGGCTGATAATTGGCAAGTAACAATCATGCCACACAAGTGTCAGGCAATGATCATCTCCATCAAGAGAGAATCTAACTATCTCCCCTTGACATTCAATGGCATTACCATTGCTGAATCCCCCACTATCAACATCCTGGAGGTTATCATTAACCAGAAATGGAACTGGACAAGCTATATAAATACTGTGGCTAAAAGAGCAGGTCAGAGACTGGGAATTCTGCAGAGGCTAACTCACCTTCTGACTCCCTCTCCACCATCTACAAGGCACAAGTCAGGAGTGTTATGGAATACTCTCCACTTGCCTGGTTGAATGCAGCCCCAACAACACTCAAAAAGCTTGACACCACCCAGCACAAAGCAGCCCACTTGATTGGCACCCCGCCTACCCCCTTAAATATTCATCCCTCCACAACTGACGCACAGTGGCAGCAGTGCACCATCTACAAGTAGCACAGCAGCAACTCACCAAAGCTCCTTCGACAGCACCTTCCAAGCCCACGACCACTGCCATCTAGAAGAACAAGGGCAGCAGATAGATGGGAATGCCATCACCTGCAAGTTCCCCTCCAAGCTATACACCACCCTGACTTGGAAATATATCGCCAATCTTTCACTATCGCTGGGCCAAAATCCTGGAACAGATCCTATCTTGAGGTAATTTTGCCTCATTAACATGAGGCAAAGGCAGTGAAAAATTGATCCCTATATCTTCAAGCTGGGCTCTCAAGCACCTCTATGACAATTCAGCCAACATCATCATCTGCTTAAACTTGAACTTAAATAATTGTTTTCAACACTGAGCAGAACGACAAAATTATTCTGAAAGGATTTTTTTTTGTAATGGATTAATTTTAGAACAGTGACTGGTGCATATCTTAGTGTGAGGCTATTAACTTAGGGGGAAAAAGTTTTGTGGTAGTTACAAATGTGCCCAAGTGGTATGATTTTGAGAATCTGTACCTTAGCCATAACTTAAGCAATGGATGGATACTGTCAGTCAGCCTAATTTTATTGTGTTCCATTTTCATTTTTACTCCAGGTATAAGACATTACTGTTAAAGTTGACCACATTTGCATAGTTTTTGCTTGTTTGTTGTGTTATATTTTGGTTTCTATACTCAGATCCTAACACTTTAGCCATAAAGGTTTTATCCTCCAGTTGAAACCATTTTGAAAAAAATATATTCCAAAATCATTGTTGAAAAGAGTACATGTTTGAAAATTTATTAATCACATAATAGCAGGTTTTTGGAAACAACTTCAAGGCAAGATATTCACAGGGTACTTTGAAGTTTTTCAGTTTCATGGAAGATATTTTCTGATCCATATTTACTGTGATAATGACATTGATGATTGCAGCATTTTGTGTGAAATTTACATCGATATGGTTTTTATGTGTCCAATTCGCAAAACCAATAGCAACATCAACAAATTAATTTTCCCATACAGATTCGACAGGCTGAATAGCCTCCTTCAGGGCTGTAACCATTCTATGATAATCCTACAATGTTTGGAAACATGGTTTATTTTCTCCAATATTTTACAATGGTGACTAGTAGATCTCCCAGAGTGCTTCTCATAATAAGTCAGTATCCTGTTTTATAATGAAAAGGGTGTTATACCATGTGATATACATTACTGTGCTGCTGGGATTTAGTTACGTTTAATTACCTGTTCTTTTAAGCTACACAGTTGAATTGCTGTAAATCCTAAGGTCAATTACTGATTAATTGTTGTTGATAAGAAAGGTTTGTAGACTGATGAGTTCTTATAAATTTCTGCCTCCAGATCAGAAAATAGCTCATAGTATGTGGGACAAAGGACATGTGTTTACATATTAATACATAAATACTTATTCCTCCTATCCTCATCTCGAAAAGGACCAGTAATCACACTATAAAACAACAACTTGTATTTATATGGTCCGTTTACCGTGATGAAACGTCCCAAGGCGCTTCACAGGAAGCAAAATTTGACACTGAGAGATATAAAGCGACTTTAGGGCAGATGGTCAAAAGCTTGGTTCAAGAGGTTGGTCCAAAAGTGTTAAAGTCGTTTGTCCTCCGCTTCCTGCAACATAAAACCTATAGTGTGGTAGGGGACGAATGATTCCAGAAATGACGGAAAGCAGCTGAACATTAATTCAAGTTGACATATTTTACTGCAGGCTCGGTGCACTGAAGACTAAAAATAATTAATTGTCAATTTCCACATGTATTTGAAAGCAAGTATTGTGATCATTTTGGTGCGGGCTCTCCGCAATTCAGTTTAAGATGACATTGTTTTCCCTGTGCAATGTCTGCTGCAGGAATCAGATAAATTATGAATTCTCTGACATCCTTCTGGTTACGTTCGATTTTGTTTTCATCGAACCGACTTCCGCTCCCATCCTGCTTTTTGTAATTTAAAACCATAGGGTTCTGTAATCGGATAATCTAATAAAGCCTTGTTTATGATTGCTTATGCATTGATAATTTATCATCTACTCATCAAAGGGAAATGTTACTTTCAGCATCCTCACAAATTTTTTGGTCCTGCTCAATGACCCTTTAAATCTGTGCCACTATCTCTGTAATTCCGTGTTGTATTAATCAATACTTTTTTCTCAGTTCCCTTAACGTGTTCTTGTCCTTTTTTAGCCTGGTCATTTCCAATCTCCTGTGTGTTGTACACAGATATTTGGTGACACCGTAACATTACCATGACCATCGCCATGGGGCTGAAGTCCTTGTGCTACCTTATTCCATACAGAGTTGAAGCACATGCAACCAATTGCTTCACTACTCCTTCGGTTACAAGCTCCACAATCACAACAGCACGAGGAATGTTTGGAAAACGCATTTTATTCCACAATGCACGATGCGGAAAATGTATTGTACGATTGCCAACGGCAACATAATCGGAGTTTAAGTGAATAAATCGAAACCTTAGATGCAATAATTACACTTTTCTGCAAACTCAGCAGACCCGCGTCTTAACTTGAAATCTTTGCCTAGTCATCACTAGCCTATCACAATACCTTGGCGTTTACCTCAGCCTGTCTCCTCTTTCCTGTCTGGAGTCCAGTTGCAATATTCATGATTACCCCTTATGGTTTTCTTTGCTTGCCCGATTTAGTGGTTGCTTTGTGCTCTTTCAAAATGATGTTTTCACTTATGTTGGTTTTCTGATTCTGGGGAAAACCAAGCATTCATTCACATCTGGGATTGCAGATGAATAATGTTAGTGTAATAGTCTTTTGTGGGTGATCAATTTCTTGCATTGCACCCTATGTTCACTTGACAAGAAAACATTTTTTCATCTTATTTATTTGTGCGACTGCCTATTAAGCATCATCCTTATTACAATTCCCTTTGGTTTTTGCCAAGTTTTTTTAACCTTTAGAAATGGGTGACGGCTGAACAAACTGTGGATCTGTCCTGCCTCGGCTGCACTTTTTTCTAACTGTAGTGGAAATTAATTTTGATCTTCGTTTTTAGTTTTCGTCTCTTGATCTTGCACCGATTCGGTCTCCATTATTTCGAGGTACCTAACATTGTGGCTTTCGTCTTGAATTGGACCTGAAATTGAGTTCTCCAGTTTCACAAGCGATTTATATTCGCCGATTTAGGAACCTCACACGTCCTCATATTGGAATTTAGGGTTTCGAATGGAAGGGGGTTCAGAATTAATCACAAATGTATAGATTATATACGGCATTGGTCCCGGGATCCTCTTAAGACAAACGCCTCCAATTATCAACTTTTTGGCATGCCCAAAAAACGTTTTAGTGCAGCTTTATTACTATTACCATTTTTGTCTCCTACAACCTTATATTTCGCAAAAGATCGGTTTTTTGAGACACCAGTTAAGTTTTCTTCTCCTACCTCCATCTCTGTAGGTCTCTGTTCCGTATCCATCTTGTAGTCCATTGTTCCAGGTTCCCTCGTACTTGGCTCCACTGCCAGTGCTTTCCCGAACCCCATATCGTCCTTTGAAACCATGGCACCATTCGCCTTTGTAGACCCACTTTCCCTTGCTCTCCACTCCGATGCCGTGCCTCTTTCCTTGTGCCCATGTCCCCTGGTAAGTATTACCACTTGGCCAGGTGTACACTCCCACCACCTCGAAGCCATGGCTCCAAGAGCCCGCGTACTCTCCTTGGCCCTTTGGGCCGGTGCAGATGCCATGTCCATGAGCCTTGCCATCTTCCCAACCTCCACAATACGACCCTCCATCGTCAAAATCGAACCTGCCACCCCTGGACATGCATGAAATGAGGATCACAATTCAGAGCAAGAAGGCGCCTGGACAATTAAAGAAGCCGGGCAACAAAACAAAAACAAACAAGAAAGAAGAAACACAAGCAACGCCTTCAACAAAGATGATGGGTCCACCAAAAATTAACCAACGGTCGTTACTACAAAGATCCAGTCATCTGGGATTCGACTGCCTGCGATAATTATTCAAAAATGCTGGCATATTTATAAGGAAATCTTCTAAAGAAACGACGAGATTCTGTTGGTTAGGAGGATTACGCCTTTTGGCACAGCAATGCGTCTCTACACCTCAAGAGAAAAACAACAGACCTGATGTTTTTTTTCCCCAATCTTGCAGCATTGCTCTAATGCTGGAGGGAGGATACTTTGTGTTTCAGAGCAGTCTGGAGTAGATGGTGCTGAATCAAGGAATCTTCCCGAGATCGCTCTCTCCCTCTCCTGAGTCCTGATGGTTCTGTTTTTAAAACCCTGTTAGTGCGAACAGGGTTCCTCTCACCCCTTCTCGATGGATTGAAGGCGCAGGATCTTGCGTAATGTTCATGTACACTTAGAGAATCCCATTGCTCGGATCCGTTACTGCTATAGAGACCAGGCTAATCTCTCAACACTGGGATATTTTTTATAGCTTCACCGAGCGTGCTTCTGTGCATTCAGAAAATGGTCAGTGTTAGCGATGCTGAGTATTTACTGTACATTTACATCTGGGATTTGGCATCCTTATGTTTTGTTCTGGCGGGTTTTTTTTATTTTTAACATATATGTTGCTTCGAACGGATACTGCTATTTTAAAAAATAAAATAAAACAATTTTGTATGCCGTCACATTTGATTTTATAAATAATGTATATATTCTATTTTATTGTTACTGCAATTTCTAGCGCCGAATTGATTGGTATTCTGCAGTTCGAGAGCTGGAGGCCTACTTCCTTCGTTTCAATGAGGAGGGCGTCTATTAAACGACGGCGTTGTATTTATCGAAACCGATGCAACCACCAAATGTTACAGTTTTAAGACGGTAACATGCATTGCTGGCCATTTTTGTGTCTATGACCACAGTTCTTTTTAATAAAATTGAACTGTTTTATTTCGTGGATTACGTAAACAATTTCTGATTGTGTGCTTGCATGTTGTTAGATGATATATTCATCAATAAGGGCAAACCAGCCTTGAGGCAGAATAGAATTATTCTAGTTAGGTCGCTGTTTTCTGGTTATCTTTCCTCGTCATGGTAACTATTTTCGTCCGGAGCTGCATGGTTTTGTTTCAGTGGGAAAAAAAGACATAAAATGCAATGGCAGTAGAAGGGTCATGAGGACTCGAAACGTCAACTCTTTTCTTCTCCGCCGATGCTGCCAGACCTGCTGAGTTTTTCCAGGTAATTCTGTTTTTGTTTTGGATTTCCAGCATCCGCAGTTTTTTTGTTTTTATTTATGTTCATGGTGTGTCGCCTGTAACTCGCAATGAGTCTAATTAGCTCTACTGTTTCTCTTCCGGCCCATTGCCAGCAAATCAGATCAGCTTAGCTTGTCAAAAATAGTCATCCTTAGCAATATGACACACAGAGTCATGTGTGTGTTTTTTTTATTGTTTCTCTTTTTTTGTGTGATTAGCATATACTTCGTTCTTTTCTGTACATCTACAAAGCGTGTGGCGTTTGATATAATGTGCGTTGGGAATCATCCAAGATGATTGATAGGGATGCTTTGTTAAAAAGAGAACCAGAGTTCCAACGGGAGAAACACCATCTGGACACAAGTCTTCTTTACAATTCTATTGCCGAAAAGTCAAATTCAAACAATAGCCCAAAAAAAAAGCGTAAAGGGTTTATTATTGCAACCCAATTATTTTTTGCATTCCACAAATTATTTTCATTTTAAGCGAAGGCAAATTCTCCAAATCATTAAATTACTTCTTCGGTACTTCTAAGAGACAGCGAGAGGCAAGGACTGCAACCGACAAAATGTCTTTTTAAATTAAACTGCATCGTGTAAACCCTTCCTGTGAGCGATTCTTGTTGCAGACAATATAGATCACATGGCACCGAAATCGCCAACTGCAAGTTATGGTTGGCAGCACTCAGAACAGCAAAATCTCGCAAGATTGTTAAAATATCTGGTGTCAGAAGCGAGATTACGAGCCAACGGTTTATTAGATGTACAAGTGTGCTGCTGAATGTCACTTCGAGACACTCCGACTGGAACCCCCAGCCCAATTAGAAGATGTGGGGACCAGCTGGCTTTTCAGCTCATAATAACAACACCCATCCCAATTAGAAGATGTAGAGATCCGCTCACTGGAGTCTTCAAATTTGACATGAGTTTCCGATAGCAGAGAAAACCCCAAAGAATCCACCAAAAAATAAATCACGATTTAATCACACCATGTCAGCACCCCAATCAGAAAGCAACGAATGCCACTGTCCTTTTCTTTTGCAAGGTAAGGGGCACAAAGTATTTTATCTTCCGGCACAACAAACCGATTCCATTTTGCTGGAAGTCGAACAGTTTATCGATAATGTGATTAAATTCAATATTAGCTCACAGCATATCTGACACTTCCAGTAAAAGAAAAAACGTCAGTACAAGGTTTATTCAGATTGGTGTTGACCCAAGTGGCACCCCTCAGTTACTAATAATTGCTGACAAACTAATAAACGTTCGAAAAACAATCTTTTTATTTGCTTGGGAAGAAACTTTTTACTTCAAAGTATTTTCTTTACCAAGATGCATCTTAATACAAAGAAAAGTCTTAAAAGTGAATAAAATACACTTAGGTGTGGTTAAAGAGACAGTCCTTACAGCGGAGAGCTCTAAACAAATCAGAAAAATTAAGACTTACAGAAATAAACTCATCCTACCAACAAGCAGATTTTGGCTCATTGTTGCTGAGCAGTTACATGTGATAATACTCAAGGCATTGCCATAGTGTACTACACAAATTTCATATATTCTCTATTGGTGCTTGGTAGCTTCTGCAACCTGTGGGAGTATGAGTTTCATTGAGTTGGATCACAGTGTGATAGGTTGCAAGTGCATGCCAACAATTCCACAAATTGAGTTACCAATGTCAGTCATGCCATCATAGTGAGGGGCAAGCTTTTAGTGGAAGGAAAAAAAAAGAATATTTTAAGTATTTAGATTAGCACTACGGTGTTTCACGGAGCATACAGGGCTACGGGCCAAGTGGTGGAAAATGGGATTAGAATAGATAGGTGCTTGATGGGCGGCACGGACATGATGGGCCAAAGGGCCTGTTTCTGTGCTGTATAACTTTACGACTCTAGCTGCCCTAACTCAGTCTCAGGCTGTGCAACTAACTCAGTCATGAGCCAGCATCTCTAATTTTCTAAACTACATCTTTTCCTGCCTTCTCAACAGGAGCTAGTGTGCAGTGCTGGGGGACAAGATTGGAAGAGGGAAAGAAAGAAAACAACATGCGGCAATAATTTTTCCAAAGTAATTTTCTCAGTAATATAAATCATGAATCATATTATAAACAGGTTGCCGTACACTGCAATGCAGTCTTGGTTCTGCAGTTCCAGAGCTCAAGGCCTACTTGACAAATGAGTCAAATAATATTTTTTAATAGTAAGAACAAAGGTAATCCTAGCAGTATCAAACTTTTTTTTATTCATTCAGGGGATGTGGGCATTGCTGGCCAGGCCAGCTTTTATTGCCCATCCCTAATTGTTGTTCAGAGGGCATTTTTTTTTTTAAAAAGTCAACCACATTGTTGTGGGTCTGGAGTCAAATGTAGGCCAGACTAGGTGAGGACAGCAGATTTCCTCCCCTGAAGGACATTAATGAACCAGATGGGTTTTTATGACAATTGACAATGTTTCATGGTCATCATTAGACTTTTAATTCCAGATATTTATTGAATTCAAATTCAAACCTGGGACCCCAGAGCATTACCCTGGGTCTCTGGATTATCAGTCCAGTGACAATACCACTACAACACCGCCTTCCCCATGTTAACTGATTTGAAAATTGCTGCATAATTAAAAGATCTATTTCCTCGTGATGGCTGAAGATATTGTACTATACCAAATGCAATGATCTAACCCTTCAGTGTAATACTGTTTCTATTTATAGTCATTGGATTAAATCCTTACCTTATGTGTTACACTCACTCTATCATTAACATACACAGACCCCTTTGGAAATTTAATAGGCTTTATTCATCAAGCTCTGTTATTGCTGCTACTGATTTGTTACTATAAGCTTTATAATTGTTAAATATTCTTTTGCCCAACCATTTTCAAGGTTGTGATATTACCATGGCCAGCTTTGGCAAAAACTGCTCTGGTGCAATGCTACCTCACAAGAAAGGGCAGTTAAAAGGAAGATATTAATAAACTGAGAAAGACATGAATAAACTTGCAGAGTGGACAAGTAATTGCCAAATGAACTTCAATATAGATAAGCGTAAGGTGTACATTTTGGTAGGAAGAATAAGGAGGCCACATGTTCATTGGAAAACAAGTCTCTAAATGGGGCAGCGCAGCAGATGGAGTTGGGGGTAGAGATACGCAAATCATTCAAAGAAGCAACACAGGTTAACATGGCCACAGAAAAGCAAGGCACTGGGTTTCAGTTCCAGAGGGATGGAACTGAAAAGCAAGAAGTTATGTTAAACTAATGTAGAACCTTGGTTAGGTCACACTTGGCATACTGTGAACAGCTCTGGTCTCCATATTATATAAAAAATGAGGCACAAGAGAAAGAATAAGAAAGACTTTCTGAAACAGTAGTAGAACAATAAGGTTATATCAACAGGAAAAATTGAATAGGCTGGGTCCCTTTCTTCTAGAAAAAAGGCCAAGTGTGATCTTTAAGATTATGAAGGTGTTTGATAGGGTAGACATTGGGAGGATGTTTTCACTTGAGGATAAGACCAGAACTGAGGGTAATAAATATAAGAGAGTCACTTATAAATTCAATGGAGAATTCAGGATGAACTTCTTTACACAGAAAAAAGAAGTATTGAAGGGGAAGTTACATTAGTGCTTGAGATACAAAGAAATAGGATACGTTGATGGGGTTGAAGGATTGTGGGAGACTCATTTGAGGCATAAATGCATGGATCTGTAGGGCTGAATGGCCCATTTTTATGCTGTTATACATAGCATCCAAACAGTACATGTGATATATTGCTTGCAGTTTGATAAGAATGCATTCATAAATAACATCTTGAAAATATCTTAAACAAAATTGGGTTGTTTTATAGTGTTTTACAGTGAAATTTACATTTACAATATCTTAATCTAACCTATCCAACTAAAATTTAGAATTAAAAAAAAGATGGAAATACTCAGCAGGTCTGGCAGCATCTGTGGAGAGAGAAATAAAGTTAATGTTTAAGGTTGATGACCTTTCATCAGAACATTCTGCTGAGTATTTCAAGTAATTTTTTGTTTCTATTTCAGTTTTCCAGTACTTTGCTGTAATTTTCAGAATGTTGATTTTGATAGTGTGGCAAAAAGAAAATGTTACCAAAAATAAACTGACGTTTTCAATTATTTTAGTTAAATCTTTACTGCTCAGAACAGAGTTTTGTATATCTCTGTTTCCAATGAAAGCTGATCAGAATTATATCAGTTCTTCCTTGCAGGTTTGATGGAAATCAATATTTTTTTTCCTTCTCAGGGTGCCTGTTCTTGCTCAGTATGATTCCAAAAATACCAGCAGCAACTCTAAGAGGGAATGCTTGAAGTGTAAGCCTATACAGTATTTGTATTGTGTGTACTGTAGCTGGGTTGTCTATGAATTGAAAGAAGAATCCCAGTTTTCAATAGGACTAAAGATAGCTGCTACTATGAAAAAGAGTCCTGTAGGCAGTACAGTTTGATCACCTCACAAAATCTCAAGAGGTGTGCCTGTGAAATGAAAAGTGACATTCTTGTAATTGCTAGGACTCACATCTACAGATACTTTTGCATATTTGTAAATTCCTGTGCATAGTCTTCATCTGCTCTCCTGAAAATATCCAAATAGTCATTGATGTGAAGGTTTAAGTGACCAAGGTCAGAAGAGGAAAATCCAATTCTTATGGGTTGGTTGTGCTTCTTCATCATTTTCTGCATAATGTAGAAAATATACTGCATGCATTCCTTAAGCGTACATATTAGCAACCAAAGGCAAATTTGGTAAGTTATGGCATCATGTTTATGCAACAAACATTTTAGCTAAATAAGCATCAACAATAATGAATAGCTTATTTCATTTTGTATGGTATTTAAAGCCTTTAGCAGATGCTGGTGTAGAAATGCTGGCCCATTTATTTTGCAGGCTATAGTTCGTGGGTCAAAGGGTATAGTTTATTCACATACAGCTGTAGCTCACACTTTCCACTGAATGCAAAATTACAATTTGTGTCTTGGCCTGTCGTATAATTATTATGGTTTTACCTATTTGTTGTCTACATGGCTACCCATTCAACAAAGAATTGATCATCACTGTCATCACATGGTCAAAAATCTATAGCTTTCTCTCTTTTGCACATTTAGCTAGAAAAGGAGACCAGAATTTTGTTAAGTAGGCTTCTGGGAAACCTGAACAATTCAGCAGATGACAGAACATTTGATTCTCTACCCTCTGTCCAAGTTAAGCTACTTCTGTATACAGACTCAAAGATTTATCCCAAACTTTGGCAACAATAGCAAGAAGCAAATGACATCTAGCAAAGGGAAAGCAAACTGATGCAATGCCAGAGCTCCTGGGGCTTTATAGGAAATGGGATTCAAAGATTTTGAGCAGCAGTACTTCTCTGCATTATTTTGACAACAATTTGCATTTGTGCTCATGGCACATTGAACAAATTTTCCAGCTACCACAGCTGGCCATTTACAGTGCTCATTTACTGTGAAGAGAAAAACTGGACAGGAAGGATTATACACAGCATGCCTAACTTTCCTTCCATTTAAATTAATGGACAAGAAATTATATAGGTTTCCTTACGATATATGATCTTCCCTGCCCACTTTTCCTCTGTATACTGTACACAGCAGTTCTGATAAGACCATGCACAAGGATGGGAAAATCTGCACTATGGTTTCCCCAGAACTTATCCTGTTGGCCTATACTCTGGTGGCTGGAAGATGCAGATTTAAAAAGTGGCAGTCCGTTTTATAATGGTTTAGGCTTCACTGTTATCCATGTATCATGGCTTACTATCTTGTAGTTAAACCTCTTATAGTTTTGCAGATCTTGCTTTCTTAATTTCCTGTTTGCTTCATATAGATCTCTTGTTACAGGTGGTATGGGTTCAGTTTTGGATAAATGGGCTAATTCAGCAATGTAACTCCACTGAAGACTATCCAATTTATGAAAATGTCTGTGAGGACTTCCACTTTGCAAAGAGGACTGGTATTCATGTTCTGTAACTGCATCCATTTCAGCTTTAGATGGTAGCTTATAGGTACCATCCAAAGATGCCAAAACAAATGTGACCTGGTTGTGGAACAAAGGAAAAGGGCAAACAGTTTTGCATAAACCAATAAAAAAGAGAGTCGGAAATGTGGTGTGGACAATATGTTTGTAAAGTGGGGTAATTCTGTGATCTTTGACCTTTAAGCCCACTTCTTTTCCAAGAAAAGGAAAAGAATAGTTATAACCAGTGCAGAACATGAACGTATCTGCAGGATACTCCATTCCATCATTACAAATTACCCCAGTCTCTGAAAATCTGTTCAAACCTTTGACTTGCAGGAAATTTGGAGGCAGCGGTGAGGATATCGGCAAATGATTATACACCAAGACAACTTGATTTGCAACTGGGCACAATTCCAATGCTATATCAATTCCAGATGGACCAGCACCAAGCAGAACCAGATTCTTCCCAGTGAACGGTTCAGCAAACCTGTACTCATGACTGTGCATTTTCTGTCCTTTGAAATGTTCAATTTCAGGGATGTGAGGGATGAAAGGGTCAGAATAGTGGCTGCAAATACAAATTAAAACATAGGAAGAACTTGATTATTGTAAAGTTTTACAAGCCATCTAAATATAACAAAACATTTCAAAGATTTACAAAAGCTCATTAACTAAGTTAGATCTTTTGCTTGCTATAAACCTATGTGCAATTGATTAATATTTTTATGTTTTATTTACAAATTTCTCATTTATTGCAGTTTTGTTATTAAGGAAACCCTGGCATGGAATTTGTGGTCAGCAGCAAAGAAACAGCGCTCACTATTCTTCATGCTTACAGCTGCCCACAGAGTTTGTGGGCTTTTCATCAGCAATTTGTGGTAATTAGAGGTCCTTCACAGTACGGCGTCCTCTACAGGGGATCTGTGGCATGTGTGACAAAGCAGCAACAGCATATCTCTTCAACCAAGCAGGTTGAAGAATCTTCATGGAGACATGCAGTGTGTCACCCATGAAGTATAAATTAGAATATTTAATTCAATGTAAAATCATGTGCAGAAAGCAAAATAATGAGGCAAAGAAAGATGGGATTTAGATAGAGAAGTTTTTTTTAATCTTCAACAATAAATTCTGAGGGAATGGCACTCCACATGTACAAAATTAAATGTTCTGGGCCAGAAACATTGTTTGGCAGTAATTAAGATTTAACGCACCATTCAAAATTTCACTTACACCTGAACGAACAAGCCCTAACTTTCACTGCCCTTGTTTCATGGTTAACTAGTGGGCAAGTACCAGAAATTCACATCTTTCATGTGTTTTACTGCTGAACCTATTGGCAAGATACCAATGTAACAAGCTGGGAGAGAAACAGGAAAAATACAGAAAGCATATTGGGGATTTCTGTGTTTAACTGCATACGAATGAACTCCAGAAGTTGTTGTCCACTTTATTTGGTAATAGCGTCAAGTGCTAATAGTCTCACCATTATTGCTATCATAAAATCTTGACCACTATAAAGGGGAGTGCTCACCATACACCTGTTTTACGAATAAATTATTAAATGTATTCAATGGTAGCAAAGTTAATCCCATTTACAGCAGTCTGTAGGCAGCTCCATTCAGCTTCTTTCAGCTGTGATAAATGTATTAAATTAGATTGATAGACAATATGTCTTGCAGCTACAATGCTTCACATCAGATAGCATTTAGACCCCAACCCATTCTCTGAGCCAAATGTGACTGTGAGAAAATGGGTTGTCAAAATTACATGAAAAATAGATATGGAGAAACAAATTACTGTTAAATTTATTTCAGATATCTTGGCAATAAAAATAAGCATTTCTCATTGTTAAAATTTAACACTGCAGACTCACCCGTTACAAACAATAACAGAATCAAATCTCTCTGTGCTACGATAATGACTGTTCAGATTCAAAGATGTTACTTCCCAGGAGTTCCGAGCATCTCCAGTGGTTCCAAAAACAGGGTTCAGTAGTTCAACATATGTGCAAAACTGTGAAAAGATTTGGCAAGTATTCACACCATGCAATTTGCTAAAGATTTGGATAGACAGGAGGGGATGGCAATGGGAAGGTTATAGCGTGGGGTGTAAAGGGAGAAATTTAGTGGAGATTAAAAAGGATATTTCAATAATCCTAGCAAAATATAGCTACTAAGACTGCTGCACAAGCCCAAAATCTGCACCACTGGTACAATGAGCTTCCCTCTCACCAGATTTTGCAAAGCCAGCTCATGAATGTTATTTTAACATGCTTCCTGTGCAGCATGAGCCTTGTGGAAGGAACATAAATGAAAGAATACTCACAAAATTGTAATAGCTGATGAAAATTAAAGGGATGTGGCTATTTAAAGCAAATGTGTACAGAATGCCCATGCATCAGTAGGGAACAGTCAAGGTGCATTGTGTAATTGAAAGCTTTGCTACACTTGTGTTTCAAGGGCTTCAGATTTGTTTCTTGTGAACCATCAGTGATTCCCTGTATTTTGCAACAATGTGCAGCACTGAATAACAGATTATGCCATTCACTGTGAAAGGACATTTGCTAAATCGGCCAATGACTCAAATCTGCAGTCTAGCAAAACTTGCACATAAAATGGGTAAATACTTAAGCTCACTAAATTGGATAAATGTCGAATTGTTGACCAAAAACAAATTGGTGTACAACCTGTTCACCCAATTCAATATTCCTTGCATTCCAGTTGTAGACACATCAGTCTGCTACATGGGACAACCGAATGAGCCTTAATAATTTGTTCTTAAGGAGGAAGAAGAAATCCCAGCCACATCCTGCATAACTGATTCAGGAAGCTGAAGGTAGAAGCTGTAAACAGGTTGTTTGGTATGTTTCACCAACAGAAAATATGATGAAAGACACTGAGAGGTGGAAAAGGGAACAACATAGCAATCGGAGGAATAAGACATTCAGCTCCTTGAACCTGTTTCACCAGCCATTTAGATGATAGGTGATCTGTATTTCAAGTCCATTAATCTGTCTTGGTTCCGTAACCCTTAACACTTTTGCCTGACAAAATTCAGGGAAGGACATACATGTTTAAGAACTGCTATCTAGAACAATGGTCTGGTTAAACAACAAATATCTCCTCAGCTTTAACAGCAATGTCATTCAGTCTGAAGTTGAACTCCTGTCACTATACTTTGGGAAGGAGTTCCAACCAATTAACAGTTCAGAACTGAAAAGACTAAGGTCCAGCTCTGTGACTTAGAGAAAGGGTAATGTTCTTAACAATGCAGCATTTCCCATGCTCTTTTTGGTTCCTGTTCCATCTATTTTAGGTGACAATTTTTATACTTTACAGAAGTAATAGTGCAAAATTTAGTACTGATACCTTTATGTGGGGTTGAATTTCAAAATGATCAGTGTATCGTTCCAGGTATGACTTTACATCACTATGATGAATGAAAGAAGGGGGTTGAATGTCAAATGGAAAATCCGGAAAGGACATGACCTCTTTTGGAAGGTTAGTCCTAAAGAAAAGATGAGACACAAAAGCAAAATCAGACTTTGGGAATTAAATACCATGTCACTCAACAAATGAGTTTTTAAAAAAATAATATGCAGATATTATAGAAGGCAATTTCAGACTTTGGGCTGTCAGTGGGGAATCTTGCCATTAGGGACAAGTATCAATAATTTGGTTGTACGCTGTGCTTTATTTTTCAACCGTTTAAATTAATGGTCAGAGAAAACACAAACAGTGCCAATCTGAGATTATGACACACATTTCTAGCATTGAAGTTCCTTTGCAGGAGCATGAAGTTGAAAATTACCCCTCCTTGCTCATATTAATTTAAACTTTTTGAACCCTTTAGAATAAAATTTAATGAACTCCCATTGGCTGATTACAAATCGGATCCTGGTAGCAGACAAATATGTTGGTTACGAGCTAAAATAAAAGTTTGAGGCAATTGGCAAAATAACTAGTGGCAATGTAAGGAAAAACGTTAAGCAGCAAATCGTTATGATCTCAGATGCACTGCGCTGGAAACAGATTCAATAATAACTTTCAAAAATGAACTGGACAAATTCTTGAACTGGGGAGAATGGTAAGGCTTTGAGGAAAGCATGAGAGTGGGAATAACTGGACAGCTTTTTTAAAAGAGCCAGCACTGGCACAATGGGTCAAATGGCCTCCTTCTGTGCTTTATCTTTTTATTCAATACAATTAGTCTATCACTATCTGAAAAGATGTTAACATTTTAGTTTCGAGTTCATTGAAATGTTAATGTTTTATTCTACTTTCAGATATTGATAGACTATTTCTCCCATGCTTGTTTTCCAGTATTGACTTCCAGCATTTCTAGTACTTTTCTTGGTGTCTTGTATTTTTAGTTGGATAAGAGCCTGTGCCTGTAGATTCCTTCACTATTGTATTACTTTTTGAAGGACTGTAGTAAAGCAGATACTAGCACCATCCATAACTTTGAATTTTATTTACAATTGTATTTGTTATTTTGTTTATCCCCGAGTGTTGAGTTTTTTATGGCCAAAGACAGTTATGGGGCAGAAAATGCCCAAAAGCTGAATTTGTTACTTTTCCACCACCACCATTATTTTTCCATTTCAGGTTCTGGCATCTATGCACCTATGATGTATGATGGCAAAGATACAGGTAAAAGACTATCCCAAATGCTAAGATTAATTGGAGATCGACAAATTACAGTCAGAAATAAAAGAAAAAGGTTGTATTTCTATAGTGCTGCTCATGTTATTAGGATATAGCAAAACACATCATTGGATTCCAATTGAGCTGTGGTTATTGTTTTGCACATAAACACAGATTTTTTTCATAATTTTCAAATAGCAATGAGATAAATGATCAGTTAATCTGTTCAATGTTATTGGTAGAGGAATGAACATTGATCTGAACACCAAACAACTCATTGCTCTTTTTTGAATAGTATCACAAGATCTTGATACAAAAGCAGAATACCGTGGATGTTCAAAATCTAAAATAAAAGCAAATACTGCTGGAAATACTCAGCAGGTCAGGCGGTGTCTGTGGAGAGAAACAGAGTTAGAGGTTCAGGTTGATGGCGCTTCATCAGAACAGAAAGAAGATAGATATGTAAAAGTTTTTAAGCTAGTGGAAGGAAGGAGGTGGGAGTGAAGAGCAGGAGGAACAAAAGTGAAAGGTCTGTGATAGGGTGGAGGGCAGGAGAGATTAACTAACAAAATATTCCATGGTGCACTAGCCAAAGGGAGTGGTAATAGGTATAGTAAAGGGATAAAGGTTGTGTCCAGATGAGGAGCGAATGACTATACAGCAGCCACCTGAATACAACATGAAGGGATAAAGAAAGAAACAAAGCAGCAAAAAGAAAAGACAACCAAAAAAATACATTGAACAAGATGGGGGCAGAGGTTATGATCTAAAGTTGTTGAACTCAATACTGAGTCCAGAAGGCTCGAATGCCAAGACAAAAGAAGAGGTGCTGTTCCTTGAGCTTGCATGGAGCTTCATTGGACAGAAAGGTCAGCGTGGGAGGAGGATGGAGAATTAAAATGACAGGCGACAAGAAGCTTGGAATCATGCTTGCGGAGTGAATGGAGGTGTTCTGTAAAGCTGTTACCCAGTCTATATTTGGTCTCCCCAGTGTAGAAGATACCACATTGTGAACATCAGATCCTATATTAAATTGTAAGAAGTATACCTGAAAACGGTGTTTTGGATGGTGAGAAGGAAAGCGAAAGGACAGGTGTTGCATCTCATATCTCATGCAATTGCATGGCAAGGTGCCATGGGAAGGGCTAGGGGTGACTGCTGAGTGTACCAGGGTGTCATGGAGGGAACGGTCCCTTCAGAAAGCAAAAAGGAGAGGGCAGGGAAAGATGTGTTTGGTGGTGGCATCACTTTGGAGTTGGGGAAAATGGCAGAGGATGACTCATTGAATACAGAGGCTGGTGGAGTGGAAGATGAGGACAAGGGAAACCCTATCATGGTTCCAGGAGGGTGGGGAAAGAGATGGGAACGGAAGTGCAAGAAATAGATTGGACACATTGCAGAGCGCTGTCAAACATGCCAGGTGGGCATGTTGAAGATAAAGGAAGATACCATAAGATTTTATTTGTTTTATTTTTGCTGACTTGCTTTTTTCTTTATCCCTTCATGTTGTTGCTACATAGCCATTCACACCTCATCTGGACACAACCTTAGGCCCTTTACTATACCCATTACCACTCCCTTTGGCCTTTACATCTCGAAATATTTGTTAATTAGTTTCTCCTGCCCTCCACCCTTCCCTTTTGGTCTTACTGTCTTCTGCCCTTCTATTGGCTTAAAAACTCTTATGTTTCTATCATCCTTCTGTTCTGATGAAAGGTCTTCAACCTGAAACATTCTGCTTTTCTCTACAGATGCTGCCTAACCTGCTGTGTATTTCCAGTATTTTTTGTTTTTATTATCACAACATCTTGCATGCCCAATTCAACAGATGGAGCCTTGATTTTATATCATGTGAGAAACAGTATCTAACAATGCAGCACTTCCTCAGTACCACTAATTGAATCTTGCCATCTCCTCTTTCTCATTTTTTTTCCCCAACTCTATATTCCTACCCATTTCACCTTGAAGGTCTCTCTTTGTGTCTCACCTTCTCATAGCTGTCTTCACCACGAGGCTCAGCAATATCTTGTAGATCTACCAGGATCCTACCATTCCCAAACAGGCTCCTTGAATCTCATTTCAATTAAAATCTGTTACCAACCCATCTTTGCTGTTTTTCTATTCAAGATTGTATCTCTCCAAACGGGTTCCTTTTTCTCCAAAGATTGATTATCATCTAGACTAACAACACTGAAGAAGCCTGATACCATTCAGGACAAAGCAGCCTGCTCGATTGGTACCCCTTTAACCGACTTAAATATTCACTCCCTCCAACACTGTTGCACAGTGGCAGCAGTGTGTAGCATATAAAAGATGCACTGTAGTAACTTGGTAAGCCTCCTTCGATAGCACCTTCCAAACCTGCAGCCTCTGCTACCCAGAAGGACAAAGGCAGCAGATGCATTGGAACACCACCACTTGTGTTAATCGGATCCACACCAGTTGGTGAAGTTAAAACTAAGACACAGGTGCTTTCTTGGCTGGAGACAGTTTATTGGCTTAGTTCATAGTCAATACTACTCCAACCCCCCACCCTCTGCCCCCATGTCCCAGCTATCCCATTTATAGGTGTACAAATACCCTTCTCCTGTTTTACAATGTAATTGCCATTAAACCTTAATATGTAATTAATAAGACATTGACAACCTGCAAGTTCCCCTCCAAGCCACACACTTGGAACTATATCACCATTACCTCATTGTTGCTGGGTCTAAAACCTGGAACTCCCTTCCTAACAGCACTGTGGGTGTCCCTACTCCAGGTGGACTGCACAGCTTAAGAATGCTGTTCATCACCACCTTCTCAAGGGCAATGAGAGCTGGGTAACAAACACCGGCCTTGCCAACTATGCTCACATACCATGAAAGAATAAAAACTTTGATACAGCTTCCACATTACTCACTAACCCACTATTTAAGCAAAGTGGTTGATATCTGGTTTCTTTATTGATCCCTGTTTTTCAACTGGAGCTCTCCTTATAGTTGGATGGCATCAATTCTGACCATTATCATTCGACTGTAGCTAGGAATTTTTTACAATGCCTCTTCCCGGCCCTCACTCTTTTTACTTTGACTTGATTTACCTCTTACTCTCAGGTACATTATCCAATTCTGTGCATTCCCTGCTTACATCAATGGAATTTTTTTTTTTAAACGGAATTCTCAATTTGCCTACATATTTAGGCTATTGCAGTAGACTGGAACCCACAATTCTTTTCTCCTGTTTTGGGCCTTCTGTGCTTTTCAACTAAATATGTGCTTTTTCACTTCCCTCTTGCCAAGTTATTCTGTCAAATATCGCTCCTCCTACCCTTCATTATTCCTCAGCTTCCTCCTCTTCTGTCATGAGTGTAGAGTCCCCCTCCCCACCTTTAGAACCTACGATTTATCTCTGTCTCCTTTGGCATTCTTCACAGTATTTATTCCTGGATTCTTCCATAGTAGCAATCCCAAACTGTTCCATCCTCTGCCCCAGCATCTACCTTGTTGGAGATATTTCTCAGATTGATTCCTGTTACCTTGTCCCTATCCCACTTAACCTTCCTTCCTCTACAGCTCTTCCAATCCCATGTGCAAATCTGCAATGATTACCTCTCTCTGCTTTTCCATTCAGAATATTCATTCTTTTGTGAACATGGCCTTGTGGTTCATTATCTCTGCTGCATATTCCATCAAAATAATTACATTCACTGAAATATGAATCATGGTTGGTTACTCTTTCACCTTGCGTTAGGAAATCAGGACTCTTGGTTTAGGGGATAAAATGAAATGAGTGATAAAGAAAAATGGCTAATGAACCGTATAATGGTAATGTTAAGTAGTTTGTTTTCCAATGCAGTTTAGACCTAAGTGGGGTACCTTACAGTTCAGTGTTGGCGCCCTTCTCTTCATTATACTTATTAAGGATCTATAGGAGAAAATAGCATGTCAATTAAATATACATATTACATCCAATTGTGTGAAAGAATAAGGACCTCAGAAAAATAGAAAGAGAAAATTCATGGTACAGAAGGAAGCCATCTAACCCATAAATTATATTAGAAGTAAGATGAAAAATAGATTTAAATAAATCAGGAAAGCATCTTCAAGACAAAAACAGAAAATACTGGAAAAACTCAGCAGGTCTAACAGAATCTGTAGAGAGAAAAACAGAGTTAACATTTCAAGTCCGTGTAACTCTTCTTCAGACCTGATTTGTTTTTCCAGCATTTGCTGTTTTTGTTTCAGATTTCCAGCATCCGCAGTGTCTTACTTTTATCTAAATATCTTCAAGATTGGATAGACTGGGAAATTGGGTCCCAGGACTGGCAAATGTCTTTTGATCAAGGCAAGTGTTCAGATATGCACTTAGGTAAGCAAAATAAGGCCACAGAGTAGAATATGGATAAGCATTAGTTAAAGGTAATTAAGGAAGTGAACTTTTATCCAGTAATCAAGATACAGGCCATGGTCAAAGCAAATAGAGTTCTGGGTTGGATTGCACAGATTTTTATCGTACTGTGTCCAGTTTTAGTGATCCCTCAAGATGCTGAAGAAGCTGCAGAAAAGGCCAACAAGTGTGATCACTGATCTAAGACTATTGAGTTATGAAGATAGACTTGATGAGTTGGGTTTATATTTGCTCGGGGGAATCTGATTAAAGTATTTAATGTTAAAGTATTTAACATTATGAAAGAAATGAACATCATGCCAGTGGATGTTGAGTTTGAACTTATGGGGTCAGGTAGAATTAAGATTCACCTATACAGCCTCAGGAAGCAGGGGAATGAGGTTGGAATTCTGGAATTTTCAACTTACCCAGAGGGTGGATTAGGATTCTAGAGAGGATAGTGAAGATGGGTTTCTTACAGTTCTTTAAGAAGGCATTAAATGTATTTCTGGAAAATTAAGTGAACACAACAAACAATAGATAAGATTAAAATGTTCTGGAAAATAATGTAAGCACATTGGAGCTCGTGGGGTGTGTCTGATGTTCCATGGGAAGTTGGAGAAGAATTTCTCACTGAGGTCTCTTCAATTGCCTGCCAAAAGCTCCAAGGAAGCATCCAAAATTAATGTTAATCAGGCATTCATATATCTTAGTGATATCTTTCATCTGCTGTCCCAGCTTCCCCTGAGAAAAGCAGCCTTCATCTGCTTAAATACCAGCCCTAATGATGTCAAACTAACTATGTTTGCAAAAATTGAGGCAACAGAGGATGTGAGCAGAGGATCGCCTTTGTAGTCTGACTTTCCTTGCAGACTTTCACTGGTCATCCATTTCTTCCAGGCATGCCAAAAAGGGTAGGAAGTTCCATTTGGAAATCTATTCATGCCATTAACAGTGCTGGATGCAAGACATTATAATAATTGGTTAAAGGGTCATGACAACGAACTGCCAATAGTAAAGAAAGCTTAAGAAATTGCTGAAATATCCAAACTTTTATATTACAATATTCATGCTGTTGTCCAGCAACCCTGGATGGATATCTGTAATTTACATTTCACATCCAGTACCATAATGGTGGAAATGGCATGTAAATCCCAAACCAAAAACAGAATTACCTGGAAAAACTCAGCAGGTCTGGCAGCATCGGCGTAGAAGAAAAGAGTTGACGTTTCGAGTCCTCATGACTCTTCCACAGAACTGAGCGAAAATAAAGAGAAATTGGGGGGGTGGTGTGGTTATAGGGACAAGCAAGCAGTGATAGGAGCAGATAATCAAAAGATGTCACAGACAAAAGAACAAAAGAACACAGAGGTGTTGAAGGTAGTGATATTATCTAAACGAATGTGCTAATTAAGAATGGATGGTAGGGCACTCAAGGCACAGCTCTAGTGGGGGTGGGGTGGAAAGACTAGCAGGGCATAAAAGATTTAAAAATAATGGAAATTGGTGGGAAAAGAAAAATCTATATAAATTATTGGAAAAAACAAAAGGAAGGGGGAAGAAACAGAAAGGTGGTGGGGATGGAGGAGGGAGTTCAAGATCTAAAGTTGTTGAATTCAATATTCAGTCTGGAAGGCTGTAAAGTGCATATACGGAAGATGAGGTGCTGTTCCTCCAGTTTGCGTTGGGCTTCATAGGAACAATGCAGCAAGCCAAGGACAGACATGTGCGCAAGAGAGCAGGGTGGGGTGTTAAAATGGCAAGCGATAGGGAGGCTTGAGTCATTCTTGCAGACAGACTGCAGGTGTTCTGCAAAGCGGTTGCCAAGTTTACAATTGGTCTCTCCAATGTAGAGGAGACCGCATTGGGAGCAACGAATGCAATAAACTAAGTTGGGGGAAATGCAAGTGAAATGCTGCTTCACTTGAAAGGAGTGTTTGGGCCCTTGGATGGTGAGGAGAGAGGAAGTGAAGGAGCAGGTGTTGCATCTTTTGCGTGGGCATGGGGAGGTGCCATAGGTGGGGGTTGAGGAGTAGGGGGTAATGGAGGAGTGGACCAGGGTGTCCCGGAGGGAACGATCCCTACAGAATGCCGCCGGGGGTTTGGTGGGGGGGGGGGTGAAGGGAAGATGTGTTTGGTGGTGGCATCATGCTGGAGTTGGCGGAAACGGCGGAGGATGATCCTTTGAATGCGGAGGCTGGTGAGGTGATAAGTGAGGACAAGGGGGAGCCTATCATGTTTCTGAGAGGAGGAGAAGGCGGGAGGGCGGATGCGCGGGAGATGGGCCAGACATGGTTGTGGGCCCTGTCAACAACCGTGGGTGGAAAACCTCGGTTAAGGAAGAAGGAGGACATGTCAAAGGAACTGTTTTTGAAGGTAGCATCATCAGAACAGATGCGACGAAGGTGAAGGAACTGAGAGAATGGGATGGAGTCCTTACAGGAAGCAGGGTGTGAGGAGCTGTAGTCGAGGTAGCTGTGGGAGTCGGTAGGCTTGTAATGGATATTGGTGGACAGTCTATCACTAGAGATTGAGACAGAGAGGTCAAGGAAGGGAAGGGAAGTGTCAGAGATGGACCATGTGAAAATGATGGAGGGGTGGAGATTGGAAGCAAAATTAATTAATTTTTCAAGTCCCGGCGTGAGCATGAAGCAGCACTGAAGTAATCATCGACGTACCGGGGAAAGAGTTGTGGAAGGGGGCCTGAGTAGGACTGGAACAAGAAATGTTCCACATACCCCATAAAGAGACAGGCATAGCTGGGGCCCATGCGGGTACCCATAGCCACACCTTTTACTTGGAGGAAGTAAGAGGAGTTAAAGGAGAAATTGTTCTGTGTGAGAACAAGTTCAGCCAGATGGAGGAGAGTAGTGGTGGATGGGGATTGTTCGGGCCTATGTTCGAGGAAGAAGCTAAGGGCTCTCAGACCATCCTGGTGGGGGATGGAGGTGTAGAGGGATTGGATGTCCGTGGTGAAGCAGAAGCGGTTGGGGACAGGGAACTGGAAATTGTTGATGTGACGTAAGGTGTCAGAGGAATCACGGATGTAGTAGGAAGGGACTGGATAAGGGGAGAGAGAAGGGAGTCAAGATAACGAGAAATGAGTTCCGTGGGGCAGGAGCAGGCTGACATGATCGGTCTACGGGACAGTTCTGTTTGTGGATTTTGGGTAGGAGGTAGAAGCGGGTCATCTGAGGTTGGACGACTATCAGGTTGGAAGCTGTGGGAGGAAGATCTCCAGAGGAGATGAGGTCAGTGACAGTCCTGGAAACAATGGCTTGATGTTCAGTGGTGGGGTCATGGTCCAGGGAGAGGTAGGAGGAAGTGTCTGCGAGTTGACGCTCAGCGTCCGCAAGGTAGAGATCAGTGCGCCAGACAACAACAGCACTACCCTTGTCAGTGGGTTTGATGATAATGTTGGGGTTGGACCTGAGAGAACAGAGTGCAGTAAGTTCAGAGAGAGACAGATTAGAATGGGTGAGAGGAGCAGAGAAATTGAGACGACTAATATCATGCCGACAGTTCTCAATGAAAAGATCAAGAGAAGGTAAGAATCCAGAAGGAGGGGTCCAGGTGGAGGGAAAATATTGGAGGTGGGTAAAAGGATCCGTTGAATGGGGAGAGGACTCCTGCCCAAAGAAGTGAGCACGGAGACGAAGACGGTGGAAGAAGAGTTCAGCATCGTGCCGAGCCCAAAATTCATTGAG
This sequence comes from Carcharodon carcharias, assembly GCF_017639515.1. Classification (NCBI taxonomy): domain Eukaryota; kingdom Metazoa; phylum Chordata; class Chondrichthyes; order Lamniformes; family Lamnidae; genus Carcharodon; species Carcharodon carcharias. The sequence goes on along the minus strand of NC_054473.1, from coordinate 154,331,417 downwards.
ATGAGGGCGTAAGGAAATGAAACTAAGTCCTTTGCTGACCACTGAACGTTCAGCGTCGGAGAGGGGAAGGTCAGGGTGTATAGTGAATACACGGCCGGGGCTGGGATTGGAAGATGGGGTGGGGATGGAGTGACAGGCAGGGGTGGAGGGTCCTAGATGGGTGTCGATGAGTTGTTGGAGCTTATCCCAAATATTGAAATGAAATGTTTGAGCCAGACTTCCATTACTGCTGGCCCTATTAACCAGAAAATACGTCAGGGCACAACTTGTGTAGGGTTATGACAAGATATAAATTCTGTCCATTTTCCATTCCTGCTGCCAAAAAATAATTATCAGGCATTACTAAGCAAGAAATTTGGGGTTATGACTTAATGCAACGGAAGGAAGCCCTTCTGCATTTCTCAGATCAGCTGGTACCAAGTTCCTTTTGTTTTTTTTTAAAAGCACAAAATTAATGATTTTCAACAGTCCTTACACTTGAGTCATTAAAGTACACTGGGGCCAGTCAGACAAAATGCAACACTCGAAGCCCAAAGTAAAGTTACTGTATTCATATCAGATACAGTTTATTTTTGGAACCAAATCTGGTGTCCACTTGTACACAGCTAGAATTCTACATCCACCAGAGGCTAATGCTGAGTCACAGTTTGTCTTTAGGAGTGGAGAGCTCATAACAGCAGGGTAAAAAGTGAACTACTCAGCAATCTCTACATGCAAGTCTGTCCAGATCCTGACTGGCATAGATTTTTTTTTAAAAAGTTCTCATATACGTATCTTTTCAAAGCTGTTTTATCCTACACCCACCCTACCCCCACTTGACTTTCTGTTAACTGTTCCTATTAATTTTACTGGGGGAATATCATTCCTCCACCCATCACTATCCACCACCCCTGTTAAGTTTTGTTTAAAAATAAAATCTAGGACAGTCTGTTAGCTACAACATTGCAGTCACAACTGGGATCAAATTCCAATTCAGGCATGATTGATATTCAGGTTTAAGCTTACATAGGTTATACGGCACATAAAGAGGCCTTTTGCCCAACCAGTCCATGCTGGTCTTTATGCTCCACTTGACCCTCCTCCCATCTTTCCACATCTAAATTTACCATTATAACCATCTATTTCCTTCTCTCTCATAGCTCCCCCTTAAATGCATCTATACAAATCACTTCAACCACTGGTAGAGTTCCGCATTCTCACCACTGTCTGGGTAAAGAAGTTTCTTCTGAATTCCCTAATATATTTCATAAAAGGATCATTTGTCATGTGTTTTTATGTTATTTATGGAAGGAAGGAAAAGCTGGAACTAGAAATCCCTTTGTGCATGGCTTGGGTAATCTCCTTGGAACTGATCAGTTGCACCAAGATGATTGCAAACTTCACTGTTTCACTCAATCATTTAAGGAGGACAGTGTGTAAATAAACTAGTGTGGGAAGATACCAAATCAGGAACAAAATTAGAAAAACAGTACATCAAACTCAAGCAGTAAAAACTGCAAAACCCTCTTTGCACCACCAGTGGAGAATAACATTTTGCAAACTAAGTCTCGTTAAATAAGTTTACAGTTCAACTTAGAGAACTGATTTACAAATGCAGTAAAACTGGACATCAAGTCATAAGGTTATCTGCTAAGGATGGTCAATCTACCATTCTGAGAAAGCTATAATTATAATGGTCCACAATTAGGCAATTACATCCGCAGAGAGAATAATATGTCTTTTCTGATGGCACAAATCTTAAAAAATCCTTTTTACTTCCTCCTTCAAGTACTATGCCCTGAGGGGGCATTGATGACATGGACTTCAATTGGGCTGGTCCATGATTATGCTTGGCAAAGTACTACAGTTGTTTGCCATTGCATTCTGGAATATGGCTGACCAGGAAGCTCTCCCAATCTTACCGCCTGCCATCAGGTATTTTGGAAAGGATTTACAGGCTGTTAATCAACCTATCTGGCCACATTACAAACACACCTTCCAAGTCCTGAAGTGGGAACCCAGAGCTTCAGGTCAGAGGTAGGAACACTACAACTGTGCCACAAGACTTCCCTGGACTGGAATGCACAGGGTGAAAATATAAACAAAAATATTATTGTGAGCCAAGCAGACAGCAGAATAGAAGAATAAAAGTTAGCACTTTTAAAACAGTTATTACTATCATTTGTATAAATTACTAGATTGTAAAATTTGGTTACCTTGAAATTCAAGTAGCTCAACCAAAATGTTATTCGAGTTAATTGGCTTAATGTTATCAGTTCTTGACTTTGCTTCATACTGCAGCACTGAATAAAAGCTGGATGTTCTACATCCTTCAAGTTTATACTATATAGAAATCTTAAATAGTAATACAAAATAGAAACTTTTATAAAATAGCACTGATTTCTATTAATATTTAAACAGAATTCTCTTTGCCATTTCTGACTTATCAACTGAAGGTTACTGCTTAAATTTTCATTGTTTAGCAGGAGATACTAATTTCACAATTTCAGTTACATCTAAGTTCAGAATTATCAGGTTTTTATTCTCCCTAGTTTCCTCTCCTGACTTAGCTGGGGCACATATCTATTGCTGCAGCCATCAATAGCCTTTGATTACCATGGGTGAACCGAGACAGTATCACATGCAAATCAACTGCAGGTTATATCATGACAATGCTACATCCAATATTCTCATGTACATTTTCCTGCAATTGTCAGTGGCAGTAATCAGCTGGATGAATTCTCTGTACCACTCCATCCCTTACTTATTTAAATCCCAAGGGTGCTGGCACCAATTTGAGTATCTTTACCACTGTCCATTAAAATTGGCTAATGCAGTACAGACATGAAACTGAACCTTTGGCTTTCATCTGGCTCAAGACAAAACCTTCATTTGTCTCTTCTGATTATGGCTTCTTGTTTCTACTCAGTCTACAGCAATTAGTACAGGTAGACACAGGAGCTATGTAATCCTCCACAACACTGATAAAGCATTTGCATTCAGACACAGGAGAATGTGAATTCAAAATCCTCTTCCTCCTTGGCCTGGCCTTGCTCCAACTATTTCTACAAATTTATTTCTACAACTTCATCTAGTTCTCATATTCTTCAGTCTACCACCAACTCTGCTCAAAGAAGTGGGGCGGTTGAAATGCAATCATGTAAGAAAGATCCTATTTGTCTTACCATAGTCATGTGACCTCTGTTACGTGATTGCATTTCAACCCAAACACACCCACAGATCAGCACTGTGGGATTTTCTTCCTAAATGCCTGTCTAACCCAATCTCCATAAGCCTTTTCAAAACTTGCCTCTTACCAATCTTTAGTAACTTTCCCTAACCTTCTCTGCATTCTCAGAGTCCAATCCATGCCTTTGCAAAGTATTGTTACATGAATGTAGAGTTTCAAAAGTCCTCCCTGCAGCTACTCCCACAGAATATCTGCTGTCGTGGTATGTCACCCATTTGTCTTGCAACATCCTTACCCATCCACTGTAACTCTTTCGAGTACAAACCCGTTTCCATCTGTTTCAGATGAAGTTATATTGTTTCATAGTTTGCCATTGTGAGATTTGAACTCTTGATACTCTTTCAAGTACAAACCTGTTTCCATCTGTTTCAGATGAAGTCACATTGTTCCATAGTTTGCCATTGTGAGATTTGAACTCTTGATCTTGGGGTTACAAACCCAGTACCATAACCACTTGGCTATTTAGGCCAAGCACCCATCCCACTGTAGCTTGTCTGCAAGCACACTGTGACATCTGCCATCCAATTACTAGGTCTACTCCTCCTTCTGCTCTCCATTTTTGCCCTCTTAAAGAGATCATCATAGCTTTATAGCCTATAGCTCTGATCAAATGGGCAAAATACTAACATTTCAAAAGTAAGTGTTATTTTTGATAATTCCATACTAATATGAACACTCCCCAAAAACAAAAAAAAATGAAATTACTGTTTCAGATACCTTTAACAAAAAGGAGAAATCAAATTTCCAATCACTTTGATTGACATCACTTGAATTCCACGGCATTATTCCACCCAGCTCTGGAAATACAAAGCGCCTGTAACCCAGCTCAAATGGCGCTTACTTATTTTTACAGTTTTTTCCTGTTTGAATTTTAGTGGTAAAAGATTTTTCCAGCATTGTTTTATTGGGAGATGAATTTCAAATTAGTACACCAAGATTGGTTAATCTGAGCAACTGGATATATGCAATGGAAACATGCATTTAAATATTGTGTCCCCGAAAGCTTCTCACATCTATGCGGTCAAGAAGACAAAAGCAGGTTCATTCCTGCTTGACTGTACCTGCTGACTTGACACGACCACCAGATGGTGCAACCTACCACGCAGGAAAACAAAAAACGGTCCGCTTCCGGTCACCTGGATTATACTCGTCGGCGAAGGCATAATCCAGTGGCCATTAGGAGGGCGAGAGCTCACGCTGATGTACCAACAGCAGGATCTAGGTTTTAGTTCATGAAATGTTATCTAATTGATAAATCAAGTTACCTTTCTGTTGGTTGTGCGCGTGATGCATATTACCTTAAGTCCCTGTACATGCTGGAATGTAGAGGCAGGCCATTGTCATCTTTTCCCACTCTGTCTGTGTAAACCCAGGTGCCCCCAACACAGTCAGACAGCTCATACACCACAGGGGGAGCGAAGATCTGTGGCCTGGCCAGCAGGTGATGAGCAGCGCAGAGTCCGCTCGCCCCTGCGCCGATGACCGCTACCTTTAGCTTGTGATAGCTCATAGTTAATGACTTTACAAAATGTGAACTTTAGTCATTTCCCAGGTCCTTTACTCGATAGGCGTTTATTTGCCCAACTCGCTGCCTGTTGCTGGAGATCTTTTAATTAAAGCTGTGTGGTACTCTCTCGACCCCAGTAAAATTGCCTCATTACTGGATAAATAAATTAGTAATTTGAGTGCTAAAACGGAGAACGTATTCCTTTTAAATGTCTGACAGCTCTGGCGGAATTACCGTGCCTGCTACACTGCTCCACTCTGCCGATTGGTGGATATTCTTTAACCAAAAGATTCTGTGGACTACCGTCAATCATCAACTATCATGGGCGTTACCAAAGGAAAAAGGCAAAATTATTTAATCACTTTTAAAGACGTCTCCAAGGACGTTTAAACCGTATTTGATTTTTCTTAGAACATTTTACGCAGCTTTTACTGCAATGTTTTTATTTCTTTCCAGCCCACCACCTTCACTGCCCATGTGCAAAATAAACCTGCGCACGTTTAAATGGAATGTCTATTTCTTTAACTTAATAGCACTGATTTTCCTGAAAGAGTTAACCGTTGCTGCTAGTGGATCGATAGACGTTGACAGCTCTCCATCACCACATTTAAAAATCGCCCCCTTTTCAGATGTTAGTCTAGACGGTGCGTGCTCATGGGCCACTCTGCTGTTGGCACCTTTCAGCAAAGTCGCTAGATGGCGAACAGGAGCGGGAATTCTGTCGAAGGGTCATGAGGACTCGAAACGTCAACTCTTTTCTTCTCCGCCGATGCTGCTAGACCTGCTGAGTTTTTCCAGGTAATTCTGTTTTAATTCTGGCTGATCTGCCTTTTCTGGCCTGAGAACTGCTGGATTACAATTATAGAGTATAAAAGCTGCTGCCCTAACTCACTCACTACCTTACAGGTTGAACGTGGTACCTAAGGCTTTTTTATCACTCGGATCCGTAGGTCAGTGTTGTTCAACAGACTTGCCAGTCGATTGGGGTCACAGACATTTGGCGAATTGATTATTTTTTAAATAATGAGTTGTGTTGAAGTTGCAGCGGTAGCTATGTGTATGGGTGTCAGTCGCTAGACTGCTGTTTGTCATCAGTCCCTAATTGAGCAAGGAAGGATCAATCAAATTGTCATTGGACCGGAGCCACATGTGGGTCAGAAATTCAGTTTTCCGGTTTCTGGTGAACTGGAAGCTTAAGGACCACTCGCTCAATGAAACGAGAAAAATAATCTGCTAGTAAATGAGCAGTATAATGCGGATGCTGGAAATCTGAAATGACAGGAAATGTTCAGCAGGTTATGGCAGCATCTGTGGCGAGAAATAGTTTTAACATTTCAGGTTGATGACCTTTCATCAAAACTGGGAAAAGTTAGAAATGTAATATTGTAGGTTTGACCAAGAGGTGGGTAGGACAAGGACAAAAGGAGAGATTCAATGACGGAAGTTAGTTTTCCAGGGCCAAAGGAAATAGTGATGAGGCAAGAAACAAAGAATATGCTTGGAGCAGGTGTGCTGCTATCCTAAAAAAAATGAAACAAGCAAAGGAAACAAAATGGACCACAGATTATGGTCTGAAATTGTTGAACTCAATGTTGAGTCCAGAAGGCTGTAAAGTGCCTAATCAAAAGATGAGGTGCTGCTCCTCAAACTTATGTTGAACCTCACTTGAACAGTGCAGTAGGCCAGGACAGAAAAATCAGCAAGAGCAAGGTGGAGGATTAAAATGACAGGCCACTGGAAGCTTGGGGTCATGCTTGTGGACTGAATGGAGATGTGCCACGTGGTCGCCCAATATGTGTTTGGTGTCCCCATTGTAGAGATCATATTTTGATTAGTGAATAGTGGAGACTAGATTGAAAGAAGTACGCATGAAGTGCTGCTTCACCTGGAAGTACTATTTGAGGCCTTGGCCAGCAAGGAGGTAAAAAGGCAGGTGTTACATCTCCTGTGTTTGCATGGAAAGGTGCCATAGGAAGGGGACAGGGTGTTGGGAATGACTGAGGAGTGGACCAGGCTATCATGGACGGAACAGTCCCTTCGGAATGCTGAAAGGGGAAGAATGGAGATGTGGTCACATCACACTGGAGGTGGCGGAATGGCAGAAAATAATCCATTGAATACAGAGGCTGGTGGAGTGGATGCTATTGTGGGGGGTTCTAGGAGGGAGGGGAAAGGGTGAGAGCAGAAGTGCGGAAAATGTGGCAGACACAGTTGAGGGTCCTGATGGTGGAGGGGAATCCTCAGTTGAGGAAAAGAAGAGACACAATAAGGTCAAATTTTTACTCCTTTCCCTTCACCTCCTACCCTCTCGTCCTTCTCATTCAATTTTTCAATTCAATGAGGCATTTGTTCCCACCCCAACCTCATTCAGCTGATATCCCTCCTCCATTTTTCCAGTTCATGCTATTACTTTTTTCCCCATTTCCTATTTCATTGCTTGCACTCTCCCTGCTTCCTTCAATTAACGCTGGCACTTTACTTTTCCCCCCAACCAAAGTACCACTCCATCCTGCTACCTGCTCCCCTTCATTAGCACCTATTAACATAGGAAATAGAAGCAGGACTAGGTCATTTGAATCTTTGCACCTGCTCAGCCATTCAATATGATCATGGCTGTTCCTTTATTTCAATGCCATACTCCCACTCTCTCTCCCCATAGTCCTTGATGCCTTTTGAATCTAGAAATCTATTTCCTTCTTAAATATATTCAGTGACTTGGCTTCCACAACCCTCTGTGGTAGAGAATTCCAAAGGTTCACCATTCTCTGAGTGAAGAAGTTTCTCCTCATCTCAGTCCTAAATGGCCTACCCCATATCCTGAGATTGTGACCCCTTGTTCTAAACTCCCCAGCCAGAGGAAACATCATTCCTGCATCCAGTCTGTCCAGCCCTGCCAAGAATTTTATGTTTCAATAAGATTCCTTCTCATTCTTCTAAGCTCCAGTGAATACAGGCCTAGTCAACCTAATCTCTTCTCTTATGACAATCCTGCCATCCCAGGAATCAGTTTGATGAACCTTCGCTGCACTCCCTCTAATGGCAAGTATATCCTTTCCTTTTGATGCCATTCAGTTTTCTCTCCTTCAACTGCCATCTATTATCACTTTTGATAGCCATCCATTCCCTATTACTTGTGGAATTCCCCTCCTAAATCCAGCTACTTTTACACTGCCGCAGCTCTAAAGAACAGTCTTAGGGATTTGAAAAGTTAACTTTTTTTCTCCACAGATGCTGTCAGACCTGCTGAGTTTTTTCAGCATTTTCTGTTTTTGTTGTTTTTACACTGTACAGGATCACTCTTTAAGATGATTCCAGCACTAGTAGTAGGGCTTTCAGCCTTTGTGAACTGTAGGCAAAAGTTCCTGTTGTGTGAATTACTGCCTACAAAATATGGAGCCTGCAATCCCAACAGTTAATGCTGGAAGCAACATTCAGAGAAGAGAGGATTAAATGGAGAATTATTTGTGTCACTGTATATGTTGGACCATCAAATCTGAGGCGGAAATGAGATTACATTTTAACTAAACACTAAAAGATTGTATCTATATAGCCCTAACATAGAGATTATGGAGCATTCTCCAAAGCATTAATTAAAGAATAGGCAGAAATTACACAGCCATCGATTAGGGCAATGTGGCAACCAGTTCATGTGTAGAAAGGTCCCACAAACAGGATAAATGACCAGATAACCAGTTTATAAAATTACATTCTTAGGAGTTGCATATTTTAAGATAGCTTATTTTTGAGATTTTGTTTGTGGGCCATAAATTGCCATGGGAAATAGACAATTTCTCCATTTATTTTAAACAGCTATAATCTGATATGTTATCAGCTGATCTGGTGCTGTTTAATGATAGTTGTGGTTTGGATAATCAAAATTTTACCATTACTGATTGCTATCTTAATAATGAGAAAACATGTAATGGTGATTTATTTTGAATAATTATCCTCATAGAGATATTTTGTTCCCCCATGTTATTCACTGAGTAGTTTTCATTTTAAATGATTGGAGCATCATTGTAAATCTCATGGCCAGGGCAGATTGGACTAATGTTTCAGTAATTAGAGGGAATCAATTTTGGAAAGCAGTGGTCATTTCCTTGCTAGCATCACATGAAATTCTAAGAAATAGATTTTTCTCATTTCTATTGTATGTGCAATTTAAGACATTCTTTTTTAAATTGCTGCTGGGCCTTCTGATCTCATACAAAGGAAATTTATGATTAACAAGTTCCAAAGAAATTAGAAGTCAACAAATATTTGTAGATATAACAAAAGAAAACACAAAATTGGAAGCAATTGGTAGTGCTTGTCCAGAGTTACCTTAAGATACTTTTATTAATCACCAACATTACATTGCTTCAGAGAATGCAGTTCTAATATGTAAGCATACACAGGCACCATAAAGTTTTAAAATTTGCATTAGGATTGCATTTGGTGTCTTCCAGCACTGATCTTAGCAAAATTTGTAGGGTCAGTGATAAGGAACTTAATTACATGGAACTAACAGATGCATGCAGCACTGTGTGCATAACTCTGGTATCTGCCTGCCCCATGCACCTGGAAAATCAGCTATCACTGAGCCTGCAGCTATTACCTCTTGGAAGTCCTGAAATATCCCATTAAGACTTTAAGTGAAAAATATTCACCTCTTGTCTGGACCCTCTAGGTGTGCTCCATTTGCACTCAAGTGGAGTTTAGTGTGCCTTATCCTACATGGTATACCATGCTTGGCCTAAATAGCCAAGTGGTTATGGTACTGGGTTTGTAACCCCAAGATCAAGAGTTCAAATCTCACAATGGCAAACTATGAAATAATGTAACTTCATCTGAAACAGATGGAAACGGGTTTGTACTTGAAAGAGTTACATGGTATACCATTATTCAGTTGGATGCCAGTCCCAACTCAGCTAGGGAAGTGAGAATTATCTATTTGAGTAGTGCCAATTCCTGGATCTGCCAGAGGTGAGTGGAGGTTCTGCCTCTCATTAGGTCAACCAAACAATCCTGAAATGATGGGGGACCCATATTAACCAGTTCTTGGCTGTTTGTCAGTAGATTCCATCTCCCAGCAAGAGTAGCACAGTTCAGGAGCCTGATCTTCCAGTCTGTCAGCTCTTTAGGAGATAATTCAGAAGTGAAAAAAGCAGAGAAAAAGAAAGTAAGCTAAACAAAAAGAAAACACCAGGAAAAGGCTCTCAAATTCTTGTTCTTGAAATTATGCGGTGAGATGCTAACATACAACAGGTAACAGCAACAATTTGCATTTATGCAGCGCCTTTAACACTAAAACATTCCAAGGCACTTCATAGAAACACTGTCAAACAAAATACAACATAGGATAGGACAAATAGGAAGAGGTATATTTTAAGAAGCATCTTAAATGAGGAGATAAAAGTAGAGAGATTTAGAGTTTTAGGGGGGGGAATTCCAGTACTTCAGGCCAACATAGTTGAAGGCATAGCCTTCAATTTAGGAGCAATAATAATTGGGCATGAATAAGAGGCCAGAAGAAGAGAAGCACAGAGATCTTGGAGATCTGCGGGGCTGGAGGAGGTCGTAGAGATAGGGAGGGGAGATGTCATGAGGGATTGAAAATTAGGATGAGAATATTGAAGTTGAGGCATTGATGGACTGAGAGCTAATGCAGGTCAGCGAACACAGAGGTGTTGGCTGAACAGGTCTTCAAGGAAGTTACGTTATGGTAGCAGAGTTTTGAATGAGCTCAAGTTTATGGAAGATGCAAGATGGGAGGCCAGACAGGAATAGTCTAGTCTAGAGGTAAAAGCATGGATGAGGGTTTCAGCTGTAGATGAACTGAAGCAGGATCATAGACAGGTAATGTTGTGGAAATTAAAGAAAGCAATCTTGGAGAGAATATGAGGTTGGAAGCTCAGGTTGGGGTCAAATAAGATGTCATGGCTGCAAACAGTCTGGTTCAGCATCAAACAGTGGCCAGGGAGTGTAATAAATCTGGTGCTTATAATATATTCATTGTTGCTAAAATAGCAGGGAAAAAAATTTTGTACTTGTGTGTTAAACATCTGAATACTAGTATCCTAAACATAATTTAAAATCAAGATGCCCCTCTCTGGAAGCACATTCATAACAATGAACAATACAGGCAGCATCTCAAGGATATGTTATAATCATAGAATTTTACAGCACAAGCAAGCCATTCCGCCCATCATACCCATATCGCCTCTTTGGAAGAGCTATCTGACTAGTCCCACGTTCTTGCTCTCTGCATCGACCAGCAATTTTTTTGTTAGAGAAGGCTTGTATGAAGCATGCACACTGGCATTGTCCAGTTGGCCTGCTCCTATGCAGTCACTTCTATTTGAAAGTTACTATTGAATCTACTTCCAGCCCCCTTTCATACAGTGCATTCCAGATCATATCTTGATAAGCAAAAAAACCCTTCATCTCCTCTCTGGTTCTTTTCCTGATTATTTTAAATGTATCCCCTCTGGTAACCAACTCCTTTGCCAGTGGAAACAGTTCCTCTTTTTTACTCTCTCAAAAGCCCTCCTAATTCTGAACACCTGCATCAAATCTTCCTTTAGCCTTTTCTGCTCCAAAGGAAAAAAATCCCAGTTGGTGAGCTATCTTCTTGAACTACTGCAGTCCATGTAGTGTAGATACACTCATGTGCTGTTAGGTAGGGAGTTCCAGGATTTTTACCCAGTGACAAAGAAGGAACAGCAATATATTTCCAAGTCAAGATGGTGAGTGGCTTGGAGGGGAACTTCCAGGTGTTGGTGTTCCCATGTGTCTGCTGCCCATATCCTTCTAGATGGTAGCGGTCGTAGGTTTGGAAAGTGCTGTTTAAGGAGGCTTGGTGAGTTTCTACAGTGCATCTTGTAGATGGTGGATGTGATACCCAGAATTGGAAACAATGCTCCAGCTGAGACCCAACCAATGATTTATAAAGGTTTCATTCTTTTGTATTGTATTGATAAAGCCAAGGAACCCATGTGCTTTTAAACTGCTTTAACAATTTGACCTGCCACTTTCAAAGATTCAATTGTTTTATATCTTACATAAATTCACATTAATTATCACTTTTTATGAGCTGTGGACATTCCAAAGTGCTTTACAACCAAAGAACTTCTTGAAGTGCATTACTGTTGTAATGCAAGAAATGTGGCAAATAATTTGCATACAACAAGGAGCCACACACTACAATGAAATAAATGATCTCTTTTAGATATTGGTTAAGGGATTAAATCCTCTGCTCATCCTTGAATATTGCCATAGGATACTTTATATTCACTTGAGAACTTTAATATCTCAGCCAAAAGATTGCACCTTTGGCAGTGCAGCACTCCCTCAGAACTGATAGTCCAGGATAAGTACTCAGATCTCTGAAATGGGGCTTAAACCCATGTGCCAAACCTGACGTGGAGTAAGCAACTGGCACATAGCTAAACATAAACTAGATAGCCCAAATTACCTGTTTCTGTGCTGTAATGTCCTAAGATTCTATAAGTATCTTAGTTCTAAGGAACACACTACAAAATGGCACACTATACTTTCCTTGCTGAGTACTGCTAGAATAAACAACTCATTTCCTGCAGCAGCATCCAGCAACAAGGGATATGACACAACAAACCGCGAGCATGCTGTGGACTTCCAAGCCAAAGGAAATTTTTGTTGGTCGAAAGTGCTAGGAAGTTAAGGCTGTGTTCAACAAACACAGCTGCTAACTGAGTACCAGACAATGATCTTACAATTCTCATGAATGGTCAGACCCGAAAGATTAACTATGTTGGTTTCCACGGATGCTGTCAAATTTGCTGACTTTTTCCAGCGTTTTTTAGTATTCGCATTACAATACCATCCAAAATGTATTTGCTGAAATATTTTTCCCTCCGTCCATGCAAATGATACAGGAATCAGATCTGGGAAGTAAACGTACAAAACATTGCATCCATTACAGTTCATGCCATCGCTTAAAACCTGTTGAAAATTTAATTCACCTATAAACTCATGAGTTTTTTTCTTAAAGTCATATTTCACACACTAGTGAAAGGCTCGGCCTATTCGACATTCTTGAATGAGTTATCCTCTATTTGCAATGCATTACGTAACACAGCGCGAAGCTTCTGTAAACCGAGCCCCAGCACACTTCAGTAACTTGGCCTGGCGAATGTGATCTCAGGAGGCCCGACCTGTTTGCGAGGCCAATAACTGACAGCGACATTCAGCAATGGAGTGACCGGAGTGTGGAGATGTCCCATTGGAAAGGCCGAAGGCGGGACTCGTCATGTTTGTCGGAAAGTCCAGACTTTCGGAGGAATTGAAAGCAAAACTTAAAAGAAAATAGATTTCGTGTGTCTTTTTTTAAATTTAACTGAAGATGGGTGAGAAACGAGCACGCGGACGGTCAGATGACTTTCGTATTTTCTTTGTTATTGAGAAGAGGGCAATGAAGCCGCTTCAATGTCTTGAAGATTGATAGTCGAAGCCTCCAATCCGAGGTTGCCTTTGGACGGAGGGGCGGGTTACTTGGCTCGCGTGGGCGAAGCGGCCAGGGTGCGCGAGACCGTTAGTTTGAAGGAAACGGACGGAGCCGAGTTAACAGGCAGTGCGCGTGCGCGCGGGGTCGGCCGGCCGGCGGCTTTGCAGCCACTGCGCGCGCGCGCGAGATGCCGGCGAGTTGTCAGCTAGTCCGCGTGTGCGCGGGGCCGGCGCGTTAACAGCCAGTGCGCGCGGCCGCCGAGGAGTCAAACACAAGAGACAACAAATCGCTGTCAGAAACGGTGCGCGTCACACTCGAGGCCGCCAGCGATTCATTTAAGCGAACAGACCTGGGAGGGAGAGAAGGAAGGAAAGGTGGGGGGAGGCAAGTGGAAAGCGATGGAGTGAAAAAGAAAAAACCGACGGCGTTCCTGCACGGCGCTAATCCAGCCGTTAAAACAGCTGTTTGTCTCCAACCACCCCGCCCCCAACCGAGAGGAAAGTACAAATCCACTCCCCCCCCCCCCCCTCACTCTCTCTTCAGCAGAATCAAAATGGAAATTCTCCCTTAGCAAGCGGGAGAACGCCTAAGAAACCACAATGCGGTGAAACTGAAAGTTGTGCTGGTATTTTAATCTGATATATTGGCGAGGGGGTTGTCGGCCAGCCCCGGCCGGGATTGTGTGGGAGAGGATGATGCAGAAGCAGCTGCAGAGGGATGAGGTTTACCGTTGGTTCGGTGAGTTGAATTCCTCTCAGAGAGTGGATTTCATCTGCGGGCTGCTCGACCTCTGTATCCCCCTGGAGCTTCGCTTCTTGGGCTCCTGCCTAGAGGACTTGGCCAAGAAAGACTATCATTCTCTCAGGGACTCGGAGATCAAAGCGAACAACGTGGCTGACCTGGCCAGCTTGACGAACATGACGGACGAAGTGGTTCGCAGCAAACTCATCGTTTCCTTGGCCTTGTTGTGCTCCGACAACAGGGAGGCGTCCGGGGTCTTGTACCGCACCCTTACCCACATCGATTCTGTGATCAACAACTATGGCCTTCAGCTTCACGACAGGACTGGCGACGAATTCCTGCTCTTGTTCACCATGGCTTCCAACCACCCTTCCTTTACCTTCCACCAGAAACAGGTTCTGAGGCAGGAGCTGCTGGAGATCCAGAGGATTATTGATAGTACTTCCAACACAAACACCGTTCCCGTCACGACCACAACATCAGTTACAACTGCAACCAACTGGGATAGTAGCTCGGCTGTATGTAAGGTGGGATATATATATATATATATATATACACACACACACACATATATATATACAGGCATAAAGTCATCCCGCTGATAGGTGGTAGGATCTCAATTTCTTCGGAAGCCGAAAGGTTCAAATGTCCTTGAGCCTTAACGACCAGAGATCAATTAATTTCTTCATAGAGCATCCGTGGTAACTGTTGCTCAGTTGCTTGCATGGTGACGGATAATTTCTAATTCTTATTTTCAATCTTTTTTTTCCTTTCGGGAAAGCAGCGTAGATTTTTTTTGTGTATAAAGATTGGATATCTGACAATTTGCAAACGAGATTAACTTTTGAGAGTTTTTTCTCTTTTCTAAGACTATAGTTTGCAACTTTCGTTATCCCATTAAAAATTACTGAAATATTTTGTAATTATATATGATTTTATAAATAATTTAAGAGATAACTTTTGTCATTAATACACCTACAAGGTTTTACATTCAAATGGTGCACCATTACCTCTGGACTTCCCCTAGGATTTATCATGGCCTTTTCATATTTTACATCTACATACTTCCCAGTAAACTCATCCAAAGATGAAACTTGAATAACAACTTGTATTTCTATGATAAAAGCAAAAAACTGCAGAATCCAAAACAAAAACAAAAATACCTGGAAAAACTCAGCATGTCTGACAGCATCTGGGGAGAGGAATACAGTTAACATTTCGAGTCCGTATGACTCTTCACCAGAACTAAGGAAAAATAGAAAAGAGGTGAAACATCTTTTGACAATCTCCACCTATCCCTGGCCCTCTATCCAGCTCTACCTGTACGCCCCCCTTATACCAGATATATTTCACCTCTTCTATTTTTCCTTTGTTCCGTTGAAGAGTCATACGGACTCGAAACATTAACTGTATTCCTCTCCCCAGATGCTGTCAGACCTGCTGAGTTTTTCCAGGTATTTTTGTTTTTGACTTGTATTTCTATAATGCCTTTAATGTAATAAAATACCCCAAGGCACTTCACAGGAGCTTTATCAAACATAGTTTGACATTGAACCAGGTGGATATTAGGGCAGATGAACGAAAACTTGGTGAAAGAGAGAGGTTTTCAGGAGAAAAGAGGTGGATAATTCACAGGAAGGAATGCTCAAGCTTAGGGCCTCGGCAGCTGAAGGCACAGCCGTCAATGGTGGAATGATTAAAATCAGGGGTGCTCAAGAGGCCAGTAGTAGAGGACCACTGATATTTCAGAGGTTGTGCGTCTAGTGGAGATTGTGGAGATAGAGGATGTGGCCATGGAGGGATTTGAAAACAAGGATGAGAATTTTACATTCGGACATTGGCTTCCAGTGAAGCAAAGCTATGTTAGTGCTTGGGTAATGGGTGAATTGTACATGAAAGAGAGACTTGCATTTACATAGCATCTTTCATGACCATTGGATATTCCGAAGTGCTTTGCAGCCAATTAAGTACTTTTGAAGTGTAGTTATTGTAGTAATCATAGAATCATAAATTTACAACACAGGACCATTCAGCCCATCTTGTCTGTGCTGGTTGACAGAGCTACCCATTCTAATCCCACTTTCATGCAGTAAATCCATAATCCTGCAGGTGACAGGTCTTCAAGTAGGCAGCCAAATACTTTTTAAATAAGGTTTCTGCCTCTACCACCCTTACAGTCGGTGAGCTCCTGATCCCTACCACCCTCCAAGTGAAAAATGTTTCCTCAACTCCCCACTAATCCTTCTTGCAACTACTTTAAATTTAATGCTCCCTAGTTTTTTGACCTCTCTGAGGGAAGTGAGGTTCCAATTTACTCTGTCTCACCCCTCATAATATTATACGCCTTAATTATGTCGCCTTTCAACCTCCTCTGTTCCGAAGAAAACAACCACGGCAAGTCCAGTCTTTCCTCCATACCTAAAATTTTTCAGCCCTGGCAACATCTTAGGATAATTTCCTCTGCTCCTTCTTCAGTGCATTTACATCTTTTCTGTAATGTGGTGGTGCTCAAAACTGTACTCAGTACTCAAGCTGTGATCTAAATAGTGCTGGGTACCATTCCTAGCATAATCTCCCTGCTCTTGTGTTTTATGCCTGGGCTAATAAAGGAAAGCATGCCATATGCTACCTTAACCATCTTATCGAGCTGTCCTGCTGCTATTAAGGATCTGTGGACATATACTCCTAAGGTCCCTCTGTTCCTCCACACTACTCAGTATCCTCCCATTTATCATGTATTCCCTTGCCTTGTTGCACCTTCAAAAATGCATTCGCTCACATTTCTCTGGATTGAATTCCATTTTCAACTTTTCTGCCTAATTAATCAAAACATCTATATCTTCCTGCTGTCTAAAGCTTTCTTCCTCTCCGTCAATTGCATGTTCAATTTTTGTATCACCTGCAAACTTCTTTATCCTACCCCCTAAATTTGAGTCTAAATCATCAACATAAATGTGATGTGAGAAACACAGCAGCTAATTTGCTCATAACAATCTCCCACAAACAACAAAATGATAATGATCAGATAATCTATTTTTGTAATCTTGATTGAGGGATAAATATTGGCCAGGACACTGGGGATAACTCCTACGCTCTTGGTGCGAGTTAGGACATGGCAGCAGAGTTTTGGATACCCTAAGTTTACAGGGGGGTAGAATATGGAAGGCTGGCCAGGAGTGCTTTTGGAATAGTTAAGTTTAGAGATAACTAGCACATGGATGACGGTTCCCATGGCAAATGAGCTGAGGCGGGAAGATTTAGGCAATGTTACGGAGATGGAAATAGACAATTTTAGTGATGGTGTGTATATGTGGTTGGACACCAAGGTTTTAAACAGTTTGGTTGACCCTCAGACAGTTGCTAGGGAGGAAGATGGGGCCAGTGGCTGTGGACACGAATTTGTGAAAGGGACCAAAGACGGTGCCTTTGGTTTTCCCTATATTTTGTTGGAGGAACTATCTGCTCATCCAGTACTGGATGTCAAACAAGCAGTCTAATAACTTGGAGACAGTGAGAGGTCAAGAGAGGTGGTGGTGAGGTAGAGATGGATCTTGTCAGCAGACATTTGGAAACTGATGCTGTGGGGGTAGCACGTATAAAAGAAATAGGAGGATGCAAGGAATAAATCTTTGGGGAACACCAGAGATAATGGTGCTTGTGAGGGAAACCGTTCCAGGTGATTATCTGGCTACAACTGAATAGGCAAAAATGGAATCAGGCAATTGTAATCCCTTCCAATTGCTTGGCAATGGAGACATTGGAGAAGGATGGTGTTGTCAACCGTGTCAAAGGCTGCAGACAGGTGAAGAAGGATGAGGCGAGTTCATTTACCTTTGCCATCCATAATCACGTAGGATGTCTCTTGTGACTTAGATCATTTTGGTACCGTGTCGGGGTGGAAACCTGATTAAAGGGTTCAAAACAGAATTCTGGGAAAAGTGGACACATATTTGGGAGGAGACAACTTTGGTGAGGAAAGAGAGATTGGAGGTGGGGCAGTGGTTTGCAAGGACAAGGGGTTCAAGGGTTGCTTTCTTTTTTGGAGGAGACAGGCGATGATGGCAGATTTGAAAGAGCAGGAGATAACCCCTGAAGAGAGAGAACCATTAACAGTATTATCTAAAATGGGGAGCCAGGAAGGGAAGTTAGGTAGTTTCAGTTTAATGGGAATAGGATCAAGGGTGCTTGAAGTGGATTTTGTGGATAAGCTGAACTAGGAGAGAGCAGAGGAAAGATAGGAGAGCAACTAGAAAAAGGTAAGTTGAGGGCAAGGACAGTGGGGAAGCCATAAAGGAAGTTTGGCTCAGTGGCTTAGGGAAAAGTAGGTAAATGGCAAAGGCAGCTGCTCAGTAGCCTCAATCTTAGTGACAAAGAAAACCATGAGCTGCTTGCACTTGTTGCTCAAGCTCCATACGTACACTGGTAACACCTACCTCTCTCCACCCCTCCACTGCTTCTTTGTTTAACTGCTTGCTCGAAACTTGGTCCTGGGTGAGCTGAAATTTCACCCAATTAAACATTGTCTTTGGCCTCCCAGCCACAAACTCTGTTTCTTAGCGACCGATTCAATCGCGCACTGTGGTCACCACCTCAGACTGTTCACAGCCTGGTGTCCTATTCAACCATGAAGTGAGCTTTCAACTCCGTATCCCAACTATCACAAAGACCACCTTCTACCATCTCCTTAATTTCACTTCTCTCCACCCCTGCCTCAACCTACTTGCATAAATGTTCATTTATACCTTTGTTACCTCTGGGCTTTACTATATCAGTACTCTCCTGTTAACCCTCGATCTTCCACCTTCCATATATTTAAACCAAAATGCTGCTGCCTGCAATCTTACTCAAACCAAGTCCTATTCATCCATTATCCCTGTGCTTTCAGACTTACATTGGTTTTCAATCCACCAACACCTAACTTTTAAAATTCTCATTCCTCGTGGCCTTGCCTCTTATCTCTGACCTCCAGCCCGTCAACTTTCGAGAACTCTGCATTCCTCTAGCTCTGGTTTCTTGTTCATCTCTGATTTTTCCTTCCACTCTTGGCAGCCATGCCTTCACTTATCTAAGACCAAAGCTCTGCATTCCCACCTGTGAACCTCTCCACTTCTTCATTGCTTTCCTGTTTTAAGGCATTCATTAAAATCTAACTCTTTAACCAACCTTTTGGTTACCTGTCCTATTATCTCCTTTTTTATTACAAATCAGCACAAATTTTTACCTGATTACACTCCTTTGAAATGGCTTGACAATTTTACTCTGTTAAAGGCACTATATAAATGCAATTTGTTATTGCCTTTCAGTACTATTTTAATTTTTTTGCTCTTGCTGAGAATGTCTTTTGTCGTCAGGAATGTGCAATGGAATATTGATTTTTAAGTTCTGTATGGTGTAAGATTGATTACTCTTCAACAATGTCACTGTGAGATGATGCCGAAGATTTTAAACTTGTTTTTGTTTAAAATTGGGTTAATCTAGAAATAAATTTAAATCCAGCACATAAGTGGTATAGTCAGTCTTCTATTGTAATTGAAAATTTCTTAATGGCATTCCAGGAAAGCATGATTATTGCAAGTGTCTGTTTTATCAGTATCATATCAGGCAAAATTGCATAACTATTAGAGTTTCTGTAGTTCAAGCTTTTAATTTAAGCTGATCTAACAGTTAAATAAATTGAGTTTTTAAAGTATAAAGTCCTTTGAAGGACTTTAGCAAATCTCTTTACGAACTAGATATTTTTGTAAATGGATGAATCCAATTGTCATACAAATCTATTTCCATTTGTTTTAACTTAGGTTTTGAATTGGGATAATCAGGGGAGGGTGGTGGTGGAATGATTACCTTAATCTATTTGGTATGAAAATAGTTCTTTGTGAAATTTCCACCCAGTAGGCTAACAGATTTTGGGAAGAGATGAAGATTCAGCATACCTGAGCTGAATCAACTGTTATACCTTTAACTTTTTTCCATTCTTATGCAGAATCTGCTTAAAAATCCCTAACCAGCCTGGCGTTTCCATTAGAGTGCCTTTTTTTTTGGTGCAATTTGCCCAAAATCAGCCAAATCAGTGGAAAAGATCAAGTGCAAACTACATTCAATCCTAATAGAGTTTCTATGATATTTTGCCCACAAAACTGTTTACATCCCAGATCGAATTAATCACTGTGGCAAGTTTCTGCTATTTACATCCATTTACAGGCCTTCAGCGAGTTCCTTAAAATTATGCCTGCTTTCTGGGCTTAAGAGCACTAAAAGGTACATTTTGAAATGTAAGTTTTTAATTTAAGAATAATAAGAAACATCAACATAACATGTTCAGTTATTTAAATAAAGCCAAACCATTTAGCTGTATTAATCAAATTGCACCAGATTAACACACAAATATAGCAAGGATTTTTTTTTTTGGATTGGGCTGTAAAACACTGCCAGAATGTGCTGGTTCATTATAGATTTTACATGCATTGATATGCAAATGATTTTGAGCAGAAACTTGAGAAAACACTTCTCGAAACTAGTGCAAGTTTGGGTGTACTTTGCAGCCAGATCACCTATTGTTCCCAAAGCAGAAACTACCTGAGTGTATTTAATGCCATTCAATTGGGATTTTATGAACATGCATGAACAGCTTTTTGAAATGAGCTTGCTTTTTTTGGGTTTAAAATACTAATCTTCAAAATAAACCACAGTTTCTATGCAATACTTCATGGTTCTACAAGTTTACATGATGACCTGAAACCATGTGTGATTTGTTGAGCAAAAAACAGGAGTGACTTATAATACATTAAAATTTAAGGTGTCATGGTGTTATGAAAATGTTGAAAATTGTATTTTTAAAAAAGTTTTATATCAGTTAAATTTTGAAAGTTAACGTATAGAATGCTGGAGTGATTATGTTTCATAATTACGAAAACCAGTAACCTCAGGAAGCCCATAACACATACGGCTGAATTTTATAAAAGCAAAATACTGCGGATGCTGGAAACCTGAAACAAAAACAAAAATTGCTGGAAAAACTCAGGTCTGACAGCATCTGCGGTAGCTCTGATGAAGTCATACAGACTCTAAACGTTAACTCTGTCTTCCTCTCCACAGATGCTGTCAGACTTGCTGAGTTTTTCCAGCAATTTTTGTTTTTGTTGTGGCTGAATTTTATGCTCCTCTGCCAGTGGAGTTGAAAGCGGGTCCAAATAAAATCCAGCGGGTGGCCTTCCCGCTGCCTACCTGCCTGCCCCTGACCTGTCTGAAATTTTACAAGAGGCAGGGGAAGCGATGGGCAGCCCACAGCCCTTGGGTCAATTGTGGCCTTAAGTAACCAATTAATGGCCACTTTAAGGGCATCATCCTGCTCCCGTGGAGGGGGGAGTCCCATCTCATACAGGAAACGCAGCAATTTTAGCTGTACAGGATGTATTGGGCAAGTATGGGTTACCTCCTTTTGTGGGCCCCTTGTTCCCATTGGCCCTATTAATCCTTCCCATGGCCTGTTGAACCTGGCCCCCCTCACCGCCACCCTCACTGAGACACCCCACCCCAGACTTACCTTGCCTCTGGCATGGTGGGACTATCTGTAATCCTAGCAGTTGCCAAAGCTCCCGCTGGTGCTGGTGGGACTACACAGCTGGCCGGAACTCTTAAAGCATAATCTCTTCCTGAGATAGTGGCAGAGTCTTGCCTTAAAGCAATTAATGCTGTTCCAAGAACTAAATCGCTGTGAGGTAGCTGTAAGGATGCTGGACGGGATTGGGAACCGCAGTGTCACGTAAAACTCAGCCCACAGTTTCTGCCCCTTAAAACAGAAGATCTGCTTTTTAGGAATTGTAAATGTGTGTGGGCTTTTTGAAATAAATCTAGCAGGCTTTGCAATGTATAAATGTATGGTTGTTAAATTCGTCTACCAGTAGTTTTCAGCTAAAGGCTACAATCAGGATCTCTTTAATGGTAACATGAAGGAAATATTCACACTACAATTTTACCATCTCTGGAAATAAGTTTCTACTTTGCAAGAATGTTCAATTTGCAGTGTAATCAAGCAGTGAAGCCCACTTTCCCTCTGGAGAGAAGGGATGTGAAACTCGCTTGATATGATACATTCCAGACAATGGCAAACTAACACGTGTAATGTAAAAATAAAATTTTTGGCAAGTGCCCAGGGGTCCCCTGGACCTCCGAGCCACTTATTAAATCTGTCAGGAGTTCATTTAAATATTCTGGAAGATGCATCGAAACATTTAATTCTTTATTACTGAAAAGCTCTGTGCATGTGTGTAACCAAAACTCTGCCCTGGGCAGAAGAAAGAATTCCATGAAGTATTGTAAACTGGTTATTCCCTGGCTGGAACCCATACTGCAGCTACCAATCTTGTCACCTCAAGACTTGATTTCTTTAACATCCTAGTTAGCCTCCCATTCTCCATGAACTTAATTGTTCAAAAGAAGATTCTTTGGACTTGTTTATTCTTAGTTGAAGGTGATTAATTACTCTGAACCCAGTAATCCAGTCATACTGACAAAAAGAGCATCTCTCTGTTCTGATATCCTCACTTTCAACAGCAAATATCAGGAACTCACAGACTTATTTGCCTTCAATATTAAAACCAGTGTGCTGTTGTTAATACCACCACAACCTTTTTCTCCCCTTTCCATGCTGCTGACCAACCCCAGTCTTCCACTTCCTTTCTCCGCATTTCACAGAATGCTGCAATTTCTATTCTGTCTTTTCCTGTCAAACCTCATCTTTTCATAAGACCATAAGACATAGGAACAGAAATTAGGCCATTTGGCCCATCGAGTCTGTTCCGTCATCAATCATCGCTGATAGGTTTCTCAACCCCATTCTCCTGCCTTCTCCCCGTAACCTTTGATCCCTTTACCAATCAAGAACCTATATATCTCGGTTTTAAATACACTCAATGACCTGACCTCCACAGCCTTCTGTGGAAATGAATTCCATTTTGCTTGAGTTCAGTCTTTCCTTAATTTCTATCTCCAACCAAAACCAACTCAATTAACTTTTCTGTCCCCATGCTCATTGGCATTGTTGCTGGCTTCCTTATTTCAGGCTACTACACCCTTAAATTTGTATCCTTTACCCCTCCTTAAGAAATCCATCTAGTCTGTTCATTTGCCTCACCATCTCTTAAGTTTATTTCTCATCTAAGATCCTTGAATGTGTTGTCAATGCTCATCACTCCATAAGCACTCTGAATTCATTTGGTACACCTTGCAGCATCAATACCACCCTGAACAATGTCTCAAATAAAATCCTCCGTGGCTGTGACCACAGTTCACTGTTCCTCCTTGTCCTTCTTGAATTCTCCATGGTGTTTCACACTGTTGAACATTCTATCCTTGTTCTTTGCCCCGCTGTTGCGCTGCTGCAGCAGATTGCTCTTGGAAACTTAAGAATGGAACTCTATCCAAGGTAAACAATTGCATAATGAGAAGTCATATTTGGACTTCCCCAGTGATCTGTTGTTGGCTCCCTCCTCTCCCTTGGTTACATGGTGAAGCTCAGTGACATCATTCACAGAAACAAGAGTCAATTTCCATACATGTAATGATACTCAACTCTACTTATGCATACTTTCATGGATCCCACAGACTGCTTCTCTGACATTGAGTTGTGAATACTGTGAGCCAAAATATTCTTTAACTCAAATTTGCCTGATAATCAGTTATCATTTTCGCCCCCAACTAAAACTTGCTTTCTTCTTAGTGACTCCACCTCTTTTCTTGACCACTAGCTGAGGCTGAATCAATATGTGCAAAGTCTAGATGACTTGTCCACTGCCTACTTCTCGCTCTGCAAATGCTTTTGCCCCTCCCTCACCATTGCCACCAATGGAACCCTACACTCTTCTCATATCAAGATTTGATTACTTTAACATCCTTGCTAGCCTCCCATTCTCCTTAAATCCAACTAATCCAAATTACTGACATTATACAGCCAGTGATTTGGAAAAGTGGCCACTTTCATCTGAAATTCTTAGCAATCTGGTCAATGTTCAGCTTTAACTTGGCAAAGTTCCTCACAATGGAGCTCAGTGTGTTCATTCTTTTGTTCTCCTCTGCTGATGGTGCTGCCATCATGTTTAAGGGCAGTGTTTAAATCTTTAGTACTTCACACAAATATATCATCAGGTACTGAATCTGTGGGTAACGCTCTCACCTGAAGTCAGAACATTATTTTCGCAATCCCAACTCCAAATACTTGAACAATATCCAGGCTGACACCCCAGTACAAAACTGAGGGAGTCTTGCTCTGTCAGAGGTGCTGTCTTTTAGATGAGACATTAAACCAAGGCCAAGTCTGTTTCTTTGGTGGCTGTCAAAGATTCCACGGCACTATTCTGAAAAAGAGCAGGGGAGTTATTCCTGGTTGTTCTGGGACAATATTTATCCACCAACCAATGTCACTGCAACAGATTATCTAGTCATTATCACATTGCTGTCTTGTGGGAGCTTGCTGTGCACAAATTGGCTGTCATGTTTTCCATGTTATAACCGTGATTAACAAGTATTTATTGGCTTTAAAGTGCTTTGAGACATTTCATTTTTTCCCCTCAACAGAATAAGGGCTGTCAATACTGGGAAATGAAAATAAATTGTTTCACATACTCAGTAGTATTAAACATTCCCCTATTATTTACAGCAGAGTGTTAGATAGAGAGTAAAGCTTCTTTTAAATTGTCCCCATCAAATGCTCCCAGGGCAGGTACAGCACGGGGTTAGATACAGAATAAAGCTCCCTCTACACTGTCCCCATCAAACATTGCTAGGGTAGTTACAACATTAGGTTATATACGGAATGCATCAAATGTATCTCCAGTTTACTTGGGCAGAAATAAATGTTGGCGCAAAGGACCTAATAGGAAGGAGTGACCAAAAGCTTGGTCAAAGGTGGATTTTATGAAACATTATACAGAAGAAGCGAGAGGTGATAGAGTTGAGATGTTAATTACAGAACATGGGTTCTTCATGGCTATCAGCGATGGGCTAAAAGGAGAGAAAGCCCAAGAGGCAAGATTTGAAGGAACAGAAAGTTTGGGAGGATTTGGTGGCTGGAGGAGATCACTGAGATAGGGAGGGAATAAGGCTATGAAGGCATTTGAAGATGAAAATGAGAATCTTAAATTGGAAGCTTTGGGGCATCAGGAGCCAGTGTTGGGCCAGTGAATTCAAGGATGATGGGTGCATGACATTCAGTGTGAGTTAGGATATGGGAGCAGAGCTTGGATGAGCTCATGTTTACAGAGGTGGGAGGATGGGAGACTGGCCAGGAAAGCATTGGAATAGTTGAATCGAGATGACGGGATGAGGGTTTCAGCCGTAGATGAATGTGTGACGCAACCTACACTTGCTGGATCCATTGGTATATCATGAGAGGAGAGAATTTGAAATCTGGTGATTCTGGGCTTTGTGCAGTCCCTGTCCAATACACCAACACCCATCAAGAATTTGTCTTTGTATGTTCGTACATTTTATGAGTACAGTACCAGAATGGCTATGTCACTGGACTAGTAAACCAGTTGCCAGGACTAATCCTCCAGAGACATGAGTTCATATCCTACCATGGAATCTGGGGAATTTTAAATTCAATGAATGAAAAAATCTGGAATAAAAAGCTAGTCTCAGTTATTGCAGTCAGGCAACTACCGGATTGTTTTAAAGAAAAAAAAAATTCTGGTTCACTGATGTCCTTTAGTGGAGGAAGTCCTTACCCAGTCTGGCCTACATGTGACTCCAGACCCACAGCAATGTAGTTGACTCTTAACTACATTTTGGCCTAGCAAGCCACTCATCTGTACTCAAAAGGTAAGTGTTCACCTCGCCAGCGACATCCCCACACTCTTAAAGAAAAATTCAAATTGTGCAAATGTACAAGAGCTAGAGGTCAGTGGCCATGTATTGAGGAAACAGTAGCTTTTGTTATCGAGACATTCTTTTTAAAATCTAACATGCTCCAGATTGCGTGGGTGGATTAAGAGGAATGCTGTCTGTGTCAGTGGTTGTATTTGGTGTCCCTGCGTTTTGAGTCATTCTTGAGTTGATTCAGAGGAGGAGATGATTTTTTTTTTAAACACAGTGTAGTTATCATGGAAACAGATGCAATAATAGCTTTCAAAAGGGATTGTATAAATATTTGCAGGATTGTGAGGAAAGATCAGGGAGCGAGATTAATTAGATAGCTCTTCCAAAGAGTTGGTACAGCATGCCAGGCCAATAGGCCTCCTCCAGAGCTTCTAGAGCCTGTGATTCACTAACTCATCTGAGCACTTCGTAGCCTGTATTATGTGCTGTTTACTGACCCCCTCTCTGTTCCCCATCATGTTGAATTTGAAGTTTGCATCCTCATCTTCAAATCCCTTCATGTCTTTGACCCACGCGACCACTGAAAACTTTAGCCAGCCTTTGACCTTCTGTTTTCTGTAATTTGCCCATTCCTTTCTTTTGCCCCATTGTTTGTAACAAAGTCTGCAGCTACTTTGGGACGATCCTGTGGAGCTCCTCTCTGAACTCCTTAACTGCCTTCACCCTCACTAAATTTCTGCCAATCTTTTAAACCTCTTCTTAAAACTCATCTTTTGGCCTAGTTTTATGTCATCACTCTTCAATCTCCATATAATTCAGCATCCATTTTTAGTTGATTGTGTCAAGTTTCTGTAATCTTTTCTGTATTAAAAGTAAATGCTGGTTGTTGCTATCTGTTACCCAATTGATAAGTATTTTGTATCTATGGTCTGTTTACTAACTTATCTTCAAATACAATTACAAGACATTCTAAGTTCTGCATGACTCTTTCAGACAGAAGGTTGATGAGACTGAAGCTTCAGGTATGTAGATTAGCAAACACTATTGCTGAATCAACACAACTGAGTCAGGTCTCATCAGGTCCCTTCATTGATAACCTAAACAATATAAGAAATTCGCATTTGTTTTTCCCCCTCGCCACCTTGTTACAAAATAACGTTCTAATTTTAATGTGATCTATGACAGATACAGTGCAACCGTTAGGTGGTTCTTGAGGTATATAAATTGAGAATTTGCAAAACCAGAAACAAAAAAATCTATGCAACAATTACTTTTATCTTTGTTCACCCTTTTCATAATTTGCACTGTTGGCAAGGCAATAATTAGTAATGAGCTTCTGCTGCCAGCAATCTGCCAAACAAATATGCATATTTCAGAACACTTTCTTCTGTCAGGGGTAAGTACTAAGCTTGTATATTCTCACTCAGCTGCAGTTGGACCCCATTTCTTGGGCCAGGGTCAGACATAGTAGCATTGAAACTTGTGGTGTACTTGACAAAAGATATACGAGCTTTATTGAGGATTTGTTAAAAGAGGAAAAATTACTCAAAGAATGAGAGTCTGTTTTTAAAAGGATACAGTCACATAGCTTGAAAGTATTGCAATATATATCTAAAATATCACAAGATGTTGATTTGGGCCAAAAAGAATGGTTGTATAAATAGAACCATGGAATTTGATAATTGTTAAAATACAAGTTCAGCTACAAAATGAGATGGGTTATAGTCGTAAGAGCATTTTGTTTTCTTGAGAAACGTTGTTCTAAATTGTAAAATTGACAAAATTTGATGTGAAGAATAGGGAGAAAGAAAAGGTGAATTTTAATATTGGCTCTTTCCTACTGTTAGCTATATGCCACTTTTATTTCTGAATGGACTCCTTGGAAGCAAGTCATTTAGTTATGGTTTGACATTTGTGCTTGTGTCTTCTGTGTGCTTAGTGGGTAAATACCATAAATTCACATCCTCCCATGTGTTTGAATTTCAAGTCTCTGGATGATATACCATTATAGCAAAGCTTGTGGTGTATTAGGGCAATTCGGACTGCAGCTTCCTGATTTCTACGTTTTAACTGCGCAAGTTGAAATGCTGGAAGTCGCTGAGTGAATTTACTCTTCGGTAACAGTGGGCACTGATGAACACACTATTATTGTTGCCAAAAAATCCAGACTGTTACATTGTAATAATACTTTGCACTTAACTTAAAGGAGTATTGTATTGCAGTCATAAACCTTCATAAATTCACAATTGAAATATTTAGAGCAGTTCTGAATACTGGAAAAGTTGGCTGCTTAAGAGCTTTTTTTAGTTTGTTTCTGAGCTATGGATGACATGGGGAAAGCTGCATTTGTGGCTTATCCCTGATTTCCTTGAAAAGGTGGTAATGGATTTTGAAATGCTGCAGCCCTTGTGATGATGGTGCTCTTATGATGGTGTTAGGTGGGAAATTTCACGATTTTGACCCACTACCAAGGAAGAAATGGTAATGATATGTCCAGATGAGGATATAGGTGACTTGAAGAGAAAATTGGAGAGGATGATATTCCCATAACATTGTTGCTTATTTTCTTCTTGGTCATAAGAGTACACAGAGCTGCAAGGTGCAGTTGAAGTAAACTTGGTCAAAGTTGTCCCTTTAATTCATGGACTATTACAATGTTAGGGTGTTAGCAGAAGATTATGGAAAATTAACATATACAGATATTATTTTAACTTGACTTTTTCACAAATAGTTGTACTATGTTCTGAGAATCTAGTGGATTTGTGTCACATTTATGAATGTTTTGACAATTGTTTCCACAGAGAAGATTTTAAATAATGAATAACTTTCAATGTTGGATTTTTTAAAAAATCAGAAGTATATCCTCACCCATTTGGAAAGAGAAAAGGTCCTAGATGAAAAGCGGTTTATATGTTAAATGTATGTGTTTTTCGTCGGTGAATAAATGGTGAAAAATACTTCTCACTCCATGGGGTAACTTTGCTGCAAGGCTGGCATCGCGCTAAAGGGGTTCATCCATTGTTTTCAATGAGATGAAAATCATGCAGGTTCTACAACAGACAAGTGATCTCCTCTACCAAGGTTCTGTCCATGGGGTGAAGTTGGACATTTACCTCCATTGTGTTGGAAAGCCCTTTGAGCTCTGTGAAAAAGTTAAGAAGGGAAAGAGGGAGATTGTAGGAGCAGTCATAAAAAGGTTTTATGCAGCTTCAGAAAAACAGGAAAATGCAGGAGTGTTGTGCTTAAGTAAGATGATGTAAGAAAGACTAGCATTTAATTATTTTTATTTTAACAAGCAGAGAGAAGTTGTATTGATTTTAAGTTGGTGCATTCAGTAATAATGGTTGTTCATGTGCTCACCTGCAGTAAAGTAAACCAGCTTAACTGGTTGCGTAAGCCTTATCTCACCAAGTTCATCTCAGATTTAAGAAACGGAAGACGTGTATGTGGCCAAAGGGGCATTATTGTTATGCTTTGGATCACACCATTGTATTTAAAGATTATAAATTATTGTGAATCAATCCTATTTAAAATAAGACACTCAGACAGCAAATGGAAGTGGCTGCTGCCAGTAAATCCAAAAACGTATCTATGACTAACCTGAATTTGGAATGATTTGATTGAAGTTTAGTGTACTTAGAATACATCTATCTATCCTACCAATCCAATAACAAATTGTTTGACAGTGATCCATTTTCAAAATTCTCTGGACACTATTTGAATAAGAAAAATCACAGTAAGTTATTTTTAAAGGAGTTGTATAAACGTTAATGGGGTGATTTTCCTAAATAGTGTATGCAAAATAGGTAGTACACTCAGTAAAGATGGACATTAATCACTTGCACCCTATTCTGTTTCTGAATAGCATAGCAGCTGAATTTCCTGAATAGCTTCTCATGTGGTTGCTCCCCTAAGATAAACCGCCATTTCGGCGAAATGTGTCTGAAAAGGAGAGGCTGCTCTTGCCAAGATAGGTATTTATTTTTGGCCTTTAGAAAAGAAAAATGCATTTTCAAGTCCAGAAATTCCTGCTTATTCCTCAACTTCTTTTCACTCGCTGGATGCCATAGTTGGTACAGTGGTTTTGTCTGACCCTCTTTTTGCATGTTGATTTATTTTGAGAGAAACAGTAATCACACACCTTGACAACTGTTGATGACATTTGCTGAGCTTTCTACAGAGTTACCATAAACTGTTCCATTAGGAAAGGACTGGAATTTCCCCTTCCATCTTCTATACATTCCATTTCCATCCACAAGTCAATACAGAGAATCCTCCCATTATCAAACTTTCAGTGGTTTCCTATTTCAAATTTGTTTTTCTTGTTGTTCTATAGTAAAAATCCATGAGTAGAACAGTAATTGGATTCCAACGATGATTTATTATGTTGTGCTGCTTATAACTTCCTTTTTTTTTCATTCTTTCGTGGGATGTGAACATTTGTTGCCCAACCACTAACTGCTTTTGTTTCCCTTTTGTTGACTTTTTGTACATTGTTCGTGGTGCTGGTAAATTATCCTAGTGTTATTTTTAGGGTCAATCCTACTGACAGGAGACTGGAAGAAGGAATTAAATTGACATTTGCTCGCAAATTGCTTTGAGTATGGACCTTGAATGGCCTCTATAGGTCCAGGGACACCTTACTCAGCTTACTCTTGAACATTTCATGTGTAGAAAAGGACTGCTGTTTCCTAAGAGGGAGCTTCGCCTTCCATGGCACACCTGTCACAGCCCTACTTGAAGCTTCCTGCCACTGTACCTTCAGATTGTGGGCATGCAGACATCATAGCCCCCATATTTGGGGAGGTAAGAGGCAGTTATGTTGTTGAGAAACTTGGAAGAATGGGTAACTCTCCTGTCTTGCTCATGGCACGGCCTGATTACTATTTTTGAAATCCATTTCCTGGCCACAACCTTCCAGATTGCAACGCTCAGGTGGATAGGCCTATAGTTCTGGGCTGCAGCTGGAGAGTGTAGAAGAGAGCCTGAGAGATGGGGGAGGAAGGGCGAAGATCACAGAGGGCCAGAATGATTGGATGAGGGAAGATGATAGAAGAGGCCAGAGAGATCAGGGATGGAGTGGGGAAGATTGTGGAGGGCCCATGAAAGATATCATAATGGGTTGCGGCGATTGTAGATTGAGCCATGGAGAACATAGCAAGGACATTAGATCACACTGAAGGTGATTGTGGGTGGCTGGCGGGGAGGAAGTCTCAGGTCACCAAGGTTAATAGGTTTTTGCTATTTCCCTCATGATGATTTGCTCTTAGTTGAGGAAAAGTCAGTTTGTATTTCGGTGGGTTGGATTTAAGGTAAGATCTGATTTGTCTTTAGTGGGGGTAGGGTAAGAGGCTAGGATTTCTCTCACAGCATGTGGGGATATGGCAGCACCTCTGTCCTCAGCAATGGGAAGATAAGGCAAGGTTCACCTTCAATAGGGGTGGAGATTTGTTGAATTTCTGATCAATTATATGCGAGTTATCCTGATCTGTGCTGGGTGGGGTGGAGTGAGGTGAGGAGTCTTGGTGATGCTGGTGATCTTTGTTTACTAAGGGAGAGAATGATCGCTGTTTAGTGGGCAGTCGTGGTTGTTGAGACTATCTCTCAATGAGGATAGGTTGCATGACACCATTCCTGATCACTGTAGAAGGGGAACAATCTCTGGGGGCTGTTTAAGGTGATTTGGGTTATAGAAAATGTCTGTCCAATATTTGATTGGGCCTGGAACCAATATCTGCTCTGCAGAAGAAGGGAAGTAAGGCATAGGTTTTTACTTGCCAGTGGTTAGTAGGTTTCCACACGGTTTGATTGCTTTTCAGCATTTCACGGGATGAGAAGTGGGACACCTTTCTCTTCATTGTTGCTGCCATTACTTATCTACAGTTTTTGAACATCTGTTGTTTATGGATCTGGGTTTGTGCTTCCCAGCATCTTTGAACTTTGCATTCTGATAGTTCATGTACGCATTTCATCTGTTTACTGCTTGTATAGCACTGTTGTATCTTTCATGATCAGTTCTTGGAGCCATGACTTCCTTTTTTAGAGACTAAGATTCAACAGCAACAACACCTGTAAAGCATCCCAAGGCACTTGAAGACTGTTAATAAACAAAATTTGATACCAAGCCACTTGAGATGTTAGGACAGATGGCCAAAGAGGTAGGCTTTAAGGACTGTCTTAAGGAAGAGGTAGTGGAAGAGAAGTGGAGAGGTTTAGGGAGGGGCTTCCAGAGCTTAGAGCCTTGTTAGCTGAAGACATGGCCACCAATGGTGGAGGGATTAAAATCGGGCATAATCAGGGGTCAGAATTGGAGAATCACAGAAAACTCAGAGGGTTGTAGGGCTGGTGAGATTACCAAGATAGGAATGGATGAAGCCATTCAGGGATTTGAAAACAAGGATGAGATTTTTTAAAACAGAGGCATTTCATAATCAGGAAGCAATGTAGGAACATAGTGACGATAAGTGAATGGGACTTGGTGCAAGTTAGGACGCAGACAACGGAGGTTTGGATGACGTCAGGTTTACAGAGGGTAGAATGTGGCAGGCTGACTAGGAGTGCATTGGGATAGTCAAATGTAGAGGTAATAAAGGCATGGATGAGCGTTTGACAGCAAATGAGCTGAGATAGGGTCAGGGTTGAATGATGTTACAGAGGTGAAAATAGGCAGTTTTGGTGTGTGGTCAGAAATTAATGCCTGTGCCAAATATGACGCCAAGATTGTGATTCATTTGAAAGCAATAAATAAGACTTACAATTTCAATTTGCATTGGTACCTTTTCTTTAACTGGACTTTTTAACTGTGAGATTGACTGACTAATTGAAGACAGCATTGTTTGGATGATCACACTTTTGATATTTTCTGATATTTTCATAGCACTTTCATACATGATAGTTAGGGTCTACTCAATTGCGACTTGGTATGCAAATTTTCTTTTACCTTAAGTTAATACCTTTGCAGTTTCTGAGAGTTGTATGAGAGACTATCAGGTAATGTTAGATGTTGCCCTATTGTAATCAATTAACACCAAGCAGGATTTTGTGTGGTTAAACAACAGTGAAATTAATAGCATTAGTGTTATAGCTGGCATCAGTATAAATGCAGTTAATTGTGGAAATCCAAACGTTACTGTCAGAGGTACCCTGTTCCTCCATACAGTGTTCTGTTACAGTCTTCATCAGTAAACCTGGCTCTGAAATGAATGCAGCAACGTGAATGTGAGGCACTTGGCAATTAGTTCCCCACTAAAGACAGCAGACAAAATAAGGCCTGGTACATTCTGGAGTAAGTGAATTTTGAATGGTGTGATAAGTGATAATACCTGCCAAACAACCCTTCAGGCCCTGAAAGTTTAATTTTGCAATGTGAAGTCTCATTTCCTCAGCAAACAGTTAGACTCCCTTTATCTCATCTATCTTCCCCAATCTTTATTCTGCTTTCTATACGTGATCCAAATTTCATTTGTGCTTCATGGTTTAGGCCCTGTGTGCCTCAGTGAGTGTTCTTCAATCTGATTGAAGAGCCAAGCTGTTTTTGCCCTGCTCACAGATGCCTGATAGAGGGTGCTGCCCTGGATCAGATGCCAGGTTAAAGTACGCTTCCACCCTTAAAAAATTACAGGCAGTGATCAGTGCATAAATAGTGATCGACATTCTTTCCATCACTGACTGCAAAATCTGGATCATTGTCGTTACATTGACAATGCATCCTACAAGTGCAGTGCCAATGGAATTTTGATACCACTAATTGTTTTTAACAAATAATAGATTATCCAATTTCAGTATTTATCCAAAAAAACCCTAAATGCCATGGTTGATAAAACATTGCCAGCATCACCATAGTAAGAGATGGTTGTAAAGACTGAAAGCAGATTCTTGGAAAAGAATTGTAAGTAGGTGGTGTTCTATGTTGAATTCCATAAAGGATTACATTTCATGACATGTATACAGTTGTAATAATTCTGTATTTCATTTCTTTTTGATTGAAGAAAACAAGGAAGCTAAGTCTGATTTAATTAGGAAGAAAGGCCACTGGGGAAGAGTGACATTTGATGCAAGTTCTTAAATTTTAAAGTCAAAATAATAAACTGGATATTAAGGCATATATTGTGCAATATCATGGCAGGAGAACCAGAAGATGTGATTGGAAGCCAAAGAAACCAGAAATTAAACTTAATTAATTACTCACTCACTTAATATTTGAATTGCAGAATGAACTGCCACCATTGGCAGGAAGTATTGACTCTGATAAAGCTTGCAAAAGTGAACCAGATTAGACTCCAATACAAGAACAAAAGCAAGGGTATAACTTAGTGCTTCAAAAAGATAAAGGATATTGTTATAACTGCTAGACATTGTAAGATGGTTTTAAACTCTCTTTTAATTCAAGGTACAATGGAGCATGTGACCTCCTACTAGTTCTGCTTGACAATACCAATGTGACCTGGATTCCATGGGGACTGGGGGCCCATATCAAATCCTATTGAAACCCAAGTGCCATATTTCACGTCTGGACACAAAGAAAGGACAGTTTTGCTGTGGGTAGACTGACTGACACAGAGACACTTGACTCATGTATGTATGTGGGTGTGGGGGGTGTGTGGGGTGTGCGTGTGTGTGTGTGTGGGGTGTGCGTGTGTGTGTGTGGGGTGTGCGTGTGTGTGTGTGGGGTGTGCGTGTGTGTGTGTGGGGTGTGCGTGTGTGTGTGTGGGGTGTGCGTGTGTGTGTGTGGGGTGTGCGTGTGTGTGTGTGGGGTGTGCGTGTGTGTGTGTGGGGTGTGCGTGTGTGTGTGTGGGGTGTGCGTGTGTGTGTGTGGGGTGTGCGTGTGTGTGTGTGGGGTGTGCGTGTGTGTGTGTGGGGTGTGCGTGTGTGTGTGTGGGGTGTGCGTGTGTGTGTGTGGGGTGTGCGTGTGTGTGTGTGGGGTGTGCGTGTGTGTGTGTGGGGTGTGCGTGTGTGTGTGTGTGGGGTGTGCGTGTGTGTGTGTGGGGTGTGCGTGTGTGTGTGTGGGGTGTGCGTGTGTGTGTGTGGGGTGTGCGTGTGTTGTGTGTGTGGGGTGTGCGTGTGTGTGTGTGTGTGGGGTGTGCGTGTGTGTGTGTGGGGTGTGCGTGTGTGTGTGTGGGGGGTGTGCGTGTGTGTGTGTGTGTGGGGTGTGCGTGTGTGTGTGTGTGTGGGGTGTGCGTGTGTGTGTGTGTGTGGGGTGTGCGTGTGTGTGTGTGTGTGGGGTGTGCGTGTGTGTGTGTGTGTGGGGTGTGCGTGTGTGTGTGTGTGTGTGGGGTGTGCGTGTGTGTGTGTGTGTGTGGGGTGTGCGTATGTGTGTGTGTGGGGTGTGCGTGTGTGTGTGTGTGGGGTGTGCGTGTGTGTGTGTGGGGTGTGCGTGTGTGTGTGTGGGGTGTGCGTGTGTGTGTGTGGGGTGTGCGTGTGTGTGTGTGGGGTGTGTGTGTGGGGTGTGCGTGTGCGTGTGTGTGGGGTGTGCGTGTGTGTGGGGTGTGCGTGTGTGTGGGGTGTGCGTGTGTGTGGGGTGTGCGTGTGTGTGTGTGTGGGGTGTGCGTGTGTGTGTGTGGGGTGTGCGTGTGTGTGTGTGTGGGGTGTGCGTGTGTGTGTGTGTGGGGTGTGCGTGTGTGTGTGTGTGGGGTGTGCGTGTGTGTGTGTGTGGGGTGTGCGTGTGTGTGCGTGTGTGTGTGTGGGGGGGGTGTGTGTGTGTGGGGGAGATGTGTGTGTGTGGGGGGGAGATGTGTGTGTGTGGGGGGGAGATGTGTGTGTGTGGGGGGGAGAGGTGTGGGTGTGGGGGGGAGATGTGTGTGTGTGGGGGGGAGGAGTTGGTGTGTGGGGGGGGAGATGTGTGTGTGTGTGGGGGGGGTGTGTGTGTGTGGGGGGGGGAC